>NC_081826.1:160870611-161495611 GCF_030867095.1 Alligator mississippiensis
TCCTCCTTAGAAATGAAGCAGATGAGATCAGTTACAGGCTGAACATTTTAATCTTCCAGGACATCACTCCTTTCTGTTTGATGATGCCATTTTTTTCCTCTTTCCAATATGCTTTCTTGATATCATTTTTTAAAAACTTGTTTTATTCCACTTCATACATAATCTCTTTGATTTTTGTTTTCTACCCTTTAAAAGCATTTCCAAACCACAGGCGTTTTGTTGCTCCATAGTTATATAAAATTTTTATTAAATGTCAATATTTTTATAGTTTTAGTGCAACCTGTACTACTTGCTCTTCCTTGAATGCACTAGTTTATGCACCAGACAACAACAATGTAACACCTTTCTACTTGTAATATACACTAGTATTTTTACCCATATTTTAAATTAGGGGAATGGCTATCCATTTGTTCAGTGATTTTTTCCTGAGATGTAATGGAAGGTGCATGCAACTGTCTGAGCAATGAATCAGGTCTTTTCTGCTCGTTTTGCAACCAGATTCTGCTGTTAACCTCAATAATAGTTGGATTTAGGCTAGATCCCACTTTTATGAAAGCCAACAGCAAAACTTTCATAAACTGCAGTAATGTGGGTCTCATCATTAGGACATAAATCTCACCAATGTCAGCAACTAATTTGCTACTA
Organism: Alligator mississippiensis; assembly: GCF_030867095.1. Taxonomy (NCBI): domain Eukaryota; kingdom Metazoa; phylum Chordata; order Crocodylia; family Alligatoridae; genus Alligator; species Alligator mississippiensis. Next base: position 160,871,257 of record NC_081826.1, read on the forward strand.
AGAGGACTCCTAATGAAATAAATATCTGTTTATCCTTAGAATATGCAATTCTTCTCCTTCTTCACCCCAGAATTTTAGTAGAAAGAGGATGTATAACACAGTCCAACATGTATGATAATTTTTAGGATTATCTGGTTATTCTCTCATGACTCTGCAATTTATGGAAACCTTCCAGAAGCAGTGTATACTTTTATAGATGTACAGAAATACATTAATGCATGAGTTTAAATATAAGAGATTTGTTATTATAGAGATAGTTGAATCACATACAGAATGGCAAATAATACAATCGGGCATGATGTGTATAACTTACCCTTCACAACATCTTATAATTTGGTGTTCAGATGGTTTGATTGTATTTAAATGAAGGCTTCATTTGCCTTTTACAGCATCACATTATTTGAACTATGAGAATTTAAACCTTTTGACATTTCTACTGCATGCAAATGTCAGATGTTAAAATGTGACAGCCGTTAAAACATTTTAAAGGATTTCTCAGCCAATCTTCTGTATTCAGAACAATTATAATTAATAGCACTGTCTGTCAGCCTTTTGGAAGTGCTTTTATTTTATAATGGCCATGTTTTGGCCTTTTAAAATGGAATAATTAAGAAAGGAATGTCACCTGGGGCCCCTGCATCCAAAAGAACGATTAAAGTTGTAACACTACATAGAAAAGGAAATTACTCTGTTTCCAAATGACAGCTACTCCACCTAAAGCTGTGTGGCTCCAGATCTCCATGGCTTATTTTAACACATTCTATCTGATGGATCAGCCAAGATGTATGGTAGTACTAAGGGTGTGATGGTAAGTCTCCTTTTGAATTGATTGGTTTTATGTTAATTAAGTGGGTATTAGAATCATAGAATCAGGCCCATGATAGTGAATATTGCTTAAGATGGTGTCCAGTTTATTGTGTGTGTAAATATGCTGGCAAGTTTGAAGGGCTTCACTGAAAGATTCCCAAAATACTCTCCACTATACCTTACCCAGTGAGGAGGAGATGAACTAGATCTTTTAATCTGAATTTGTGGGGCCTTTTCATGTGTACAGCTGCTATATGGGGTACAGTAAGAGAAGGCAAACTAAATCAGGATTTGCTGAGAGGGTTGTCAGCTTCGTACAGGCCTACATTATGGATCACAGGCATCTGCCTCACAGCAATCCATATATAGGTAATTTGGGTGCCTATACATGTGCAGCGAGGCTGCTCTGATGTGCTGTAATTATGGCACATCAGAGCAGACTTGCTTAACTGAGTCTGCTGGAGCGTGGTAATTGCCTTGCTCCAGACCCAAGTGTCCCATGTATCAGCATCCCCATGCTGAAAAATTGTGGTAGGGGCTCTTAAACTAAAGCTTGTTTGAGGAGCTTTAGTTAGAACACACCCACCACCGTTATTCAGCACAAGAACAATAATACAATGACACTCTGAGTGCTTGTATTAGAGTAGCTCTTGGAACTGTTCTAATGAAAGACCCCTTCCTCCACTTCTGGAGCATGTGCATAAATGCCCTTTGTCTGTATTTACACCATGACAGAGCCTAATCCTATGATTAAATGTAAGTGGATGTATCCCCTTTGCAGATCAAAGCCATGCAAGTGAAGTGGAGTGTCATTGTGTTCCAGTGAAAAGGGTAGTGGCCTGAGAGATAGAAAATATCTTTTCTGATCTCTGTTCTCCTTCTGGTCTGCTATATGACCATCAGTAAGCTGCACCCTGTCATGCATCCATGGCTCTGTTTCCTATCTTTGTCTTGCCTGTCTAGACTGCAAATACAAGGGAAGTGTCTTATGTTCATAGCGCCTATGAATATATGAAACGTATGCAAATAGGTAATCACTCCCAATCAGAATCCAGTTGCTTAACGCAAATAAGCCCAGTATGCAAGAAATCCTGAACACAAGGCAAAATTGGCCTGTTAAACTCAGAACAATAAGCACTATAAAATTAATGCAAACTTTTTTAACCAAATGGGCAAACAAGAGTTTCTCTGTACTGGGTGTCTTGGGAGAACCACTGTTTTTTCCAGGAGAAATCATGCATGTACAGCTTTTTAGGATTTTTCTCTCAAAGCAAAAAAGGACTGCTCCAGAGAAAAATAATCTGGGTACAACTTGGGTTAAATTACTTTCAGGAGAGCTTCTCCTGGGACAGTGAATGTTTGTACACATTTTCTTCTGAGACAAGCTACATCATAGTCCTCCAGCATCCCAGTGTGCTTTGCTCCCTCTCCTCCCTCCCCTGCCCCCAGAAAGACTATGTTGCTCACTGGACTCTGCTTCTCTAGCTGACCAGGGAGAAGAGCATGCCCCTTTCACAATTCCATATTTTGCTGCAGGAAGATACAGACTGGCTCTGAGCAATCTGGGTCAGCCAATCAGGGCTGCCATGTGCACTACTGCCATTCTGTCCTAACAGACTGAGAGGGCCTGCACATGAGTGCACAAGACTCCCCTTTCTCTGCAGCATCAGTACTGCAAGCTCTCTGCTCTTCAGGGTGTCAGCATTCAAACATCTATTCACCTATTTTCCAAGAGGTTTTTCTACCAAAAGAACAAATCTGGGAGAATTCTCCCAGATTATTTGAATGTGTGTATGCAGCCAGTAAAGGCTGTAGTTGCTTTGTGTTAACAAACTTGATAACCAGCAAGTCAGAGCTTCCTAGGTAAAGAGTACTAAGGGAGAGATGAAGGAAGGTGACAATTAAGTGAATGCAGTTGGAACTCATGTGTCTTGGGCCTCATTTCAAGGAAGGCTAACTGAAAGAGAAGCCATAGATATGACCTGTAACTACTGAGTATAGGTTAACTTTAAATAAATAAAGTTGTCACTGAAATTAACAGAAGTGCTCACATACTTCCCTTTAGATTTAAATACTTCCCTGAACTGGGGCCAAAAAAGAAGGGAATTTTAGTGGTAAAGGTTTAGAGAACTTAAAACAAATGCATATCGGTTACATGTATTTACTAAGGGCTCTGGAAAAATCACTAGTATAGCTCTTGGTGAACTGAGCCATTTGGAAAATCTAATATTGGAGATTGTCTAAACATTACGGAACTTTCTGTGCATAGCCTATTCACAATGAAGAACATTTAGAGAATCCTTACTGAATTTATGAGGAGTATGTGCATGAATCAAGTGTTCATCAATGTAAGGGTGGGCAGCTGGGAACCAATGTTGAGGAAATATTTCCTCCTAGCAAATAGAGGGATCCAATCCATATGAGGTGTAAAGCAATAGAGGGTAAAACATAAGGATAAGATTCTCACCTTTCCTGACCCCTCATTCTCACTTCTTTTATACAAGCAAGAGAACAATCCTGAAATTTACTTGGTGGTTACAGGTCATATCTATGGTTTTTCCTTCAGTTGTGCTGGTCACAGGATTAGACCCCGGAATCTGATACGATGGTACAAGCAGCCAAATTTGTGAAATAAATGGCAGAAAGAATTAAATCCCATTTTTTCAAAGAATGAGCTGCTTCAGCTCTAGGCAAGAAATTAAAATTAACTATAGACAAATTGTCTTTTCAGTGGGATGTGTCAGGAGTAATCCTCTTACCTGCCAAAATGAAGACCATCTAGGACAGACAGATACATTTGAAGATAAAACAAATGGGCAGAGAAATACAAGGACTGGACTTGAAGGCTTAGAGAATTGAGATGGTAAGACTTTCAAGGTTACTTTAGAGGACCGACCCTCAGAGTGGAATTTTCCCTTGTGGTTGACTGTTCTACATTTTCATTAAAAGGATGCTGAAAAACTTTGAGTTTAAACCTAATCAGATGGGCAGTTCCACTTCCTATAAGAACAGAAATTATTTTTTTACATACTTTTAAAAGAATAACATTTTCATGTAATAAACACATGTGCCTTTTCTGTATCTGAAACCTGAGCTCACAGGAATGGAAAATCTAAATGGAAGTTAACATTCATTTCCCACCAAAGGATGTGTGAGTGCATGTGTGTGCTTGTACATGTGTATGTTTGGGAAGAGAAACAATCAAACAAAAAAACCTCTTCTACCTAAAGAAATAACATAAACAGTAGTAAGTGGATTTTGTATGTTTGCAAGTGATTTTACTTTTAATTATTTTTAAATGTGTCAGTTTCCTTCTAAAAATCAATTGAAAGGAATTGACAATACAAGCATTCAAAACCATTTCATGATGCAATGGAATTTAGTTGTTCTATTCAAAAAATAATTTAAGTTCAAATCAAGTTAGTTCTTGAGAGTTTTGCTGGATTGGGGACTGAGATAAGCCTTAGTTTATCACATAGGTATGATGGAGCAGCATAAGTGCTCGGTCATTTTAAGGGCAAAGCAGGCAGCCACCAGGTGGCTGATTTGCAGCGGTCATTTTTCAAACTTAGGCCAGGAAGGCAGCAGTCTGGGTGGACCATCCAAGGAGGCAACATCAGGCTGAGTTGTTCCTGGAACATTTGGAGGTAAAGGGTGAAGCTATGGGGAAGGAGGAGGCCTCATTGGCCCTGGGTATGACTTGAAACTGTATCCTGCTGGGGTAGAGTGACCTAGTGGAGCTACCTGTAGTGGGGTAGCTCCCCATAAATGCCAGGCCAGTTAGCTCCCTGGTGAAAGGCAAGTGGAACCTGAAAACCCCAGCCTTCACATCCCTAGTGGGTTCAATCTACACACAGGGAGCCCAAGCTCATGGGAGTCCTGAGGCAGGACCCAGGTCAGTGGAAGGGCCTTGAGCAGCATCCAGGCTCCCATGAGACCTAAAGTTGCAGAGGCCCTGAGAGGGGGCCAGGCATAGCTGTGGCCACCTGAGTCTTACAGGATGTAAGGACCCAGGGTAAGGGGGCCAGGCATGGCTGCAAGTACCTAAGCCCCATGGGGTGGAAGATCCAAGAGGAGCCCAAGTGAGGGGGAAGTGTGAAGGCCCAGTGAGAGGAAATCGAGGGTTGGGAGCCCAGTATGTGGGGCCAGGGGCCCAGTGTGTGTTTGTGTATGTTTGTCTGTCTAAAGGAAGAACCCAGTGCAAACCACTGGAGAAGACATCTGCACTGGGACCTCAAGCTCCAGTGGGGAGTGAGAGTCCCATGTGAGACTCTGGAGCTGGGGTCTTAGTGCTATCTAGCTGAAGGAAATATCAGCAAGGCATGAGACATGTATAGGGGTGGTAGGAGCATGTACTTAGCACCCACAGTCATTTGGGTGCATGAAGGGCAGCCTCTTGCCTATTTAACATCACAATCATTTATGAACTAGCATGGCAGGTGAACAAGGTGGGTGGTTTGCCCAGAGACAAAGGCAGGGCCATATTAATACCGGGCCTGGAAGGTGCTGTTGTCACAGTAGGACATCTGTATGTGTCAGCATGTCAACTAACTAGAAGATGACTAGGTGGGACTGTGTAAATTTGATCAAGCAGTTTGTTTGCCCAGAACTCTAGGAAGTACCTATCAAAAACATCCAAGTGCTGAGGTAGCTCTGTATCAGGGGTATGCTGCAGTCTTCAAATTACAGGTTAGGGACATGAGCTGCCTTCCCACTTCTCCAACCTCAATTGAGATCTCAATAGATATCCAGCATCTCCAATGTTGATACAGATGGTAGAAGCCCACTGGGGGGAAGTTCTTTTTGACTTACTGCTCTTTTTGACTCATAGAAAGGGAGGAGTTGGTTGAGAATGTGAAGGTAGAAGGATAGCTTGGTGACCGTGACCATGAAATAATAGATTTCAACGTCTTAAAGGAAAGCAGGAAAGACAGCAACAGAATAAGGATACTGGACTTTAAAGAAGCAGATTTCAACAAACTCAGGGAAATGGAGGGCAGGATCCCCTGGGAGACTAGATGGAAGAGGAAAAGGAGTCCAGGAGAGCTGGTTTTAAGGAGCCCTGCTAAAGGATGAAGTAACAAGCTGTCACAGTGTAACACAAAATGGGAAATTATTCAAGTTCAAGTCTCTCAGGGAATTTGTGGGCAGGATCCCCAGGCAAGCCAGGCTGAGGGGAAAGGAGTCCAGGAGAGCTGGCTATACTTTCAAAGAAGTTTATTGAGAGTGCAGAAACAAACCATCCCAATGTACAGGAAAACTAGCAAGTATGACAGCTTGCCTTAGCAGGGAACTCTTCAGTAAACTAAAACACAAAAAAGGAAGCTTATAAGAAGTGGAAACTCATATAAACAACTAGGGAGAAGTATAAGAGTATTGTTTGGGCATGCAGGACAAAGGAAGTAATTATTTCCCTCTATTGAGCATTGCTGAACTCACACCTAGAGTACTGTGTTCAGTTTTGTCCCCCCCCCCCCCCCCCCACTACAGAAAGGATGTGGAAAAATTAGAGAATGTCCAGCAGAGGGCAATGAAAATGGTGAGGGGGCTGGCCCACATGACTTCTTAGGAGAGGCTAAGGTAACTGATCTTATTTAGTCTAGGGGAGAAAAGACTGAGAGGGGATTTAATAGCAGCCTTCAACTACCTGGAGTGGAGTTTGAAAGGGGATGGAGTTAACTGTTTTCAGTGATGGCAAATGACAGAATAAGGAGCAGTGGTCTCAAGTTGCAGCAAGGGAAGTTTAGCTTATATATCAGTGATGAGGGACTGGCTAAAAAGAAGACTGGGGAAAGGAAAACAGAGATCGTGCTAGGAGAATGCCGCATCTGGAGCAGCTGTTCCTTGAAGTTAAAAGGAGGGGACATGGCTCAACAAGGTGTGTGGGAGGGGAGAGAATGGAGCATAGGTCCAGAGAAAGCGGATCCATGGGGCAATGATGAAGAAGGTGAGATTCTGGAACCTGGCTCTGATTGGAGGTGTGCAGCTCAACTGGAGGTGCAGAGCTGGAATCCATGAAGAAGTGTTGACTCTGGATTCACCTGAAAAGGAGAGAAATGAAGGTGGAAGCTCTGAGAAGGAAAGAGAGGCGGATTTTCATTGGTGTTAATTAAGGTCGAGTTCAGTCTTATCCCGTCCTGTTTTCTTAGCTTTATGAAACTTAAGTAGGGCCAATTGAGCTTGGCAATCCGAGGAGAAAAAAAAAAAAAAGAAGATAGAAACTGAAAGAAGTATATCAGTTTAAAAAACAAGCAAACAAAGAAAAACGGAATTTCATTTACAGTCCTGAAAGTTGGTTTTATGTGGTTTATGCATGCTGTTTTGGCGTTATATGATTGCTGCAGAGTGTTTGGAAATAAATAAATAAATGTAAACAAAGCAGTTGGAAAGGCTCCCTGGCTGTATGAGGGCAGCTGAAAGAAAAATAAACAAAAGATACACAATCACATTTTTTGATAAAGGGAAGTGATCAACTGCTTACCAAAGTGGTAATAAAAATACAGTGCATGTTTAAAGGAGTTGGAGGCGGAGTAACGTGGTAAGATACACTTCCATCACTATTGCCAGTGTTCTTCTGTGTCAACAACACCTCCCGACTGATAATATCATATTAGACCAAGACGTGGCAGGAGAGAGTCAGATTATAACACGGAAGTACCCAAGGCAGGCAATCTGAGAGGTAAGCATAAACATCGGACCCTCTAACATCAAGAGGAAACTCCATAATCAGGAATAATTTTCTTGCAAGGAGGGTAGGAAAACACTGAAACAGGTTACCCAGATAGGTTGCAGAATCTCCATCCTTGAAGGTTTTTAAGACCTAGCTAGACAAAGTCTCATCTGGGATGATCTAGTTAGGGATTGTCCTGCTTTGAGCAATGGTTGGACTAGATGACCTCCTGATGTCCCGTCCAACCCAAATTTTCTATGATTCCATGAACAGGATAGCAGCCTGTCTAGACAGCAATCTTTTCATGAGATGGAACTCAAGAAAGGAATCCTATAACAAGTGGAACCTTGTTCATAGTATTAGGGATAACATAAGAGTATATGATGGGTATAAATGGAGAAAATTGGAAGGCCAAGGCACCGTTTGAGATGCAGCTCACAAGGCACATAAAAGATCAGAAAAAGGAGCTCCATAAGTATATTAAAAGTAAGAGAAAGATCAGATAAACCATAGGCCCCTAACTGAATGCAAAAGGCAATCTGGTTATAGATGATGCTCAGAAGGCAGAAGCATTTCAATTTTTTTTTACTTCAGTCTGTACAAATATGGACAACTATCAGATGACAAATGCAGGTAGCAGCAAAGATGGGGAAGAAGAGAAACATCCTAGAGTAATAGCAGAACAGGTTAAGGATTAATTAGAAAAGCTAGATGCTTGCAAATCAGCAGGGCCAGATAGGATGCTTTGTAGGGTACTGAAGGAATTGGCTGAGGTAATTGTGGAGAAATCTTGGAAGTCAGGTGAGGATGACTGTAAAAAGGTAAATACAGGGCCTCATTGCACTTTGAGCTGCTCAAATGTTGATCTACATTAGTGCCAGCTTGAGTTTAGAGCAGTCACATTTTGGCAGTCAAAAAGCCTGAGGTTGAATCAATTCAATCTTCTCAAGTTAGCTAAAGCTATGTAGATTAAACCAATATACAAGTGAACAGAAATTTACTTTTTATTCTGGAAATGAAGACACATGCCTGCAGTGGCCCAGGCCAGAAACTGAGGTGTTCTAGTGCAGGCCTCCCTGCTTGGCTGGAGCAGACACATTGGGCCAAGGCTATCCTGGCTAGCCTGCGGGGGAAGAGGGGAGGGGTTGTGGGAAAGGTGCAAAGCATCCTGGGAAGCTGGAGGACTGTAAGTTAACTTGAATCTGGAGGGGTTCTGGGACAGAAGTTCAATAAAACTTTTTAACCTAAATCAGTTAAGTCTGACGCTACATCCATCCAGGTTTATCTTAGATTGCTTTCAAAATGGCCAAAACCAGTTTATGTGCACTAAACTTCTGTTGTGTTACAGTTTGAACCAGTGTCCCATCATTATTACATCAGTTTATATGTAATTTCTGTTGCTAGCCTTTAAAACTAAAAACCTTCTCCCACTCCCCCCACCCACACAGCTGTGACTTGCCTGAGGGCTGGTGAGCAGGGGCCTGACTTGGAACTACAGCTGGGAGTTGCTGCTACAGGGCTGGTGAACCAGGACAGGCTTCCACCCAGGCATGTATCCTGTGTTAAGTATTGTTTAGTATCTTAATAAAGGACTTGGATGTTGAGATTCAGAGCATGCTTAGCAAGTTAGTAGACAATATCAAGTTGGGTGGAGTTGTAGGTATTCTGGGTTAGAATCCAGAATGATCTGGATAGACTGGAAAAATGGTACACAAGCAATTGGGTAAGATTCAGTGAAGGCAAGTGTAAAGTCCTGCACTTGGGACAGAATAACTGCATGCATGAATACAGATTGAGGAATAAATGGTTAGGTTTCTGTACTTCAGAAAAGCACCTGGGGGTTACAGTAATCCATAAACTAAATGAGATTCAACAGCGCTCTCTTGTGAAAAGGTTCACCAGTATACTAGGTTGTACTAACAAGAGTGTCCCTGGCAAATCAAGGGAAGTGATTCTTCCACTGTATTGAGCATTAGTGAGGCCCCATCTGGAGTATTGTGTCCAATTTTGGGCCCCACAATTCAAGAAGGTTTGAAAAGAAGTCAGTGTAGGGTTGGCAACCTGGTCAATTGATTGGTCAAATATTGTCAGCTGACTGGTCAGTTCACTGCATATTTTTGACCTGTAAAGGTTATAGTAATCTACATTTTTCTGTAGTTTTCTTGACAGACATATGATATTTTTATTGGTTTTTGATAAATTTCTTAATAGAAAATTTGTGTTTTTCTTTGAATTGGCATTTATTTAATTTTTTTTTTTTTACCCATATTTGACCAGTCAGCTGACCAAACTTTATTTGACTGGTCGAATACCCAACCCTAGTCCAGTGCAGAGCAACAAAAATAAGTAAGGGTTTGGGAGGCAGGACTTATGAGGAACAGCTGAAAGAACTTGGGTTATTTAATGTGGAGAAGAGAAGGTTGAGCGCCCCTCCCCCCCACCTTCAGATACCTGAAGAGCAATTGGGCTTTTCTGTGGCTATGGGAGACAGGATTAGAAGCAATGGCCTCAAGCTGCAGCAGGGGAAATGTAGATTGGATATTAAGAGAAACTTTCTGACTGTGAGGGTGATCAAGCATTGGAACCAGCTCCCTGAAGATGTAGAATCTCCATTCTTGGAAGTTTTAAAGAACATGTTAGAAAGGCACTTGGTTAGGATGTTTTAGTCAGGGATGATCAGGCCTTGAAAAGGGAGATAAACGAGATGATTTTATGAGGTCCATTTCCACCTTATTTTCCTATGACCCTATGATTTCCAGGTCTCGGATGAGGGAGTATAAAAGTGGTGTGTGTGTGAATCCAGGTAGATATAATTTATGCATATGTGTGTATGTACTTTTTATACAAAACCATATATATGAAAATATATTCTCTTAATTAGAACCCTGTCCACCAAAATGAAGTGAATCTCAACTAGTGATCAGTGCAGTTGCCTTATTGTCTTCTAAACATTGATATTTTAGGGGCATTGTTTAAACCTTGGCTGGCATCTTCAGAGGAACTTAAAGAGAGTTTAATACTCATTGGGCACATCTACACATGCAATTAGTGCACCTGAATAAACTGCTCCTGGGCACAGCATCTTCAATGCACCCAGAAATCCAGCAGTTAAGAGCCAGGGCAGAGCAGCCCCAGTCTGGCAGGAGGTTGGGGAGTCAGCCCTGGACTCCAGGTGCCAGCATTGGGCAGCAAGGGGACTGGCTGGGGCATAAGGGTGCTAAAGTGTGAGGCTGAGCAGCAGGCACCCCCTGCACTTTTGCACCCTCATGATCCAGTCACCCCTGGGCACCATCTACACAAGTGTTTCAGCAGTGTATCTGCTGTAAGATAGTACTGTCCCTGACTACCATCTTACAGTGAATTTCATTACTCTACTGCACCCTAATACAGACAGTCCTCAGACTTACAACACAATTGGTTCCTGAAAACTGTCTTAAGTCAAAATGTTGTAACTCGGAACCAATTTTCCCATAGGAAACAATGTTATAAATGGGTTCCTGAACCAAGGCACAATACCCTATTTTCACCAAAAATAACCCAGAATTTTGTACTCAATCAATTATAGATGAGTAATATAGCTACATTAATGTTTTTGTATTGTAAATAGCAATCATATTGATTTGGAAGGACTTATTTTAGGTGACTTAGCTGGACTTTTTGAAGGGTATTTGGCTGGAGTCTTATCAGGATTTGGCTGCAGGTTTTTCTGGATTCTTGTTTGCTTTCTTAAAGAAAGTGTCCAAAGACATTTGGACAGATGTTCCCCAAGGAGATGGGCAACACAGCAAACTTGTTCAATGGCATGGCATTATGTTGGATCAAGCATTGTAAAGTCAAAACTGACATCAGAAAGTTGAAAGGAGGTATCAATTTATAAACATTGTAAGTGTGAAACATTGTAACTCAAAATGTTGTAAGTCAAGGATGGCCTGTACTGGCACTCGCTAAGTAGGCAGCTCCACAGTAAAGCAAACATGTAGATGCACCCATTTGAATTAAATGAGTATTGAAGTAATAGCCCCATAATCATTTTGAAGCCCCCAGATGTAAATGTTATTAATATGCACTTAATAACGATGTTTCTGCAGAAGCTAAATACTTGGCAATGACAATCTATTGAAAATACAAAAACATGTTCTAGGATTAACACTTGGTGTTATTAAGCAGGATTTAATTCTAAAAAAGACACTAATGAAATTTGTAATAAGCTGTCAACCTAAATTTTATTGCAATTCCTGATTTAAAAATACATTAAAATTGTCTGTGACCCCAGAGACAGAAGTCGTGGTATGTTTGAAAGAAAAAAAAATGCTTACCAAACAAAAAAATGCAGTTGATGGAAATCTTGTCCAATGACAGTCATTATTTCTATTGCTGGCTCTTTACACAGAACTGGTTAAGGTAGGCAGAGTGTCAACTCCTGGTGCTACTCCTGTTCTTTTTTTGCCTGAAGGTACATGAGTCATTTTGAATATTCCTTGCCTTTTTATCAGGTGACTCTTTTCCTAGGGTAGTGCCACATGAACAGAACCATTCTCCTGAAGAAAAGAGAGGAAAGATTTCTCCCTTTCTGGGAGACCTTCAAGAATTTTGTACTCCTTTTTTTTTTTTTTCCAGGGGAATTTATTACACTTTAAAATACCCTTCATTGCTTCGATTCTTGGGGCCTGAGACAGATTCTATGGCAGTGAAAACACAAATGAACAGAGATGCATGCCAACTACTTTGAAAATACTATTGGTGAATATAGGATGAAATTAATTAATCATAGATGTGCTTCACTGACTATCAGTAGCTAGGTATTAACATTTTTAACAGGCCAGATCAGAATTTCATATCATTCAGTGTCTTGTTACTCCCAGCAACAGGCAATATATGGTGTTTCTGAGCAAGGTGTTAGGCTCCCATAATAGAGGATCCAAAACTGAGGGCAACAATTGTCCCATGAAGTTTTAGACTGTCCTATAGGGAACAGTAATATTTCCCTGTGGCAAGAAGTTGTTCCTGACTATATCTTTAAGATGCTATATCTTTTCACTTTTATGTGGCCTTCTGGCAACAGGTGATACCACGGCATCAATTCTGGGAATTGATTGCGATTTCTGATGCTGGATTCTTGCTAACTGAATTGATATTCAGTCCCTTTGATCCCAGCAGCAGATGTTTAATGGAAAGGTTCATGAGAAGAAAGTCCACTGTCTTACTGCAGCAGTGGGGAAATTTAAATGTGCTACTATGCTTAAAGTGGGGGTATATACAAAATGCTGAAGAAGCTATAACTTAGAGTTGTTGATTAATTCATATGGACAATATATTAATAGAATCATAGAAAATTAGGGTTGGAAAGGATATCAGGAGGTCATCTAGTCTAAACCCTTACTCAAAGCAGGACCATCCCCAACTATATCATTCCAGGCAAAGCTTGGTCTACCCAGGTCTTAAAGAATGGAGATTTCACAACCTCTCTGGGTAACCTGTTCAAGAGCTCCACTACCCTCCTACTGAGAGAGTTTTTTCCTAATATCTAACCTAAACTTCCTTCAATGCAACTTGAGACCACTGCTCCTTGTTGTTTTATCTGTCACCACTGAGAACAGTTAACTCCATCCTCTTTAGAATGACCCTTTCAGGTAGTTGAAGGCTGCTATTAAATTCCCCCTCAATCTTCTCTTCTCCAAAATAAACAAGCCCAGTTCCCTTAGTCTCTCTTAAAATATCACATGCCCCAGAACCATTTTCAATGCCCCCTGCTGAACTCTGTCCAATTTGCCCACATATTTTCTGTAGTGGGGGGCCCAAAGCAGGACTCAGTATTCCAGATACAGCCTCAACCATGCAGAATAAAGGGGAAGAAACAGTGCCCTTATTTTGCTGACAATGTTCCTGCTGTGCAGCCCAGCATGCCATTAGCCTTCTTGGCAACAAAGGCACACTGTTGGCTCAGGTTCTTGTCTACTGTAACCCATGGTCCTTTTCTGCAGAACTTTTTCTTAGCCAGTCAGTCCCCAGACTCTACTGATGAGTGGGGTGGTTCTGTCCTAAGTGCAGGCCTTGCACTTGTCTTATTGAACTTCATAAGTTTTCCTTTGGTCCAGTCCTCATTTTGTCTAGGTCTCTCCGAATCCTACCTCTACTATCCATTGTATATCCTATTCCCCTGAGGTTGGTGTTATTGAAGGTGCACTCCATCCCAACTTCCAGGTCCTATGATTAAGATATTGAACAGAACCAGCCCCAGGACTGACCCCTGGGGCACTCCCCTGGACACCAGCTGCCAACTAGACCTCAAGCCATTGGTAACTATTCACTGAGACCAACAATCCAGCCAGTTTCCTATCCACCTTAGAGTCCATTCATCCAATCTGTAATTCCTTATCTTGGTCGCGAGAATGTTGTGGGAGACTGTATCAAATGGCTTGCTAAAGTCAAGGTATGTCATGTCCACTGCTCTTCCCACATCCATAGAGCCAGTTATCTCATCATAGATAGCAATCAGGTTGGACAGGCATGACTTGTCCTTGGTGAATCCATGCTCACTGTTCCTAATCACTTTCTTCTCCAAGTGCTTAGAAAATATTATTTGAGGACCTATCAGCTCCATAAGTTTTCCAGGGTTTGAGGAGAGGCTGACCAGTCTGTAATTCTCTAGATCCTCCTCCTTCCCTTTCTTAAAGACGAGCACTCAATTTGCTCTTTTCTAGTCATCCAGAACCTCTCCTTTTCAGAACAAGTTTTTAAAGATGATCGCCAGCGATTCTGCGATCACATCAACCAACTCCCTCAGCACCCTCAGATACATCACATTCAGCCCCATGGACTTGTACAGCTTTTCTACATAGACTCTAACCTATTCTTTCACCACTGTCAGCTGCACACCTCCTCCCCAAACTGTGCTGCTTGATGTAGTAGTCTGCAAGCTGACCTCACATGTGAAGACTCAGGTAAAAGAGTCAATGAGTACTTCAGCTTTTTCTGCAGCATCTGTCATTAGGTTGCCTCCCCCATTTAGTAAGAGACCCACACTTTCCCTGATCTTCCTCTTGTTGCTGACTTACTTGTAGGGACCCTTCTTGTTACCCTTCATGTCCTTTGCTAACTGTAACTCCGATTACACTTTGGCCTTTCTGATTTCATCCCTGCATTTCTGAGCAACACTCTTATGTTCCTCCCTACACATATGTCCAAGTTTCCACTTCTTGTAAACTTTCTTTTTGTGTTTCAGCTCACTGAAGAATTCCCTACTAAGCCAAACTGGTCTTCTGCCACACTAGCTAGTCTTCCTCCATGTCAAGATGGTTCACTCATGCCCCCTTAGTAAGGCTTCTTTAAAATACAACCAGCTCTCCTTTCCCTCTCAGAGTGGCCTCCCAGGGGATCCTGCCCATCAGCTCTGTAAAGTGAGTCAATGTCTGCCTTTCTGAAGTCCAGGATCCTTACTGTGCTGCTGTCCTTCCTTCCTTTCCTTAGGATCCTGAGCTCAGTCCTCTCATAGTCACTGCTGCCCAGGTTGCCATCCATGTCTACATTCCCCATCAATTCTTCCCTGGTCGTGAGCAGCAGGGTAAGAAGATCGCAAACCCTAGTTGGCCTTTCCAACACTTGCACGAGGAATTTGCCGCCAACACTCTCCAAAAACTCCCTGGATTGTGTATGGACTGCCATATTGTCCTCCCAGCAGATGCCAGGGTGATTGAAGACAATGAGAACCAGGGCCTGTGATTGGGAAACTTCTACTAGCTGTTTGAAGAAAGCCTCATCCTCCTAGTCTGGTGATCTGCAGCAGAAACCCACCATGACATCACCCTTGTTGCTCTCCCTTCTGACCCTAACCCAGAGACTTTCAACAGGCCTATCTCCAGTTTTATACTGGAGCTCTGAGCAATCATACAACTCTTTTATATAAAGCACAAGTCCTTCTTCTCTTCTCCCTTGCTTGTCTTTCCTGAACACTTTTATACCTACTCATGACAGTGCTCCAGTCAAGCAAGCTATTCCAAGTCTCTGTTATTCCAATCATGTCATAAGTCTGTGACTGTGTGAGGACTTCCAATTCTTCCTGTTTTCTTTTTTTTCCCCACAGGCTCTGTGCATTCTTGTACAGGCATCTGATGTAACTAGTGAATTGCCCTACTTTCTCAAGAAGAATGAGAAGGCCTCCCCTGTTGCCCCTTCCTGCTTGTGCCTCCTCCAGGTCACCCACTTCCCCACTTACCTCACAGCTCCCTCCCCTGGTGAACCTAGTTTAAAGCCCTCTGCACTAGCTTAGCAAGCCTGTCTGCAAAGGTGCTCTTCCCTCTCTTTGTCATGTGGATACAATCTCTTCCTAGCAATCCTTCTTGCAACCACATCCAGTGAAGAAGCCAAAACTCTGCTGACAACAGTGTTGCCCAAGAATGAATTGATCTGCAAGATGTGTCTGCTCCTGCCTGGGCCCTTCCCTTTGATCAGAAAGATCAAGCAGAACATCACCTGTGTCCCTCTCCCATTCATGCTTGCACTCAGAGCCCTATATTCACTTTTGATCTGCACAGGATCACCCCTGGCAGTGTCATTAGTACCCACATGGATAAGCAGCATAGGGTAGAAGTTAGAGGGCTGGATGAGTCTTGGTAATCCCTCCATTACGCCTTGGATCTGGGCTGCAGGCATGCAGCAGACCTCCTGACATCTTCTGGGTGTTCAGTATACAAGCCAGGTATGAATGAACTTCTCACATAACCCAGAACCAATTGTTCCAGAATTTGATGCAAATCAGAGCAGGAGTGGCATAGTCATTTACACATAGCCCTTCCAAGCTTCATTGCTACTCCTTCACTAGTAGGTGGTGAGCAAGCACATATAGCCTAACCTGGTCATCCCTGGAATGAGCCACAATAATTGCAGGCATACATCAGAATGTCCCAGGAAACAGTGTTAGTACACTTTATCTGGCATATTTCAGAGGGACTCAAAGCAAGGAACTGGGTATGTATGTCTCTATGATTTGGGGAAAAAAGTCTTTCTCCTAGGACAATTGTGTTTTACAGCTCTGGTGTGTGATTTGTTATTTACAGCTCATGACAATATATCTGCTGTTTGTTGAAACAGAATAATTTTTACAAGCAGATTTTGTTCCCATTCAAGCCAGTCTTATTCAATCTCAACATTAATTTTATCTCACATTGGAATGAATCTTAGTTCCATTTCTAAAATGCACTTTCTATGTAAGTCCATCCAAAACAAAATGTTCCTGGTACAAATGTTGGTGTAAAGAACTACAAATAAGAGAAGCAGAATTTTATTTGAAAAAGGCTGAAATGTTTGGCTATACGTCATAAGATGGATGGACCCTTTAATGCATACTTCACATTTGCTTTAATTCATCTATGTTTTGCAATATAGATCAACTGTGTTTTGTATGCCTCCAATTTTTCTGGAACTACCTAGTTAAGCCATCTTTATGAAATTATTTGACCCAACAGGATATAGGAATGCAGGGTTTTTAAGGTAAACCAATATTTTTATTGGATCAACTTGTACTGTACAGTTAAAAGAGATATCAGACAATTGCCTTTTTTTCATATCCCTGGACCAGCATGTCTACAACACTACCACTACTGTTAGTGTTGGATAGTCATCTTCTGAACTGTTGTAGGTTACCGTAGAACCATTGTAGCCAACAGAACTATGACAATTTACACTAGCATCTGGCAAAAAGACTCAGTTTAAAGGAAGGAATTAGAATTAAAGTTGTGCTGATATCCTGAACTTTGAGCTTCCTGGTGTCTGTTTTTTCAGTCCATTAGTGCATTCAGTCTAATAGTGCATTGCAAATTTGTTATGAATTTTTTTCTTTATTTCTTAGTTTTGAGCATTTCCTATGGTTCTGTGTACCCACTCCTAATCATGCTTATTCCTTACTCTGTTTTCTTATGCTGTGCTCCAAATAATGTATTTCGATGTACAAATGATGCATAATCTGTTATGTCTCTTTACCTTATAGCATAATTTGGTTGGCTTATTTTGTCTGTTTGCAATAGAAATATGACATTTCCCCATAATTACAGATGATGTTTTGGAAAAATCTCATAAACCAATAATATTTGAGTCCTTCTAGCACTATAGCAATGACTCAGCTCTGCCTTCCCTTTCCTTAAACTTGATGATCTCTGATGTGACTCACTCAGAACATTTGAAAGGTTACCCACATGGTACCTATGTGAAGGTATCTGGACTTCTGGATCAGATGAGCTTTTGGTTGTTTAAAACATTATTGAAGCCAAACTGAACTGAGATGACATCTTGATACAAGTCCAAAGTTTTACTTACAGTCATATCAATCCAAATTGGCATACATACAAGTAACAAGGGGGTAAGTGACAGCATGAGAGTGCATGTGAGCCCTTAGGCAAAAATATGCCTGTCAGTTAACTCATGCCTGGATGAAAGCCTATCTAGGCTTAATACTATAATACTATAATTTTGATTTGTAAGGGAAGATGGACAATACAGGAATAAGCATACTTAACTCCTCAATATGACTAGTTCCACTGAAGTCAATTGGCACTCAGGAATGTAAAAAACTTCTTGTGGATTTAGAGATTGTGAGGTACTCAATTGTAAGCTCTTTGTGGCAGATGCTGTCTTTTACACTATACGGTGCTTAGCACAAGGGGATTTCCAATTGTAATTGCAACAGATGTGAATACTAAGAATAATAGATTGATTTTTTCCCCCCGTATACCTTGGCATGATGCCACAGCCCTTTCTCTTTTAGTGCATATACAAAAGGAGTGTCTGTGTGGAAATTACAGTGTGACAATACAGCTTGGTCTTGAATTGTAAATAAACCTCCCTTGATGGCATGTCCCCTTTTGAAACCTCATTTTCTGTGGGTCACTGTAGCTAGAGTGAATATAAAGGCCAGAGGCAACTACACAGAACTCACTTTCACATTTGACTGATCCTTGTATCTAACCTCCTTGATATTCACAGTGCAGCACTAGAAGTCAGTAGGAAGAAGAGGTTCTCAATGAAAATGAAATTGAAGGAGCACATCTAGAGACTCATGCTGTAGAATAATAGTATATAGCAAAGTTATGGAACACCTCTCTGAATCTATAGGTTTTACCATGGTAGGGTGGAAATGGACACTGTCTTTCAACACCTTTGTGCTGTCACAATTTTTTTATGGTGGCACAAAGGCCAAGCAAACAGACACCCATACCCATTGCTGTACCACAAAATGTAGCTGTGATGAAGGTGGTATTAATTTGTGCTGCTATTTAGTGGAAGTTGTTTATTTTATGGTGGGAGAGTGCCAGCAGGCCAGAGCTGCCTGAGCTCACCTTGTGCTTTGGGGGCTTGAGAGGCCATATCTTGCCCACCCCAGAAATTCCAATACAGGATCAAGCACTCAAGTCCTGGAAGTACCTACTCAGTTGTCCCTACTTTCTCCAGGGCACATCTCTGTAAGTGGGGAAACCCTGACTTTCCCTTCTTATTGAGATGCACCCTGGAAGTCCCAGGGACATGTCTCAGTAAGTAGGGAAAGCTTGGCAAGTTCTCCCAGGCCTTGAGGGGCATGACCCTGCCTGGGAATCCCTGGGGCACAGGACCAGGCCACTCAAGCCCTCGAAGAACACATTGCCCATTCATTGTCTGATGGGTGGGACAACTTATGACGGTTGTTCACTTAGTGAAGTAAATCAACTGTGCTAGGATGCACCCTGGCACAGCTGATCTACATCATGTGGTGCCATCTATTTCTAGCCTTATTATTCTCATTGTGTAATGATTAACAGAAGGAAATGGCACAATAGGCACAGGCTTTATACCAGCAGCCTAATATACAGAGTAAACTTGCAAGCCAAGGATGGCACAAAATAACCCATAAAATAATAATAACAAGGTTAAAACAAGCTAAATAAAACGTCAATAGTAAACACCATTAACCACAAACAAATCAATAATGTCATTGCACTCTTTAAAATTGATTTTATATGTAATCCCTATAGCAGGTTGGTTATTGGTTGGAAAATATTGATTCCTGGGAAGAAAGGCAGGGTTGCATCTTTGGTGATTTGCTCTTTGCTCTCCCTAATAAAATACCATATTATTGTTTACACATTTAACCAGAGATGCTAAGTAAAACTGGCATTTTCATTGCTACACAGAAAATTTAAAGTCCATAAATGAGCAGAAGGTTGCTTTCATAAGGATTTTAGTGTCCAAGAGGATCTACAAAATTTGCAACTCCTTTTTGCAACTCCAAGTACGTAGGTCTCACTGGCAGAGAACACAATACCAATTGCTTGAAGCAGTGAAAGGGTTGTCTCCAGCTGAATAGTTGGAAAAATTGTTCTTTGCAAGCTTTCAGGCACATGCTTTTTATAGCACCTAAAATAGGTTGTCAGTTAACTCTATGACTCTTGCCACCTTTCCCAATCCATTTTCCATGCCAGTCTGATTGGAGCTAATTTGGATCCTTCTCCATGATATATAGAAGGTTGCTGGTACCCTGTTTTGTGCCACTCTACTTTCCTACCACAATTTCATGTCAATGCTTAAATTGGGGGTCAGCAACCCCTGGCACATGTACTGAGCATGGTACGTGAAGTCATTTTACTCGGCACACCACCACTAGCCTGGGCTCTAGGCAGCTGCTGCTAGCCATGGAGCCTGGGCTGCTCCCAGAAGGAGGCTGGGAGGCTACAAGTGAAGGGTACAACCGTCCACTGCGCGAGCTGCCCCCATACACACAGGGGAAGTGTGACCAGGGCAGTGCAGAGCTTGCAGCAGCAGGCAGCTTCCCTGTGTGGCCCTGCTGTGTGCTGCTGCTCTGGGTCATACACACTGCGCTTGGAGGGCCTGGGGGAGGGCAGCAGGGTCAGGACCACAGTATACGTGACCTGGAGCAGGGAGCACAAGATATATTGTTTGTTATGGTACTGGTACATCCTAGAAAAGAAGGACACTCCAAACATCATTACTTTTTATTATTGCAATATATTATTTTGACATTTGCTTTAGCTTGGTGGTGGTGGTGGTGGTGAATTGAATTTTACTAACTTTTTTCCTAAGGAAACAATTGGAATTTTAACAAGCATAGAGTCATTGTTCTCTACCAAACACTGTGCACTAGTCTTAGTACTTAGTGATTTATATATATGTGTGTTACTGGATTTCCACTTGAGGACACAGATCAAAACCTGCAACTAAAGAAATTAATGGCAAAAATGCCAGTGACTTTAGTAGATCAACGATGTCATCCCAGTATAGCAATCAGCAAGCCCCAGAAACAAATCCTGGCTCTATTGAAGCCAAAGCGTAAGAGTTTCACCTCCAAATCTAAAATCTGTACTCAGCCTGAGTAGGTAAAAGGTAGAGGGAAATAATTATTTTGTGTCTTCAGGCCTCTGAGCTGCTCTGGAACTGTTCTGCACAGGTTACTATACCCAAATGCTTAAGAATACTCCATTATATTCTGTTCAGTGACTTCTTCAACAGCCATCGCACAGAGGTTCAACAGGGTAATGGTGAATCACAGATCCTATCTGTGGGAAATGGAACAAGCTTGGGTTCCTTAGGGAAAAAAAAAAAAATCCCTCGGAACAAGGGTTTGCTTATGAGGTTGCAGAAGTCTGGAAGGACATTCATGAAATACGAATGAGGCAGGTGACTCTGAAGTGAATATCTAGCACTTCCAAACATTTAAAATTATTATTATTAGGAATATGCAAAGCAGGCAGTATTCAATTCTGATTCGAATTTGGCCCGATTTGGGGGACAGTGATTCAATTTGCTGATTTGGATCACTGTCCCAATTCAATTCAGCCAAATCTGAATGTGAAGATTCGATTCTGATTTGGAGAATCGGTGATTCAGCCCTAAACACAGCTTGATATCTTTTTTCTACATACCTTGAGGTACCTCAAGGTACATACCTTGATAGCTCGTGAACGCTGAGATGGTGAGGCAGATGGAGAGTCCCAAAGGAGTGTGGGGGGGGGCCACTATGTCCCCCTGGCTTGGCGATCAGCTGTGGGGGGACCCTGGGTGCCCCCCCCGCCCCAAACCCAGGAGGCAACAGTCGCCAAGCCAGGGACCAGGGGGGAGCCCCCCACACACTCTGCAGCAGACCTGGAAGTGGACCAGAAGTACTTGTGGTCCAATTCTGGGTCAACTGCTGAGCACGCTCCATCTGCCCTACCATCTCAGCACTCACATGCTGCACCTGGTCCTTTGAGGTACCTAGAAAAACCATATAAAGCTGTGCCTATGGCCAAATCACTAAATCTCTCCAAATCAAATTAATGGGTCTTCTGATTCGATTCAGATTCAGAGATTCAGCCACCGAATCAGGCTGAATCTCCTCCAAATTGAATCGGTGACCAAAGCTTTGTGCAGCCCTAATTATATACTGGAAGTGAAGGGTGACATGGTGGTTTGCTGGTTTCCATGGGATCCTGTTCACTCTCTTGTCCCACCATGGACAAGTTGAATAATTTTGGGCAAATGGCTTCATTTCCCTGTGCCTTTGCTTGTCTGTGAAACAAAACTTCCTGTATCTTCTTGTGATGTGTTTAGGAACTACAATGAAATCATCAAGACGTATGTATGAGCTTTTCTTGTTGCAACTTTTTTTTGCAGACTTTAAAACGAAGTCAGTATATTTTATTACCCTAAAAGCACATTGAGCCTCATTGGTTCCCAGTATGCAAACATAGAAAAGTCCTTTACAAATTTAAATACAGTGCAACATATTGTGTTTTCCAATGTGCGTAAATTTCTATTATAGGTAGATCAGTAAATCTGGAGGCAAGATTCTTGATGCAGGTTTAATTTTGTGCCTTAGTCATGTTTGAAAATAGCTTGGAAGTGAATGAGAAATGTCACAGAGAGCTGTTTCAGACAATTAAAATGAGATTTACTCTATAAATCATTGAAACAGAGCCATGGAATTAAGTCTAGGATAGATATTTTAAGGTTTGTGGCTTGATATATACTTTGTAATAGAGTGTAGCTGAAAAAGTTTTATGAAAATGTTAAGGGTGAGTGACAACCCAAACCTAAACTCTGTCTTCAGGAAGTAGCTTTACCTTGAATTCTTATAGTACTATGCTTTATGGGTTACCCCTGGTCTAACCCTTCTGCCAGTACCTTATTACAATATGCAGTGATTGTGAAAGAGTTCCTTTATGTTGCTATCTGCCTTGCTTCTCCTGCCTCCACCCCACTTCACAATCCTTCAAACAAACAAAAAATGTTCATGAAAACTTCCAGAACCATATTTTTGTTTTAGAATGAGAGTTGGTTATAACATGTTAATGTAAGATTTTCCAGTGAAAAAAATGAGATTCTGTCAACAGAAAATTAGAAAATTGTGTCAATTCTCATAAATATTGAAGGGGAAAAGGGGGGAAAGGTTCAGTTTCAGTGCTTGCTTTCAGAATTACTTTTCCTTTCAACTCTTAAATTGCATATTAATTATATAAAAGACAATTGAAAGCACACTAAAATGATGAATGCACGAAACTACTTTCCCTGATTTTGCAGAGAATTATTTAATTATTCTGACATTAAGTGAAAACAAATCTCTCAGCCCGGCACAAGCTGGAATTTTGGTTGTGTAAAGAGTTCAACTTACAAGTCAGAGGTGGAAAATACCACTTACGTTGCCAGTTCCATCCTCATGGCATGGCAGGATGGTTCCCTGGAATTTATTTGTCTTCAGAGGTTTGCCCAAAGTCCAGTTTCTCTTTAGTCTTTCTCCTACTTTTCATTTGATCCTCTTCTGGGTCAAGATGAGATGAAGGTTCTCTGGTTACATCAGGGGCTTTCAACCTTTTTTAATAAGTGCACCCTGGCAGCTAGACATGGAGTGTGGGGGTCGGGGGTGGCATGTGGCCACACGTGGAGCAGCAAGCTTTCCCCCCCGCACCTCATCCGAACAGCTGGGTGGCATCTGTGCAACCCTCATAGGGGTGCCCATGCCCTCACTCTGCCCTGGGCCTGCTTCTGGGAGGCAGTAGCATGGGTGACAGTGCTCCATCCCCATCTGCCTGTGTGTACCCCTGGGGGTATGTGTACCCCTGGCTGACAGTCCCTGGGTTAGACGATAGGGTTGGGATTCAAGAGTTTGGGTTTGATTGCAGAGTCTGTTTGGGCACAGATAGATGTTAGGGCCCCACTCTAACTCATGGCACTTTACATGTGGTGTGAGTTAGACCCCCTCCTGACGCAACAGATGTTGCCCTGTTGGGCCAGGGATGGGGGTGGGGGCATAGAGCCAACCTGTATTGGCCCTGGCCAGCAAATGGGGGCTCTCCAGCTGCCTCCATAAAGGCTGCCATACCACCCCTATTCCCATTCCTCTCCCCCCCCCCCCCACTCAGCTCTGGCCACCACAGAGCTGCCAGCTGCTGAATGGCCAGAGCTGAGGGTGGAGAATGGAGCTGTCTTGCTTTATGGGGCTCTCCCAAGCTATCTCAGCTGGGGTATTGGGGGCACCAGGGGGTACTGCAAGGTGAGGGAGCTTTACTCCCTGTCCCCTCTCCCTCAGCTCCAGCCGTTCAAACCAGATGGGAGCTCTGTGTTGGCTGCTCCTGGCTGCTGAATGGCCAGAGCTGGGGAGAGGCATTGGAATGGATAACCTTGCCTTGCAGGCCCAGCCTGGCTTTCCCCAATAGCCCAGTGGGGAGGAATGAGGTGATGGGGCTTTATTTCACCCTCCACTCCCCCTCAGCACTGACATTTCAGCATCCAGAAGCTCCCTCTCCTTCTCCCTCCTTCCCCCTGGCAGCCCACAGATTAAAAAGATGTTTCCTGCCCCAAGAAGCTTAAAATATAAGTATAAATACAAGTGACAGATGGATACTGCTGGACTGTGGAATAAGAGGAGGCAATCAGACATTATTGGTCGTAAGGGATGATACTCATCTGTGTAACTCCTGGTAAGTGCCATGAAAAGATGTAAACTGGTTGGCAGATACTGATATGAAGATAACTAGGGCTGTGTGAAACAGCACTGTTTCATTGATACTTCCATTTTGCCGTTTCAAAGGGACAGTATTTCGTTACACCGTTTTGAAGCACTGTTCCGTTTCGTTTAGTAGAAGCTGTTTCGACACGTTTCAACATTTTGCCCATAGACTATAATGGGGAATCATGAAAATACCTATAACATTGTAATTTATTGCCTGATTCAGATGAAAATTGTATGGATGGTAGTCCCTTCTGAGGGCATGAAGCCTGCCAAGTTTTAAGGAGATAGGTGCAGGGGCTTCTGTGAAACTGCACCTCAGCTCTTCAAAGCAAAACTAGTATCACTTGCTGGCAGTGGCAGCAGACTGTCACCCCACACATAGATCTGGGGGACTGGTCCCCCCAGGCTTAGTCTGGCACAGCCTGGCCACCCTCCCAGGGGATACGGGCCCCTGGATCTGCATATGGGAAGACAGCAGGCAGCCGTTGCTGTCTGGGGCCAGCGGCAGCACTGGGTTCTTCCTGGTGCTCAGTGTGGGCTGCACCAGGGCAGACTTGGGTGCTGGTGTTGGCACTGGCCTCAAGCTGGCAAAATGCTCCACACCTGGTGAGTGCAGAGTTTTAAAGGAAAAAAAAAACCCTTCACTCACCAGCTCTGGCAGTGGCGATCAAGGCCTCAGTGCTCGTGGCAGAGCCCTGCTATTCAGTGCGGAGCAGCAAGTTGCAGCAGGGATTACCCCGCTGGGATGTGCTCCCTGCCTGGTGCCATGTGCAGCTGCCCCATAGCGCAGATGCAGCATAACTCGGAAGGGCACTGCACACTGCCTGGGAGCTGGGACAGATCCAACTGGCAGCTGGAGATCCCAGTTCGATTACCCAGCTCTCTGATCATCACCCCCCAGCTCTTCTATGGGGGCATGGCCCCTGGATCTGCACGTGGGGTTTCAGCAGGCTGCTGCTGCTGGCTGAGGAAATAGCCCAGAGCTGCTGCCTTCCCCAGCTAGCAGTGGCAGCCCACTGTAATTTTGCATCATTTGGGGGCCTGCCTCCTGGGAAGAGCTGGGGGAAAGATTGGGGAACTGGGGAATCAAACCAGTAACTGTAGGAATGTTCTGGAACCTGAACATTCCCCCAGCTCCTGGCTCGATTCCTCAGCCCCCAATTCAATTCCCCAGCCCCCAGTTTGATTTCCCTAGCTCTCTGATCATTCCCCTAGCTTTTCCTGAGGGCTTCAGGCCCCCAGAACTGGGTCCCAGGTTTTAGCAGGCTGCCACTGCAGGCTGGGGCCAGTGGTAGCACCGCAGTCTTCCTGGTGCTCGATGCAGGCTGTGCCAAGTGGCTGCTGCTGGCTCCAGCCTGCAGCAACAGCCTAATGAAACTCTGTGCACAGATTGGGGGCCTGCATGCCTCAGAAAGAGCTGGGGAAATGATCAGAGAGCTGGGATAAGCGATCAGAGAGTTGGAGAATTGAACCAGGAGCTAGATGTCATTATCAGAGCAGTCCTTTCCCCCTCTTCCCCCTCCCTTTCCTTAGTTTCTGTTTAGCTGCATGCAATTCTGAATTCAAAACTCAAAATGTTTCAAAACTTTTGAAACATTTTGAGTGCCCTCATTTAATTTCAAAGCTGTTTTGAAACCTTTTGTGTTATTTAAGATTTGCTGCTTCAGGCTTGACACGCATCAAAACAGATTCAAAACAAAACACCCATCAACATTTCGCACAGCCCTAAAGGTAACTCCTTGGGACTTGATCTACAATGAAGAGAGTTGTTTTCCCCTCTGCAGGTGACACTAAGTAGGCTTGCCACAGCTATTAAGACAGAGATTATTAGAAGGCAAATTGCAACTTTGACAGGACCACCTGATTTCAGAGTAGCACCTGCTCCAAGTGCTAAAATCACTGGCTGCTGAGTAGCCTTACTCTAGTATATAAACCCAGGCCCTTGATTTGGGCTTCAGCTGTTCAATGTCTCACGACCTGCAGCAGAAGTACCTGTTTCCCCTTAGCCTGGCTCCTGCTTGCTTCTCCACCCCTGGTTACCCTGTTTATCTATTCTGGCTTCTCTAGCTCCTGACTTCTGGCACTACCTTGACCACAGATTTGAATCTTGTTTATTGACAAGGGCTTCGACTTGGAGTCTGTTTTTAATCTTTCATGTAGCCCTGACCCCAGTCTAGAATTATCCGACTCACGTATTTCATACATTCATAGTAGTTAGGGGTCAGAAGGGACCTGAATAGATCATCTCGTCTAACTCCCCACCACTGGTTGGAGCACACACTGGGATCACACGACCCCAGACAGGTGTTCATCCAACCTCTTTTTGAATTTACCCAAGGTAGGAGTGAGGACCACTTCCCTAGGAAGTTGGTTCCAGATCCTAGCCACCCTAACAGTGAAATAGTGCCTCCTAATCTCTAACCTGAACCTATTCTCTAGCAGCTTCTGCCCATTGTTCCTCATCACCCCAGGTGCTGCTGGGGAGAATAGGGCTCTTCCTATTTGCTGCTGATCTCCCATAATGAGTTTGTAGGCAGCCACCAAATCTCCCCTCAGCCTCCGTTTGCTGAGGCTGAACAGGTTCAGGTCCCTTAGCCTGTCCTCATAGGGCATGCCCTGTTGCCCTCCAACCAAGTGGGTGGCACTCCTCTGAACCCTCTCAAGGCAGGCCACATCCTTCTTAAAGTGCAGTGCCCAGAACTGGACGCAGTACTGTAATTGAAGGCGGACCAATGTTGCGTAGAGGGGGTTTCACCTCTCTGGACTGGCTTGAGATGCATCTTTGGATGCACAGCAAGGTGTGGTTGGCTTTGCTGGCTGCGATCTGGAATTGGTGGCTCATGTTCATCTTGGAGTCAATAATGACTCCAAGATCCCTTTCCACCTCTGTGCTCACAAGGGAGGAGCTCCCCAGCTTGTATGTATGCTGTGGATTCCTTCTCTCAAGGTGCAGCACCCTGCATTTATCTACATTGAATCCCATCCTATTACCATCCTCCCACCTCTGTAGTCTAAGTGTAATTGCAGCCTCTCTCTCCCTTTGAGCGTGCCTACCTTTCCCCACATCTTGGTGTCATCGGCAAACTTAGACAACGTGTTTTGCACCCCCTCGTCCAAGTTGCTGATGAAGATGTTGAACAGTGTAGGCCCCAGGACTGAAGCCTGGGGGACCCCACTGTTCACATCCCACCAGGTCGAGTACAACCCGTCCACTACCACTCTCTGGGTGTGCCTCATCAGCCAATTTTTGACCCATCCAACAGTGTAGGCATCAATGCCACGGTCGCTCAGTTTGTTAATGAGAATGGGGTGAGACACAGTGTCAAAGGCCTTCCTTGTCTACCCCCATGCTTCTTCAGACTGCCTATGACCCAGTCATTATGGATGGTAGCACTGAACTCTTTTGATAGCAGTAGACTTGATTATGCCTATTTTTTTTTACCACATTGCATATATCTGTAACTCCCAGAGCTTATAGCCCTAAATAAGTGGCGTTCTCTGGGAAGCAGAAGGAAAGGCTGGCCCTGGTCACTTTCATGTTCATCAATTACACTGTTGCTTACCTCATATGACAATGGATTATCATTACTGTACCTATGAAAAGGAATAGGAATTGTACAAGATGACACTTGCCCAACATATTACCCTGCTTGCTTCACTAATGGACTTTGTTTGAATATTGAGGATTGGACTTAGCAAAAAAAAAAAAAAAATGGGAAAAGCTCAAACCCACATTTAAGACCTACTCCATAGCATTAGGGAGGTTCTGTTCATTTGCCATCTGCTTTTAGAGAGGGAGGAAGAGATAAAAGTATTTGAAAAATATTTGAATTTTTTTCTCAGAAAAAGCAACTCAAAAGCCAAAATGTTTAAGTGCTTTCTAAATAGAGCAATTTGATTTTTCAATTTTAAAATATTTTGTAAATTTTGAAAACTGAAGGAAAAAATCCAATTCTTTTCAAACCCTTCAAAATAAAAAACATCTGTGATGGAAAGTAGTTTTCAGGTTTCCATCAGCTCTGTTAGAAATGTTAATTTACTGGTGGAAGCATAACAAATAGACCTGAACTTTGTTTTAATTTTCTTTCTAGATTCTTGACTCTGCAACAGCAGGGTGTTATCAGTAGCTAAAATACAGTTCTTGGAAGTACCTGCTGATGTTTAACTGTACCACTCATGGGGAAAACAAGTTGTAGAAATGGATGCTGCCTAATTAAATGTGAAGTTTACATATAATATTTCAAGGCATTATTAAATCATAAAAGAAATTTTTCAAACACAGAACTACAATGTAATGAAACTGGTGATTAATTCCCTCCAGTCTATTATCAAATCTAATTAGAAAAATAAATTATCAGTATTTAGAATAAAATATTTCAGCATTGCAAGCTTAAAAAGTGCTGGCGAATTCATGTTTGTACAGTAACACATAAGATAGAAAAATATTTTATAAATCTCAATTAAAGTGACCTAACTTATAATAAACTCGCAATAACTGTCCAGGGGAGGACAAGGAACAATGGTCATAAACTGTTGGAGGATGGTTTCAGGTTGGGTGTAAGAAAGAACTTTTTTATGGCAAAGGTGACCAGAATCTGGAACAGACTTCCCAGGAAGGTGGTGCAGTCTCCAGCCTTGGATGTCTTCAAGGGGAAACTGGACAGACACTTTGCTGGGATAATTTGATCTCAACAGTATTCCTGCCCAGAGCAGGGGGGTTGGACTTGATGATTTTCAAGGTCCCTTCCAGCTCTTAATGTCTATGATTCTATGAAATGTATATCCTTGAGAACAATTCATGGTTTTAAAAGTATTGCACTTAGTACAAATTTGATATTTAACAGACTATAATTACTGTAAACAGAGTAAACTCAAGTGGAGGTTGTAGCAGAATAAGGAATGAGCAAATTTTAATATGGACTTCAGACTTAGTTTCATGTGAAACCTTGTTCAAACTCCACTGAAGTCACTGGGGAAAATTTCAATTGACTTGAGTGGCTGTTGGTTCAGGCCTATGAATAGATGTACAATTATTGTAGTGTTGCCAGTGCTTTTGATTTCATTGTCTGTCTTGTAATATTTGGTAGTTTGTGAGCATCAGCTCCTGGATCCATATTGGTTTGTACTGTCACTTCTAAAAATAAATTGATTAATTTCCAACCCTAATGAGTGGGGAGACAAGATTAAAATCATGAGCCTGAAAGGTAGAGAAACAAGACAAATAAAAGGACCCTCAACTTTCTCTATTTTTGAAATTACATAATGTTTAATCAAATCACATGATCTGGAGGGAAGCTCAACATCTGTTTGAAAATGTTGTAAATGCAGCAGGATTGTCATCTAAAATAGTTTACACTAAAGTAGGTTAAACTTACCACTGTGAAGACAGAAACCACAAATAGCAGGCATCACTTATGTTGGGGTGGCCAACCTGTGCCACAAGTGGCACGGGCAGCCTCTGTGTGTGGCATGGGGCAGATAGGGCAGGGAACAGAAAGCAGAGCAGCAGATTGGGCAGGAGAAGGGCATTGGAGTGGCACTTGGAGAGAGTACAGGGCTAATTTGTGGCACTCCTGCCCAAAAAAGTTGTCCCCTCTGACTTAAGGAATGGGACTTCATTACTCCATAAGACTTATTTTGGCCCTTTGTATAGATGTGAATATGCCATTCTATAACCATAAGAATCATATTGACCAGGGTGAAGCAGCACAGACTAGTAATTAATAGATTGCACTTGGAATCATGGGAAATGGATTCCATGTATGCCTCTGACTTTCTGGGTCAGTTCCCCTCTCTATGCCTTTATTTCTTCTTATGTTTATGTAAAATTAAGGTGATGACACAGATTGCTTTCTTGTAAAAAGTGTTTTGAGATCCATAGACACCTGTATTATGTAAGTATGAGATATCATATTTATTTATGATTTACATAATAAAATAACATGAACAGATTTCCCACTTCAGGTCACAAATTCATCAGCTAGAGTAAGATGACAATTTTCACCTTTGCTATATTATTATACAGAAAGGACACTCGAGGCACCTTGCCCTCTAAACCATCTGCTATTCGTAGAAGTAACTTTCAAATGTGGAGTCTCAAATGTATTTTCTTTGTCTACACCTAAATCATATGGGGGAGAGCCATCCCTAAAAACTTCCCTCATGCCAAACTCCAGTTGACTGCACTGAGTTGACTTATGTTAGGCTTTTTCCCATCCAAGAAGCAAATGTTCTGGTCATGGTAATTTTTATATCAAATAACAACCATTTAAAAGGAGAACAAATGTAAGTCCTGTAAGAGAGAGTAGAGCTTGTAAAATCTTTGGACCAATCTTGTAAACATATTCCACCAAATATAGCCAAGTGAATAGGTCATCTTGTAGCAGTTAACACTATTTCCCTTTATATGTACTTGCAGGAATGATCCATTCATTTAATAGGTAAGTTCTGGAACTGAGTCTTAGGTGATGAGAGCCGTGAACCCTGGAGAAGAATAGTGTGTACTCTGAAAGTAAAATGCTTAAAAAAACTGCCTTACCTCCTGCTGCATAGCCAATTCATAATTTCCTAATATTTTGGGAGAGGTCTTTGTTGCCAGAGACCTGGATTCAGTTCCCGGACACGCATACAACTACAGCCGTCAAGGCACCAAATGTCTGTACTCAGTCTAGCCTTTGGATTCAATAGTCTAAAGCAGGGATGGAAGTTCTGGGCAGCCTCCTGTTCTCCATACTCCTTCCTAGGCATATGCATTGAAGGTCCTAGTGACCTCTCACACATACCCTGTGATCCAGAAAGACTGATGGTTGCATACTACTACGGAGAGGCACCATCACTTGATAGGACATGGAGAGTATATTTTTGTTTCGGACACTTAAATTTCAGTTCTCTCACATACCAGAGTAGGAGTGCTGCTAGGTGAAATTTTCAGATGAAACATTTTCAGTTCCAAAGGCAGATTTGTCAATGTCAAAACATTTTGCAAATTTGAGTTAGTTTTTATTGCTCTACTTTGTAGAGCTGGCAGTCTGAAAAAGCTGAAGCCTTTCATTTTGATATTTATTCAGATAAAATTGCTAGAAAGTTTTAAATGAAAACCTGTTTTTTTTCTTTTTTAATGAAGCATTTTGATTTAAAACAAGAGAGAGGAAACTACTCAGATGAAACAATGTTTGAATTCAGGTAGAACAAAAGATTTCCTTTGATGGAATAAAATGTTT
Source organism: Alligator mississippiensis (assembly GCF_030867095.1). NCBI lineage: Eukaryota > Metazoa > Chordata > Crocodylia > Alligatoridae > Alligator > Alligator mississippiensis. Next base: position 160,902,920 of record NC_081826.1, read on the forward strand.
TGGTTAATGTTACCTCCACACCTCCATTTTAATACACATTTATTTATTTATTTATTTTTTATCTATGAGTAAACATGGACTGGTATGGGGACAGACCATTTGTCTGCCCCAGTGCATCATTTCTCTGGGTATGTTGTTTCATTCAAAATATGAAGGATATCTCTTTGGATTTTTGCAACCTCGCTGAGTTCCTGAATATCTGAGAACTCAGATTGTGCAACATGAACTCTATAAGCAAGTTGCCTAGCTGCTGGCTTCTGCAGGTAGGTTTTGCATATGCTCCCTGAGGAGCTCCTCAGCCAGTCCTCCCAAATGAAAACACAATATTTAATCAACAATGGAGCAAGAAAGTAAGAAAAACAAAACTTTTCTGCCCATCCAAGGCACTAGGAGGGAGTTCTTTTGGTCTGTCCCTGTAGCAAATTGTTTTACTCACAGCTTAGTTTCTCTTCCCTTGCTTACTCTTCTGGGAACTCTTTAAAGCTCTTAGCTGTCCCACTAGGGCAATTAAATGCCCTGGTCTGTGCTCATCTAAATGTTCTGGCTGTGCCCTCTCAACAGAGCTAAATGTCCCTTCTTAAAGGGTCAAGCCACTGTGTTACAAACTCCCATTGTAATTTGCTCATACAAAAAAAAATGGGGAAGGATGCCTGATTTTGAAAGTCTTTATTTGCAAGCTGGTCGTAAATTCTCTATAAAATTATTTTTATTGACTAAAATAAATATTCACTTTCTATGGGAAATTTTGATTTTTTAATCAAAAAAAGAATTCCTGAAGAACAAAGAACACTCTTATGAAAAGAAACAAGATACCACCAGGGTGCCAGGACACTAGGAGACGCCCGAGAGCAGGCACTCAAACTACAATTCCAGTGAAATATAACAATGGCCTTTTAGACTAAACATTTCCATTCTGAGCTGAAATACTGTGGTTTTCAACTTCCCCCTCCCCACAAGGGAAAGTCAAAACTTCCAAGGGAGGTAGGAATATTTTCTGTTAAATCCTTCTGTTAAATCCTATCCCAAAAGGAAAACCCTATCTTTGTATTTTTCAATTAATCCAATACTTAAAACTGTGGCTTTTAGACATTTGCTTATTCAGGATCGGTTACTTTAGCTTAAGGAGTCTCAGCCAACTGTCCATAGGCCAGATCTGGCCAACAGAGCTATATCATGATCTGGCCCACAGGATTTCCCACAGCTCTGAAAATTTGGCAGTAAGAGCACGATGGAAGTGTTAACTGCCACTCCTTTGCTGCCAAAATTCTGGACCCATGGGGTGAATTTCAGGCCAGATATAATGATACTGCATGCTGCTTCTGGGCAGTGCAGGGTTGGATATGGGAGGCATGGGACGGATCCAGGATCACAGAGCCTAATCTGGGCACTGAGCCCTTGGATCCAGCCTCTATACTGGCCCCACACCACTCATCTCGCCTTCAGGGCCAAAAGGCTGATGGCTCCTGCGTTAACTAATCCATATCCATCCATAGCAGTATACACACCTGATAATTTGAGATTGAATGTTGATGTGGATGATTTTTCATAAGCATGATTGTTGTTCTACAAAAGGTAACAAGTTTGCAAGAATAAAAATCTATTCTTGCAGTATTTTTTTTACTGCAGTCAGGTCATATTAGTTTAATCATTATAACATGTACTTTCCAATAGAAAATCATGTTTAAGGGAAACAAAGTATTGTTCAGTATATACTACGTAGCATATACTATATATAAAGGAACAACAACAAACACTGCTGACTACAGAGGTCTCCTGGCTGGAGCACTCTTGATACGTACCTCCCAGTAATGGACTATAGGTATGGACAACAACCTCTTGAAGAACATAAGTTGCTTTATAAGTAACCAAACTGCTTTTAGTTTCCACCCTTGAGTCAAACCATGAGTTCCTCTGAGCTTTCAGAGGCAGAAAATGGCAATAGCTGCTCAGGCCAATGGTCAGTCAAGGTTAGTTTTACAGTGAAAATAGGCCTTACCTATAGAGGGAATCCCTAAAAAATAATTTGCTGATTTTAGTTCTTGGCAATTAGAACTGGCAGGGAAGAACTAATTGAAGCAAGTTCTACCCTAATAATAGAGCAATAGGAAATGGAGCTGTTCAGGAAACCTTGCGTCTCTTTCAGAAAAAATTCTGTCATTTCCACACTGAAATGAAAGAGGGGTACCATGGGATAGAATTAAAGATCAGTATATTTATATTTGTTCTTGTGCAATTGCATCCCCTCAAGCTTTTGTTTTCCTAGATTAAACGAGCCAGGTTTTTTACCTTCTTCTTATAAGATAGGCTCTTTTACTGTTCAACTAACAATTTCCTGTGAGATGAAATATTAAATGCTTGACTGAAATCTAAAGAGATTATTTATACCTCTTTCGCATTGTCTAGAAAATCTGTTTTCTTACGAGAGAAGGCTATTAGATCAGTTTGCCAGGTCTAACTTTGATAAAACCATGCTGCATTTTCCCCATTTTTCTTTTTACGCTCATCTTTTCAATTATTCTTTCCTTCCAAATGTGTGCTAAAGGCTCTGTTCTGTTGAGGTCATACTATGGGTCCTAAATTGCCTATGCCTATAATCCACTTCTCCCCTTCTCGGTAAATTTGAATAAATGGATTATAGATTTTTCTGAACACTCTGGTGCGTCTACACATGACACTATGTTGCCGTAGTGACGCGCTACAGTGACAGTGTCCACAGGTGTCTACATATGACCAGCAGCAACTTCACCATAGCATCACACTCCCCCCACTATAACGCGCTGCTATGGTGAAGTAGCTGCTAAAAATAACCATGTGCTGCGCGTACAGCACAGTACTGGCAGTTACTGCACCGTGATTTAGTACTTCCTTTTGGAAGTACCAAAGTACAGTGCAGTAACAATGTCACCACAGGGGAACATGTATATGTGTCCTCTTTCTCCTTTCCTCTAAGAGCACCAAAGCTCTTGATCTGCTGCTGCTGTTAGAGGATTGAGTGCAAAGAACACTTTCCTTCTCCTTACACATCATCTGTCTGTATTCAAGTCACATGTATGGATAGCCCCCACCTGAAGTTGGATGCCCACATATGGTTACAACAACATGCTCGTGTCTCAGGCTTTGAATAGACAGAATTTTAGGATCTTGGTTGAACTTTTCTCTAAGATAGCAGGATAATGGATATAATTTAAATGGACCTCAAATTCATCTGTGTTAATGATTATAAAAAAACCTTAAACAAAAAAGCACCCAAAACCTTTTTACCCTTTAAGTAGATAAACATGTTTCAATGTACTATTTCCTTTTTGTGTTTTACTCAACCTAGACAATAAAACTAGACATGTCAACTTTGTTTTTTGCTTCTCATGTGCTCTTGGTTATTATGTATGGCAATTTTATAGCCAGTTTCATGAAAATAGTGGTATCTTGTTGTTAATTCAGGGAGTCATATGGTTAAGTGAGAACCCCAAGTTGCTCTTTTTTTTAAAATTTTTGATTAAGTTTCTAACCCTCAGACTTGTAAAGGAAAGGCAGGATTATTGTCTTTCAAATAAAATAAAGTAAAGGAGGTATTGCATGACTAGAGAATGGTAAACCTAGTTCCTGTGTTTAAAAAAAATCCTTTTACATTATGGTTGAATATTTTAAAATCAAACAAAACAAAAATGACATGAAAAATAGCATCTAATGTAAAAAAGTAGGAAAATGGGTATCTGCTAGATATTTGCAGATGGACACATGCACTCAACTAAACAGAGAAGCCAATAATGGGTGTTGCAGAGAAAGCTGCTTTTATTACAAAAAAATAAAATAAAAATAAAATAAAATAAAACCTTCTTAAGAATTCATCATCTGCAGGTGGAAATTGACAGGTCATGCCAGAATTATTGCAGTCTATTAAAATTTTAGGTGCAGAGCTGGGAAAAATTTACTATAAGAATTGCAGAGATTGAGTCTCCTCTGTGGAGGATTTTAAAGCTTCTGCTAGTAGATTTTTTTTCAAGTGATTCATAAAAAGATTCCAGTATTTTTCAATAATAAAACTGAGGACCTGGAAAACAGACTATATTTCTCAGTTTGTCATCACTATTTCTGAGGAACCTGATGGTAAAGACATGACTGAATTTGTAGCCATCCTTCTATGAAAGTAATAGGGAGAAGATGATTAAATCAACAAACTGGAATTGGAGAGGATACTGTATTTAATTGCTTAGCTTCAGCAAGAAATCTAAAAAGTTTCAGGACATAGACTATACTCCCTGTAAACTGTCCCACAGAGAAGAATGATACAGCCGCAGAAGTACAGGAAATTAATACAGACAGGACCAATGACAGCATTAATAATTATTTCTCCTTACCTTCCATTGGAGAGCCTTCCTCTTTGTTTGGTTACCATAGGTACACATTCAGACTTACGGATATTTCTCCCTTCATTAAACTGAATCAGCAGTGGTTTGCTGTGGTTAAGCTGAATGCAGACTTTTGCATGTAGCTTTTTGGCAATTGTAAGGATGCTTCTATGTTGACTTGCATGTCTACTTCAGCAAAATGTACTAGAAACCAAGCAAAAAGTAAAGGAGAGAGAAGGGCGGATGACAACATGCTGGGAGTTGTAGCCAAGCATGGAAAAGCTATAGCAAAAAGGACGGGGTGATGTTTCTCTTTGTGTGTCATTGTTTGCTTCTATGGAGCATAACATAACTTTGTGATATATACATATGAATGTTTTTTTTCTGAAAGTGTATTATGTGGGAAGTGCTCATGGTGGGTTTTGTTTTACTTTTTTAAGGGGAACATAAGCCCTCTGACTCTGTATAGTTTAGCAGCTGTATAAATTGATAATGTCCTGAAAGTATTGTGAGAGTCTGGTAGAGGCAAAATCTGGTTAACTAGTGTGTGTGCAATTATGCACACGCCTAATTGCCAAAACTGCTGGAGTGATCTTGAAGAAATTGATTTTAGTTTTTACAGTGGTGCCCAGCTTTGTTCATTACTGCCTGCCTGCTCTGGATTCAGTTTTGTGAACTTTTGCTTAATGCAAACTCAGCAAAGAAAATGCTGGCATTTCATGTGTTGCTGTTCTTATTTGCTGAGTCAGTTTTGGAAATAAAACATCTCACAAGGTATGCTAGCATAGTAAGGGCTGGTAGAATCAGCTGTTATTAAGGTTATACAACACTTCCTATTTTAAGTCTTGGTTTTCAGCTGTTTGTAACTTTTTTTGACTGTAACTAATTGGGCTGATTTTTTTGTTTGTTTGTTTTTTTATCTTGGGTATGTGCCTACAGTTAAAGTTTAGAATGGAGGAAAATTCCACCAACTATTTTCAAGAATTGTTTGGGGAAAAAATACAATTTGTCTGCTTGCTCCGGCGCCAGGGTAGAGCCACAATGTGTAGCCTGCACACTCCAGACAGGGATGTACAAGCAGGGGATCATGGCTCTGCCCTGGTGCCAGACCAGGCTGTCACCTCTGCAAGGAACCAGGGTAGAGCCTCGATCCCCTGCTTGTGTGCCGCTGCTCGGAGTGTGTAAGTTACAGATCGTGGCTCTGCCCTGGCTACAGAGCAAGCCGCTCACATCACAAGATCCCAGTGGCTCTGGAGCATCCTCTTGTGCTGCTCTGCTGCCTGTGCTGCTGGCATGGCTAAGGTTGGTCTCCACAGTGACCCCAGCCTGAGTTTTCCCACACAGGTGTGGCTGGGGGTACCATGGAGACTGGCCCAAGCCATGCGGGCCAGAGCTGCTGGGAAATGGAGTTTGGTTGCCAGCCAGATCAGCCATTTTGCCCACCCCTGGTCTAGAGGGCCCTCATTACTGTTGTATGTCATAGAAGAAAGACATATAACAAGATACAAGCTACTCTGACTTAGTATAGATTGAGCCACAGTGGATGTAGCTACACAAGACACTTCAAGTGCAGTAGACTAACTCTACTGTGCATTAGTGCAGCAGGCAAAACCCATGCCAATGTGTTAAAGCACAGTAAATTTCATCTACTGTGCATTAACGTCACAAAAAGACTATTTGTTTGCACTAATGAGCAGTAGCGTCAATCACGGCACATTAAGTTAGTACCTGTCATTACTCAGATACTAATCTTAAGGCACTATAATTACGGCACATGAATGAACGTTCTAGACATGCTTAGTGTTAATGGATTTTTTTGTGATTCTGGGACATCCATTCTGACATATGCTGAAAATATAAATGCTTATAAAAATGACAGCATTGCTAAGAGGCCTCAGTCGAGATTGGGACTCTCTTTCTTCAACCTCTCTTTATAGACAGAGCAAGAACAATCCATGACTTTAAGAATTTAAAGTCTAAATGGAGTACAGGTCAGAGGAGGAAACAAAAGCACAGGAAAAGGGGTGGTGCTCTGACCCAGGACACACAGCAAGGCTCTGCCAAAGCCAGAACTATTCCCTGCCTGTCCTAATTCCCAACCCAATGTCCTATTCACTAGAATGCACTGCATCCCAAACTTACACAATTAGAGAAAACAAACATGATGCCTCAGTGCAGAACTACTGTAAAATCTTGAGGCAAGCAAGGATCTATCTCCTTATGACATTGCTAGCAGAAAACCACCATCATGTTGTATCACATACAGAAGCTCATGCTAAAGAGAAGTAGAGCCATGGGCTGTGTATAGATGAAATGTGAGGTGTATGTTCATGACACTTTAATGTGGGCTAAATGCTTTTGCACCACTTTAATAGTGTTGGTATTTGCATGCCTCAGCAGCATATTGCGCATTAATTCCAGCCGCTGGAGGAAATTTGGAGGCGTAGTACACTTTTAATGACTCAGAGTGCAGCAAACTAAAATTCCTTCAAGGAGTTTTAGTTTGCTGCCCCTACAGCTGCGGAGTGAAGCTCCAGGAAGGTCCATGGCTCTGCAGAAAGCCTGTACAGGCAGCCTGGCAGGAGCCCAGGAAAGCAGCTCCACCCAAGAAAAGCGGCAAACCTGATCTTTTTTTTTTTTTTCTCTCTCCGCCCGGAGCCTGCCTGCCTGCCTGCCCGAGCTGCTCGGGGGCCTGGTGCACCCCTGCGACTGCCTGAGCCAGGTTCCTGTGGGCAGGTGCCACCTCGGGGGGGGGAGGGGGGAAGGAGGCACTGCTGCCACAGAGGGAAGCACCAGTCCCCCCCCGTCCCCCCACCCCCAAAGCCCAGGAGCCTCTCCACCCACTGGCAGCTTGCCCTCCCCTCCTCACCCAAGAGGCAGGTAAGTCAGTGGGGTATGTTCACAACACGGAGGCTTAATCAGCCCTAAACTGAAGCGGTGTTTTTTTAAAGCCCACTGCTTCAATTTAGGGCCTCTGTTTCATCTACACACGCCCCTGCATCCTAGTCAATTAAAAGTATCTCCATGGTGGACTCTGTGGTCTGAATTCCAGTACTGGTTACTTAAGAAGAATTTTGTATTGTGCTATCTGCAGCAACAAGCTGCCTGCAACAGCAGGCATTGTGCTCATCTTCTGCTGATTCGTGAATATAAAGTAAATATTTTTTTTAAAGTGGTCAAATTCCTTTAGTATTATCAGACAAAGTAGGAAAAAGGAGAAACTGATTCCATAGCTGCATCATTTGAGCATGTGGATTGTTTTTATTTAGAACATATGCTTAAGGATTTGATGTACTTCAACCAGAAAATGTTCTACTTTTTTCTTTTAATATATATATTTTTGAGGATAATTCAGTTTTTAAAAAAATGAAGGAGTAAGAGCACAAGATTGTAGAGTAGACATTCTGGGAATAAGCAATGCACAGGTTTGTCTGCTAGTCCTTGGTGGGGGGCTGAATTTCACCCTCAGTGCTATGATGGATATTCCAAGATAGAATCATTTACAGTTGTTTCAATAATACTAAAATCCTAGGCCATTTCTGGTACTGGTTATGAACTGAAGAAAGGGTTATGAAACTGGGTATATGTGTCTAAAGAAACAATTTTATCACATATGCATATGCGCACTATAACATTGCATAGTTTTATAGGTAATGGCTATGTGATAAACTGCAACATATTCCTGCTGCAATTGTTTTCTTGTGAGTAATAACTTTCTCAAAATCAGATGGGTATCTTAATATAACATCAGTGATCTCTGTACCTAATGTACCTACTTAAACAATCTAAACTTTATCTAATCCATTTTACCCAGTATATTTTACCTCCTCTTTGTAAGCTGTGTCTGTCTGTGACAGACAGAGATTTAAGGCCAAATTCATGCACCTGGCTCAGGCAGTCGCAGGGGTGCACCAGGTCCCCGAGCAGCTCGGGCAGGCAGGCAGGCTCCGGTGGGGGAGATGGTATGTGGTATGTGGACACCTAAATGACAGTGTATGAAAACCTGTGTGTTCAACCTCAAAGTGTGAAAAGTGTGGTTTATGTGTGCACACACATGCACACACACACACACACACACACACACACACAGTGCACTTAAATCTACTTTTACTCCAACTTTGTAACAAAAAACCTAGGCATGAAAGGAGAAGGGAAAGGATAAATGAGAGAAAAGTTAAAATAAATACATGAAAGAAGAAAAGGATGAATGGTTGAAATCTTCTTTCATACTTAGGAATAGTACCTTTCTCTTAATTTCAATGAATGTTCCTGAAACAGTCATTTCACTGTTAATGTTTAGTTGATTGTGTTAGAAGGTTAGTTGTTGCGTCTATTGAAAGTGATGCCTGAAAGAGTTTCAAGCATCAACCCATTTCCTCTGTTCTTTAAATTATTTTTTTTTTTGCATAGTTATGCTTGTATGAGTCACTGTTTTGTTGTAATGGCCCCTATTCACCTGATATGAATGTGAGCCTTCATCTCAAATACAGTCTGAAATGAGCTGTTTCTCTGGGAATCATAAACCCACTATGTTTTCTTGGGGCAGGACCCAGGGAGAAAAAACAAATACCCTTGATTTTTGTTAGCTCATAGAAGTTTCCTGGGCTCTTTTATAAAGAAGAAGTATCCCTTCTATATAGTAAAAAAAAAAAAAACAACTTCTTAATTTCCCTACTTAGTTTGTAGAAGCATAGTATAACTCTGTTGAGCACAATGACAGTTTAGTTAATGGAAATGACACTGATGGACATACTGACAAGGACAGAGAAAATAGCTTGGTTATAATAGTCATCTCCTACCCACCCTGACACCTCTACCTAATCTTAGACTTATTTTGAATCAAAGCATTTTTGCTAAATGAAAAGTGACAGGTAACCTCTTCCTCCTCCTTCTCCTCCTCCTTCTCTTCCTTCTCTTTCTCCACAATTGTTTTTAATTATTGGGTACTTCCAGCTGAGTCTGGAAACAGAAGTACAGGGCTGTTGTTATAATATTTCTACCCTATCTAGAAGCAAACAGTGTTATATGTAGACTAGCAAATTGCCCATCCAGCCCTGCTTTACGCCCCTTCCCCACTGCTCCAGGTCGACCCCATGCTACCCCCTCTCCCCAGGACTCTTAGTCTGGCCCAACTCTACATGCCCCACCCACTCCAGGTCCGGCCCCTCTTTACCTCCTCTCCCCGCTGCTCTGGGTCTGGCTCCACTCCACCCCACACTCTGCGTCTGCCTCCCTCCCTCCCTGCCCACTGGCTCCCCATCCCTGCTGGCTGTTCTGGCATTCTACCCAAAAGTATTATGGACAGACAGACACACAGACAGACAGACTAAGCCTTTTATTATATTGGAATTCCTTTCACCTTCCAGATTTATGCTTTCTCTGCTAATGAAGTGCTTCAAGCATTCCTTTCCCCAGATGACAATTGTCTTCTGAGATTTCTATTGCTTTCTTTCTTGTCCAGTGATGGGATTTTAACAGGTATTTAATGAACATGCCATCCAAGTACAAATTACACAGTAAGAGCACAGGCAGACAAGGTTCCTTGGGTGAATTTGATATCTTTTATTAGACCAACCCAAATGGTTGTAGAATGGTTATTAAGCAAGCTTTTGGGTTCAAAAACCCTTCGTCAGGCTAAGGAAGCTTCAGCAGTTGGTGTGTGCTCTTCCTGGATGGAATGAAAAGTAAAGAAGCCAGGGGCTGGGCTGGGGAGTCAGTTGCCAGGCAGATTATAATGTATCAAAAATCCAATGTCTATGTTTAGTCCATGATCTCTAGTATCCAGCAGGTTGATGAAATGGAGCTCATAGGCTCGTCTCTGGGAAGTGTTGTGTAAGCTTCCGTTGAGGATCAGGACTGAGAGATTGGAGAGAGAGCGGCCCTCCTGTGAGAAATGTGCCCCCACCGGTAATTGAGTGTTTCTGTCTTTGATGGATTTCCAGTGTGCATTCATTCTGGTGCGCAGTTGTTGTTTGGTCTCTCCTGCATATCTTCCATCAGGGCATTTGGTGCATTGGATGAGGTATATCACATTTCTGGAGGTGCAGCTGTAAGATCCTGGGATGCTGATGGCTCTGTTGTGGGGTGTAGTAATAGTGGGGGTGGTGGAGATGTGTTGGCAGGTTTTGCATTTCTTGTCCTGGCACGGTCTGGATCCTTTTGGTGTGTTCTGGGCTTGAGGAAGTTTGCTTCTTGTGATGAGGTTGGCGAGGTTTGGTGCTTGTCTGAAGGCTAGGATGGGTGGCTCTGGGAAGATCTTTTTAAGAATAGGGTCTCTTTCTAATATGGGTTGCAATTTTTTGAGGATTTTCCGTACAGGTTCAAGGGATGGGTGATAGGTCATAACCAGCGGTGTGCTATTTGTGGGTGTTTTTCTTCTGTACTGCAGCAGTTCTTCAAGTGGTATCCAGGTGGCTCTTTCAAACGTGCGATCTACCTCTCTGGAGGAGTGTCCTTGCTGGGTGAAAGCCTTTTTAAGATTGGTGAGGTGGCAATCCTGGGTGTTCTCTTCAGTACAAATGCGGTGGTATCTGAGGGCTTGGCTGTATATCACAGCTTTTTTGGTGTGTTTAGGGTGATTGCTGGTTCTGTGCAGATATGTATGTTGGTCTGTGGGTTTCTTGTATACTGTGGTCTGTATTTTACCCTTCTGGATACTGATCATCGTGTCTAAAAAGGAGATGTTGGTGCTGGAGTATTCTAAAGAAAATCGGATGGAGGGAGTATTCAAGAGATAGTTGCATGGAGGGATGGTGACTGTTGAATTTCTGGTGGAACTCAATCAGAGATTGTAGGTTCTCAGTCCAAATAATGAAGATGTCATCGATGTATCATAAGTACAGCAAGGGTTTGATGGTGCAGTTCTTGAGGAAGTCTTCTTCCAGGTGGCTCATAAAAAGGTTGGCATACTGTGGGGCCATTTTGGTGCCCATAGCTATTCCCATCGTCTGGAGGAAGTGTTGATTATTAAAAGTGAAATTGTTGTGTGTGAGGATGAAGTGTATAAGCTCAGTAATATCTTTGGGTCTGTATTCTGAGTTGTAATCTTGTTCCTGTAGATATGTAAGGCAGGCTTGGATGCCATCCTGGTGTGGGATGTTGGTACATAGGCTGGTAACGTCCATGGTAGCTAGGAGTGTGTTGCTGGGAAGGTGGTCTATGTTTTTAAGTTTCCGTAGAAAGTCTGTAGTGTCTTGTACGAAACTTGCTCTGTGGGTGACGAGCAGTTTTAGGATTGATTCAACGAAACCTGATATTTCCTCAGTTAGGGTCCCATGGTTGGATATGATAGGTCTGCCAGGGTTCCCTTGTTGGTGGATTTTAGGGAGCATGTAAAAAGTCCCCGGGTTAGGTAGCGGGAGGATCAAGGTCTGTAGTTTTTCTTGTAAGAGCACCACACAGTTACTTTTTCATGCTGGTTAGTAGTTGTAATAATGTATGCCTTAACAGTGTGTGTATTTTAAATAAACTGGGTATTTTAAATAAACTGTTAATGGCTATGACCAAAATGAATTTCAGCTAGGTTAAATTTGTGATTTTATGAAGCAAAACATATTTTTTTTGGTCTTGAATTATTTAAGACATGACAATTAATTGTCAGCAGTCCCTTGATAAGAGGATGACAGTCCCATAGAATGGTAAGTCATTGGTGAGTCCAGAGTTGACTAAAGAGGCCAGTCTGAAATCTGCATGTTTGACTGCAGACACAGAGAACAGTTCCAGGAGGAAGGTGATGCTGCCGGGGTGCAACTTTTTCCCTTTGTGTGTTTCTTGCCTTTCCACCTCCATAGTGAGGTGACTTTGCTCAAAATGGTCAAGGCCTTGATGTAGTTCACAGTGCCATTAGGGATTATTTAGTGCATGGGTGTCCCAGGTACTGATGTTAATATCACATTTCTTCAGATTGGCCTTCAAGGTGGACTTGAACTAGAAAGACGATGGATTTTCTGTAGGCAAACTGGTGACACACATGCACCAAGAATCATTATTTTTGTAACTGTGTTTCTTAATAGGAACAGCCCAAAATGTGATTAGATCAGATTTGGTGAGACAGAGAAAATATTTTTTGCATGTGAAAAACTGTGATAATTACATTAATCTTACCCAATAACATGCATACACATGCTTAAAACAACAGCTCATTCATCTTGACATAAGGCTTCAATCCTAAAAGGACCTACAGATGTGTGTAACTTTGCCCACTGGATAAAGTCTGAGGCCTCCTGCAGTCTGCGTGAGCTTTTGTCATTGAGGGTGCAGACAAAAGTGGCAATTTTTCATCCAATCTGGCCACAGAAAGTGGTCTATAACTGTGACCAAACACAAATGTATAGCTGCAGACTGCTTCAAAAATGGCCGATTGGGTGAAAAACTGATACTTCATGTTTCAAAACAAAGCCTCTTCTGTAACTGTCTGCAGAGCTCCCAGCCTGTTGCTGTTTTCAGAATGAGACCAGGGGAAAGGAGTGGAGAGAGGTCGATCTGGATTTTTTTCAGTCCCTGCTGGAGGGTGGGGTGGGTGTATTGGAGCCCCCCAAGGTGGAGAAGGTGGGCTCCAATTCACTTACCCCACCCTCCAGCACTAGCTGGAGAACCCCTAGCAGGAGCTCCCTCTGCTCCTTTCCCCCCTCACATTCTGAAAACAGGGACAGGCTGGAAGGGAGGAGGAGCTGCTGCTGGAGGAAACTGGCTGCAGGCTGGCAGCCAACAGCTGGATTCCCAACTCCCCTTTCTCCGTAGACCCAACAGTGCACTTCTGTTTGGTTTGGGGTATCGTTGTAACTTGGAACATTTCCTGCAAAGTGTTCTGAGTTATGGTGGGGAGCTGCACTTCTGTCTGCTTCCTGAATTCTGTGGAGCCTGGCTATTATCCATAGCTAAGGTCCCCATCCAAGTTGGACCATACACAGTTGGACATGGTCAGAAATCCATGCAGGATGGGGGCCTCAAAGTGTGAATAAAATAGAAGACAATAAGCAGTAAGAATACCTTTCTGCAGCATGTTTGCAATTTACTTAGGCTTTTCAGGACCTGAGCCCTGGAAGTCTGTCAGAAGCATTTCCACAATTCCCTATTCCTACCTTATGCCCCTCCTGCATGCCTCTTCGTTTTTATGCTGCCCAGAAGCAGGGACAAGCAATCCACAGGCAGATTCCAAAGAGGTTCCACTTTGCCTTGTGTAAGCAAGCCTTAGATGCATGAGGATATAGCAACAAGAAAATCAGTTTAAATAGCTTGGGGTAACTGCAAGACATGACATACATGGGGAAATAGCTTAGGCTGATTGAGTTTGACTCTTAGCTCAAAATTTATCAATTTATACTTTTGGCTTAGGAGATCTATAGTTTGATATCTTGTGTTGGCCAGTATTATAATAGTCATAGTAAATCTTAAAGGCCTCAATCATGATAATGCATCACTGTGCTAGGAACTATACAGGCATAGTGAGAGAAACTCCCTACCTCAATTGGTTAGACCATGCTGCCTTCCCTGACTGAATCATTTTTTGCAGATCCATCTTCTTAAGAAGAATTATGTGCCCAATCCAGCTCCCAATGAAATTTATTCACTGGAATAATTTTTGATATAGCAAAAGAGAATATTTTTTAAACAAGCATAGTTTTGCCTTTCAGCTTGGAAGAAAAATGTGAAAAGAAAAATTGACTCTCTAACAGCAAAAACAGAAACTAAGCTGAATGTTTGTCCTCCAAATTGGTAGGAGGACAGAACTAAATATGCTTCATATGGGGAAAAGTTCATGCTGGGTGCATCTGCAAGTCACACTACATCACTGTAGCAACATGCAATCATGTGCACCTACACATCACTAGCAGCTACTTCACTGTAGCAGCGTGCTTCCTCGTTTAGTGCAACACTATGGTGAAATAGTGGCTAAAAATAACTATGTGCCACATGTATGGTGCTGTATGAGCAGTTACTGTGCCATGCTTTAGTACTTGCAAAGGAAGTGCTAAAGCATGGTGCAGTAACAATGTTGCCCTAGGGTGATGTGTACATGTCCCCGCTGCATATATCTTTTATTTGATTGTGGGTTCATTCAGAGTAAATGAACAAGCTCAATTCAGAAATAAATAATGATCAGTTCCATACTTTAGTATCATTTTATTTGGAGTCTTGAGTATGAAAAAGTACAGAAACGCTTCAGGATTTTGGGCAGTATGGAGCAAGTCACATGAGAGAAGTGCATATTTGGCTGATCCAGCCCAAATAAGCCTATTTTTAGTTTAAACACAATGCTAACTGAAGCCATACACTAAATGATATGTTTTAGAACAAAAGCTCACAAAGACTGCATGGGTATTTTATACAGAAAACAGTGACCTAATAGACTGAATGCTGGAATGAGAGTTGAACATGTTTGCTAAGACTTTGATTTTGACCACTGATGAACTGTGTGATGTAGAACTAGTAACATTTTGTCACTTTGCACATTCTGCCTTTTTCTATTTTGAATACAGGCTCTTCCTGTCTCTGTTGGCATGGCACTTTATGTTACTCCTATACAACTGGTAATGAACCACTGCTAGTTCATGAGCCCTAGAAGGGCTCATGCTGGCCTGATTTGAATTATACATGTATTGTTGAATAACAAACTGAAAAATCTGTGTCATCATTGAAACCAATATATGGATGCAGTCTTAGGAGAATGAAGAGAAACTCAGAGTTTTCAATTTTGTCCATATTACAATGAGCTGGGAGAAAATGTGCCATTGTTCCTATGGTAGGTGTGTTTGAAAGTGCCTTGTTTCTGTTAAATATTTCCCTGTTGACAAATGAGCATTTTTTGACAGAAAAACATTCTGTCTGAAAATTTAGAACCTGGTCTAGATGTTAGGGGATGCTGTAGTACTGGAGATTGACTTGGTTTACTTTGGATCCCAGTAGAAATAATCTGTGGTAAATATAATGTTCTTCTGAAAGTTCTGTGTTGTTAAATTCATAAATTTCTCCCTCAAGATACCAGTACTTCATATTTGAACAACCGTGTTTCTTTTGCCTCATAACTATTCTTCTTTAGTTGCCTAAACAAATCTGGACCTTGGTCATAATGTGTTTGGTGGGTGGCAAATTGGGAAATCCATGAAATATTGACCTGGACCCTTACAGATGCAATGTATTTTCTTTCTCAATTATTCCACTACTCTATTCAGTTAGGGTTCTTTTTAAGCCCAGCAGCATTATGAAATGACAGCAGTATGTGTTAGAAAGCCTATTATCAACTTGCCTAATGATTCCACATCGCAATCAGTCATCTGTCATCTCAGCAGCCAAATGTTAATGTGACATCTGTTGTACCTAATTCTAGTAACTATCAAGAATCTTTCAACATACAAACAATTTATCATGCTTATGATATCAATTTTGCATGGAACATGTCACTTCTGTAAACATTACAATGTTATTTATTATGGGGTAAAAACATTTTAAAAAAGAACTGGATGGAAACCCTAAGGCCTTTAATAGGCAATGGCAACATCTGGGACTTTACATCCAGATGTTTATCTATGTAATACTTCATGATAGATAATGACTTTGCTGATTTTCAACTTAAAAAATAAGCATTGGTGAGTTGATAAATTCATGTCAAACCAATGAAAATATAATTATATTTGATTAGCACATTATACTAGAATTCCTTATTATAGCAGAGAAATCCAACAATGGTCTATTGGGAACTAGCAGTTTCCCTATGCCTGGCTTGCTTTATTAGAGTAAAGAAATAAAAAAGCCAAACAGGGTTTTATTGCTTTCCAGTCTTGAAAGAGGAGGTACTTTTTAGAGTAGTGGTTACTAACTGATGGGTCATAGAAAACATGCTTTCTGTGAGACCCTCTGACATTGTTCATGGCCACAGGAAATTAAAAAGTTTAAAATTGGCTTACCGGGAGAGCAAAAGGCTGACTGGGAGAGCAAAATATGATACATTCTGAAGCACATTGGTTGTTTAGTATTGCTGGCTCTGAGGGAATGCATGGTGGGGACCACTGGTCTTGATATATTGCCTTCTAACACCATAAGATGGGTGAGAGGAAACAGGTTAACAGGGAAAAAGGAAACTTTCAGGACCAAGTAGCAGCAAAGAGACCAGCTTATAAGGGAGCTTGCTAGGGAAGGTGTGCTTGGAGAGAGGGGCAGGATGAGGTAGGCAGCAGATTTAAGAATCCCAGAGAGATGGCTGGAGGATCACAATGCCTAAGCCACTGCCAAGTCATCTTCTGCTTGCACCTGTGAGGTGTCTGTCCAGTCAGGACTGCTCACCATTGGGGCTGACACCCAGGTTGCAGTAGGGACTGCAGCTTGCAGGTTCCTTCCAGCAACAGCCAGGTGGGGATTGCCTGCAATGTGTGTGGTGCCTTCTGGTGGTATCCCTCAGGAAGCAGGCAAGAGAGCTACAGGAGGCGTTAGTGAGGTTCTGAAGCATCCTCAGCCATGAGGAATTCATTAATGCAGTGCTGAAAGACCTCTAAGACTGCAGAAGAAGTACTCCCAGAGGCAGTACTGGAAAAGAAAGAGGAACACAGATTCTCGGGAAGGTGGAAGCTGTAAGCTTGTGATGTATGGCAGCAAGCAGAAGTCCTCATACCTACCTATAATAATTTGGCTGAAGAACAGATATGGAGCCCTGGGAACAGAGAAGAAGGAGCATGTTTCATCAGTGTGAGAGACCAGGCAGGGCAGGCTTCTCCAATCTTGGGAGGATTGAGACCACTGCCACCAAGAAGAAGCAGTGGATGGTGGTGGTTGGAGACTCCCTTCTTCAGAGGATGAAGGCATCAATCTACTGGCCTGATCTGGGTTTTTTTCAGGTCTGCTGCTTGCCTGGAGCCCAGATCCATGATGTCACAGAAGGATTACTGAGACTCATCTGGGCCTCTGACTACTATCGTGTGCTGCTCATCGATGTGAGCACCAATGGTACAGCCAGGGAGGACCCTGACCAAATCAAAAGTGACGACAGGGCTCTAGGTGCAAGGGTGAAGGGGACAGGGTTTCAGGTGCTGTTCACTTCAATCCTTCAGGTTAAGGAGAAGGGCCTGGGCAGGAATAGACGCATCCTGCAGATCAATGGATGACTGTGAATATGGTGTTGCCAGTGGGGCTTTGGCTTTTTTAACCATGCAATGTTGTTCTAAGAAGGATTGCTAGGAAGAGATGGAATCCACCTGATGAAGAGAGGGAAGAGCATTTTGCAGACAGCCTCGTTAACCTAGTGAGGAGGGCTTTAAACTCAATTCACTGGGGGATGGAAACCAAAGCCTGAGGTAAGTGGCAAAGTGGGTGACCTGAAGGAAGCACAAGCAGGAAGAGGCAACAGGGGAGGCCTTATCATCCTTCCTGACAAGGAGGGCAATCAACTAGTTACCACAGGTGTCTGTACACAAATGCATGGAGCCTGGGAAAAAAAGCAGGATAGCCTGGAAGTTTTCACACAGTCACAGAGTTATGATGTGATTGGAATAAGAGGGCTTCATGGGATACCTTGCATGTTTGGAGTACTCTCATGGATGAGGATAAAATGTGCAGGAAGAACAGGAATGGGAGAAGAGGAGGAGCTGCTATTTATGTAAAAGAGCCAAAAAAAGACTGCTCAGAGCTCCAGTATGAAACTGGAGATAGACCTGTTGAAAGTTTCTGGATTAGAGCCAGGGGGGAGAGCAACAAGGATGAAGTCATGGTGGGTGCCTTCTGTAGACTGCCAGACCAGGAGGATGAGGTGGATGAGGCTGTCTTCAAATAGCTAGTGGAAATTTCCAGATCACCAGCCCTGGTTCTCATGGGGGACTTCAGTTCTTCTGATATCTCCTGGGAAGGCAATATAAGAATATGAAGGCAAACCAGGGTGCTTTTTGAGAAAGTTGGGGACAGCTTCCTGGTGCAAGTGTTGGAGAGTCCAACTAATGTCTGTGATCTTCTTGCTCTGCTGCTCACAACCAGGGACAAATTGGTGGGGAATGTAGTCATGGATGGCAATTTGGATACCAGTGACCATGAGATGATTGAGTTAAGGATCCTGAGGAAGGGAAGGAAAGAAAGCAGCAGAGTAAGGACTCTGGACTTCAGAAATGCAGATTTTTGACTCACTCAGGGAGCTGATAGGCAGGATCTCTTGGGAGGCCAGTCTAAGGGGGAAAGCAGTCCAGGAGAGCTGGTTGTGCTTTAAATAAATCTTATTAATGTTCAGGAATGAACCATCCTGACATGCAGGAAGATTAGCAAGTATGGCAGAAGACCAGCTTGACATAGCAGGGAACTCTTCAGTGTGTAAAACACGAAAAGGAAGCTTACAAGAAATGGACAAATGACCACTACTGTATAAGAGTATTGCTTGGACATGAAGGGATGAACTCAAGAAGGCCAAAGTGCAGTTGGAGTTGCAGCTAGCAAGGGATGTGAAGGATAACAAGGTTTTCTACAAGTATTTCAGCAAAAAAACTAAGATCAGGGATAGTGTAGGTCCCTTACTAAATGGGGAATGTAACCTAGTGACACATGCAGAAAAGTCTGAAGTATTCATTGCCTTTTTTACCTCATTCTTCACATGCAAGGTCAGCTCTCAGACTATTGCACCTGGCAGCACAATTTGGGGATGAGCCATGCAACTGACAGTGGCAAAAGAACAGGTTAGGGTCTGTTTAGAAAAGTTGGACATGTACAAGTCCATGGGGCTGGATGTGATGCATCTTAGGTTGCTGAGGGAGTTAGTCAATGTGAGTGCAGAGCTGCTGGCCATTATCTTTGAAAACTCATGTCAATTGGGAGAGGTCCCAAATGACTGGAAAAGGACAAATATAGTGCCCATCTTTAAGAGGAGGAGGTGGATCCAGGGAAGTACAGACTGGTCAGCCTCACTTCAGTTCCTGGAAAAATCATGGAGCAGGTCCTCAAATAATCCATTTCTAAGGACTTGGAGGAGAAGAAGGTGAAAAGGAATGGTCACCAGGGATTCACCAAGGGCAAGTCAAGCCTGACCAACCTGATTGCCTTCTATGATGATGATAATTAGTGGTGTTTCATTTTAATCACATAAAAAATATGGAATTGTGTTTATTTTTTAAAGCAGAACATTTGGGATTTTTTTTTTTTTACCAGAGAAAACCAAGATCCCTGGTGGTGATACCCTGTGAGGCTTGTGGTGTGATGTAGAGGCAGAACAAAGCTATGCAATTAACCCTTAAGGCAATGAATATGGGGACCTGGTGCTCATTACAGTGAGGTCTAGATTGAGAAGCCTTGGAGCAACCTCTTTTATATAAAAACAAAACATCAAGGTATGTCAGGTGACAGAAGGGGTAACTGCCCAAAAGAGAGCAGAGTGGGTAAGCGCAAAAATGTCCCCCAGGAGCTTCACGGTCACCGCTGGAGAGGAACCACATTACAGTGACCTCCTGATGTCCCTTCCAACCCACATTTTCTGTGGGTTTATGATTCTGTGATGTGTTGCTGTTCTACACATAGAGAAAATACTCAGTGTTTGGAATTTCCCACAGAAGTTGAACATCTATCCCTGCTTTTATTTTGAAAGGATTTTCAAAATCTTTTAGTGATGCTCACATTTATGCAGTCTTCTGGTTTCTTTTCCCATTAACTGTATTAATATTAAGAAGAATGCATGAGGGAATTATGTCGATGTGTGTTCCACAATATAGGGACAACTTACAGATATATTTAGCTCAAAGAGTTGCCCTATATCACAGTGTATAAAGTTGAGTTTTGAAGCCCGATTTTTGTCTCTTACTATTTAACCTCAAATTATACACCATGTCACATTAAACAATCACTGCTGATAAACGGCTAGTTTAGTGAATGTATGAGACATGGTCACTCTAACTGCACTAATTGCAAGAGAATCAGTCCCACTAATTACATGAGGCATGGCCATACTAGTTACATCAGCACCCAGAGGGCTAACATCCATTGTACAGTCATTGGATGTGTACTTAAACAAACCAATCAATTATTGCATTCACATTGAGTGGCAGAGGTAGATGATGAGTGGCCACCATTCATATACAAAATCTGGAAACATGTGAGCAGCATCCTTAGCAACTGTGTGCTAGTGGATTCTTATACCTTGGAGGGACATTAAACCCAAAACTGTTTCACATTAATTCAAAAAATGCAGGATCAGTAATTCTATGGACGGTAGGGAGGATAATATTCTATGGCATGAGGAAGATCAAACAGAGGATGAAGACACTGAAACATCCAAGGCTGAGGATCCATATGACGATCAAATTACTAAACACTTAGATTGGGAGGAACGGTTTGAGGCTGACAGTTCTGACAATGAAATTGAATGAATTGTTAATTTTTACATTGTTAAATTTTAGTATTTTTAAAATGCTTAAATTAATTAAATAAGGGATTTTTAAATGTTATAATTATGAGAGATTATTAAATGAGGGATTTTTAAATGTTATGTGAGTGCAAGTCACAGTAACTGATGGTAATCGCCACTGATGGTGCTAATCATGGCAGCAACTGTTGTTCTTGTCTCTGAATAAAATGCAGGTTGACTTACACACTGTACCTATGAAAATCCTAACTTTTCACGGCAGAAAAACAGGATCAACCCATGCACCATGTCAACCTATACATCATGAAATACTGTTCATCAAGTCAAATCATGTATGTTCAGAGAATGTAAGCAAGTAAACAGTCCAGATCCACACATACCGATCCTTTCATTGTAGCTCACATACTTTTGTCTGTTTAATTTTTTAACAATAAATATTTTTGTTAATTATTTGATTGCATATACTTTAATTATAAACATTCTACTGTTATATTTTCACTCTTCTAACCAATCTCAGAGCTATGAGTAGACTGTTGTGGATTTTCTATAATAAATCTATTTTCACCATCTTATAATTTCATTGCATTATTCTGCAGGAATTTCATTACTTTCCCTCATAGCAGGTTCTGTAGCAAAAAAGACAATTAGATTATATTAAAAAAAAAAATAGCTTGTTTTTTCTCTACTCTCTGTCTGGAAGAGTTCAATTTTTCCCCCACTGGGCAAAATTCAATACAGTAACATTTATGATGATAAACTGCTCCATTAACTGAGATGATAATGGATGCTCTACTCCATAGCAAACATCCATTCAGAACAAGTAGTGAAACAAAATAGTCCATGCTCACTTATGGATACTGACTAAAGCCCTCTTACAGGTTCCACTGGTAGATTCTTAGTATTGAGAAATATTAAGACATTTGAGATATCTATATCTATATACACATATATAGATAGATATAGATATCTATCTAGTGTGTGTGTGTATCTATATATGCACACACAAATGTGTGTGTATATATTTATATTTTTTTTACCTCGTTCATCGATATTTTGCCCTGAATTTTATTGTGATAATGACTGCATTGTCTAATAGCACTATAGCCAACCCAGCAGATTTCAGCAGCTCAGAAGCAGAGTAAATCATTAACAGCTGGCCTTTACTGAGCTCTCTGCTCCCATTAAGTACTCTGCTACCAAGATCCAGGGTAGCTAGTTTAAATTTAATCCAAGTAGGTCTGTGAAAGTCTGTCTTAACAATGACTACATGTGGACATAGTCATCAGCGGTCCCTCAAAGTCGAGGATGATGTCTGTCCATCTTGATGGGTCCTCAGGAGCCTGATTCTGGATGCACATGTTCTTCACCATGGGGTCATGTTGTTGCATGTGGGAGTGGGATTCACAGCCCCGGGTTGGTCATCTTCTCTTTCCTCTACCGCCACCATTCTGCCTTGGTATTGATATGAAGTGGTGCATGCCTTGGTGGATCAGGTGGCACCATGCCAAATAGTCAGCAGCTTGTTCCTCCCAGCCATTGGTTTCCATGCCTCCATGCTTGAGGGTGACCTTGAGCATGTATTTGCACCATTTCCTTTGGCTGCCTTTTAAGCATTGGCCAATGGAGAGCTGGGAGAAAAGAATCTGGTGAGGGAGGCGGTTCTTGGACCTCCAGACACAGTGGCCCATCCATCAGAGTTGATTTCTCAAGAGCAAGGCTTCAGTGCTGGTGGACACAGTGTTGTGGCACACCTCGCTGCCCCGCTCCTAGAGGGGAAAACTGCCAGAGGAGAAGCTCTGGCAGTGCATAAGGAGCCCTAGTGGTGATTAGGGAGTACAGGTGTGGGTTGCCGGGGCAACTAATGTGAATCAGCTGCCTGTAGGAGGCAGGGCCTGGCCCTTATAAAACCCAGGGCTGAAGCCAGGTTAGCAGTTTCCTGCTAGCAGCCAGAGGGGCAGGAGCTCACGGAGCTAGGATGCGAGTACCGGTCAAGCAGACTGAAGGGAAGTGGCTCTGGAGACTGCAATGATGTTGAGTTATAGCCAGGTGGCTTATATTAAGTTATAGCCTAGGGGCTTGTTTTGCATTGTTGTTGTCATGTTGAACTACCGGTGGTTTGGGTGAGGCTATAGGGGTTGGAGGAGGCCTCATAGGGACCCATAGGGGTGTGGGGCCCTAGCGCCAGTGAGGGCACAGTATTCTCATAGGAGACCCACAGTAGCGTGGGGGATCCAGGCGCCAGTCAGGGTGTAGCGGTGTGGGGTGTGGAGACTCTAGGCCCAGAAAGAGCCCGAAAGGGGCAATATGAGAGAAGCCTGAGAGCGGCAATGTGTGAGAAGCCCAGGATGGGCACGATGAGCCTGGTAACAGGCTAGCACTGCAGAAAACCCAAGAGAAGGGCAGGGTGCTGTGGTGGACCCCAGGAAAAGGGGTTAGCAGCACAGTGCGCCCAAGAGAAGGGCAGAGTGCTGTGGTGGACCTCAGGAAAAGGGGTTAGCAGCACGGTGCGCCCAAGAAAAGGACAGGGTGCTGCAGTGGTCCCCAGGAAAAGGGGATAGCGGTATAGCATCCAGAAAAAGGGGAAGCAGCGCAGTGGGCCTGAAAGACTGGAGGCTCGATATAGAGTCCCAAAGCGGGCAAGGGTCGCTGAGAGGGACAACACTTTTAGAGGAGGCCCTGAAAGGGCACCAAGACCCCAGAGAGGGGGCACGATTGAGAAGGCCCAGTGTAGGCGTGATGAACCCCAGGAAGGGGGGCAGCATTTTGGGAAGACCAAGGTGGGCACGGCGAGCCCCGAAGAGGGGAGCGCCCTATGTAGAGAAGGGCCCAGAGAAGGGGGCGGCACTAGAGAAAGCCCGGAAGAGCGGGCATGTATTATGACAGACCAACGTCCAGTACATCTGTGAGGCTTGGGGCGTGGTATTAGGGGTTGGTAGGAGCCACGCGTAGCCCATAAGGCTAGGGTGCCTGAGTAGCACCCATCATACAGGGAGACCATAAGAGTCCGGGAAAACTGCGGGGACAGAGGTCCCGATACGCCGTGCCCAAGGTGGTATAAGGCAGCCTCCCAACATATACTGAACATCAAAGACGTGGTGGGCGAGAATAGAGGGTGCCCTTGGGCCAGCCTTGACACGGTGAGAGGGACCTTAAGGAGATCACGGCCCTCCTGCAGGATCCCGCCGTGACACACAACTTCATGGAGGATGTTCTCGCTGGTCCAGCAGTCCTCCAATTTGATCCCCAGGATTTGACATAAGCACCACATAACAATGACTGCATGTAGAAATATGCTATGACTAACTGTGCATATCATGTTGTACTTTGTTTCTATGTTGCTATCTATCCAAAAACATTACAAAATATTTAAGAAATGACAGTGTTTAATTCACAACCCCATTCCAATGTGTTTGTGCCTCTAAGGTAGTGTGAAGGAAGTGGACACCTTTGGTAAATCCCCTTCTTGAAGATGTATGTGGCAGAGTCCACAGCAGGTACAGAGCAGGCTGCTGTACATCTCTCTACAACACTGAGCAAGAAAAGGACATATCAGAGCAGAGAGGGGACGGCATGACTTGAACACATTCTGCTTCATGTGTCCAGCTGATGTGTAGTCCACAGAGGGAATCAAGGTGTATAAGGTTAAATATAGTCTAAAAGAGGAAGCCTTGCTTCAGAATTAGAGAACTTCTTCAGACTAGGAAGTGGCTAGGGTAAAATAAAAACACTAAAATGAATTCCCATTTATCAAAACCAAGAAATTTCAATTTCATTAAAAAATGTATACAATTATGATTTAGGGTTGTTGGTTGTAGATGCGTCGATCTAAGGACATAGACAAGGTTCTTTGAGCACGTGTGATATCTTTTATTAGGCTGACTGAATAAAAATTGTTCTTTGCAAGCTTTCAGGCACAAGTACCCTTCTTCAGGCATATAGAGAGTCTGCTGGTGAATTGTATGCTCTCCTAGGTAGAATAGAAGCCAAAATGCAAGTCTGCAAAAATGCAAATACATGGCAGTAAGGATCAGAGGGATGGGAGACAATAGATGTGAGACCGGGCGGGGGGAAAGAAAGGAGGAATGTTGAACTGGTGATAGAAGAATGTATATGGTAAAATGCAGACAGGCTACCTGGTGTTATCAAATGGCAGGCAGGTTATAATGTGCAATAAATCCAATATCTATATTTAGTACATGATTATTTGTGTCCAGTAGATTTATGAAATGAATTTCATAGGCTCATCTATGAAAGATGACTTGTAAATTCACTTTGAGGATTAGAACTGAGAGATTGAAGAGAGAGTTGTTTTCTGTGAAAAGTGTGCACCCACAGATAATTGGGTATTTTTGTCTTTGATAGATTTTTGGTGTGCGTTCATTCTCGTAATCAGTTTCTATTCTATTCTATTCTATTCTATTCTATTCTATTCAGGAGAGCACACAATTCACCAGAAGACTCTCTATATGCCCGAAGAAGGGTGCTTGTGCATAAAAGCTTGCAAAGAACAATTTTTCCAACTATTTAGTTGGTCTAAAAAAAGTTATCTCATCTACCTAAAGAACCCTGTCTGCCTATGTCCTTAGACTAACATAGCTACAACAAACAACCTTAAAGCATGGAAGATATTGAATTTTGCCACTTGAAATGGAAACTTCAGAATATGAAGAAGAAAGAAGCCAAACTCAACAGAGAGATATAGATATAGATATTATGCAAATATGACCATATTAGCATACCTACAACCTTTTGAATTGGAATAAAATGGATGCAAATCATCATAGAATCATAGAAAATTAGTTTTAGGAGGGACCTCAAGAGGTCACCTAGTTCAACCATCTAGTTGGACCATTCCCAACTAGATCTTCCTAGCCAAGGCTTTGTCTAGCCAGGTCTTAAAAACTCTCAAGAATAGACATAGTGCAACTTCTCTGTCTTCTCTTCCTTAGATTAAATAAGCCCAGTTCCCTCAGCCTCTCCGTAGAAGACATGTGCCCCAGGTCCCTCAGCATTCTCATTGCCCTCCACTGGACTCTCTCCAATTTGTCCACATCCTTTCTGTAGTGGAGGGCCCAAAACTGAACACAGTACTCCAGATGTGGCCTCAATCACTTCTCTTGATCTGTTGACAGTACTCTTACCAACACAGACCAGTATGCCTTTAGTCTTCTTGGCAACAAGAGCACACTTTTGGCTCATATTCAGATTATTGTCCACTGTAACCCACAGCTCCTTTTCTGCAGAGATGCTTCCCAGCCAGACAGCCTCCAGCCTGTACCGGTGCATGGGATTGTTCCATCCTAAGTGCAAGACCATGCACTTGTCTTTGTTGAACCTCATGAGATTTATTTTGGCCCAGTCCTCCAATTTGTTTAGGTCACTCTGAATCCTAGCCCTATCCTCCAGCATATCTACTACTCCCCCCAGCTTGGTGTCATCTTCAAACTTGCTGGGGGTGCATTCCATGCCATCTTCCAGGTCATTGATGAAGACCTTGAACAAAACTGGCCCCTGGACCAACCCCTGGGGCACTCTACTTGATACCAGCTGCCAACTAGACATCAAGCCATTGGTTATTGCCCTCTGAGCCTGATGCTCCAGCCAGTTTTCGATACTGTCTCCCACCTTACAGTCCATTCATCCAGCCCATAATTCCTTAGCTTGCCTGCAAGAATGCTGTGATGTACATATAGACTAACTACATAGCTATTATCATAAACACTTGCTATTAAGTGGTATAAGAGGGAGTCCCTATTCCCCCGAGCACTACCAGGAGTGACTAGAAATAACGGTCACAAGTTGGCAGAGGGTAGATTCAGACTAGACATCAGGAGGCGCTATTTCATAGTCAGGGTGGCTAGGATCTGGAATCAACTTTCAAGTGAAGTGGTGCTGGCTTCTACCCTGGGGTTTTTTAAGAGGAGGTTAAACGAACACCTTGCTGGAGTCATTTGACCCCAGTACTTTTTCCAGCCATGGCAGGGGGTCAGACTTGATGATCTGCTCAGGTCCCTTCCGACCCTACCAACTATGAAGAAAGACCGCAGGATTTGGTCCTGAATTTAAGGATATTTTTTCCAGTACTGAATACTGGGTATTTTCTTGGACAGAGTATGTAAGTTATTTCATAATTCCTGGAAACTCAAACAATTGACAGCTGAATGGCAACGGTGGTTGAAATTTCAAAGTAATTTATCTAGTTTGGTCTCTTGTAACTAGGTATTTATATAGTTCACAGCAATTATATTATCCAGGCACAGAATACAATTGCACCAAATTATTTTAAGGGTATTTTTAAAGAAAATAGTAAGGCTAGGCTAATAGTAAAGCTGGACTATATTTTCCTTAGGTATTTTTTAAATATAAATGATTAATTCTGTTCATTATAGCTCCTCTCCAAATTTCTTCTCAGTTAAAAAAACTTCATAAGATTAGGAAACATTCATTAACTATCCTTGATAATACCTCAGCTATCTAAGACCAAATCAGCAGCAAATATGAACTGGCTGGACTCCATCAGTGTACTATAATGAACAGGACTTTCCACTCTCTTCCTAGGCCCTGGTGATATTATAATGCATATGGTTTCAAAATAAATAAAAATCTTTGGCATTAGGTTGTTGTTATCATCCTTCTTCTTACACTAAAGCTTTCAAGAGAAGTCTGTTGTTTGAATATACTTGACAACTACAGAATACAAACATAAGGGCCTTACTATTCCGCCCTTAGTTTTGATGAGTTTTAATTTGATTCTGTGCGTGTGGTAAGGTATTGTGCAGTTTGAGTAAAGGTGGCACAATCAGGTTCCAATGCATGACCATCTTAAGACTACTAGCAATTAGTTTATACTTTGGTTGGGGGGAGGGGGAGAAGGGAGGGAGGAGGGCAACTGACATCTTATTGAATTTTAATCAATTATTTCTGAAATGCTAATCTTTTAATTAGCCCATAAAACAATCGGAAAAAATGATTTATGATCATTAAAATGTCTCAATAGTATAGAAAAAAATGATATACTATGTTTTAAATGTGCTAAATCTAGTCTGCGCTAGTAACATACCTTAAAAGACGATCTATTTTCCTAGTGCCCATTGTCCTAGGCTTCCTGGACAACGACCTGCACATCACGATGAGGGACATGCTCAGTTGGTATGGGCTTCACCTGTCCCCCAAAGGTAAGCGTGTGTTTTCTTCTAGATTGGCAGATCTCCTCCGGCGGGCTTTAAACTAGGCTCATCGGGGGGAGGGGAAGATGAAGGCGGGGGAAGCTGTGGACCACCAAACCATGTGGCACCCACAAGGACAGCCCAGCCTGAAGAAGGAGAACATTGGGAACCTGCAAGCCATGGGGTGGCCAGCAGTACACCACAGGTAAGTAATAAGCAGGTAAGAAATAAGGGGCCCCTTGGGATTCGGAGCTGGGGGGCAGCAAAGGCACCAGTCACAGGGCTCAAGTGCCTATATACTAATGCTAGGAGCATGGGGAACAAGCAGGATGAACTAGCGCTCCTGCTTGCACAAAACACCTATGACTTAGTAGGGCTAACGGAAACCTGGTGGGATTCATCCCACGACTGGGCGATACATATTGAGGGTTATAGGCTGCACAGAAAGGACAGGGTGGGGAAGAAAGGGGGAGGGGGTTGCGCTCTATGTCAATGAGCAATATACATCGACCCTCATCAAGACGGAATCGAAGGATGAGGAAGTAGAAGGATTGTGGGTTAGGTTACATGGGGGGCAAGGAGAAAGGGATTTGGTGGTAGGGGTCTGCTACAGACCCCCACACCAAGGGGAAGAACTAGATTCGGGGCTCCTGAGGCAGCTCTCAGAGACGATAAAAGCTAAGGAGGCAGTAGTCATGGGGGACCTAAACTACCCAGACATCTGCTGGGAGACGCAGATGGCAAAGTCCCGCCGTTCACACAGGTTCCTATCCTGTGCACAGGACCTCCACCTGACACAGGAGGTACATGGTCTCACTAGGGGGAATGCTGTACTGGGTCTGTTATTGGCAACGGGGAATGATACGGTAGGGGACCTACAGATTGGTGGCCATCTGGGGGACACTGATAACCTAATAATACAGTTCTTCATAAGACATTGAGTGGGTAAGGTAACTAGTAGGGTGAAAGTGCTATTCTTTAGGAAAACTGATTTCAGTGAACTCAAGCGATTAGTCAAGGACGCACTGCAGAGTAGGAGTTTTGAAGAGATGGGAGCCCAGGAAGGGTGGCTGTGCCTTAAGGAAATGATCCTTGAACTCCTCAATGAGTTATTTGCCTCAGTGTTCCTAAGAGAGGGGCAAGACAAGGCTCTCACTAGGATTGTAGAGAGGCAGCAGCAAGATGCCAGACTACAATGCATAGACCCTGAGATGGTGCAGAGTCACTTGGAAGAACTGGATGCCTTTAAGGCGGCAGGCCCGGATGAGCTCCATCCGAGGGTACTGAAGGCGCTGGCCGACGTCATTGCAGAGCCACTGGCGGGAATATTTGAACGCTCGTGGCGCACAGGTCAAGTCCTGGAGGACTGGAAAAGGGCCAATGTGGTCCCCATCTTCAAGAAGGGGAGGAAGGAGGACACGGGCAACTATAGGCCAGTCAGTCTCACCTCCATCCTTGGCAAAATCTTTGAAAAAATTATCAAGGCTCACATTTGCAAGAGCCCAGCAGGACAAATTATGCTGAGGGGAAACCAGCACGGGTTCGTAGCAGGCAGATTGTGCCTGACTAATCTAGTCTCTTTTTATGACCAGGTTATGAAACGTCTGAACACAGGAGGAGGGGTGGATGTCATATACTTAGACTTCAGGAAGGTCTTCGATACGGTATCCCACCCCATACTGGTGAACAAGTTAAGAGGCTGTGACTTGGATGACTACACAGTCCGGTGGGTGGCAAATTGGCTAGAGGGTTGCACCCAGAGAGTCATGGTGGATGTGTCGGTCTCGACCTGGAAGGGTGTGGGCAGTGGAGTCCCGCAGGGCTCAGTCCTTGGTTTAATGTCTTCATCAGCAACTTGGATGAGGGAGTGAAGTGTACTCTGTCCAAGTTTGCGGATGACACAAAACTGTGGAGAGAAGTGGACATGCCGGAGGGCAGGGAACAGCTGCAGGCAGACCTGGACAGTTGGACAAGTCGGCAGAAAACAACAGAATGCAATTCAACAAGGAGAAATGCAAAGTGCTGCACCTAGGGAGGAAAAATGTCCAGCATACCTACTGCCTAGGAAATGACCTGCTTGGTGGCACAGAAGTGGAAAGGGATCTTGGAGTCCTAGTGGACTCCAAGATGAACATGAGTTGGCAGTGTGACGAAGCCATCAGAAAAGCTAATGACACTTCATCATGCATCAGCAGATGCATAACGAACAGATCCAAGGAGGTGATACTTCCCCTATATTGGGCGCTGGTCAGACCGCAGTTGGAGTACTGCATGCAATTCTGGGCACCGCACTTCAAGAGGGATGCGGATAACCTGGAGAGGGTCCAGAGAAGGGCCACTCGTATGGTTAAGGGCCTGCAGGCCAAGCCCTACAAGGAGAAACTAAAGAACCTGGATCTTTTCAGCCTCCGCAAGAGAAGGTTGAGAGGTGACCTTGTGGCTGCCTGTAAGTTCATCACAGGGGCACAGAAGGGAATTGGTGAGTTTTTATTCACCAAGGCACCCCCGGGGGTTAAAAGAAATAATGGCCACAAGCTAGCAGATTTCGACTAGACATTATAGATTCATAGATGTTAGGGTCAGAAGGGACCTCAATAGATCATCGAGTCCGACCCCCTGCATAGGCAGGAAAGAGTGCTGGGTCTAGATGACCCCAGCTAGATGCTTATCCAACATCCTCTTGAAGACCCCCAGGGTAGGGGAGAGCACCATCTCCCTTGGGAGCCCGTTCCAGACCTTGGACACTCGAACTGTGAAGAAGTTCTTCCTAATGTCCAATCTAAATCTGCTCTCTGCTAGCTTGTGGCCATTATTTCTTGTAACCCCCGGAGGTGCCTTGGTGAATAAAAACTCACCAATTCCCTTCTGTGACCCCGTGATGAACTTATAGGCAGCCACAAGGTCGCCTCTCAACCTTCTTTTGCGGAGGCTGAAAAGGTCCAGTTTCTCTAGTCTCTCCTCATAGGGCTTGGTCTGCAGGCCCTTAACCATACGAGTGGCTCTTCTCTGGACCCTCTCCAGGTTATCCACATCCCTCTTGAAGTGCGGTGTCCAGAATTGCATGCAGTACTCCAACTGCGGTCTGACCAGCGCCCGATAGAGGGGAAGTATCACCTCCTTGGATCTGTTCGTCATGCATCTGCTGGTGCATTATGAAGTGCCATTAGCTTTTCTGATGGCTTCGTGTCACTGCCGACTCATGTTCATCTTGGAGTCCACTAAGACTCCAAGATCCCTTTCCACTTCTGTGCCACCAAGCAGGTCATTTCCTAGGCAGTAGGTATGCTGGACATTTTTCCTCCCTAGGTGCAGCACTTTGCATTTCTCCTTGTTGAACTGCATCCTGTTGTTTTCTGCCCACTTGTCCAACCTGTCCAGGTCTGCTTGCAGCTGTTCCCTGCCCTCCGGCGTGTCCATTTCTCCCCATAGCTTTGTGTCATCTGGAAACTTGGACAGAGTACATTTCACTCCCTCGTCCAAGTCACTGATGAAGACATTAAAGAGTATCGGTCCAAGGACCGAGCCCTGCAGGACCCCACTGCCCACACCCTTCCAGGTCGATACCGACCCATCCACCACGACTCTCTGGGTGCGACCCTCCAGCCAAGTCGCCACCCACCGGACTGTGTAGTCATCCAAGTCACAGCCTCTTAACTTGTTCACCAATATGGGGTGGGATACCGTATCGAAGGCCTTCCTGAAGTCCAAGTATATGACATCCACCTCTCCTCCTGTGTCCAGACGTTTCGTAACCTGGTCATAAAAAGAGACTAGATTAGTCAGGCACGATCTGCCTGCTACGAACCCGTGTTGGTTTCTCCTCAGCATAATTTGTCCTGCTGGGCTCTCGCAAATGTGAGCCTTGATAATTTTTTCAAAGATTTTGCCAAGGATGGAGGTGAGACTGACTGGCCTATAGTTGCCCGTGTCCTCCTTCCTCCCCTTCTTGAAGATGGGGACCACATTGGCCCTTTTCCAGTCCTCTGGGACTTTGCCCATGCGCCACGAGCGTTCAAATATTCCCTCCAGTGGCTCTGCAATGATGTCGGCCAGCGCCTTCAGCACCCTCGGATGGAGCTCATCCGGGCCTGCTAAGTTAAAGGCATCCAGTTCTTCCATGTGACTCTACACCATCTCAGGGTCTATGCATGGTAGTCTGGTGCCTTGCTGCTGCCTCTCTACAACCCCACTGAGAGACTTGTCGTGCCCCTCGCTTAGGAACACTGAGGCAAATAACTCGTTGAGGAGTTCAGCCTTGAAGAAGAACTTCTTCTAGGAAGAACTTCTTTACAGTTCGAGTGGCCAAGGTCTGGAACGGGCTCCCAAGGGAGGTGGTGCTCTCGCCTACCCTGTGGGTCTTCAAGAGGAGGTTAGATGAGTATCTAGCTGGGGTCATCTAGACCCAGCACTCTTTCCTGCCTATGCAGGGGGTTGGACTCAATGATCTATTGAGGTCCCTTCTGACCCTAACGTCTATGAATCTACAGTGCAAATGAGTCGTAAAGCAGTTTAAGCGATTGACTAGACAAACAGGAAATCTGTTTGCAGCATGCACTGAATAAGGCCTTTACCAGCAGCTTTGGTGCTGTATTCTCTACTGCAGCAAATTATTTATGCAGTAGGAACTTCACCATTGCAAAATAATCAAAACTGTATGTTGTGTAAATATTTGGGAAGATGGTGTATATACATTTCATGGGAAGGTATTATAATGTTTTCACTAAATAGTTTGCTCGGATTTGGGGGAAATTAATAGAAAGTTATAACTCATTAAAATGGAACAGAGATCAGTTACTGTGCAAATACTTTAGAAAACATCGTTTGAAGGATTGGTTGTTGAAGATATTTTGTAGGTATTACTAATAAATATAACTCCCCCGTACGTGACTCTTGTTCCTTACATTTTGGAAGCTAATCTGTTTACTGCGATTGTTTTTTGTACTTAATAAAAAGAACAGAAAAGAACAGGAAAAAAAAAGAAAAGATCCCTTATGCTTAATGCTGTATTTTTGGACTCATGGGAAAAGAGGCTGTCATCCACTCTTGATGGTTCATAGCATTTTTTTAATATAGGTTGTTTCGGCTGCAGGCTGTGCATTCACTCAAAGATTTGTCATTTTGAGCAGACTTTTAATGTTAATTCTTATTTGCATAGAAATATGGTTTTAACAGAAACGGACATACTGAGAACAGAATACAAATGATTTTACAAATTGATTTTCCTTATTAGACCATTTGCATTTCACGTCCCCAAAATAATTGCAGGAGGATGCCTGCTCAGCAAATTTCCAAAGTCTGGTCCAAACAGACAGGGGGAAATTTTCACAAGTGCTTAAGGTGATTTATTAGTTTAAAGCCATGTTTTCAAAAGTGACTTTGTGATTTAGGTTCCAAAGTCACATTAATTTTCAAAGACTCTGAGAGTCCTAAGTAGACTGGACCTGATACCAATTGTAACCAATTGGCTCTTGCTCTCATAATGTCTTGTTGACACAAATCATGTGCTTTGAGGTAGGAAATGATTTCTGATTTTTTGCCAGCACTGATAGACTTTATGAAAAGTTAATCTCTATTTATTTTGCAAAAGTAAAGGAAATGAAGCCAACTGAATCTCTATATGGTAAAGAATCTGTTAGAAGACAGTGAAGGTGGTTGAGGTATTTCCACATGTTCCTCAAAAAAAGTGACATTGCAAAAAAAAAAAAAAGAGAGAGAGAAAAACTGAAATCTTTCATGTGGCATATCCCGGAGCACTGGAAATCTACAATATATTTCAGGGGAAGTCTGAAAGAGGCTACAGGCAGCTAGGCAGAGATTAATATCTTTTGGAATATGAAAATCTAGTATAGCTTAAAATCCATGTCTGTGTGCCTAATAATTAATACTAATATTTAATTTGCTAGCACATCACAGAAATAAAAATGACTTCTGTAGATTTTTGTGCCACCTTCAGTGAGTCTCATACTCTCCTTGTACCCCAATCTGCAAAACACATGGATGATGATTTCTCCTATCCTTTATCTCACTTGGTTTATTCCAGGTTAAAGTCTGTCTCTTAGTAGGTACCTGCATTGCGCCTGATGGAATGGAACCCAATATTGATCAAGGTGTCTAATAATATTGATACAAATATTATTGTTATTTTTAAACCAAAAGGTTGTTGAATTAACAGGAAATGCATCGATGATGAAAATCTTCTTCCCTTTGTCTCACTATGCTGTTCCTTTCCCCTATACTTTGTCTTTTTTTTACCCATATGAAACAGAGCAGAAGGAAAGACTTGACACTAGAATCAGAAATGCCAATTGTCAGCTTCACAGAGAGCTTTTAAATTTATTTGGCAATAGCGCTTGTGTGCTCAGGCAAGGGAAGAATCAGCCTTTGTGGTATCGTGAATCAATATTAAAAGAGCAAGGCCATAATTCAAAACAAGACAAAAAACACAGAAAGAGTAGTCAGAAGGATCTGATTTGCCATGCTCCTGGAGCACAGCACAGTTCTGAAGTAGTGGGTGACTTTGCTGCCTAGGTAATTTGGTTACAGACAATTGAAATAGGGAATATTAAAAGGATCAAGTACAAACACTGCTGTAATTTACAGACTGTGTTAAGGGCTGAGGTTCTGATTTCTCATTCAAAGCAACGCTATT
Organism: Alligator mississippiensis; assembly: GCF_030867095.1. NCBI lineage: Eukaryota > Metazoa > Chordata > Crocodylia > Alligatoridae > Alligator > Alligator mississippiensis. The sequence continues at coordinate 160,937,399 of NC_081826.1, forward strand.
GTAATTAAAATGGAAAGAGGAGCAATGCAATTGTTGCCATGAAACTGGCTAGCATTGGAAAGAGAGGAGGAGTGGAAGAAATTTTACTTCTTTGCACTACAGTGGCTGAAACCTTGTCATCCTTGAAGCAGATTGCAATTTGTCACACCTTTTATGTTCAGAATACTTCTACTTCTGTTAAATCTTTTCTAGCCTATTTCTTTTTCCTCCCCCAGAATTCAGCTGGAACTCAATTTTTTTTTTTTTTTTAAGGAGGAAGGATAGGAACATATCTTAATAATTTAACTTTTTATTCTTGCTAGTATTTATAATAGTTTCTTGGAAACTTTAAATACAAATTTGTTTCCTTGTTTTTCTACTCAATACACTCACTAATTTATTCTCAGTATGATCCATAACAAATGAACTGTTGACAATACAGGATGGGTGCTCATCCTTGTCTAAAACAGAATGATTTCAAAGCATGGAGTGCAGGACAGAACATTTCCACTAACTCCTGAATTATCTGGAATCCCTTAGGCTCTTGTGCGAAACCTCTGTTTATGACCCATGAGTTGATGTGTGGAATAATGTCTTTTAGGCTGCTTGTACATGTGACGGGGGTTTAATTATGCCTACATTGAAAAGGTGAGTTTTTAATTGGTGGGTTTTTCACTGTGATGATTAAAAACCCACCATTTCAACTTAGGGGCTCCGTCACTGTTACGGTGAGGGGCCCAATCCTTTTTATTTATTTTTTTTCTGGTGGAGCCTGTCCACGGCTAGGGGGTGAGCTGCCAGTGGGCTCTGAGCTGCTCAGAGTCAGCATATGCCCTCCTCTCCTATGGCTATGGGGCAAGCTGCCTGCAGGCTGAGCAGCCCCTGATCTGTGGCGGTTCCCCTGTCCTTCCTTCCATAGCGGCGGCACCCCCCAGGGCCACCTGGATGGGAGGCTAGCAAGCTGGGACAGCACCTGGTCCACTAGCAGCCTGACCAGGCAGACCCATGGAGTACTGCTACTGTGGAGCTCAGACACAACTGGCAGCTTACACCCTGGGTTGACTTAGTGACAATAGCATTATTAATATAATTTTTCACAGTTTGTGTACTGTATACTAATTGGAGAAGGGAAATGAAAGACTGAATTTGAGACAAAGATATCCATTATTTTTTTCCTTGAACACTTAAAATGCACAAACATGAACTTTCTATGTCAGAGAAGAAAAGAGGATGAGTCCAGTTGTGAGTCAGGTGTAGTGAATTACACTGACATTTAGGTAGAGGGAATTTGAGCCAGGGCTCCATATTAATGATTGGGAGATAGACAGTGAGCAGGAGGATGCACATATGTGAGAGAAAATGTATGGAGTGGGTTTCTAAGTAAGGGATGATAGTTAGGTTTTGGCTGGAGACAGTGAGTAGGGAATGATGAGGTGTTTCATGAAAAAGGGGGTGAAAGCCTGAAATCTGAAAGAATAGGTGAAGAGGTACTTTTGGAGGAGAAAGGTCTTAAAAGCCTTTTCAGTTCAAGGGTACAAACATAGAAAGATGCTTTGAATATGAGGCATATCTGGTGGTGTAAGGGAATTGGGAGTCTTTGAGAATCCATGTTACCATTTGCTTTGTCCTGCTTTATTTGGCTGAGAAGCACACACTCCTTGGACTGTTTGTTCAAGCCCTGTTGTTTAGAAGTTTAGCACTATATCTTACTCCTAAATACATATATAAACCATTTGTCGGTGAAGGCAGTTAGTATCCGCAATATGTACCTCTCCCCAGCGTTGCTGTCGTAAGGCCGCACTAGGTTTTTTTTTTCCTTAACTGTACATCTAAGATTAATATCCTAGCCTATAGCAAAGATGAGTTTCTAAATCACAGGAAGAAAACTCTGCTAAATGTATTCCCTGCATCCTTGAGGTCAGGGTATATCTGTCACATTTCCTCTTCTTGGTAATGGGTCCTACAGTTTAAGGTCTCAAGGAATAATAATTTTGGTAGCCAATATATTGCTTCTTTGCAGGAGCTTGTTACATGCCACTACAGGGATATGTCCTATGAGGTAATTCAAGAACAACTGTATTGAGTCTGTGTGAGTGATTACTACTTGAAATAGAACTAACTTTATAGAAAGGTGTATTTACTGCTAGCCAAATTGAATCTACTGTGGCAGAAGCTTAAACAATCACTCAAGGATCTACGGACTACAGCCAAGCAGTTAATTCATTAACTGTGCAATCTGCAGTCTGGTCTGGGACTGTAAAACAAAAATCTTGGTAAACAGAGTACAGTTCATACATCTACAAGCTCTATACAAGTTGGCATTCTCCATTACATCAAACAAAGCTGGGCTTCCAAGCTGCATACCGTGAATGCATACTGCACATAGTTAACAGAAAGAGGGAGCATTATAACAAAGCAAGAGAGAGGGGGAAGAAGGCAATCAGCCCTCAGTTCAAGCATCTATATATGGGTAGCATAATGGAGCTGTCATTTTGAGGAAAATAATTTGTACCGTTTATGGGGCTTATATGCACTGCTTCTAGCCCTGGAGGGAAATGAGAATCAGACTCTTACCTCCCCAAAGTCTGATTCTTTGTTGTGTCCAGAAATTACTCAGAGCAAAGGAGGCTGACAATGGTGTGTTTCATTTAATACCTGAGTACTATGGATTAGGTTTGTATTATCATAGAATCATAGAACTGGAAGGGACCTGTAAGATCATCAAGTGTGGTCCCCTGCCATGGGCAGGAAGTTATTGGGATCAGACAAGCTCAATAAGGTGCCTGTCCAGCTTCCAATTGTATACCTCCATGAATGGTGACTGAACCACCTCTGCTGGGGGTATGTTCCAGATTCTGGGGACCCTTAAGATTTTCCTTATGTCTACCCTCTGTAACCTTGGTCCTTGTCCTCACTTGAGGTCCTTCCTGAAGAGTTGTTCACCCCTGATGTACTTGTAGGCAGCTATCAAGTCACCTCTCAGCCTTCTCTTACTCAGACCGAACAGGCCCAATTCCCAGAGTCTCTCCTCATAGGGCCTATCCTCCATGCCATTTACCATATGGGTGGCTCTTCTTTGTACCCTCTTGAGCTTGTTATGTCCTTCTTGAAGTGTGGTGCCCAGAACTGGACACAGTACTCCTGCTGAGGTCTCACCAGTGCCAAATAGAGAGGGAAGAGCACTTCCCTGGATCTACTGGACACACAATGGCTGATGCACACCAGAGTTCTATTTGCTTTCCCGGTGACTTCCTCTCACTGCTGGCTTATATTCATCTTCCGGTCTCATTCAGATGCTGTGCCAGCCAGTGGAACACCACCCATCATGTAGTTTTGGTGGGGGTTCTTCCTACCCAGATGAAGGACTTTGCACTTACCCCTGTTAAATCTCATCTGATTCCATTTTGCCTGCGAGTCCATGGTGTCAACATCATCCTGGATCTTGACCCTATCCTCCAGTGTGCCCATATCCTCCAGTGTGCCCACATTTTCCCACAGTGTGGTATCATCCATGAACTTCATAACTGAGCTTTCCACCCCCTCATCCAAGTCATTAATGACTATATTAAAGAGCACAGGTCCAAGCACCAATCCCTAGGGGATACCACTGCAGACAGCCCTCCAGGATAAGGCCATCCCATCAATTACCACCCTCTGGGAGTGTCCTCTAAACCAATTGTCCACCCACCTCACTGTAGACTGGGCAAGTCCAGCATCCTTGAGTTGTTTGAGAGAATCATGTGGGACACAGAATCAAAAGTGAGTCTTAGACTTCACTGAAGTCTAAGTAAATCATGTCCACCTTGTGCCCCTCATCCACACTGCTAGTTACCTGGTCGTAGAAGGACAAAAGGTTTCTCAGGCATGATTTACCCTTGACAAAGTCATGCTGCTTGCTTCTTAACACCCCATCCATTTCCAGCTTGCAAATAATGGTCTTCTTAATAAATGTTTCAAAGATTTTACCCAGGACCAAGATCAGACTGACTGGCCTATAGTTTGCAGGGTCATACCTCTTCCCTTACTTGAAGATGGGTACCACATTGGTCTTCTTCCAGTCATCCAGCAATACTCCTGAGTTCCATGACTCTTCAAACAGTTTGGCCAGTGGTGCTGCTATTAGCTCAGCCAGTTCTTTCAGGACTCTTGGGTGCAGGTCCTCATACCTAGCAGACTTGAAGACATCCAGGTGCTGCAGGAGATCCTCACTTGTTGAGGACTGATTTTGTGTAGCTTGTTGTCTTCACCATGTTACGTAGGCCTCTGGTCAGGTGAACAGCCCCCATTTGATTAAAGGAATACCGACATTAATTATATATTTAGGAGCTCAGCTTTTTTGCAGGCATTGACTGTGAGCTGTCCCTGAGCATTCAGTAGGGGCCCCACAGTGGAGCCTGAATTTTTCTTGCTTCCTATGCATCTGTACAAGAACTTTCTGTTGTGTTTTATTCTGGTTGCCCACTTGATCTCCATGCCTGCCCTGGCTTTCCTTGTTTCATATCCATAGACCTTTGTTTATAAAGGTGTATTCTTCTCTGGTTGCCAAGTCATTCTTCCATTGTTTATATGTTTTGTTTTGTTTTCTTTTTCAAAAGCTCTCTAATATTCCTGTTGAGCCAACTGGTCTATTGGCTCCTTTCCCATTTTCTGCCTGCATGGGGATGACCTGTTTTTGGGCCATGAGAATTGCCTCCTTAAGGAAACTCCACCATTCCTGAACTCCCAAGTCATCTGGGTGCTGGTTGCCTCTTGAGTTTGCCAAAATCTGCCTCCTTAAAGTCCAGGACTTCAGTTCTGCTGTCTGATTTTCCAGTCTTACAGTAGATGGTAAACCTAACCAGGTCATGATCACTGTCTTCCAGGTCACTGTCTCCCATGATCACTGTCACCAATCTTTAGGTCACCTATGATGTCATCACCTTTGGTCAGCACTAGATTCAGGGTGGCCTTACCTCTGGTAGGCCCTTCCACAACCTGTATCAGAAACAGGTCATCTACTGTTACCAAGAATTTGGCTGACATGCCAAAGGTGGCTAAGTGATCCTCTCAGCAGATGTCAGGGTAGTTAAAATCACCAATGATGGTCATTTCTCTAGTGCCAGCTGCCTCAGTCAGTTCTCTGAAGAATGCCTGATCACTCTCCACTTCTTGTGAGGGAGGCCTGCAGTAAACTCCCACCATTAGGTCTCCCTCTTCTGATCCTGCTGATAACATAAGCTTCTGTACAAAACAGCAATTTACTGGCTCCTGTAAAAGCCTCTTAAGGGTAGAGTTTGCCACATCTTCCACCCCAGCTGAGTAAAATGATGAAAATTAACAAAAGCATTTAACATAATACAGAATTTCAAATATTTACAGTCAAATAACCCCCAGTGTTCCATTAGTCTCTGGGGTACCATGCCATGTAAAGATGACTTATGGGTCTCCTTGGAAACTTCAGCATCATGGTTGCCAGGCAATGGTAAGTCCATTTGTTCTTTAAGAATAGAGTAGACAAACAATTTTCTAGGATGGCTTCAATAGGGATGATCTCATGATGTTGTGGCTACTTGTTATAGAATCATAGAAAATAAGGGTTGGAAGAGGCATAAGGAGGTCATCTAGTCCAAACCCCTGCTCAAAGCAGGACAATCCCCAACTAGATCATCTTAGCCAAGGCTTTGCTACCCAGGTCTTCAAAACCTCCAAGGATGGAGTTTCCATAACTTTTCTGGGTAACCTGTTCCTGTGCTTTAATACCCTCCTAGTGAGAGCATTTTTCCTAATATCTAACCTAGATTTCCCTTGCTGCAACTTGAGACCATTACTACTTTTTCTGTCATCTGCCACTACTGAGAACAGTCTAGCTCCATCCTCTTTGGAAGCCCTCTTCAGGTACTTGAAGACTGCTACTTAATCACCCCTCAGTATTCTTTTCTTCAGACTAAATAAGAGCAGTTCCCTCAACCTCTCTACATAATTCATGTACCACAGCACACGCACCATTTTTGTTGTCCTCCGCTGGACTCTCTCCAATTAATTCACTTTATTTCTGTAACTGGGGACCCAAAACTGGACATAGTACTCCAGATGTGGGCCTCACCAGTGCAGAGGGGAAGACTCACTTCCCTTGATCTCCTGGCAGCTCTCATTGCAATGCAGCCCAGTATGCCATTATTCTTCCTCACAGCAAGGGCACATGATTGGCTCATATTCAGCTTATTGTCCCCTGTAACCTCCAGGTCCTTTTCTGCAGAACTGCTGCTTAGCCAGTCAGCCCCCAGCCTGTACCAGTGCATGGGATTGTTTCATCCTAAGTGGAGGATTTTACACTTGTCCTTATTCAACCTTGTGATATTTCTTTTGGTTCAATCCTCCAATTTCTTGAGGTCTCTCTGAATCCTAGCCCTACCCTACAGCATATATACTTCTCCTCCCAGCTTGGTGTCATCTGCAAACTTGCAGAGGATGCTCTCCATCCCATCTTCCAGGTCACTGATGAAGATATTTAACAAAACCAACACCTGGGCATTTGTTACCAGCTGCCAGCTAGACATTGAACCATTGATCACTACCCTTTGACCTCAATGATCAGCCAGTTTTCTGTTTAGCTTACAGTCCATTCATCCAACATGTATATTCTTAGCTTGTTTGAAAGAATATTGTGGGAGACGGTATCAAAACTATTGCTAAAGTGACATCCACTGCCTACATCCACAGAACCAGTCATCTTGTCATAGAAGCCAATCAAGTTGATCAGGCATGACTTGCCCTTGGTGAATCCATGCTGAATGTTTGTAATTACCTTCTTTTTCCACCAAGTGTTTAGAAATGATTTACTTGAGAATCTGCTCCATGATTTTTCCAGGGACTGAGGTGAGGCTGATCAGTCTGTAGTTCCTCAGATCCTCCTTCTTTTTCTTAAAAATGGGCACTATATTTGTCCTTTTCCAATCATCTGCGACCTCTCCAACTGCCGTTTATAACTACTCTTCCCCATTGTAGAGATGCAAGGCATCATTTTCATTAACTGCTGGCAGTTCTCAAAAGTCCCGGTTTTATTGAATACTCTATTTTCCTATAGCTCTTTCCACATCCAGCTAGTCTTCTGTAATTCTGAGCTCAGGTTCTAACAAGGCAAGCATTCTTGTTTTCAGTTTTCCTTTAAGCAAAATGTTAGGATGTTTCAACCAGTGTTTCATTGGTGCATTACTAAATGTGGATTCAAGTTTGATTTTGCATCTTTTTCTTAGTAGGTACTTTATTACTTTGATGCCATTTTCCACCATTGGACTGGAGATAAATAGGGATAAATTAACTTGTGACATCATGTCTAAAACTGTACTTCATTGGAAACTTCAACTTGTTTCTACTGAATTGTGGCCCATTATTAGACATTATTATGTTAGGAGTGGCATGGCTATTAGAAATGTATATGATAGGCAGTAACATGTTTACTTTGGGTGTTTTATACAGGCCTTAAGAACTTCATTGATTTCACTGTTCATTTGAGATTATTCTATTGCCTTAAACAAAATCTCACCTAATACCAAATGTTTACTCTTGAAGTGAATATACTGTGGGCACCTTTGTAATAGCTTTAATTAGTTTCTGCAGAGTCTCATCCTGGCAATCACAGTATATATTATTGTCTAAAATTGGACAAATATGCTCTGTTTTCCTAAGCCTATCTGCTAGGACCACGTTGATGCATCAAGTATATAACGATACTTATCATTAATTATCTATCCCACAATTCCTCCCCTTGTATGAAGTAGACAATATTCTTTCTTAAAATATGTATAGCCCCAAAATAATTCAGTAAATAAGAAGATGGTGCTATCTTTCTTCTATAATGACCAGCTACTGTGCTCACTCTGTCCATCAGTTCCATTTTCTATGTGATTTCCCAAAGCAGTGAGGTTATCTAGCTCCTCTTTAATTTCTGTGCCTTAATGTAAGGGAAACTTTCCTATTGCCATGAATTGTTGGGCAGTTGGGCTCTGTTCCATACCTTGTAGAAATCTTTCCTGTCCTCAAAAAATAGACACCTTGAAACTCTTCCTTTCTGGTATTGGTCTTCTGCCCTTTAAATGAATGCTGTTACCCATATATCTACTTCCCATAAACCCCTACTGTTCATTAGCTCACTCATATAAGTTTTGAATTTTGGGCTTGATACTTTTTTGATGCCTGTGGCTTTTTTTTCCCCAGGGCTGATATCAGTGTTTCTGGCACCATATTGTCTTGTGCACCTGTGTCCAACTTAAAGATTAATAAGTGTTCCATTTGCTTTCAGAATGATGGTCTATTTATCTTCTGCTGAAACATTGCTCATTGCTTCTGTGAAGAATTGTGTGCACTCTCTTGACTTCAGTGAAGCAATACAGTTCACTGCAGTTCTCACATCATTGTCCAAATACTGAGCATTGGCTTGGTTTTGTATGCTTGCCACTGTGTGCCCAGTGTGCACAACTCAGTCTTTTATGGATTCTTACTTCAAGGGAACATCGTTTTCTACCTCTCTTCTTACCATATTTTAGATTCTCTGTCACATCTAGAGTGTCAGAGCACAATGTGCCTTCCATAAGCTTCAGTCTGGATTGAGTCATTGCTTTTGGTCAACGGATTGCAGATGTTTCATTAAAAGTAATGCTGGGTCTTCTAGTAGTGTGTTTCTGAGTGTTGTTCCAGGTCCTGATAATCATCTACATTCTTATCATAGAATTCAGCAAGCTCCCCAAAATTGCATGCTTGGCTCTTCAGCACGCAATTATTCACAAACTCTGATATGTGTTCACCTCTTTCTTATGGTGTACTCTTAAACATGTTTAATTTCTCATATTTCATTTTATATGGAGGGCAACATGCTTCAGACTTCTGTACTGCAGTTTCAAGATTAACTTCTTCTCCGTGAATCTGAGAACTATTAAAACCTCAACTGATTAAGAACGAGCCATTGTAAGAACTCGGGCTACATTCTGACTGGGCACATCTAAACTATTCACTGCACAGTAAACTTCATGCATCTACATATATGCCCCTATAAGGCTGAAGTGAATTAATTAACTCCACAGCAGGATAGTACATGAGAGTACAAGTAATATCATGCTGCAGAGTAAAAAGTTTCACAGTAATGCACATGTAGACACTGCTCAAGCTGGCTGGGGCACAAGGAAGCTGCAGCATGGGGGCTGCTTGCTGGCATCCTTGTGCTCCAGCCACCCTCTCTGCAGCATGTTGAGCTGGGGGGAACAGTCCCAGGCTAGCAGTCTGACCCCCCTGAGCCCTCTTCCAGTTGGGGCTGCTCCAACCTGTCTCAACATGCTGTGGTCCCGGGTGCATGTGAGGACACAATGCCTGACAGCAATAAACTCTGAAGTTTATTCATGCACATTAATTGCATGTGTAGATACGCCCACTCTCTCCCTTTTTGCCTGTCACCCATTGGTTACAGATACAGAAAGAAGCATTGTTTCAACTTTCTTCAGTTGGCTTCCACATTTCCAGAGAATTTCAGCTCTGGTGGGATTTTTCACTATTCCATTCTTCCAGTCAAGGCATTTTGAACTGCATTGCACTCCTAGCATCTTGTGGGGTTCAGTAATCACTAAAAGTTGAGGAAGCTGTCAGAGGTCTACTTCATTTGGGATACCCCAAAGTTGTAGAAGTACTCAGTTATGCCACTGAGAAAATAAGCCTTTCTTAACTGCTCTTGTTCTGTGAGTGGCAACCCCACAAACAAGGTGGTTTGGAAACACTGGGGATGTCTTTAACAGCCACACTTAAAGATGAAGATGTTGTTGCCGTGTCATTTCTGGTGTTGACATGCATGGAGTGGGAGTGTTTGGAATAAGTAGAGTTTATTTCCTTGGAGATGCCACTGTGATGTAGCCATACCTTCATTACCTGAACGCTAACTGAGGAGCTTTGGGTAGGAGTCTTTGCAAAGTATAATGGCTGGTTCAACCAGCTTACTCCAGGGTCACCTAAAGGTAGAATTCCCCATATCTGCCGCTGAAGTTCAGTAATATTTTTTCTGTGTGATTCAATGGGGGCATGTTTACATGTTCATTAATGAGCCTTTGCTACTGTGTATTAAGGTCAGTGCCTATAATATGAGATACTACATAAAGGTGCATTAGCCCGTGCTAATATGCAGTAGCAAAGGCAATATTTTTTTATGATGCTTAATGCGCAAAAGACTAATTCTACTGTACATTAGCACATTTGCATGTGCTAATACATAGTAGCAAAGGCGAATGGTTTTTTTGTGACGCTCAATGCTCAGTAGACTAATTCTTGGTAGGCTAATTAGCACATTAGCACAATTTTTTCCATGACACATTAATATTCAGTAAAATGTACCCCAAATGCACACTGTCTCCTGCTCAGAGTTTGTGGTAAGCCACACACTGAACAGAAAACAGAACATGATAGAGACAGAAGGAATGTAAAGGGAAATAACAGGAAGATCAATCAATGAGGGGAGACATAAGCAAAATGGTCTAAATGAAATGTTATATTGAAGATGAATTTGGCTATTGTAAATTTTGTTCTATAAAGTTCATATAACATGCAATATAGTATAATCAGAGTTATTCAAATGTTACATAGGTTCTAAAACTTATTTGAATAATTAGGGCTTTAGGTAAATTAGGGTCATGCATGGCAGGAAAAATGTGCAAGAAGTATAATGTAATGCCAATTCAAATTATTATGTGACTTGTATAAAACTTGTTTAATTAATTATAAACAGTAAAAGACAATCTACTAAGACAATAAAAATGAACAGTAAAATAAAATGCCTCTCATTTCAAGAAACAAACCATAATCACAACTTGCTTCTTTTATTTCTCTGTCACTACCTTTAACTGGAATTATCTCATATGTATGTAAAAATAGAAAATGATCAGAATCTGTTTGTGGCTTTTTTTCTCTATCCTGCACAAAAAGTTATCAACATTTCTAATGACTTTGGCATCCATAAGAAAGCCATTGTCATTAGCAGAGTCATTATCCTTGCCAATATCAAAGCTTTCATTACTACTTTTTCATCTGAGCCAGGCACAGCCATGAGTGGCATTATCATGTATTTCCTCAATTCCAATATTAACCTTCATCTGTTTGAAACTAATCCTCAGTGAGTGCATCAAATGATATTTTCACATCCCTCTCATATAAGATCTCAGACACTTCTATCTCAGCAGCAGAAAGTGGTTCTAATAAACTGTTTCTTTTGCTGAATTTTTTTTCATACTGACTGGGAACATCTCCACATTCATTAATGCACAGTAGTTACTGCTCATTTAGTTTAGCACAGTACTTGCTTAATGAAGTACTAACTAAATGCACAGTATCTACAGTTACTGGTCAGTTGTGCTGGTGTACAATGTACAGTTTTTTGTGACACTGTGCCTAATAACACTGCACAGTAGCTTATTAGTTTGGCTGGCAGAGTTATTAGGCTACTGTGCAGTAAGCCTCTCATGTAGACGTGCCCACTCTTAACTACTTCACCTCCTAAGTGCACTTGAAAATTTTGCTCCCAAATCTTATTAGGTTGACCACATTTGTAAGTAATGTTGGCTAGGAACTGTGTGATACAATTCCCTCCCTTCATTAAGAGGTGAGACCATAATCATGCACTTGGGTACCTTCCCTATAACCGAACAGAGTTGCAAGAAATGAATCTAGTCTACAGAGGCAACTGTAACAGAGTTCAGCATCATGCTAGCTGAGGTGTCTGTAAGCCCTAGAGCACAGGAAAAGAAAATGAAGAGGAGTGGTCAGAAAAAATGAACCATGGGCAGGGACTGCAAGCCTCAGAGAGAGCTGAGTATGATGGGAGAGCAGCATTTGAGACAACAAGCCCTGCAAATGTTCTGTGTGTTAAGGATTGTGCCAGACAGAGGTGGTCCAGTGATAAGCAAGATGGAGTGGAGCAACTACAGTGCCACTCTGGTAGTCTGAGGGCTGCCCCACAAATTTAAAATAATGAACATCAAGGTGTGGCACCTGAAGACAGGGCAGTACCCTAGTAAGCCAGTGTGTGTAAAACCGGCTTGTGGATGTGGGGACATCAGAAGGTGCCATAGCCACCTTTGGGGAAGTTTGTATTACAAGGGGTATCAAAATGAAATCATTTTAGTTTCATCTGAAATATACCAGCTTTTGGCCAAAAATGACAATATTTTTATCCTTCTGGCATTTTGGGAAGGGGTTTGACAAAAAATCAAAACTTTCCATAGAAAGCACCCCTTTTCAATGAAAATGATACACGAATTCTCTCTCCCCCCCCCCCCCGACACACACATACACAATTATAACAAATCAAAAATAAATTTGATAGAGAATTTCTGACCAGTCTTAATATAGGAGATAATGTAGAGGATAGGGCTTAGGAGAGCAGTAGGGTACAGAAGCTAAGAAGAGGGTAAATTCCTTTGTCAAAGAACCAGCTATAAACTGAAGGGGAAAGGAGGGAAAATTTGTAGTCCATATTTTTTACTTAATTAAGTCTGCTTTCTTGATAGAGAATAGGATTTTCACTGTCTCTCAGCTATTTCTGCTTCAGTCCCTTTGTATGTTAACAAAGAGATAATATCTAATCACTTGATATCTTTTATCAGTTAAGTCATCATCCTTTCTAGGTAGAAGTTCAAAAGTGACTTTCAATAAGATACCATTCTTTTTTTTTTTTTTTAAAGGAAGCACCATATCTTCCATAATGTCATGTCTGTGTGTATTTTATGCTTTCATAAGGCAGCATGACATGGAAAATAATTTTAATATTTTTTAATAATTCTGAAATTGGTTGCTATTCAAACTAAGTCTCTGTAAATGAGCATGGACTGTTCTGATGAACTGGGATAATTTCCATCTCATTGAATCTTATTTTCCCTAACACAAGTAAAATTCATGAACTTTATTCAGTATCTCTGGTAAATGGTATATCTTTCTATAGTGAATGAATACAACCTGTCAGTCACCAGCTAAGTCTTAGATCTTGTTGAAATGTTCCTCCTGTGGAAAATTTTAATTTGAGACACAATTTTCAATACTGAATAACTTAATCCAGAAATTATTATGGTAATTTGACTGAAAATTGCAGTATTTTTTTGTTCGGGTGTTCAGTTTTTGACAAATAATGAAAACACTTTGTAGGAAATTTTGACAGAAAATTGAGTATTTGAGTATATAAGAACAATTTTGATGGGGAAAGCTTTTTCACCAGCCCCACTATATCTTCCAGTGTGCCCTGTTAGAAGATAGCATGGTTTCATGTGTAGTGAATAGGTTTGGAAATCAGGAGATCTTGGTCCTGTTCTTGATAGTGACCTTAAACAGGTCATTTCACCTCTGCTTTCCTTCTCAACCTGATCTCTTTGAGGCCCTCTAGACACTGAGGTAAAGGTATAATAGGATTTGATGTGGGATCCACACAGTCATGCCACCTGCCATGCCACACATGCATGGCAGGAGGCATGATTGTGGGATCCAGCATCGGATCTTATCATACCTTAATTCCAGTACAGGGAGAAGCTCTGATCACCGCCCATAGCTGATGGGACTTGCAGCTGTAGCAGTGCCTCACAGCTGCTAGGACAGAGAGTCCTGCAGGTGTAGGCTCTGATTCCCAGCAGTACCCCACAGCTATTGGACCAAGTGTCCCACAGCTCTGGATTCTGGGATTGGCAGCATCCCATCATGGATTTGGGACTATTGGTCCAAATGTGGGACTCTTGGTCTAGCAGCTGTGGGCTGCTACAGGACCCAGAGTCCCGCCAGCTGTGGGGCACTGCCAGAAGGGAAGGTCACGTTAGCTGCTGGACTCTTCATTCTGGCAGCCATGGGGTGCTGCTGGGATTGGGAGTCCCTTCATCTGCAGATCTCACAGCCCCAGCTGTGCATTGGGCAGCCCTGCGACTGGGGGTGCCATCAGCTGACAGAGCTCCCAGGCATGGGCAGACCCTGCTACTTGTACAAATGAAAGGTGTATAGAAAATAATTATAAAGTTATTGCATGTTTTCCAGCTCTAACTTTATAGGTGGTTGGAACTTTTATGGTATGATAGTTAATTTGCATGTGTAGCCAGTCTAAATTAATTGCACAGTTAATCCAGTAATTGCATGATAGATGCAATATGTATATGGGGCCTTTAGAGTCAAGGCTTTGAGGCAGGAACTTGTTCCTAGAATGTGTGTTTAAAGTGCTTATAGCATAATACTTGCATGCTATAACAATGAGAAATATTTGTATCTTATACTAGAAGTAAAGGAAAATATATGCTGAGCAGGATTTCCTTATCAGAGTGGCTTTTGGTGACAGCAATATGAGAGTGTGATGGTTAGAAGCCTTATCCCTGTTTCATGCCCTATACGCTGTGCGTGCGTGCGTGTGTGTGTGTGTGTGTGTGTGTGTGTGTGTGTGTGTGTGTATTGAAAGGGGTGAAATGGAGAAGAGAGTGAAATGGAGGGGGTAGGGGTGAGAGATGCAGCCTCTCATTCTTTTTTCTCTAATTTCCTGAAAAAAATGAAGCTGCTGAACTGGATTGGGTCTGCTGCTCTTGAGCTGAAAGGTAATGGTTGTCAGTGAGTTTGAGGCAATACTTCTTGCTGTTCTTCAGTAAGCAACGTAATTAAAGACATGGGTCATCTAGGCACTTGTTACAGATCACTTTCTCATGAAAAGCAATCATGAAAACTGTAGTTCTATTTAGTTGAAAGGCCTGTGTCTCATTTACACTTACGCTTCTTTTCTCACACTGGTAGTCCAGGGAGGCATCAACCTGAAGGAGTGTGTATGTGTGTGTACGCATGCGAGTAGTTAGTATGGTTATATTATATATGTGTATTTGTGTGTCATGGTATATATTTACAGCTTTGTGGGCCTGATTTAAACAAAACTGGTTGACATTAATAGGAGTCTGTCCAGTGACTTCACCTGGCTTTGGATTGGGTCCTGTGGCTTAGACTGAACAAAACACACTTAACCTGGTTCATAAACCCCATTAAAATCAGTGGACTTAGAGCACATGTTGAAGGGCTTGGCTGAATTGCACCTAAGTATGTGAATACGGAAGGTGTTTTGGGATAACATCTTTGTAAGCTTGTGCTTCTAGAGATATCTCGCCTGCCCATGCTACCGCCCCAAGTTCACTCTTCTCTTGCCTGCCACATCTTGGTGTTGCAATAATACAGAAAAAAAGGGGGAGATGAGGTGTTATCAGTGACTTAATGGTACAGGTAGATAGTGGAGATTCTCCTACACCTTGGTCCGTGCTACACCGTGGTGGAATTTATGCTTAAAGTCAGATCCCATAGATTCAAGTCCTTAATGAAATGCGCTCCATCCAGCTTCCTGTCAGACCCATCCCAGATAATTTTCTGCCTCAAATTTACTTGTGACAGATTCCTAGGGTTGGTTCCCCTTCTGTCACCACTGCCAGTGAAGTCAAATTAATTATTCAGGCTCTTGCACTTTCCTAGCCTAGTTGGTTAGCATCACCACTGCCAGTAGAAAATCAATGTAATTATCCCAGTAACAGTACAATATTTTTTCAAACCATCCCTCAACCCCCCCATTCATGTAATTAATTTGATCAATTAATAGTTCATGAGACACTGGCTCCATAACTCAACCAGCTGTTATCTCAATTTGTTTTCCTTCATCAGTCCATGTCTTGTTACCTTTGGGAGGTGGTTTGCTCCCTTTTGTCTCAGTTCCTTCTGATAAGTTCTGTTCTGGTCAGAGATCTGTGGCTGTCCCTTTATGCTAACCAGCCCCACACTTCTTGACTCCATCTCAGCCTCAGGTATGATTCCAGGTCTGTCTCTGTCTCAACCCAAGCTCCAGCTGTGGCTCCAGCACAGGTCCAACTTCAGCTTCAGCTCAGGTCCACCCCTGGCTCCAGCTCCAGACCCATGTCTCCATGTGGCTTACATGGTGTAATCAGCTCTCCATGCCTTCCCTTCTCTGGGTGTTTCAAATGTGCTGGCAACCCTTTTGATTGCTCAGGGGCCAATGGGAGTGGGCTCCCATTGCAGGTTGTTGCATGCCACCTGGTTTGGCCCCTCCAGTTCCCATCTGCATCTGTGCATCTGCCACCAAGGCTTTGGTGTACTTGCCACAACACCCAGTTCCCTGGGTAAGTCTCTAGGTGGGCTTTGGCCTGGCTGCTGGCATACATGGACCATAACAGGGTTTGGGACCAGTGCCCTGTTACAATCTTATATTGAAGAAGAAGTCTCTTTACACCTCCCCCCCACCCCTTTTCTTCCTCTTTGGAAATAATACTAAAGACTAAATGTTAAGTAGGTGTTAATATTTTACAATAATGTATAGTTTCAAGGCCAAAACATCAAGATACCAATCAAAAAGATCTTATACTCAAGCCCCAAGTGAAAAAATCCTACAAAAATCAAGAGAGAGAGATAACCTGAAACCAAAATATAAAAGATCACAGTAGGAGATCCTTTTTATTTATCAGCCTAAATATCAGCTTAATGTCAAGATATGTTTGATTTTTTTTTGTTTCCTAGTGAGTTAAACAACGTGTGCTGTTTAGAATGAATAAAATATATTTTAAGTGCTTTGTAATATCTGTCCAGTTCAGTGTTTCCCTGAATCAGGACTTCTGTTCATTTATAATCAAGCAAGTGTTTCAGCACTTGAATCTAATGAGTCTATTCAAGTAGCTTCCTGAATTGGCATGTAAATGTGAGCAATGTGCCATGTCACCACATGGAGTGCTATGGTGATGTAGTGATTACATAAATCTACACATGATCGGCAGCTACCTCACTGTAGTGGGACACTCCCCTGCTTTAGCGCATCACTACAGTGACATAGTGCATGGTTAGATTTTGCCACTGTGTGCACAGCACAGTACAGGCAGTTATTGCGCCATGCTTTAGTATTTCCAAAGGAAGTAGTAAAGCACAGCGCTGTAGCAATGTCACCATACAGTGATGTGTAGAAGGACCCTGTAGGACTGTTTTTCCTGGTGAAGACTGTGCTCCTTGACACACACAATTAATCTTACAGAAGTAACTTTTCTTGTCAGATTTAGCAGATTTAGCCCTTCCATGAATAAACCTGTTTCCATTCAGTGTTTCATGATACCTACAAAAGGACATTGAAGGGTCATTGATGAGAACAAAAAAAATCATGCTGTGCAATTTATAACTCAGGGAATAAACTATCAAGAAGTAGTATAGAAGTGTATTAGTGAGGAAAACAGTGATTAATGAGAGAGAAATGTACAATGGAGAGTACAGATACTATTTTCAGGTTGGAGTGGTGTTGTGTAGTCATTATAGTTCTAAAAGTGAAATCCTGACATGTTAAATCAGTGGTAAAACAGTGGTGTAACTTTAATAGCTTAATTTTTATAGTTAAAAAGGGGAGTATGATTATATGCTAGCTAATCTGTGGTAAGGAAGCTCATTTTTCCTTGTGAATTCAAATTTTTAGTCAATATGTAACAGGGAGCCCCCTTTGTATACTCCCCTTCTTGGCATTGATATACTAGAAGTCCCTTGTTGCCTGCACCCACCCCCTTTTGGGCATTTCTTATTCCTTCTAATTATTGGCAGAGACCTAGCACACTCATTGCATGGATGTGGCAAGGCTTGGAGTGAGCCAGAAAGCTGAAGTGGCTTTCTGTAGGAGAAACCTAGAAACTACTTCTACATATCAATTTGTCTAAGTGTCACTAAAGAAAAGAACTAAAATATCCACTTCAAAGCAGAGCCTGTAAGAGACAAGAAAAGCCAAGGTGCATTGAAACTATGACTGTAAATATATCCTGGGGAACACATTCCCCCTTTGATTAAGACTTATTTCCCAAAGCAAACTTCCCATATCTGTCTCAAGTTTTATGCTAAATCAGTCTGTGTGACTGCATCTAATCCAACTCACTGTCCCCAGTGGCCTTTGATCCTCACTACCTCACATTGACTTTTTATATATTTCTCACAGTGTGTTTTTATATTTCATCTGTTTCATCTTTGCCCTGGCATTCTGTATTTTATGATTTGTACCTTTTAACTTTTAATGAATATATTCTTTAGAGTAAGTCATACCTTGTATTACTAAAAGTATTATTATAAGAATGCATTAGAATTGTGATCACTGGAATTGTATTGCTGTATTGGGCTGGTTCCCTGAGTGAATGTGAGTACGTATGTCAGTAGATACTTGAATGACAAAACAAGAGCCTCTGACTGTTAATTGACAAGAGCCTAGCCAGAGGAACTTACCATTACAAAACTCTACTCTACAAGTCATTTTAAGCTAATCAAGCCACCTGGAACCTGCAAGAACAGAGCCATTGAGTCAATCAACTGAAGGCTGGACTCCCAAAACTTCACCAACAGGTGGAACCCCCAGGAACTGTGACTGACTGTCATGCACTACTCAAAACTCGCGTGGGTCAGTGACCTCTGGATTGGGCAGCCAAGATGATGCTGGGGGATCACAGAAGTCTGCCAGAAAGGGATAAAAGGCAATGAAGTGTAACCCCCAGTGGCACCCTTTTCATCCTTGACCTGATCAGCACCTGACCTATCCAACCAGAAGGACAAGCTGGCAACCTCCTTATGGAGACAACACTGCCTTGGAGGAAACATCTACTGGCCATTGATGGCAGACTCCAACACCCTGGATTGGTATAACTGACACCGGTGCTCCATAAACATAAAGTGCTTGCAGCTGCTCTGTGTGTGTGTGTGTGTGTGTGCGCGCGCGCGCGTGTGCATGCTAAAGTAACCAGTTCCCATCATAACCACCCAGAATTTGCATTTATAATTTTATTACAACTTCACATCCCATCTAATAAACTAGAATTTATGATGACCTTATTTGTTGGTCCTTTGTAGCCAACTAATATATCCTATCAATTTATGTATCCACCTTATAGCACTTTCATATAGATTGTATTTCATTGGCTTATTAATGGCAATGCCGTGGGAGACAAATCCTTGTTAAAATCAAGAGTTTTCACAAACCTGCATTTTGCATGTTAACCTAAGCTTCTGCTCTACCCAGGAGAATACGCAGACACCAATAGACTCTCCCTATGCCTGAGGAAGGGTGTTTGTGCCCAAAAACTTTATAAAGAACAATTTTTCCAACTATTTAGTTGGTCTAATAAAAAATATCACATTTACATAAAGAGCCTTGTCTGCCTTGTTAAAATCAAGGTGTCACAACCCAAGGGTGTGATTTTGTGTGTGTGTGCTGCTGCACTGCTAAATTATTTCCCGCCACTCGGAGGTTTCTTTGCAGGGTGCATTTCTCAGTTGCAAAGAGAAAACCCCAGTGCAAAGGAGTTCCCGCCACCCACATGCAAATTTGTGTCCCACTATTGGCCAGTTCTAAATTATTCCCACGTGGCAGCTAGTGATTGGCTTGCTAGCCGTATAAGAGGCTTGAGCGGTTTCCGCCCAAGTTGGAGGACTCCACAACCATCTCGTGGAGGAGGAGGACTTCACGTCTCGTGAAGAACTCTAAACGCTGCGGAGCCTATCGGACCCAGCGTGTGCCTTAAGAAGGCTATAGGGGTCTGATCAACCTCTGGCCTCTCCCCGTCGCCAAGCGCGATCCCTCGACGAACCCCTTCCCTGCGTGCTTGTTCCACGGAGCCTAGCAAGCTTCGTGTGTATGTGTATCCAGAGCTCTGTCTGAGTTATTTCAAGAGGCTCGAGTTTTCTGCGGGTCTTGTTCGAGTTCATGTTGTGGAGCCTAGCAAACTCCACGTGTCTGTCTGTAACTGCAACGCAAGCAAGTTTTTCCTGCCTGCACCGCGACCATCTATGGTGTAAGTAAAATAATCTTTAATCAACCGATATGCGTCCGTGCCTAATTCTAGTCTGCCGGCCTGCATTCCCCGACCCGCGTGCCAGGGCTGCTGGCCACAGCCCGCCGTGTGCCCCCGAGGGCCTCAGACTGCTCCCGGCCCGCATACAAGATACTTTACTTTCTCACATATAATATATGTTTTTATCCTCTAAAATCAGCTGCTGGAAGTTGCAGTGCACATTATATGCGAAAACAACAATAAGAGCAATTTTTTGCTGATTACAGCACAGGACTCACAGGCTGTATCCAAACAAGCACAGCCGTGAGGTATGTGGCACTGCAGATCCATCTGCAGCACCATGTAGCGTACATTCAGGCATTTCCTACACTGCTACTTTACAGCATGGTTTTGTTGTTTTTTTTTTACCCCGGCAGATGCTGGGGTAAAAAAATAACCCATGCAGAAAAAAACTGGGACAGCACATGTGGAGGCAGCATGCGCTGCCCAAAACCAGAACCTGGCCAGCTGGAGTCACACTCCAACTTCTAGCCAGGCTCCCAGCTTCAGGAGCTTCCTTGACCCCAGGACCCCAAGTATAGCTGCTGGGGCCAGCACAGTTGCTGGCCTCAGCCACTGCTAATTATCCCCAGGGAACCAAATGTCTGTGCTCATCTGGGCACAGTCACAGGGATCAAAACACTGAGCAGGCTCAGCTCCATAGCTGTTGCTACTCAGTTACTTACTACAAGGCAAGATCTATTTTTCTTCATTCTGCCTTTCAAAAACAATGTGTGTATTTTATTCTAGGGGTGTTGTATATAAGAAAATGGGGTACATAACCTCCACTTCTCTCCCTCAGTCTACAGAGCTTGTCAGCTTATCATAGCAAGAAACTGACTAACCTGATTTCTTATTTTTGATGAATCCATGTTGGCTGTTTCTGATCACCCTGTTCTCCTCTGGGTGGCTAGAAAAAGATTTACTGTTGACCTACTCCTTGACCTTTTGATCATATCAAGGCCTGACCTGGTCAGATTCTCCAGGTCCTCCTTCTTCCAATTCTTAAAGATAGGCACTATATTTGCCCCTAGCCAGGTCAAATGGGCAACTTGAAAACAATCAGCTTCTCTAAAAGTAACCCCTTGTTCTTCCACTGTTCTAGGTACCTTATCTCCATGATGGCTGCTGCTACATCTATGATGTTCATTTTGCCATAGAAAAACATTTTGAGGCAATTAATTCATTTCAGAAGACACACAAGGTGACATTCTTACATATGGTTGGTTACCTTTTTCTTAAAAAAAAAACAAATTTGTTCCTGATTAATTAATGAGGCAAACTTGGGCCCCTCTCTCTCAGTATTAATCAAGGTCTAGATCTGTGGAAAATTTCAGAAGGAAACCAAAAAATAATTTGAAATATTTTACATTTTGTATTCTCTTTTTTGTCCCTTAAAAAACAGGAAGAAAAAAAAAAGTGAGTTCAGGTTTTAGGCTGTAATATATATTTATAAATTAAATTAAAAATACTTTTTCTATTAAAATTAAACTGAGCTTGTTTCATTAAAAAATCAGGGGAAACTAATATCTCATATATTATTGATTTCATTGAAACAGATTATAAAAATAGTCTTAATAGTAATAATATTTTTAAAATATTCATATATATAGCCAGGATGAAGAATATCCATAATATCTCTTTCAGAATTCTGCATCCTCTCCAGACTTGCCATTTCCCATTACAACAACTGAGGTCCTATGCTCTCTCTAGCACTAGCAATTTGATGGCAATTAATTATTAGGATCAGATTTTTAAACAAACAAAAAAATCAGCATAATTTTCACTTGAATTTTGAAAAACATGGAATGGAATATCTCCCAGCTTGCAACAAATTTAAATCTCCTGGCTTTGGTTCTTCCTAGCATCTATTGAAAAATGAGGGAAATATTTCTAACAGAAATCCCTGAGAGGAAAGAAAAGCTAGTTAATCTCTGGGGGCATCAGAGTATACTCAATCATTATTAGTGTTATTATTATACTATAAGGGGACTGTAAAAGGTGCTAATCAGTTTATACAACTTGGGGTGCATGGCTGGTTAAAGTTGAATAGTTATGGAATTCAGGTACTTTAACTGTTATATCTCAAACAACTACCAAAAAATACCCCAAGTCTAGAGAGCTGTCCACTATATTTGTTTTAGTAACTTGGAGGAAATTAGGTGTGTGCAATTTTTAATATGTGAATAAAATGTGTTTGCATGTGTGTCGACATTGGATTGGATCTTCAGTCCCTTTTGTTCTAATGGAACGATGCATTAATGTGGTTGATGAAAAATCTAACAATGTGGAAAAGGTTATTGGAAGAAGGACATCTGTTAAGGTACAAAGGGGAAGGCTGATTTGTTGTGAAATATTGGTTCAGTTTCAGAAGCAAATTTAATAATGTAAGGAAACTTAACGCTGAAAAGAGTATTCCACAGAAACCTGGTTTAAGTAGACTAGCCTGGGTGCATCTACACAAAGTGCTTTACTGCTCATTAGACTAATCTAATGCTCAGTAAAGCATCAGTGTCTTACTGCACAATAAATTAGGCTAATGCATAGTTTGCTCATACCCAGAAATACAGATACTAGATTTATGGTGCATTAATTACTGTTCAGCAGTGCACATGTAGAACATGATGCCAGGCACAAATCTGTGCCTGGTCAACCACACCAGCAGGGGGTTAGCCTTCTGCTTAGGCCAGAGCTGTTCCTGCAACCACATGGCAGGGATGGCTCCTTGGATGTCCCAGGCTGGCCTGCATATCCTTGGCCTGACCCCTGGGGCCTGTGCCACCTGTTGTCTGCCCCTAGGCATTGTCTCCCACAAATGTGGGCATGTGTTGGGTGCATCATCCATGCAGACCCCAGTTCTGCCCCCTGGGGCATCTGCTATCAGGGGCCTGCCTCCCAGGCACTGTATCCTTCAAGCCCTCCCAGCACTCAGAGTCCCTGCCTGAGCCCTTGAAACCCTAGCAGTATCTGTGAAGGCAGGCTCCCTGATGCCGGAGATAGTGTCTCAGGGCCCCAACAGGACTGAGCAAGGGACCGCCAACATCATTGTGGTCTGGGGCGACACAAAAGTACAGCAGCAGTCTGTCTGGGCCACCCAGTCAAATGCCTATATCTATGAGACAAAGGTGGCCTGCATGCATGAGCATGGCCACCAGCAGTCTGGGCACAAGTGGCACATCAAGGCCAAGGACCTGTGGGCCCAGTGGGTCCACATCACAGACCACAACTATCAGTCTGGGGCTGCCCACAAGACCACGCCTTTCATGCAGCAGCTGGGTCACATCCTGGCTGTGAGGAACCCTGGCAAAGCCCAGTTTGTGTAATGCAGCACAGGTGAGCTGCCAGAGCCTCTGCCACAGCCCAGCAGTGATGAGTACTCTCCAGGGAAGGTCCCCTTGGGTACCAGCCACATGCTTCCTGCCCTCAGCCTCATCTGGCAGCTGAAGCAGCCTGGGCCAACATCTGCCCCACCAACTCTAAGCACACACCCCAACTGGAGAGGACAGGCTGGGGATGATCCCAGCAATGAACAGCTCCAGCTCCTCCCCAGAAGGGCCCATTGCATGGGTAGCCAGGAGCTCCACGCCCTGGGACATTGCAGATAGATGAACCACCTCGACACTGCCAGGAACAGAGTCTAACCACTGGGAGCACCTGCCACACGTGTCTGGTAAACCCCATACAGGTGGAACAGCCAGGGGTGGAAGGGGGATCTGTGACCACCTGTGCCCACACCAGCTCACCTGCCTTCCCCCCAGGCTGCACACCTGGAGCCAGGGACCCTGAAGAGGGGGTGGGGGCTCCCCATTACCTCCCCCTCCGCTCCCCTCCCCACTCTGCCTGGCTGAACTTGGCCCTGTCTCCCAGAGTTTCTGGCCCCAACATGCAGGGAGGCAGGAGGCAGTTCAGAACTTTATTGAGCAGCCAGCACTCTCCCAGCTATGTAGCCCATAGCCTGTCATATGTGAAGAAACTCATTGATGGCAGTGGCAATCTCTTCCTCGGCCATGGTGGTCAACACTCATAGTGTACGCAGAGGTACATCTCCAGGAGGTGGCACATGTTGCAGGGAAGGGTGGGCTTGCTTGGGATGCTGTCATAACTCAAGGCCCTATGCCATGTTCTCAGCTGTGCCTGGGGCACCATGGTAAACATCATCATCAGGGAACAGTGGGTTGGACACCCCTCAGTGCACTTAAATAGCTCATTGTGGCATGCTTGGGGGGCTCTCAGCAGGGGCATGCTTGGGGCACAGACCAAGTGTGGTGGGGGCTCTAGCCTGGGCTGCCAGGGGGAAGAAGGGGCATCACCAGCTCTACGTCCCAGCCAGGCAGGAGCCTTTCAGTCCCCAGCCCTGGGCAAAATAGGTCTGGCACCACAGAAGCAAACTGCCTGACCTGTATTAGAAGGGAGAGAGTTGGTCCGGAATTCCACGGCAGCTGCTGGCAGGAGCCAGCCCTGGCCCAGCTTGGGCAGGGGATAGGAAAGGCCACCTGCTGCAAGCACCAAGCAGGCCACCTGCCCTCAAAGAGGGAGTGGGTATGAAGGGCTTGACCAGCTGCCACCTGTGGCAGGGCCTACCCAGCCAACTGACCATGGCCTCTGGGCACCTGTGAATGCATGACCCCCCATCTGAGGCCCCTGGTGCACAACCCCTTGATACAGTACACATTATCTCTGAAATGTTGCAAACTCTCACAAAGAGCCTCTCTCTCCTGGCTCTGCAGTTCCAGCAGCTGCATGCAAGGGAGAAGCACCAGTCACCAGTGGTGATGCACCTGCAAGGACACCACCACCATTGGCCAGTGCCCTCCACATGTGCAGGGTAGGAGTCAGGGGCACCAGCAGTGCTGGGGGGATAGGAAACTGTGGGTTAGGATTGAGAGGGGGCTGGCAGTACTGGGGGGACAGGGGCTTAGGAGTGAGGGGCAGAGGTAGGACATATCACTGCCCCCTCCCACAATTATATGCCCCTCCTTCCCTTCCCCTCACAGGTTTTCTTTTTTGTGATACTGGAAATATGGTAACCCTAGACAAAGCACATTGTGCACAGTTGCATGAGAAGCAGGTCCTTTGTATTTGGACCTGGGGCTAGAGAGGGGTGTGTT
This sequence comes from Alligator mississippiensis, assembly GCF_030867095.1. NCBI lineage: Eukaryota > Metazoa > Chordata > Crocodylia > Alligatoridae > Alligator > Alligator mississippiensis. The sequence continues at coordinate 160,962,330 of NC_081826.1, forward strand.
GCTGGGAGGGAGGGAGTGTGCTGTTGGAGAAGGAGGGGGTCTGTTATTGGGAGGTGGGTCTGTTATGGTGTGGTAGAGGGAAGTGAAGTTTGGTGTTTGCTACTAGCTGTCCATAGTGTGTATGATCTTGACGTTGCTTGTGGGCTTGGGCCACCCAGGCACCCTACTGTGGTGGGTAGAGGAAGAGGTAGTCCAGAATGTGGATGTGGCTTCAAGGATGTGGTGTCCTGGCCACTGCTGCTGTGGGGGGAGGGTGGGGAGCATCCATGGTGCACTAGTCACAGGCTTCCAGGAAAGCATCCCCTGCCAGCCTGAGCCTTCCTCTCACCCCCCCCCCCCCCCCGCCCCATCAGCCTGAGACTGCCCCTGGAGCCCCCTGATACTCAGACAACTGTGGCTGCAGTCTGCAACCCCCCCTGGCAGAGGGGACAGAGTGGGGTAGAGCAGGGCAGGAGTAGCCCTAGGTCTGACTGCTCCCGTTGGATACAAATCTGTACCCAACAGAGTTTAAAATGCATTCTGGCCTACACTTAATGTGCCTTAATTTATTGCACAGTAACATTAAGGCACATTAATTGCACATGTAAAAGCACCCCCTGTAGCTTTAAGCTTATGCAATACACACCCATATTTAACAGTGGGCTCTCACTCCTCCTCCCAGGCTAAAGATTTCTGAATTTGATAGGTCAAGGAAAAGCAGAGAGATGTTCAGATGTTACAGGGAAATATACATGACTATTCCTTCTAAAAAATGCATACAATCAGGAAAATGCTATTTTTAAAATGTACATAATTAAAAATACTAGACCTGATAGGGAATCCCTAAATTGTGTAATTTAAAAACTCAGAAAGAAAACATCCATCTCCATTGTTCACAACACTAGAGCAAAATTTCATTTAGAATTTCTAGGAACATTGTACATTGATCATAAGAAAGGAAGTCAAACAGGACTATCTGAGGAATAGACAAGAGTAGTTAAATTACTGCAAGACTGGGACTAGAATTTACACAAAATCAACACAAGGTTTGGTTCTTTTGCTTTGCTTGATATGAAAAATGATTCCCATAGCTTGCAGAAATAAAAGGATTCCTTGAAAAGATTACCATAGTGTTGCTCACTACAGCTCTGGCCAAAGGCAGAAGTTTTCTTTTCCTTGTCTTTGCCTAAGGATAGCTGTTTGGTTTCAAGCCTGTGCACAAAAGGGGACTTGAATTAATATTCTGTCAAACTAAATGTCCAACAACTGCAGTTATTGCAAGTATAACAATGGAATGGAAAAATGCTGACTTCCCAGATAAGGGCCAGATCTCAAGTGTAATGTTTACATGGATATATGTTGGCTTACAAATAGAAAAAAAAATCCTACTAAGTGAGAGGTAGATGTTTTCATCGGTTTCACAAAAGCACAGAATCTCTGGTGAGCTACATCCACATTAAATGGGGGGAAAAAAAGTTTCCCCTCCTATAAAACTTTATTACAGGAAACAAGTCATTTTTCTATGGAGGGGATTTTTTTTTTCCATTAGGGGTAAATAGTGATCATTAATAGTCCTTGGTCCCCATCAAAATAAAATGTAATGGTTTTCACAGAAGGGGGAAGGAGAGCATAAGAAAGAATGAAAATTGTTACACTAACTTAATAAATTCTATCACAAACTTGGGGACATCAGTTTTTTTCATATCAATGTTTGTAGACATATCTTGCACCTGCCAGCATGTGGGCTGACTGTGTTGAAGTCTATGTGATCCTTTAAACCCACTGATATTTTGTACTTCAGCTTCAACTATCCTATTCCATGTGTATCTAAAACCAGAACAAAATGAAGCAGGCTTTCTCTGGACCGCCTATATAGGACAAAACAGCTCAGTGTATTTTATGACCAAAGTTAATTTAAGTAGCCCTTCAACAGAAGGAGTGTGAGACTCCATCATATAGTGAAAATAAAATTTGAATTGGTACAATAATTTTCTGTTGAAACACCAAATTATATTTTTCCTTGCATCAGACATAGGTAAATACCTGCAATGTGAATATATTCCTATCTCAGAATTAAATTACTTTTGAATAACTGCATATTGAGAGAACTAATTTCAGTCCAGAATAGCACAAGTAGTTGCAAATAATGTATATAAATCATACAGCATTCGGGGGATTTTTAAGAGGATTTTTTTAGGCCTTATCAAAAAAAATGGGAAAGGGATGCAGAAGAATTTTTAAGATGTCTTTGGGCCATATTCTATCCAGGTGTAAATCCTTCTGTTATTGATTTCCATGGAGCTCTGCTGATGTTCTGGCTTTCTGAGGAGGCAGATGCAAACAAAAAAACAAAAAAACTACACTCCAGAAGTTTCAGTTCACATAATGAGTTATGCATGTATATATATGCATATACATGCATATATATGCATCTCTCATACACTGAGCCCCGGACCAATGAGTCTGTCAAGCAACAAATCAGTCAAGAAATTGGAACCTACAAACCATTGTTGGAGGTTGTGCAATGAAGGAACCTGCAATGGTTTGGACACATCACAAGAAGGCCAGATATCCTTGCCAACACAATAATGTGGGGTACTGTGGAAAGAAAGAGAAAAAGAGGTAGACCCAAGAAGAGCTGGGGCTTCAAATGATAGAGTATACAAAGCTAGCCAAACACATGGCGGAGTGAAGGAGGGCTGTTACAACATCTAAGGTGCCCCAACAGTCACAGCAGCTTCTGGACTGACTTGACTTAATGCATATATTTGTGAAGGAATGAAAATATCTTAAGTATATTATATTAAAGTGTGACAGGCTAGTTGACAGTGACCTAGCCCAGGGGTTTTGAAAGGGCAAAAGATGATTGGAGGACTTGGGATTCCCTTTCCTCACCAATCAGGCCCCAGAGACTCACCCCTCATGTCCCCTGATTGGCCCCTTGGGTCACCTGGAGGAGGATAAAAGGGGCAGCACGGCTGACTCAGGGAGAGACCAGTGAGGGACCATGAGGAAGGAGCTTCAAAGAGCTGAGCCAGCGGGGCAGAAGCAGTTGCCCCAAAAGAGCCTGAAGGAGCAGAACCTGCAGGCAGCAGTTGGACCCTCAGCAGTACGATGTGTAGCCGGCAGGAGAGGATCCCCTATGAGAGGCTGTGGCCAGCAGGAGAGGCTTCCTGCTTCAGCAAGGATCTGAGCAGTGACCTGAGAGGTTCCAAGCTCGGCTTCCAGCTCCTCCAATCAGAGGTCAGGCAGCTCAATGTGAGGCCGGGGCTCCAGGAAGGTCAAGACCCCTAGCAGGTTGAAGCAGTGCCAGCACTGGTGGCTGTGTGGCAGCATTTCTGACTACCATGTGGGAGCTCTGAGTTCAAGTCTCAGCTGGGGGGACTTGGAGTGAGTGAGCTAACAAGGAGAAATTTGTCTTGCAGTGAAAAGGGGCTATTGTGTTTTCCCCCTTTCTTGGTACCTAGGCCCTATATTTCTTTGACATTTTATATTTTGTGCCTTTTTATATTTCCCCAACCAGTGTTGTTTGCTCTTCTGTTTGTGTTTTATATTTTATTAAACCTGTGTTTTTTCAATGATTGTAAGTGTCTAACCTTTGTTGAATCCTGCCCCCGTGGGGCATTGTAGTGTCCACTATACCCCCTGATCATGCCTGTTATGTTCCCCAGTATTGTTCCCTCATTAAAAGGTATATGGTTAAGTCCCCAGTGGTGGTCTAGCTCTATAGGGGGACGAGAGTCCTTACACTTCCCACAGCGCTTGTGCACCTGCTTTGATCTCTTCAATTGGAGAGGGGGTACCTTTTGGAGTACCACCCAAGTTACATTTTGGGGGCTCATCTGGGATCCCCGCGTAGCGGGTGCCAGGATGTTATTCAAGCACTGCATACCCCTGGAGAGAGAGAGCGAGAGAGAGCCACCAGGAGACATGTCCAATGCTGACCAGTCTGCCATAACCTCCAAGAGTGATGGGATGGTGCACTGGGGAGCTGGGCAACCTGCTGGTACTGAAGCTACCCCGGAATGGATGACAGTTTTCCAAAAGATTCTGCGGGAGGTGACCCATTCCTCCAGTGACCAGGTGGCCTATAAGAGACTCTGGAGTTTCTCGGGAACCCTTCCAGTCCCTGCAGGGGAGAAAGGATTCAATTCTTGGCTCTCCCATATTGAAGAGACTTTACTGACTTGGCAAATAGCTGATGAGGATAAGCGACACTGTCTGCTGGATGTCCTGAAGGGAGCATGCCTTTGGGGTTGTGAGGACTGCCAAACTCCGGAACCCTGCTATCACCACCCAGCAATGCATGCAGGTCCTTCAGGATGCTTTTGGTCAACCCACAGGGAGTGGGGGTGCATACTACAAATTGCTGGGAACTTTCCAGTGCAAGGGCAAGGCTCTTTCAGCGTATGCCCTGCACTTAGAGCCGGTGTTACAACACCTGGTGACCCAGGGAGCGCTTAGTGTCACCAACGCTGATCAGATACGGCTTCAGCAAATTCATATTGGGGCACGGTATAGCTTGGACTTACTCCGGAACCTCAACTTAGAGGGGAGCAGGAGCAGCCCACCTGACTTCAGTTACCTCCTCCGAGAGATTCATGAAGAGGAAGAGATATCCAGACTCGGAGAGACTGTGTGTGTCCCAGAGGATGTTTTCCCCCAAAGAAGACCCATGGGTCGGGTGCTAACAGTGACTTCCCATGAGGACACCTTGTTGGGAGTGTAGGAGGAGCCTGTGGCTCCAGCACTAGCAGCTGCTGTGGCCAGAACCCTCCCCAGGGGTCAGCCCTTGCCCCGTCTTCATGCCTCGGGAGGACCTCGGCCCCATACCCACTTTAGGGCCCCAGGGTTCTGCTATAGATGTGGGGAGCCGGGGCACGTGGCTCGGGAGTACACCCAGCCTGAGAACCCTGGTTTGGTATTTGAAAGGTTAAAAGGGTGATGGGCAGTGGGAAACGGGAAAGGAGCAGATCAATGCAGTCGGCTCCGCTCCAGACCCAGACAGACTCCCACACATTACCCTCAGTAAATTCAATGCCAAAGGGGATAGTGGGACCCCATGCAGAGGTCCCTGTGACTGTGAATGGTCGCCCATGCTGGGCCATTCTAGACAGAGGGTCCCAGGTTACCATCCTATTTGAATCCTTCTGTGAGGAACAGCTGAGACACTTGCCTTTGCTTCCCCTTACGGGGCTGGGACTTTGTGGCTTAAGCCAGGAACAGTATCCTTACAGGGGTTATGTGAACGTGAGGCTAAAATTCCCTGCTGAAATAGCAGGGGTGGAGGAAGAAGTGTCAACCATCGCTCTAGTATGCCCTGATCCAGGGTGGATGAAAGGGGCCACTGTCATTGTGGGGACCAACTCCAGCCTTTCCAGGTTCTTGCTTACTACTGTAAACGACAAGCTGGCCCAGGTTACCAACAGCGGTTAATGATGCATGCCTTGTGCTCAGAGGCATATGACCGAAGGGAGCATAGAGAGATGTGGGGTCACCCTGAGGTTGTGGGGACCCTGCACTTCTCTGGAGCAAAGCCCCAGCGAGTCCCTGCACAGGGTCAATGAGTTTTGCCTACTGTATGCAATTGGATTGAGAGGGATGAAAAGAATAAGCTGCTGGTGGTGGAGACCCCCACTGGAAGAGAGAGACCCGGTTGCTGAGGGTCCCTGATGGTGTGATTGAGACAAAAGGGCTCAATCAAGACCAGTGATAGTAGTTAACCCAATCTTGAAAGATATTGTGGTCCACCCGGGACAGAAGGTGGCCTTGATAAAGGAAGCTGAAGTGGTGAGCCCTGAGCAGGAGGGAAACCCCCCTCCAACTGACCCTTCAAGGTTTTTTGGGGGGGACTCCCCAGTGCCCAAAGCCTGTAAAGCTCAGCTCCAGGACAAACTCGGAGCTCGAGCTTGTGTTTTCTCCCTGCATGACTGGGATGTGGGGGAGGCTAAGAGGCTGGAGCATCACATTCGTCTGAGAAACCCACAACCCTTTCACGAAAGGTCTCGGTGCATTCCCCTCGCTGAGATGGGGGAAGTAAGATGTCATCTGCAGGAGCTCATAGACCATCGCATCATCATGGAATCTAAGAGCCCTTATGCCTCTCCCACTGATTGTGCGGAAGAAGAACAGCCAACTCCATATGTGTATTGATTACTGGACTTTGAACGCCCGGACCATCACTGATCAATACACTGTCCCACGGGTGCAGGAGGCTTTGGACTGTTTAGCAGGGAGCAAATGGTTTTCAGTGCTAGACCTGCGCAGTGGCTACTACCAGATACCTCTGCAGGAAGAGGACAAAGAGAAGACTTCTTTACAAAAGCAATGATAATATAGGAGGAGGATGTATCATAATTATTACCCTTCAATTTTTTAATTAAAATTTCTGACAAAAATGTTTTTGTATATTTCATCATATTTCACCTAAAATTATTCTTCATACATGAAAGTTTACTGAAAGAATGCTAATAGAAATTAAATCAGAGTACTATGTAGCTCACTGTAACATAATTCATGAATGTATGAGCAAGTTTACACACACATGATATGAACATAAAGAATTAACTTCAATAATCCAATATCTAGTAAAATCAAAACCTAGTATTTTATTGAAAATGTGATTATTACACACCTACATTTTAAAGGAAGGGAATTAAATTATGCATATATTATCAAACATGTTTTCCTTAAAGAAGTCATATGTATCACTGTTAATCATCTCACTACCACAATATCTCAGGTCTGGTTACTTTCTTCTTGCTAATCAGAACAGCCATCATCAAACCTAAATTCAGAGTTCACAGACTTACAGGGGAAGAAGAGGATGCTGTTCTTCCACCTGTTGCCAGAGATATTATTTGTTAAAACTCAGTTACAGCTTTAAGAATAGACAGGGCAAGGTAGCATCTTAAGCCCATGGCAGACATTGCACTAAGGACATGATTAACCAGTTAATCATAGCTTAAGTAGTAACTCAGCCACACCTTCAGGCAATTAATAGCACACTAAAGCAGAGAATAAACTGTAAAATTATTACACAAAATATGTCTCATAACTTTGACTGGTTCCCATGCTGCTTTTAATTGAATGTGTGGCCACCATCAATCAGCTGATTGGTGCTCCCAGCCTCTGTTGCCCTCCTATGGCTGGGAGTGCTGATCAGCTGGTAAATTTTAGAAACATGGAGGCAATTTAGTGTCTGGCATTTCATATTTGAACAAAATATGTTTGCAGATAGTCAGCTGATCAGCACTCCTAGCTCCTAAAAGGGCTCTTGTACACTCCTATGTCTGGGAGTGGCAGTCAGTTGATTATTGCTCCCTGCCATGAAAGCTCATGGGAGTCCTTCATGCCGGTGTGTCCTCACAGCTATGAGTGCCAGTTAGAGCTCCCAGTCAACTGTTTGTCACTCACATTCAGCTGATTGTCATGCTCAGGAGCAGGGACGCAGCCTTGAAAAGGACCTAGCTTGCTATCTGATCCTAGGCTTCCGCTGCACTGACAATAGGATACAATTGGGATCTGATCCTTGATCTCACAGTCACACTTCCTTCCATGCATGTGGCACAGTAAGAGGTACAATTATTGCAAATGCAGATCAGCTCCATTGGCACCTTTAATTGAACACCTACCAGCAGCTTTAGAGTTATTCTCGTCCTGTCCTGCTTTCTGCTTGCCTGATTTCAAACTAACACAGCTGACTCTCTTTTCCTGCTTTGAAGAATAGTGTATTTGTGTCCTCCTGTCCAGGTAACAGCAAAAATGTTTGTTGGATCTGTAAACGTTTCACTTACCAGTCTTCTTTTAAAATCTTTTTTCTCACCTGGAGGACATTAGACTCAATAACCTAGAGGCCAAAATATCAATGAGTATTTATTTGCTGAGGAAGTCAATAAGGCATTTTGTAGCCAGGGTTACTGTAAAGGAAAGACAGTATCACCACAAGAGACCAAGCTGAGCACTGAAACAGTGAACTTATGGTAGCAGCAGGTCACTTAGTACTTTACAGTACCACAGATCATTATATCAGTTCTAAGGTGACAATAATGGCATGGCTTCTTCACTAGTTTCACAATAAAAGTCCTTCAGAGCTACTACTTGGAGCTCAGCATATATAGTTCAGACTCATGTGAACTTCCAGGGCGTGCTCAGACAAGCCCAGAGGTGCCTTTTGTGGTATCTCAAATCAGTTTAAGATGCAAAAGGCACTCTGGGAATGAAAAAAAAAATGTTCCTCTCACTGTATTTGCAGAGAGGGCTCTAAATTTGATACCTGGAAATCCAGATATCAAAAAAGACCCACAGAAAAAAGGGGATGTAACAGGGAAACCTAGCCCTGTTACCAGGAAGCAGGACGGCCCCTTTAAATTGAGAACTTTCTGGGCGCACTCATTCAGTTGAGCAGAGGTTAAGGATCGAGCCCTGCCAGCTGGTCAGGTGACTGGAAGGGAAAAGCCAGAACCATATAAACCTCAGGCGAGGAAGGCCAGGGGAGGCGGCAGAGAGAGGGACTCCTGATAACTATGGGAAAGCTGTGGCAACCTCCTCAGGAAGAATGAGACAAGCCGGGAGACAGAAGTCTAATCGCATGTAAGCAGGCAGTCTGCCTCTCCTACCTTTATTTTTTTTTATATAGCCACAGAAGCCTATTGTTTACATTTAATGTTAAGGCAAGTGGTTTGTAGGCTGAGGCTGTAGGGGAGGAGGAGGTCTCATTAGCGCCACCAAGTGCCATGATAGAGGGCTCAAGAAGCCTTGTGCACTAGGAGTGCAGCACTAGGGCCACAAGCCCAGTGTCTCACTTGAAGACAATCTAGGAGCCTTGAAGTCAGGTCCTAGTGGGTGGACTTAGGTGAACGGCCCTAGCTACAGAAAGAGGGGCAAAGCTGGACGGGGGTTGAGGCCTCGACATCCTGGTGCCACAGGGCACGGTGTAGAAGGGCCAGTAGGCCTGGTGTCATGGAAAGTATGAAATGGAGGGCTGTGAGTCCAAGGAAGTTAAAGAGCTAGAGCGTCAGAATCAAGCCCTGCTTAGTGGGTTTTGACTGACAGGCCTAACTAGAGAGAGAGGGGGTAAGCCCACAGTGGCTGAGACCCCAACAGAAAGAGAAAATTAAAAAACATCTGAGAGGCACGGCGCACATCAAGGGGAGGTCAGAGTGTACATTTTTCCCTTAAGGTGACAGCTCATTATCTTCCAGGTGTTGAGCCTTAGAGCTCATCTGGGAACCTTTGGGTCAGCCTCCCTCTTTAAGAACCAAGTGCCATCAAGTCATGGCAGGTGAGCAAGGGGGGGAAGCTGGTCCCCAAAGGAGGAGGAAAATATAGCAGGACTTGAAGGGTACCCCATTTACCGGCCTTTAAAAATGCCACTGGAGATGGCACCCTGTTACAGGAAGGCAGCATACAGTCCTGCAGTGTGCCCTGAGGCATCCAGCTGGAGCATCTCTATGGTGCCTCTGCTGCCCCAGCATGCTGCCTCAGTGTACTGGGGAAAACAGGAGCGAGGCCAGCCTGCAGCATGACCTGGACCTGGGCACTGTCTCTGGTAAGTGTGGGGGTTGGGGGAATGTGTGGTTTCAGGGGATTGTGGGTGTGTGGGGGTGTAGAGTGTATGGGGGCATGTGGGGTTTGTGGGTGGGTGTATGGGATTTGTGAGTGTGGGGTTCCTGGTGAGGTTTTGAGTGGGGGCTGCCACATGCCTGTCCACCACACCCCCACTCCCTATGGTGTACAGCCCCTGGTGATGGCGGCAGCAGCCAACTGGGCCATTCCCACTGCAGCAAAGCCCGACAAGGCACAGTACTACCTGACCCATGGGCCTGGCCCAGCCTGCACCACTAGTGTGCCTTTAGGCTGGATTGAGATGGGTCCTGCCACCACCTGTGCTAGTGGGGCAGGCTGGGCCAGGCCAGGTCAGGCCTGCAGGTCTGGTGGTGCTGTGCCTCACTAGGCTGTGCTGCAGTTGGCATGGACAAGCTGGCTGCTTCTGCCAGAGCTGGGGGCAGTATGCCACAAGGGGTGGGGGATGGTGCCCCCCCACAAGCCTCCCAACAAATCCCACACACCCCCACACATTCCACATCCCACCACCCCTCTCCTGCAAACCCCACATCCCCCACCCTGTGCACCTAGCTGCCAGATAGGATGAGACCTGCTGGCAGGAGCTGTGGCTGCAGAGGCAGATGTCCCCACATACTGGTTAGTAAAGGGGTCACAGGGAGCTCTGATTTTTCTGTGATAAAAAAAACCAAAAGCAAACACTGAAGCGTATAGATACTTAGAATTAATTTTATTATTTGACAGAGGCAGTGGTAGGCTTCCAAATTGCTTTAAAATTATAAATATACCAATGAACCATTACCCAGCTGATCTCTCTCTATATATAATCTGTATATAGAGAGAGAGAGATGTTTCATCTTAATCATAGAAGAACACAGATTTTTATTTGGTATTTTAAAGGGTGTATTTGGATTTTTTTTGTCAGAGAATTTTCAGTTTTTAAACAGGGAACACGAGGATTCCTGCTAATGAGAAAAGTGGCAGGACCCAAGCAGCGGAGCCTGCCCAGGGCTGGTACAAAGGACCCAGCTGAAGGGCAAATGAGGTGGCTGACCTCCTGGTCATTTGGGGCCAGGAGGACATTCTTTAACAGTTCAATATGGGCCACCACACTGAGCACATCTTTCAGGTGATGCCTGCCCAGATGGTGGGGAAGGGGCACACATGGTAGCAGTGCTACACGAAGGCCAACTGTGAAGCCACAGCCCACTGGCATTGGCTCAGAGGTGCAGATGGCTCTGCTACAGTGCCAATGTCACATCCTAAGTGGCCGTGCAGTCACTGTCCAGGTCTGGCAGGCATGCAGGCATGGAATTGCAGGTCCAAGGAAACAGATGCTGTCACAGGTGGCAGCAGGTCACAACCAGGCAGCAGCCACTGCTGCCAGACTGCTGTAGAAGGTGCAGGGTCCACTCTAAGTTAGGGCTCCTACAGCAGTCCAGTTGGCATGGGGGGATAGAGTCTCCATATGTCAAATATCTGGGCCTCAGAAACTGTCTATTTGTAACATTCAAATACCATAAGCCCTAAGGCCCACCTGGCTAACTAGCAGCCCCTATTGTATGGGGGCTAATGAGTGAATGGTACAACAAAATAGTTGGGACAACAAAGGCAAAAAAAAGGACAGGAGTGACAGGAGGGTCAAAGGGTCAACATGTGAAAATGAGTGTGCCTGAGAGGGACACCGAGCAGAGGACCCCAGGCTGCACTCACTGGTCCTCAAAGACATCCAAGGAGCCAGTGGATGCTGCCCACTAGTGCTCTGCCTGGAAATGTGCATGGAGAAGTGAGTGTAAAGTAGCCCCACAGTCTCTGGGAACCATCCCACAGCCAGAGCCTCCTTCTTGGTCAAGTACAGGGTCCACTTGGCCAGGGCCAGGAGGAGGTTGACCAGGAGGTCCTGGGACTTGGTGGGATCATGGATGGGGTGAACAAAAATAAAAAGCTGAGGGGTGAAATTCAACCAGAACCTCAGGAGGAGGTTCTGAAGGTAGACGTGGAGGGACTGTAGCCCAGTGCACTCGAGGGTCATGAGCACTAGGGTCTCCCTCTGCCTGCAGAAAGGGTAGAAGACCAGGGTGTCTGTGAAGCTCATCGCATATACACCCATGGCAATGGCTCCATGGAGGAGCCACCAGCTGAGGTCCCCAGTGGCTCATGGGATGAGGATGGAGTACAGACCCAGTCACTGGGTGGCCTCAGCCATGCCTTCCCCAAGCAGGTCCCACCACTTGATGTCTGGGTAGGCCGTGAGGGCAGCATGATGGATTGTGTGGCACATGAGAGTGTAGAGGTGGCAGCGATGGATGGTGGAAATTTGGAGCAGCCTGGTGTCCTCCAGCCAGCTTTGGTGGAGTGGGGAGTGCAGTGAGGCCAGGTGAGGCACCAGCCCTATGACAAATTTCAGTGAGCTGGAGGACACGGGTGGTGGGTTGCAGTGGGGGCATGGACTGCCATCATGCAGGACCTGGTCAACAAAGGCATTGGAAGGTAGGGTAGATTTCACCTCCTGGACTAGATGGCAGGTCACACATGACATGGGTAGACCCATGCACTGGGCCAGTGCAGTGGGGTCCACCTACTCCTGCCTATCATAGTCCAGGAGATCTCTGATATGGGTGACACCAGCCAGGATCAACCTGTAACACAACTGGGGCACCTCTGCTGTTGGCACCTCCAGCTGGGATTTCCAGAGGAGGGGCTCAATGAGCAGGTTGGCACACTAAGTGAGTGTCACAGGGGACCTGGAGGCAGAGACCAGCCTCCAGTCCTGGAGAAGGTCCTAGTAGACCTCTGGCAGCCCTCACAGTTTCTGCAGGGAGAAGCCCCACAGGCCAAGGAGCTGCCGTTTGTATTGAAGTTCCCGGAAGCAGTTGAGGAACGTGCACCCCAGGTGGACCCATGCTGTGTGGCTACCAACATCATATAGCAGTCACTGGAGGGCCTGAAGGTGGAAAGTCAGGACCTGGCTGTGCAGGCAAACCAGGCCCTGGCCACTCTCCCACAAGGGGAGGCTTAGGACCTCTACAGTGATCCATTGCCATCCTGGCCAGAAAAACTCTAGTGCCTGTCTCTGGAGCCCTGCCAGGACCTCAGGGAGCACAGACAGGGTGTGTAAGTGGTTCCAGAGCATGGACAGGACCAGCTGGTTCAGCACCAGCACTCTCCCACTCAGGGAGAGACACTTCAGGAGCTGTGCCCATGCCCAGAGCCACTCCAGCTGGTGCAAGTAGCTTCTCCAGTGGGGAAGGATCTGTGCGGGACAGGTAGACCCCCAAGTACAGCCAATGCTACAGTGGATCCTGCACAGTGTGGATGAGAGTAAGTCCAGCTGTCACCCACCACCAGGCCAAAGCTGTTGACCCAGTTGACTCAGGGAGAGGAGGCTGCTGAGTACAATGCCTGGCAGGCCTCCACCTGCGCCAGGTCGCCTGAGTCCTGGACCATGAGGAGTACGTTGTCAGCATACACTGACAGGACCAGCCACACCATCAGCTCCCGGAGCATCAACCCCACCACCTGCCTCCGCAAGAGAATGAGGAAGGGCCCCAGGGCCAAGGCATACAGCTGGCCTGACAGCAGGCAGCCTTGATGCACACCTCTCCTGAATGGGATGGGCTTCATCAGGGTCCAGTTGAGATTGACCAAACACTCTGCAGAGGCATACAGAACCTGGAGAGCCTGCACGAAGTGGGGCCTGAAGCCAATGGTTCACAGCATGCCTTTGAGATACCAGGAGTAGGCGGGCAAGAGACAGGCCCTCCCAGCATGCTAGCTCCAGGAGGTCCTGAACCAGGTACAGGTTGTTGAAGATGGAACATCTGGGCACTGTGTATGTCTGGTTGGGATGGATCATATCCATCAACACGAACCACAAGCACAGAGAGATGGCCTTCATTGCCAACTTGTAGTCCATGCAGAGGAGGGACATGGGACGCCAGTTCCTCAGGTCATGGGGATCCCCTTTCTTCTGCAGAATGGTCAGCATGGCCCTTCGGCAAGGCAGTGGGAGTAAGTCCATTACTCCGATTTGGCCCTGACCATGGCAAAGTCCAGGCTGAGGATGTCTCAGAAGGCCCAGTAAAACTCTGTGGTCAGCCCATCAATGCCTGGTGCCTTGTTGCCAGGCATCAGGTGAAGGGTGGCTGAAAACTCAGCCAGAATGAGAGGAACCTCCAGCCAGTCTCAGTCACCCACGCTGACCTGCAGGAGTCCCTCCCACAGGGTCTGACAGGCGTCAGCATTGGTCAGATCCATGGAGAAGAGCTCTTCATAGAAGAACCGCACACGCGGGTGCATCTCACTTGGATCCATGAGTGGGGTGCTGTCACCCACCAGATGGCAGATGATGTACTTCTTGTCTCCCCACCTCCTCTCTAAAGCATAGAAGAACTGGGAGCCATGGTCCATCTTCCAAAGAAGCTGGACGCGTGAGCGGACAAACACATGGTTGGTGCGGTGGTTGTCCAGAGCACAAAGCTCTTCCCGCCTCTCCCAACACTCTCCACAGAGGGACAGGTTGGTTGGGTCGGTGGCCGGGCACCTCTCTGGGTCTAGCACGTTCTGCTTAAGCTGCTTCTGGACTGCCTTCCTCTGCTGGGTGTGCCACCTAGTGTAGCTGCGGCAAAAAAGCCAGATGTGCGCCTTCCCCATATCCTACCATGTCTGAACTGAGGGGGAAGCTGCCCATTGCTCCCATCAGGCCAGCCAGAACTGAAGCCCATATCCTCCAGCAGACTGGCACTGAAATGTCAGTAGGCCTACGCCAGACACCCAGGCCCTAGCATGGCTTGGGCCCAGACAACGTGGTGATCGCTGAAAGGAGTCGGCCAAATGCCAGAGAAGTGGGCCCGGGAAAAGTGTGGCAGAGAGATATAAACCCAGGTCAACTAGGCATGGCATACTTGGTCCTCCTCCACCCTCACACAGGTGAAGGCAGCGGGGTTGGGAGGGTGACAGGCACGCCAGACATCCACCAGGGAGTAGTCTGTCAGGATCTCCCTGAAGTCACCCATGGTGGCCTGGCTCCACTCCCTGCCCAACCAGTCTGATGTGTCTAGGGTGATGTTAAAGTCCCTGCCAAGGACCAGGCACTCACAAGGGTTGAGGGTGCTGATGTAAGTGGCCACCTGGTAGAAAAAAAATTGGCCAACTCCAGGTCCTTTGCAGCAGCGTACACGTTCAGAAGGTTCAGGGCCAGCTCCTGCACTTGGACCCAAAGGTGCAACAGGTGGCCCAGCACCACCTCAACCTCCTGGAGAACCTCTGGCTGCAGGCCTGGAGAGAACAGAGTGGCCACCCCACAAGAGGTGGCCAAGAGTTGACTAAAAAAGACCCTGTCTCCCCTCTCCAGCCGCCAGTTAGGGTCATTGATCAGAGTTGTCAGGGTCTCCCGCAAGACTACCATGGGGTACCCCCACTCCTGAAGGAAGGAGAGCACCCGGCATCTCTGGAGACCCTTCCTGCAGCTGTGGACATTGAGGGCCATGATCATAAATGACATCATGGCTGGGGGAGTGGAGTAGACAGTTCAGCAGGGGCCTTGCACATCTCAATGTAAAGTGTGGGGCCCACCAACTTGTGCAGCGCCCTTACATAAGTATAGAGGGTGTCTATGAAACTGCGAGTTCACCTATAGATCAGGGTGTTGCAGCTTTTGGGCCCCTTGCCTTCCCCCACCAGCACCCTTGCAGTGGCAAGGATGCTGTAAAGATCTCCCTTACAAGGCAATTTGTACCTTGCTGGCAGACTGCCGTGTATAGTTGTGGTAAAAAAATGCAAGTAGCTCATTCCTGGGGACCACTGGGATCAAGAGGTCCACAGGCTCCATGGAGCCTGCCAGCTCTCAGATGTCCTCCTCCTGGTCCTGGGGCTCAGCAGACTCCTTAGGCACTGTCTGAATTTCCCAGTCTGCTAAGACCCCGGACTCCGGTTGGGATTGGGAGAGCTCTGCAGCTCCTTGGGACAGGGGTGGAGGTAAGGGTCGGGGTGGGGCTCCTTCACAAGATGGTATGGTAGAGCTGGAGGCCTGGAGGGTCCACGCAGGGTCCCCCACAAGATCAGCCTGTTAATTAGGGGACCCCACCCTGACCCCCTCTAGTGCAGGATCATGGGGCAGGCTGGAAGTGAGGTTATTCTTGGGGGGGAGGGAAGAGGCCCATCAGGCACTGGGGTGGCTTTGGTGTCTGCCTCAGGGTCCTGGGAAAGGGGACCTCCCTCCTCAGGACTCACCTGGGTGAGTTGCGGGGTCCCTGGAGCTCTTCCTACCTGCTCTTTTTCCTCAAGATTCTTTTTTATTAAAATCTGGTTAAATGAAGGAATGGAGGTATTTGTGGATACATAATACCCTTACAACTTTAGCTCCAAACATTTAGAGCAGCTTGAGGATGCTAAATTCAGCCCAAAGGGGGAAAAGGTACCCAGATCTCAGCTGAACCCAGAACTTCATCCCATGAATGACTGTGTGGAAATCAGGGTTGTTGGCTGTAGCCATGTTGGTCTAAGGTCATAGGCAAGCAAGGTTCTTTGGATAGATGTGATATCTTGAATTAGACCAACTAAATAGTTGGAAAAGAAGTTATTTGTAAGCTTTCAGGGAGAGTCTCCCAATGCCTGATAAATGGTGTTTGTGCCTGAAATCTTGCAAATAACTTTTTTCCAACTATTTAGTTGGTTTAATAAAAGATATCACATCTACCCAAAAAATTTTGCCTGCCTATGCAGAGCTCACACTTGTAAATAAGTACATAGCCCTTGGTAAATTTCTTTATTTTATTTTTCAAAATGACCTCTAAACTGTATTATAATTTGGTAAATAGTTTTCTTAATCCTGAACATATGTAATCTCAGTACATTTGCCATTTACCTTCATAGTTCCATGTGACAGGCATAGCAGTTATTATATTTAAATTCCAAATTTATTGTATCACATTTTTTGCTGTTGAATGTATCCCCAGAAGGATATAATTCTTTCTTTTTTTGCTTAATGTTGGTTTTTTTCCCCCTCTCAACAAACACACAGGATGCATTTGTGCTTACCTCCCAGTGGTGAGCAGACTGAACAATGAAATTAAAAAGTCTGCCAAACCCAGAAAAATTCAAGGGATTTGCAGAGTGGGGGCAATTTGCAGAGCAACAGGCATTGTGTGACCAATTTAATTTCAATGCATGATCAAAAGTACTTTAATTATCCCTTCTCTCATAAAAAAAACACTCCATTTAACCTCTTTCATACACATTATCTTCATTGGTGTAAAGCTTCTGTGACACTATTTTCTGTAAGTAAATGGATTGATTGGATTAGGTTACATGCATAAGAAAACAGTACGTTTGACAGCCAAATAAACTGATCCCCACTTAATATATATATATATTTAAATATTATAAACCTAGAAGTTAAAATAGTGAGGAGTTCCTCTTTGAGGATATTCACTATAAAATAAAATACCACATTTCTCATGAGGGCTCAGATTTATTTTTCTTTTTTATTAACTTGATTGCAGTTTTCCTTGTAATTTCTCTTGAGATCATCTAGGGAAAATAAAATCAATAACCATAACAAGACTAAATGCTTGATCACTAATCCTGTTCTGCATATGTTGATTAAACTATCCTCATTTTCTAGTTCAATTGTATTTAAACAGCTCTGTTTTATCAATTAGGGTTTTTCTGAAGGTGGGAGGAGAAGAACAAGTCTATTTTAGAAATTCTAATGACACATTAAAACTTGTTCATGGAACCGATCTTTTTCTGTTGCAAACAGATAGCAAAATTTATTGAATGGAAGTAGGTTTGAATCACATATATCATTTTTTCATTACTTTGGAAAACAGGGACAAATTTTCTAAACAATCCTTCAGGTTTAAATTTTGCATCTGCCATAGTTTTAAAGAGCATCACATTAAAAAGGTTTATTTTAACTTGCTGTCAGACCAAACTTAAATAGGGATTATGCATACTATATGTAGCATGGGTTAGACAAATGCTGGAATGCTACAAGTATGTATGATGTCAAAATTAAAAAAAAAAAAAAAAGATATTGGAAGTCTGAAGAAGTCATACAGAAGAACTCCAAATGTAATAGATGGGCTGAAAAAAGTAACTTTTAAGAGAAAACTAAAAGATTGTATCTATTTGGTTTATCAAAAAACATGAAAGATAACTTTTAGTGTACGTCTACCCTATTCTGCTTGCTCATGTTCAGGTATACTCCACCTGCCTGTTCTTGCTCACACATGTCAAACTATGGATTACAGCAGTGTACATGTTCTGGAGATGTTTCTAGTCACAGATCTCCACTATGCTGGAGGATAATCTTAAGAGTGACTGTGGGACAACTCTGTATTTCTGGATTGGGTGCTGGCAAATGGGAGTAGGTTGGGCAGGAGATACTCAAGAACATCCTTCTGTTGGAAGCCTGGGGACAGGTAGAGCTATACCTATGGTGTATAATTATCTTCTCAAGGATAAAATAGGGAGTACTGAGGACTGGAGCAAAGAAAGGCATAGGAAGGACCAATTGCTGGCAGTTGAAACCAGACATATGCCATTAAGGCACTTAATACATTAGTAAGTGTATTCATCCATTAGAACAAACTGCCATAGGAAACAGTGGATTCTTTCTCTCTTGATGTTTTAGGGTGCTTGTGCATGCCACAGTGTTTAGTCCTAATTAATTTAAAGTGGATTAGAAATTTTAAACTTGTTTTTTTGGTGCACCACAATTGTGTTTGCATGCACAGGGCTTTCAAACAAATTAATTTATGGGTGTGCAATTCCCCATAAATTCCAGCAGGGACAAAAAATACCAGTCTACCCTGGTGCCATCTTTCCTAATGAATTACAGCAGGAGGCTCATGCTTGCCAGTAAACCAGTAAGTAATACACCAGTATTACCAATCCCCTGCCTCCACAGTCCTTGCCCCCTGCCAGGAGACTCACGCTAAGCCCCCCTCCCCCTGCCAAGTCACAGTCACCCCAAAACCCTGCCTCTTGCACATACTGCCCCCCCTCCCGCCCCTGGCTCTGTCCAGTCGCCAGCATGTGACCCTGTGGTGGGGATCCCAACCCCAAGCTGTCTTCCCTTCCCACCTCCCCATGTTAGAAACTAATGCAAATGTATATATGATTTTTTGAACTATATGTATCATATCAGAAGTATACATTTCTATGTGGTGAGAGAAGTGGGTGACTCCCCAGCTCCTCATCCTCTGCCACATCTCCATGTTGGTGATTGAAGCTGGTGGTGCTGGTGGTGGGGTGTTGTCAAAACAGATGTGTGCCATGAATGCTTATTACAAAACTTACCGGTGCAATAATAGTACAGTGTGGGCAGAGAGGGGGTGCAAAACCATGGTTCAAGCTGATAACTGTTAGTTTTCCGTGTTTTAGAACTACATTTCCCAGCATTCCCCAGCTGTTCAGTCTTGGAACAGTTTCCATGGAGACCCCTGACAGGGGCTGCTTCCTGCACTCCCCTCCCTCTGCCCAGTGACACCATGAATACCTGCGGCACACCAACATTGTGTTTTGCATACCATTGGCTTTGTGAAAAGTTGGTGAAATGTTGGGGTGTTCGGGTTGGGTTTGAATGTTAGGGTTGAATACGGACTGCACACTCCTCCTCATATCCCCCCCCATCTTTCCCCCAATCTTTCCACATGTAGATGCAGGTCAGCATTTCTGCATCTTGATAAACAATAATGGTGTAGTAAATTGAGACCTTTTCTTTACTTCGAAAAGCATTCTTTGCAGTTGAATATAGAAGGTGGGTAAGAAGCAGCTGGATACAGAAGACACCTGTAGGAGGATTTTAGTCCTCTCAACAACCTAGGCAAATGAACCCCCTTCTGCCCCAAACATTCCTCCACTCACACACACACACCAAAAACCAAACAACTCCTGCAGGCTGTTCATACCACTCACTCCCCATCCCATACCCCACCCAGCCAACAAGAGGTTTAATTAACCCCTTGCAGGACATGATTCAGGGTGGCTAGGCAGTGTCAGGTAATGAACCATGTGTCCCCCCCCGAACAATGCCAGCCTGCAAACAATAACCCCCTACCCCAATCCAGGCAGCTGTTCCAAAACATCTAACCATGTCCTGCTGATCCTCCACCCCCCATCCCCACCTCTCTGCCCATCCCTGCAGACAGACACAAATGGTTTCTGTCGTAAATAGGCAAAACAAAATATTTTAATCAAGTAGTTGTTGGCAGCATCCATAATATGTGCTGCCAGGCAATCCTGTACAAGGGCCACCCAACCAGCTTCTCCATGTTGATATTGCCTTGTGCTGTGCACTGCTGCCCACCCACGTTTCTGTCTGGCCACTGCTCCCACTGCCTCTCGCACTTCATCAGCCCATGACTGGCTGAAAACCTCTCTCCAGGTCTCAGAGATATTGTTCAGCACACAGGCTGCCACTATAAAAGCCGTGATGTTTTCTGGCTCCAGTTTGAGCCTGCAGTTAAGTGCCCTCCACCATGCTTTCAGTCGCCCAAAGGCACATTCAACAGCTTTCCTGCATTTGCTGACATGGTAGTTGAAAGCCATGTGCCCTCCATAAGGCTTCATGAGCCAGGGTTCATGAGGGGGTAAGCAGAGTCTGATATTATAAGCGGGGGAACAGCAACACCATGGATCACTGTCTCAGGGAATCTGGGTGAATAGTGTCTTTTTTGCATCAAGCCAGGCAATAGTTTCTGAACATGCACACTTCATGCGCGCTGCCAGTCCACCCAGTACAAATGTTCATGGACCAGCCCCAGTGATCCACTATGGCTTGCAGGATCACAGAGGCAAATCTTTTCCCGTTGGTGAATAACTGCCCCCCCCCCCCCCCGCCATCATCCTGTATGAATTCTCCCAAGCAAGGTTGATTGAACATATGCAGCAGGGCCACTTCTCAGATCGCAGCATCACCACCAAGCGGGGGTGGGGGGGGGGGAGGGTTGTGGTCTGGGGCTTTGTCTAGGGAGTTGCATTCAATCAATTACCATTTCAAGTGACTGCTTTATCTGCATGTCAATAAGTAACCCCTGGGCACTGGGTGTTGGTAAAGCAGAACCTTTCCTCATTACTGTGTTTGCTGGGAGTTGTTGCTGTTTACCATGGTGTTTAATAGGCTAAACAATGGCATCCTGGCATCAGGATAATTCCTTACACTATATCAATGCACACCCAAGAAAAATCTATCCAGAAGGTGGAGCATAGTTGTTGGGTGTGCCTCCTCATTCTTTGGTTACTGATCTCACTCAAAAAAAGGCCTGACCTGCAATAACACTGCTGGCTAAAAAAACAATTTCCCCCAGAAATAAACGGCTGCCCTGTCAGGCATAGCATGTAAAGTAGGGGTGTATGAAATGGGCCATATTAGATTTGGATTCTGATTTGGCCCAAATTGGGGCCAATGATTTGATTAGTTGATTCAGATCACTGTCCCCAATTCAATTCGGCCTAATCCGAATCTGAAAATTCAATGCTGATTCAGAGAATCAGCAATTTGAAGATATACACAGCTTTAAATCTTTTTTCTACATACCTTCAAGTACCAGGCGTGGCTTGTGAATGTTGCGATGCTGGGGAGGATAGAGCACCTCACAGGTGTGCGGGGACTGGGGAGTGGGTCACATGCTTGACAGTGAACCCAGAAGTGGACCAGTCCACTTCTGGGTCCACCACTGAAAGCACTGGGGAGGCCTCCCACATCCCCCCAGCTTGGGAATTGGCTGGGGGGGGGGCGGGCTGGGTGCTCCCTGAGACCCAGGAGGCACCAGTGGCTGAGCTGGGGGGTGCAGGGCCCCTTCCCACGCACTCCCCAGCAGACCCAAAAGTGGACCAGAAGTGCTTCTGGTCCACTTTTGGGTCTGCTGCCAAAAGCACTGGGGAGCCCCCTGCACCCCTGTGAGACACTCCATCTGCTCCACCATCACAGCATTCATGATCCTCCTGGTACCTTAAGGTATGTAGAAAAAACATTTAAAGCTGTGTCTATAACTGAATTGTCAAATCTTTCTGAATCTCTCTGAATCAATTCGGAGGGCTCTGATTAGATTCAGAGAGATTAAAGGGTCTCTTGATTCACTTTGGATTCAGATTCAGCCACTGAATCAGGCCAAATCTCTGCTGAATCAAATCAGACACCAAAGATTTGCACAGCCCTAATGTAAAGTTAAAAGTGATGTTTTGGATGCACAGGATCTTATTCTTTTGAAACCTGTGCTTGCTCTTACTATATCCTAGTAAGCAGAGTGAAGAAATATATATATATATATATATATATATACTCAATGAAATATGAGATATGGGAAAAGTTCTGATGAATCAAGTCTTTGATAAAGACAACTGTCATCAAGCTAGGCTTCCAAAAACTTTTAATTCTTCAATCAGAGAGAGAGAATTCTGCCATATTACTCTTGTGTTAATAACAGACCAGACAAAGCCTTGAGAAGCTTTAGGACAGAATGCTTATGTTTACAAATATGTCCAAATGAGCCAGTATCAGGTGAATACTTTTTAGCAAAGACAGCAAAGAGACTCCTGCTTCTCTAATTGCAGCAACAACAAACTTGGCTCTACCAACTTAAGAAGCACTTGCATGCAAAGCCACACCTGTCATCTATGATATATTGACCAAAGTGAAAGAAACTTAAATTCTAGGTTTAGAAGCATCAGCTTCTGATTTATATTTTATATTAAAGGAAGCATGCCTATTACGTTAGGTATATTTGCCAGAAAAAATGATTTTTTTTCCTATGAAGGTGAAGCAAGGGAATGTGTTCAGGTGGCCAAAGAAATGAACACTAACTATGTACTTCAGCAGTGTTTTTTTAGGCATCCAGATTTACCACAGGATTGCAGTATAAACAATCAGAATGCCCCCCACCATATCTGTGTTTTATTTTCTATTTTTTTATTTGTGTTTTTTTCTTCTATTTGTAATTTGAAGGTGAGGCATAAATTCTATATGATGGACGTGAGGCATCTTGCTCGGTACCAAAAAAAAGTCTTGCAAGGCAGTTGTCCCCACAAAATACCCTGCTCCCACAGAAACATGGATGTGTGATGGACAGGACTGTGTTTCAATAGCTACCATAATAACAGCTCTCAAAGGGGTGCTCACTTGACCCTGATTCTGTGGGACTGTGAGGCTAGGGGAAGACAGGGTGTGATAAATTTTGGGAACATTATGGGACATTAAACAGCCATCCAAACAGACAATGGGAGCCAATTTGGGCCATGCTCAAGCCTGTCATCATGTCTTTGATGGCAAGCAGGGTGCTTTATAACATTGCCAGTTCTGAGACACAGGTGATACCTTCACAATTATGAGTATGTGGAATTTTCCCAACTGCTCATTCAAGGCAGGTGTATATAAGTGACCCACAAGTTTTGCCAGTGACCTGTAGTGACTTAGTTGCTGTTGGCCTTGAACAGCTTCCCGTTGTCTCAGAAAAACAAGCAGTATGCAGGCAACAGAGCAGGAGGTTGATACTTCCATAAAACGGGGTCCCAACTGGACCTGGGAAAAACTGAAGGACTATAGTGACACTTTGTCAGAGCAAAAGATCATAGACCAGCTTGAAAGCAGGTGGAATATGCCCATGCATTGCAAACATTTCCAGACAGGAATACAGACTGCGGAAGGCATACAGACTGTGGAAGGAGGGGGTAGCCACCAAGGAGGAGTATACCTACTTGGCTTGCACTTGCAGGGAGTCAGTTAGAAAGGCCAATGCAGCAATGGAACTCAGGCTGGCAACAAAAATTAAAGACAACAAAAAGTCCTTCTTCAGGTATATAGGGAACAAAAAGAAGGTGCATGGTAAACATAGGACCCCTGCAGAAAGGACTAGGGCAGTTGGTGACAGATAAGAGGGACAAAGCTGAGCTCTTCAATGAGCTTTTTGCTTCTGTATTCCTGAACATGGATCACTTCCAGTTGGAATATAGGCAAGCACAGGAGGGACACCATCCCACCGACAGGTAGTGCTGAACTAGTGAAGGGACATTTGCAGGGGCTGGATGTGTTCAGGTCAGCAGGCCCAGATGATCTTCATCCCAGGGTGCTGAAGGAATTGGCCAATGACATAGCAGAACCACTGGCATGATTGTTTGAGCACTCATGGCACCCAGGATAGGCCCCAGAGGACTGAAAAAGGGCCAATACAGTCCCTATTTTTAAGAAAGGGAGGCAGGAGGATGTGGGTAAATAAAGGCTGGTTAGTCTCACCTCTATCCTTGGAAAAACCTTTGAAAAATTCTTAAGGATTACATTTGTAGGAGTCTAGCAGGAAAAAAAAATCAATGCTAACGGGCAACCTGCATGGGTTCATAGTAGATAGATCCTGCCTGACTAATCTTATTTCTTTTTACAGCCGGGTCACAAAATGCTTAGATGCAAGAGTCAAGGTTGATGTCATTTACTTGGATTTTTAAAAGGTCTTCGATACGGTGTCTCACCCTATTCTCATAAAGAAACTAAGGGGCTGTGACATAGATGATTACATGGTCAGGTGGCTGGTGAATTGGCTTAATTCCACCTTAAGTGATGGTGGACGGGTTGGTATCAACCTGGAAAGATGTGGGCAGTGGGGCCCCAGGTTTCAGTCCTTGGACTGGCACTTTTCAACGTCTTCATCAGTGACCTGTATGAGGGCATGAAGAGTACTCTGTCCAAATTTGCAGATGACACCAAATTATGGGGCAAACTAAACACCGTAGTGGGAAGGGAATGGATTCAGGCAGATTTGGACAGGTTGTAAAAGTGGGCAGAGTAGAATAGAATACAGTTTAACAAAGATAAGTGCAAGGTACTGCACTTAGGGAGAAGGAATCTCCAACACACTTTCAGACTGGGAGATGACTTCCTAAGTAGCACAGCAGCAGAAAGGGATTCTGGTTGACTCGAAGATGAACATGAGTCATCAGTGTAACAAAGAGATCAGTAAAGCTAACTGCACTCTATTATGCATTAGCAGGTGCATCAAGAACAGGTCTAGGGAGGTGATACTTCCACTCTTTGTGGCATTGGTAAGGCCACAAGTGGAGTACTGCATTCAGTTTTGGGTACCACACTTCAAGAGGGATGTGGAAAAACTAGACAAGGTCCAGAGGAGGGCTACTCGGATGGTAAGGGACCTTCAGGTAAGGTCCTACAAGGAGAGATTGAGGGACCTGGTTCTCTTTAGCCTCTGCAAGAGAAGGCTGAGAGGGAATCTAGTGACCATCTGCAAATTTGTCTTGGGGGCTGGGGGGGTGAGGCAGCAAGGAATAGGAGATGCTCTGTTTACCAGGTCACCCCTTGGAGTTAATAGAAGCAATGGCCACAAACTGACAGAGAGCAGACTTAGATTAGACATCTGGAAGAACTTCTTTATGGTACGGGTTACCAGAATCTGGAATGGGCTTCCAAGGGAGGTGGTGCTTTCCCCTACCTTAGAGGTTTTTAAGAAGAAACTGGACAAGCACCTGGCTGGGGTCACCTGACCCCAGCACTCTTTCCTGCCTAGGGCAGGGGGTTGGATTTGATAATCTACTAAGGTCTCTTCCAACCCTAAACATCTATAAAATCTATGAAATATTGTGGCATGTACATGTACCCTTAATATCAAGTTTCAATGCCTTTTGAAAAATGTGCTTTAGCTGAGCTTAAGTTATTGGGCTCAGTTCATGGGTAATTGAGTATACCTGTGTTATGCAGAACATGAGACAAAATGATCTAATAATTTCTTTTGACTTTAAATGTTATGAATCAGACAATTTTGTGCTGCCTAGTCCATTGTAATATTGAAGTATCACATCAGATCTTTGCTGTTCCCTGCATTTCATGAAGATTTAATATATATTTGTTAACATATGCTTGTATTTCTAATATACCCAAACCAGACAAATTCTCTATACCTGAGAACATTTTCTGTTAAGGTAAATAGGCATAGTGTTTTTGTGCTGAATTTAGCACAATATACCTAACAGTGGTTGCAGAAGTAAAAAAAAAAAGGGGGGTGGGGCACGTTATTTTAAACTCTGTGAGTTCCTGCACTGAGCCCCATGCCTCCCCAGAAGAGACAGCACATTGCTTCAACCTGGCTTGCATGACATCTGTAAGATTGGGTGCTTTAGTGGGGCTTTTTTGACACTTTTATCTAATAGCTGATTGAATCTGCTTTTGGTAAAAGTGCTAAAAAGTCTCACTGAAGCATCTGATCTTTACAGATGCTGCAAAGTCAGGTTGAAGTAACACACCACTTCTTCTGGTAAAGCTTTTTTTTTTTTTAATGTCTGCAAACAGACTAAATTTACAAGTCTTATCTAAAAGCATATCTTATAAATAGAAGTACAATTAATTTATAATTGTTTAAAAGCCTTGCACATATAAAGTGGAGCTACTTAATTACAACCTAGGCAAGCAAAACAACATGTTTATTTTGGGTGTATGTTGAGATGTGCATATGTACAACATCAGGCCCTAATCATGCAAAGTGTGTTTATCTTTAATTGCAGGAAATCATGGCAGTTCAGTACTCAAATGAATAAAGTTATTGAATACATATTGTAATGTGAATGTCATGTGTATAATGTGGAACCAGGTGACACGAGCTGGGATAACTGTTAATTTGGACTATAACCCACAGAAATTCCCAGTGGCTGGGGGGCAGGGGATAAAGGAAGAGGAAGCTTGAGTAAGGGGAAGAGACAGCATCATGCACCCAGTTCCTGGTCAGCTCTATACAGAGGAGTGCACAGTGGAGTTGGAGATCTCACAGGCTCGGTCAGCCAGGGTTGTGGACTGAAGGAGTTGGACTCAGATTGGGGGTAGCTTCAGGCTGCTGTTTGAGCACTCTAGGGACTAAAGGCTTGTTTTGGGACACTTTCAGATGTATGTGTGTGGTGGGGAGGGAGGGGAAGAGATTAAGGTGCTGAGTATATGTTACTGCAGTGTTGGTGTTTCTTTACTTTTTACTTTTTTCCCCCCTTTAGCCTATTGGTTTGTGACCCTAACCCCTATGTCTTTCTATAGAAAAGTGGGAACTCTCCCTTGCTTCTTGTGCCAGTTTCTGGGGCTGCAGGGTTGGTATAATATGAATGTCTGCACAACAGGGGGCCTTTGTAAGATAACAACCGAGGCTCTGGTTCAGCAAAGGACTTGAATATGAGCTAAAAGTTTAGGTTCTGCTTTTGTGGTTTTCTGAATAAAATGGAATTAAGTGTTTTTTCTTACTTAGAACTCAAGTTTCTTATGACTTAGAACTCAAGGCTTTTTTCCCCATTTGTTAGTCAGTGCAACCATTTTGTTATAAATGGAGCACTAAAATACCTGGAAAGAGTTTCAGCATCTGGTGGGGGGGGAGGGGGGGTGTTTATTTTTAGAGGAGAAGGCCATTGGACACAAACTGCCTGCCCTTTTTTGGTTTATTAGTTTGGATTTAGGGAGTTAGACTCTGTTTACAAAGATAAGAAGTAACTGTTAGCCAAACTGGTGTATTATATTTCAGCACTGTAGCTTCTGTCATGGGATCTAAATGCTTGTGCTAGTCCATTTGATTTATCTTCACTTGTAAGAAGTTTTAACCTGCTCAGTAAGGATAGATTGTCCTCATTACCCTAGCTTGGACAGCAAATAAGGATTCTGGTATCCACAGAAAATAAATAATTAACTAACACCCCCCCCCCCCCCCACACACACACACACACTAACTGCACAATCTCTCTTGTTTAAACAAGGGGCCAAGTGACAGCTAGTTTTGCAGGTCATGGGACTGTAAAACCTTCTTCTCAAGGTACATGTAGCATAGGCCAAATAGTGCAGTTGCAAGTAATTTCCTTTGATCAAGAACATGCTGAAGAGTGTTTGACACAGATGCACTTTACAGTCACACCTCATGAAGGCATCTTTCATAGCTTCCATAACTTATGCCTTCATCCTGAAAATGTGTGTTGGTTGTTAGTAGGGCTGTACGAAACAGCACTGTTTCGTTTTTACTTCCATTTCACTGTTTCAGCAGGACAGTGTTTCATTTTGATGTTTCATTTCATTTCAAAGCACTGTTCCATTTCATTTAGTCGAAACCGTTTTGCTGTCTCAATGCTATTTTAATGTTTCACCAATAGGCTATAATGGGGAATCACAAAACTGCCTGTAAATTTATAATTTCTTGCCTGATTCAAATAAAAACAGCAGGAATGGTAGCCCCTGCTGAGTCCACAAAACATGCCAAAGTTCAAGGATATAGGTGCAGGGGGTTCTGGGAAACTGCACCTCAAGCTGCTTATAAGCAAAACTCGTGACGTGTGTGTGTGTGTGTGTGTGTGTGTGTGTGTGTGTGTGTGTGTGTGTGTGTGTGTGTGTGCGTGCTAAGGTGCACACTCACTGGTGCTGGGGCCTCTACATGACACAGTAGTGTGCCCCAATGAGGTCTCCTCCTCCCCTACAGCCTCATTCTGGTCCACCACTTTAAATAATAACAGGTAAATAAGCAGCACGGTATCACTAGCATCTCAGGCAGCCAAACTGTATCAGAGCCTTTCTTTCTTTCCCTGCAAGAGTTTCTTCTCCAGCAACTGTCAGAGAACTCACCTTGCCAGCCCCAGCCCTGGGGCTTAGATGTGCCCAGGGCCCTGCCTGGCCAGCTGACCAGGGACAGGTGCTAGGGGTATAGGTTGTAGTCATGCTGGTCTAAGGACATGCCATTGGCAGACAAGGTTCTTTGGGTCAATCTGGTATCTTTTAATAGACCAAGTAAATGGAGAAATATATCTTGGCAAGCTTTTGGGTTCAAAAACCTTTCATCAGGCTGAGGAAGCACCTGCAGTTGGTGTGTGTGCTGTTCCAGGATGGAAGGAATAGTAAAGAAGCCAGAGGCTGGCATGTAATGCAGGCAAAAAGGCCAGTCAGTGCGAATGGAAATGGAGGTGTCAGGGGGTGAGGGACAGAGTGGGGTAAGGGGAAGGGGATGTAGCAGCACAAGTTAAAGTGGAGAGGTGCCTGGGGAGTCAGATGTCTGGCACATTGTTGTTTGTCAGAATTCCACTGTCTATATTGAATCCATGAGTTTCTGTACCTAGGAGGTTGCTGAAGGATTTTGAACTGATTGAAACACAAAGCCAAGGCCCCAGTTTTTCCTAGTCCTGCTCACCCACTAGACCCATAAACAAATATACACATAGGTCTTTCTGCTTTTGAACATCTGTACTCAAGGGCAGAGGGTATTTTTAATTGTTTTTGGGTAAGTAGCTTATTTTACAATATAGCCTTAAATATCTTTCCCCACTGAGTTTCAAACAAACAATAGGCAAGAAGAATATTTTGTTTTTCAAGCCTATTATTAAAATCTTATGTCTATTTTTGCTCTATTCAGCCAACAATGTGTCAGTGCAGGACAAACTCCCACTGCAATGTAATAGGAGAGTTGCCTGCCTGAAGGCACCTGTACTGAGCTTTGAAAGAGAATAGGGCAATTTCTTTTTCAGCATCAGGTCCATAAGTGGTTAGCATACGATTCAGAAATATGCCTATATGAAACTTCTTGAGTGAATGAAAAACATTAATTCAATACTAGATCATTTCAATCTGGTTTTGATCCCTAGAGATCCATCTGGGAGTCCTCTCAGCATAGAGCATATTATATAAATTTTGAGTCATTACTATAGGCTGTAACACTAATTTTGTTTTAATCCACAGAGTGGCAGACATAACTCAAGGACAATGGAACCTCGACTGTATCAAATAGCTGTACCTAGCATAAAGGGTATGGAAATACAAGCAACAAGGAAAAAAGAAGCAAGACTTTACCATGGTCCAGCTGCTTCATAACCCGTACGCTCTTACCTGACAAAACATAGAACCCTGCTTTTTTTTCCTAAAAAGCTGCTACGTTTAAAAATCAACCAACTTGTACAATAGCTAAACTGAACATACTGAGCTCCAGATTTTTTCCTGGTCTCATTAGTCTTCTTTTACAACACATACAGGATTAACTTTAGATGTTTATTTTGTTGAATATAAGCAGAAAAAGGAGCAATTAAATACAATGGCTATGAGCTGCATATATCAGTTATAACGGCTATATTAAACTCAAAGGCTTTGAAACAGGGGAAAATAGCCAGGGCATTCCATGCCATAAAAGATCTATATATTTGCCCCAGAACTCATCTATGTCTGTGAAAGACCACCATCAGTGTCAGAGAGTTTAGGTCAAAATGTTGAAGTAATGAGATATTTATTTACATTTCTGCTCATCAAGCTCATGAGATTACTGTCATTCCTAAATGCCTGAATTTCTTCACCCCTAGGTAAAACTGTCTCATGTTCTTTGGCCAAACCAATATTATGTGATTGCTAATGAAGGGAAAGTATAGGACAGGAGGAAGCCTCCAGAGCCAGGAGATTACTACAGGGCTATACCCATGGAGCCTGCTTTCTGTTTTCTTTGAGTTTGAGTACTTCAGATTGAAACACCATTTAGTTTCATTTGAGCAACCCCAGCTCTTGTCAAAGACCAGCACAGGTGCAGCAGTTATGGGGCATCAAGATTTCTGGCACTAAGTTGACCTGTTCTTTGAATTTTTTCCCAATATATCATGGAAGAACTTTTCTGGCCTTTGTCTCTCTTCAGAGAAAAAAAAGGATTAAATATTAAAGTAATTTTAAATTAAAACTGTTTTGGGCCCTGATGTTACAAGAAACACCATGTTCAGAAAGTGCATGGCCTACACTGCATGTTGTAATTCATTGCAGGATCTACTTGATGTCTACAGTGCAGCACAGGGACAAGGTAATGCATTGGTGCACTTGCCCCCCTCTTGATTCCCGGCCCACTCAAAGTTTAAAACCAACTTCCTGGCAGTGGCAGCAGCATTTCTAATCAAACAGTGAGAAAGGAGTTAATTGACTTTATGGCTCATTATTAGCTACCAGATCCCTTTTAAACTTTATTCCACAGATTTTAATGACCCTCTCTTTTTAATTGTCTTGATGTTGCACCACTCAAGCTATTTTTTTGCTTTGAAATTCTGCTGTCTGTTAGCTGCTCCTGGTAATGAAGCTGTCATTGCACAGCCCTGCAGATAGTTTTTTTACTCACTCCAATAAAGGTATATAAATGATACAGCCCTAGACTCTTGAATAATAGTGAAGCTCCTAGTTTATTTTAACAGAAGAAAAATATGTTGTTTTATATGTGATGATGCATCTCACCTTTTGCACCATCTCTAGATTCACATGTAGTATAGTAGGACCAGAACATGCATTTGTAATTGGAAATCATTGCAATATCAAGGCTCCACTTTCATCCTAATTTAAGCACCTGTTTCTAAGGATTGTTACTAATTTTTTTTTTTTAAGTATTTTCCCCTGAAGTAAATTTCCAATATCTTCATCAGCAAAATATTGAATCAAATTGTCAAGGCCATAAACTTTGCTGGTATTGCAGATGTGTGTGGGATTTGTGGTTCAAGGCTACTTTGTTAATGCATCAGTCTTATAAGCATCAATACACAGGTCAAATATGCAAGGTGAGTTTTTATTTCTCTACTCTCTGCTAGTAGTGAACTATATAATCTGTTTACAATCCTGTTTATGATACAGCACCTCATACACTTTTCCCACTAATTACTACACTAATCAAAACTGGAAAATGACAAGATGGCAAGAAAGAAATGGAGTCATTTGCTGTTTTGCTCTAGTGGATTAAGTACAGTAACCTAGTGGATTAAGTACAGTAACCTTCAAAAGAACACACTTTAACTCCTCACCTGCCAGTTTACCAATCTTCAAATGATCCATTTCGTACTTCAGTCTTCTAGAAAGGGTTCTGTTTAATTTGTATTAAAATGCTTGCTTACAAATTTCATTTGTACATCAGTAATCATCCAATACTGATGATCCAATCATCCAATAAATCATCCAATAAAGGTAGTTTCTTAATGAAACCCAATCAACCTCAGATCACCATAACTAAATGAGCAAATTATGAATCTGGTCTCTGTTGGTATAAAACATACAAATCAGCATAATCCTTTTCATAGATTTCATAGACATTAGGGCTGGAAGGGACCTCGGAAGATCACCGAGTCCAGCCCCCTGCCCAAAGGGCAGGAAGTCATAGTCACTTTTCCAAGTGTAATCACCAGAGAGTGACTATTTTGC
Source organism: Alligator mississippiensis (assembly GCF_030867095.1). Taxonomy (NCBI): domain Eukaryota; kingdom Metazoa; phylum Chordata; order Crocodylia; family Alligatoridae; genus Alligator; species Alligator mississippiensis. The sequence continues at coordinate 160,994,023 of NC_081826.1, forward strand.
TGGGAATTATATTCTTATTGTTTAAAATAATGTCCCCCTAGTCCTGAAAACACAGTTGATATTTTCACTTCATACATTTCTTTTTCAAAACAGTGCCAGTTTTGTACTGACCACATATTGTAAGGTTAATAGTGGGTACATCTACACAAGATGCCTTACTTGAGGTCAGAGTAAATTACTACAGAGTAAGCATCACTGTCTACATGTGCAGATGCTTACTGCACAGTAATTTGCTCTAATCATGAGTAAATTTGCTACCTGTAAATACAAGTAGCAAATTTACTCAGGAGTAATTATTGTGCAGTAATGTACTGTACACATGTAGACAGTTGACCGGGAGCAAATGTAGTCCTAGTCAGCTAAGCAGCAAGGTGGGAGATTGCTCCCTGCCCCCAGGAGCTACCTGCTGCTGGGTGGGTTCTTGCCATCCGAGCTTGGGCAGGGATAATGTCCTCCTGACTCAGCAGCAAATTACTTCCAGCCCCCGCTCCATAATCATGGTGCGGGGAATGGGAGATTCTTATTTCCCAACCCTGACTCTGTGATTGGGGAGCAGGAGCTGAGAGATTCTTATCTCCCAACTCTAGCTCCATGATCATTGAGTGGGGACTGGGAGCTCCCTGCTGCCAGGGCAGGGGGACATTGTCCCCACCGGGGCTCCACCAACAGAGCCATGGGTAGGAAGCTCTCCCAGCCCAAGCCATGAGACAGCTGCCTCCTGGCCCTGTGCTTCCTGCCAGCCCCAGGGTTAGCACCCAGGGGGATCCTAGAGCTTTCCCTGGCTGCTGCAGGGGGCTGGCAGGGTCAGGAGCAGACTGTTGCTATGAACAGCAAATCTGCTCTCATTTCCCTGCACATGTAGACTCCTGCCCGACTTGGGTTTATTCTAAAATAAATTACTCTAGTGTAAATTCACCCTGGACTATTTGCATGTGTAGGTGTGTCCACTGAGTACTACTGAATATGTTTATTTGCATATGTTTAAGCAGTCATCATTGTTGTAGTCCTGTACGGTCCCATATATGTAGATAAGTAGTTGATCTACTCTTGCAGCCCAGCATTTTGTGAATGTGTTCAGCTATAACAGTCTGCATTTCATTCTTTGCATCCTTCCATAGTCTGTACTGGAGTTGACAACTTTATTCAAATTTCTAGTTGTTCCCAAGGTATTGAAGTGAAATTTAACTGGGCTAAATTGCTTGTGTCTGCCTTTTTTAAGTAGTGGCTAAAATGAGATGTGGTATATTTTTAAAAATAGTTATCATCTTTTCTGTCTCTGGCCCTGATTTTGCAAACACTTAAGCATATATTTAAATCCTATTGAAGTCAAAGTAGATGGATAAGTGCAGTGCTTAATGGGAAAAAAATTACTCAAGGGTTGTACTCATTGTGAGGTGTCAAGGTTGTCCTGAGGGAACTGAATGAATTGCATCTTTTTTCCTGATATGCTACTCTCTCTGCACCTTTGTCAGTCACTCAATTTTCCTGCCTTTTCCACTCATTTTGAATGTCTGCAATCCTCTAGTTTTTTTTTCCTTCTCTTCCATGCCATCAATTATAGAGTAAAGAATTCCTTCCTTCTTATGAACTACACTATTCTTTTGTGCCTGTACTAAATGATCAGTAGGAATCAAGCAGAGATGCAGAGCAGCTGTGAATGAAAAATGGCCAGATGAGAGTGAAAGAATGCTACAGCAAGCAGTTAGAAACCACAGGCTGCCAGAGAAATTGAGAGACCACCTGAACACCACTGACTTCCATTTTGGGGCTTGGGACACTTGCCCAGACTGATTTTGCAGGTCTGGGATTATCAGCAGTGATTACATAACTTTCATGTGCAGAAGGCATTTTTCTTACTCCACGTGCTGAACTTATCCCTTTCCTTCAGCAGTCTAACCCAGAATGAGGACAATTCTGTCATTTTGGGAGGTTGTGTTAGCCAATAGAAACCAAGGGTTTTGCTGACTTAAGGGAACTCTATATGTGGAGTTGAATTCTGCCAGCAATATTTTTTAATAGAGACCTAAGAGGTGATGGACCTAGTTCTCACCCTGCAAGAAAGGGCAAATTTTCCTTTCCTGAAGGCAGAGGAAAATATTTTTCATTACTGAATAGCCAGGCTTAAGTGACGAGATGAACCAGAACAAAAAGCTTCATATCACTTTAATATCTGTGAACCAGATACATTCTGTAGAAAAAAAAAGGACAATGCCTTCACTAGCTCATCAAAACAAGTCCACTTCTCACAGTCATTTCCTTGTTCTATCCCAGTTGCCTTTGAACTAGCTTACTTGCATTCAGAAGCAGAAGGAAAGTGGCAATTCAGCTGGTCCCCACAGAAACTTGGGTGATTTTTGATAAATAGGAGCACTTACTCATCATTCCTCTTGGAATATAGAAGATAGACTAAAGGGCCTGAATCTATTCAGCCTCCACAATAAAAGACTGAGAGGGGATCTGGTGGCCATCTGGAAAATCACCATGGGGGACCAGCAGAAAATGGGTGAGGCTCTGTTCCCCTGGGCACCACCTGGAATAACAAGGAATAATGGCCACAAATTGACTAAGAGCAGGTTCAGGCTTGATATCAGGAGGCACTACTTTACGGTTAGGGCTGCCAGGCTTTGGAATGGGCTCCCAAGGGAAGTGGTGCTCTCCTCTACCTTGGGGGTCTTCAAGAGAAGGTTGGATAGATATCTGGCTGGGGTATTATGATCCCAGCACTCGTTCCTGCCCAGGGCAGGGGGTCAGACTTGATGATCTTTTCAGGTCCTTTCCGAACCTAGAAACTATGAAACTACGAATATGGGTGGAGGAGAATGATGGTCCCAACTACTCTACATTTCCATGAAAGCAGGGCAATAGTACCACATAATCAATCAACAGGCCTGCAGAGAGGCTGAGAAGTATGATCACTGAGATGTCTCTCCATGGCCATAGTGAAAAGTATCTTTCTGTTGAGCACTGACTATGCTGGACAAAAATGTAAACAAAACCAAATATTTCCTGCTTGATATAGCCTCCTCAGCCACAATCCATTCCAATGTAATGCTGATATATGACATGTTTGCCCCTATATTTATCACAATAAACAGCAGCACAGAGCAGCACAGAGGGAAGAGAATTATTCTGTTGTTTTGTAATACAATGGTCAAGATTTTCAGAGATGAATGGATTTAATTGTATATTCTATAAAATTAACAGAAAGTATGTGACTTAATTTCCCCTACTTTGAAAATGTCAGCTTACCTGAAAATGATTTTTTTTCCCCCCCAAATTGCTAAGCAGAAGTTTTTTTATTACTCTAACAGCAGTAGGGTGATTGATAAGAAACAATGCACAAGGGATAGGACTTACATGTTAATATAAAATATCCTGATCTGAAAAGAAAGCATCCAAATCTCCAATGTAGTTATGCTTGGTCAGTTACTCCACAAGTTTCCATCAGGAAAGATGGACTCGAATATTCAGTCTGTTAATAGCTTAGCCAGCATGTAATTCAAATCAAATTTGGTTTAAAAAAAAAGATGGAATTTATTAATTCATATTACTTTTTCACATAAAGGGACTTGGTTAACCATATGTTCAAACCAACAGACACTGGGGAACAAGATAAGTAAGCTGGTTATTGCCTTCAAATTTCAAAAGTGATAACAGCAATATTTTTACCAAAAAATTTACTTCAAATTCAGTGGGCACCTTGGACCTTCATGAGAGAACTGGGGTGAGCTGAATTTTTCAGTGCTAATTCTTGATTTTTTTTCCTGCTTTAAAGATTAATTATAATGCAGACAGCCAGAAAATTAGGATACCTCATGTGCAAATTGAAGCCTATTAGCATACATTAGCATATATCTGAACAGCTTTATGTTTTAATTGAAGGATAGATTTAATCATCCCAAGAACATTTTCAATCATCCTTGTTAGCCAGATATATCTATTTTACTTTCTGATGTCTGCCCTCTTTTCTCAACTAGGACCTGAAATCTAAAGGTGACTGTGAACTCCATTGTGGCAGTTTATGTTAGTTTTCAAGTGACTTCAAAAACAAAAAATACTTATTTTCTGAGGTTTATTTTCTGTCTGCCTTGCTAGCAAACTCAGCCTGTGATCCAGGAGTTGATCATTTGAGCATAAGAGTATTTAATAAAAGGTATCATCTCTGAACTAAGAGTTCAAGAGTTTTGCATTTCTTTTATGGTATTCCAACAAACTCTGTGGGGCAGTGACTTCCTGATCTACCGTAGGAGGAGGCAAGGAACCAGATTCTTTCCTAGTTTTTCCTTTACCACATGGCTACCCTGGGACTGGTTCACTACTGTATCAAGATAATTCTGCTAGGGGTAAAGCAGTTTAGCAACTGTTCCAGTGACCCATCTATTCCATCCAGTCTTGTTACTCCCTATATGAGGACTGAGTACGTGCTTCTAGTCTTTTATTATTTCCTAACCTAAGCATGCAGTGAGGGCCACAACAGGCTTCTTAGAGCACAGTTAACAGATTTTAAGGTTTTAGTCTGGAAAAAAGACTGAGAAGGGATTTGTTAACAGTCTTCAAATACTCAAAGGGTGATTATAGAGAGGATGAAGATGAGCTTTTCTCTGTGACCTCAAGCTGCAGCAGGGAAATTTAGGTTGGAGATTAGGAGGAACTTTCTGTCTGTAAAGGTGGTCAAGCTTTGGAACAAACTTCATAGAGAAGTTATGGAATCTCCATCCTTGGAAACTTTCAAGAGCATGTTAGCCACTTGGCTGGGATGGCTTTTAGTCAGGGATGTTCCTCCCGTGAGCAGTGGGTTAGACTAGATAACCTTGTGGCGTCCCTTCCAGCCCTACTGTCCTATGATCCTAAGGCTAGTAGGAACCAAGGAGTGAACCCATTTCATTTTAAAATTCACAGGAAGCCCTGTGACCCCAAAAACATGAGCCACTGCAACCTAAGTAACAGCTACCCTTAATGATTTTGAATATATGATAGAATATATGCTTTTGTATGCCATGCACCAGTAGTGATATTGGCATGACATCATTTAATGTAAAGTAACACAAATAGACAAGTATTAAATATCATAATTTTCCAAAATGCACTTTTTTTTTTTCAAAACAGGTTTTCTTTCCCTGTCATGAATCTTGTTGAAAGCTACATAACTGCACTAAAAATGTTTGGGGCCAAAAAAAGGGTTTGTCTATTTATTTATTTATTTGTTCTGTTTTATTGAAAGTTTTCTAATCATGTCAGCAGATTTATGCTGGATTTAACCTCTAATTCTAAGAGAGTGGATCAGCAGAGTTGCTTTTCATCACTTTGTGAGGTCATGGATTCTGCCACTCTGTTACACTGATGTCTTGTTTTTCACCCATTAATATAAGAAGAGATGACTGAAAACATATAGGGAACAGTTTTGTTGACTAAGGTTGTACTATTTTTAAACCGCAATGTTTTTCTGCCCATAGCTGCACTTTAAAACCACCTTTTCTCAGCTTCTCATCTCTGACAGCAGTTGAGAGTGTTGCAATTAGTATCACTCTGTGGACTTATTAGATGGGAAAGGAGCATTGTGGAAGGAATGTCGCTGGTATCTTCCTTCATGCTAACAGACGTTGATGCTTTCTGGTGTCAGTTCCTTAAAATAAGGACCAACTAAGCCCCAAAGCATCATGAATAGTACCCAAAATATGTTGACCCATTTCAGTTTTACCACAACAATAAGTTTTTTCCTCACCAATGTGAAAAATAATGTATAACATTGCAAAAATGGCATATATACCTTCAGACCTGAAGAAGAATGTCTTGCAATGGAAAGCTTGTCTAACTCTATCCCAGCTATATAGTTGGCTCAATAAAAGATATCACCTTAAGAAAGCCTTTCCTCTTGCATAATTTCTGAACCACCACAGCTATATCACTCTCATGCTACCATACATATGTCAGCATTTTGCACCTTCATTTTGGAAATGGGTAATTTTGTTATAAAATTGGGGATCACTTTCAGATGTCAGCCATCTTTTTATAGACACTGCATCCACAACTGAATTCCAGTTGTTCTCACTGGGGCTTCAAGTATTTGCAAGGCATCAGTGCGTATGTCTACAGAAGATGATTCACTGTATAGTAGACTAATCTACTGCATAGTAAAGCATCACTATTTAACTGTGTGTTAGGCTACTGCATAGTAAAATAGGCTAATGCAGTTATCTGTTACCTGAAAATACAGGTAGCAGATTAAATGTGCAGTAACACACGTGTAGATCCTTCAATTTGCTCCCGGTCAGCCCAGGCAGCTGCCTGGCTAAGCCCCATGTGGCAGGAGCTGTGCTGGCTGCAGGGGCATCTGTCTCCCTGCCGCATGGGGATCAGGACCACCCTGATCCCTACATGGCCGGGAAAGCTGTCATGACAGCCAGGACTACTGCATCCCAGTTAGGTGGGGATCGGGTTGGGACCTGATCCCCATCTGGTGGAGAAAGGCATCCCTGTGGAGCAGGGACAGCCATATGGGGATCAGGAGGGTCCTGATCCCCACGTGGCTGCCAGGCTGTGTCCCTGCAGGGATGCCTCTCACAGCCATATACGGATTGAGTCCAATCCTCATGTGCCTGGAATGCAGCAGTTTCAGCTGCCGGGACAGCTCTTCCCTTCCATGTGGGGATTGGGACCAGCCCCTGCCACACCTGGGGGAGCCTGGAGCTCCCCCTGGTTGCTGCAACAGGGCAGAGCAGTGCAGGTGGGCAAGAACATCTCTGGTCACACCTGCTCCAGTTATGAGCAAATTTGCTCCCAAGTTAGCACACATGCAGACCATTTTCCTGGGGGCAATTTACTGCTTCTTTTTTAATGCACAGTAACTTTACTATGCATTAATAGCATGTGTAAATGTGCCCAGTTTCTACAAAATAACTGCCCATGTACATGCTCTTACCCCATGTGCATGCTCTTATGACAGATGAAAGGTAATCTTCAATAATTTACCCTTCTTTCAGTGAGGGCTAAACTGTCACAGACTAGCTTTTATTTACCCTGGGGTAGGAAGATATGCACAGGCAGTTAGCATGGCGCAGTTGACATACTGTAAACCTTATTCTTTTTGACCTCATAATTTGCTCATATGTCAATGCCTTTATTCACTGGTAATACCTTGGAAGACTGTGTATAATAGCACTATGTGGCAACAGCCTTATATAGCAATATTAGTTCTTGCTGCAGGCTCTACTTTACTTTACCAACAGTTTTACTCCTATGGGAATTCATTTCAGTTTAGAAGAATAACCATATAGCTTTTATTCTGTGACACACAACACACAGCAGCAACTTCCTTACTGTGACCATGTTCCTTAATAAATACATACTTAATGTAATATTCCCCCACTGCTGATTTGCCCTTCTAAGGGAGGGGTTTTTTTTTCCTAGCATGCTTTTTCTGAGAAGCAGCTCCTTTATATTGAGCCGAGAGGAGCATCTGCAGCCCTAAAATGCCTCTAAAATGCTGTAGCTTGTGCTTCTCTCATCCAATAGGTAAGAGCTGCTCAGTTCTTGCTTTGTTATCCTCATGGATTTTGTCTTATATTCCTGGGGATATGTCAGCATTGGCCTGTATTTGAAAACAAAAATGGCAATAGTTTTTATCAGGAAACAGCATTTTAAAACTTTCCATAGGTAAGTCTTTCAGAGAGTCATTTTCAACACTACTACTACTAACAGTTAGTAACAACTAAGCTTTCTAGTATGTTCTTATCTAGAAATTTTATTAACACAATGGATGTGTAAATCGATCCTATTAAAAGATATATATACTGCTTTATTGGGGCTGCTTCAAGAAACTTTGTCCCATTTACTAACTGCAAGGGAAGAATAATTTCAGCTCCCAGATTTGGGACCTATTAATTAATATGTACAAAAAAAGAAGGTGTTATATGACAATTACTATGAGACCATTGCTGTGAACATTTGCAAGACTGATTTTGTATCTCCTCTAAGCTAAGTGTTTCCTGATATTTCCAACAGTAGGGGCTGTTCATGGAAAGGCTGTAAAATTAGGTCTTTCATTTTCCTGGCCTTAAGGTAAACTTTTTCCCCCAGTTATTTATTTCTGCTTATAAAGTGTTTCAGTGATCTGTTTCATGCTGTATGTATTTCAGTATGTTCCCTTCCTTAGAATGCTGATATTTTTCTTGTAAGTTGTAGCCTGATTTGTATTTTTTATCTAAAAGTTAGACAACACAGTTAAATTATGCTGATTTGCATTGTCTGCGTACAGAACTAAATGTTTAAACTGCATGCTTCTCCTAAGTTTGTTTGCTGTCAGTATTAGGAGCCATCTCAACAACAATTTTTGATTTTTAAGCAGAGGTAATGCTGTGTAAGTAGTTTAGTTCTTAACTGTAACAGGTTAATCCCAAAGGTAGTTCAGAACAAATATGTTTTAAATATGAGAGCAATTCATTTTCTCTGTTTTTGTATTTCAGTAGTCCTTGATCCCACAGATACTTCAGAATGGCTCTGATCTGGCAAAGTTTTAGAGGGATTTGAGGTTGGGCTAAATGTGCTTATCTTGAATGTGTTAATGTGAGATCAGCATTGATTTTCATGGGACTTTTAATTCACTGAGGAGCACTTGAGATGCATAAGGGCTTGCAAAACAGATTGAAAACAATTGAACAAAACATTTTCTTCAACAAAAGGGATTGTCTTGATTTTTTTAGGGTAATAATTGATTTCTCTGGTAGAAATTTACAGAGGGGAAATCATATCAGGGTTTAATATTTGGTGGAATTTACAGTAATGGCCTTCTCTGTCTGACCCACCCTAGTGACCCCTAAAAGTTGCAGTTTTTGATCCCCCATACCCCCATTCTCCATCATGGACTGTGAGTCCTGTTTGAAATACCTCTCCCACGAGGCACCACAGTTTCTGTGTCTGAACTATTGAGGTATCTAATGGTGGGGAATGTTGCCTCGGTAGGGACTTTGAGCTATGTATGAGAAAATATGTGGGACCCAAAACTATAATTCACAAGAGTTACTATGGCATCTCACTTGGTAGGGACAGTAAAGATGATGCCCTGCTCAAAAATGACATTCTGAAGAAAGTTCTCTCTCTTTCTCCATCTCAGTTCACAATAAAAATTTAATGTCAACACATTAGAATTTCTCAAAGGAGGGAAATATTAATTTTCACTTCAGTTTGCAAGAAGGGTGGTCAACTGTAAGAGGATGGCCTCATTTCTATGTTCACAGATCAAGCAAATACAAAGTCTGGGTGTGTTTCTGTGATTACCAATGGGAATTTTTCTGTGGCCCTTGATGCCAGTGGGATAATGTCTTATGTACAATCAGAATGACCTACCCTTCCAAACATCTCCATTCTCCGCAGTAACTTTAAGAACTTAAAGGAAGGAAACTTCAAAAAAAAAAAAAAAAAGTGTAATAGCAACTTTCCAGGACATTGACTAAATACACAAACAAAAATGTCAGGTAGTCTTTCCTTGGTTTTGTTAATAGTGTAAGGCCAGCAGGGACCATTCTGATCATTCAGCATAACACAGACCACAGAATGTCACCCAGTAAGTCCTGACTCAAAAATCACAATCAAAATTGAAACAGAATGCTGTGTGTGTGTGTATGTGTGTGTGTGTATGTGTATATATATAAATATTGTGTGTGTATGTGTGTGTGTATAAACATTTCGATGATGTTTTGCTATATATTATATATAGCAAAACATCATCGAAATGTTTACATATATAGCAAAACAATCAAAATGATTATCAAAACATTATCTATCTATCTATCTATCTATCTATCTATCTATCTATCTATCATTCTTGATAGCCATATATAGTATTTCAGTCAAGGGAATATTTGAATGATTTAGTTGTCATTGCTAGTATCCTTAGTGCAGCAGGACAGCTGATTTTAGGTTGGTTTGTTCCTTTGCCTCAAGCAGTTTAGTTGATTTTTCATTGTGGTCATCAAATTGCTTTGCTTTCTTTTCTTCACGATATTCATGCAGCTGAACCTGAGTTATATTCCAGTTTTATAATTAATGTCTAGGTCCAAATATAAAAGCAAAATCGGTAGTATGCAAAGGTCATGCTTTGCTGATCAGTCTATTATTTTTTGCACCTACATTTGACAAATGTGGTCATCTCCTCCTCCTTAACATGGCATATAGCATAAATATCATTTCTGAAATGTTTTAGAAATAGATTCATTATAGAAATAAACTGCACGTATATTTTGTGTCATCTTTTACACTAAAAATAATAATAAAAAGGAGCAGAGTTTGCACAGTTGTAACAGATGTTGTCAATGTATATTGTTAAACATGTGTTTCCAGCACGTATATAATATGTATGTTTTAGGATGTAAAAGGCATTTTAGGCCACACTCAAAAAGAGACATACATGGACTTCAGACAATAAAAATGCAATGAAAAAGTCTGCTCACTAGTTGCTTGCCCAGGTGGCCCCCATCTCATTTTTTTACCTGAACATTTCCTAGGTTTCTTCAGCTCTGTCTTCTGCACATGTCCAGAATTATGCAGGCCTAATTCAGTAGGTGTCCATAAATCACACTTATTGTAAGATAATAGCTATTTGTAGTTCAGACCATCAGCATAACCATTTTTACCCACAAACATGGTTGGAGAAGGAGAAGGTCGTTGTTTTGCTTTTTATATTAATCTGGTGGGTTTTCTACTAACCTGAGAAATAGATGCCCTCCTTGGTGTGATAAGCTTTAAACAGACATTTCTTACTCATCAGCAGCATCATAGTCATAAGGCCATAACCACCCTCCATATCTTCTTGTTGAAGCTCTGTCACTGTGCCCAAAATAATCCAAAATTCCTGGGCCCAGAAGCTGAGAAATCAAGAGGGATTCTGCCTCCCTAGGGTAGCAGATAGGCAATACCTTGGGGCAGGGAGAGTCCAGTTCCAATTCCTGCATTCAGGGATATTTCTGCTTTAACCAATAATCAGTCCAGGAATCATGGGTGGGAACATCAGACTCCCCATAACCATTCCACATGGACACACACAAAGGAGAATGCTGTATAACCACTAGGTTCCAAAGTCAGGCACTGTCTTCTGGCTCTGTGAATCTTGCACTCTTTCTGTACTATGATATAACTTCAACTGGGATGCTGATCTCTCCTTGCTGAATCCACAGCTAGACGGTTAGAACACTCTCCTTGGAAGTGGAAAAAGTGAATATGGGCCTCTCAATCTGGGAAACATCTTAAGGCCACGTGTAGACAAAATGAGGGGCACGTGTGCACGACACTTTAAAATGGGTGTCGCAGGGCACCTTAGTGCCTGCTCCTAGAGTGGAGAAACTGCCAGGGAGCGAGTGAGCGCGCCCTGGCCTGACATAACGAGCCCAGCTGAGGCTTGCTTAGGTAATGAGTGCAGCTGCGGGTTGCCGGAGCAACCAAGCGGAGCCAGCTGCCTGTAGGGGGCAGGGCCTGGCCTTTATAAAGCCCAGGGCTGAGGCCAGGCTGGGAGTTCTCTGCCAGCAGCCGGAGAGGCAGGAGCTCCCTTGGCCGAGATATGGGAAGGCGCCTAAGTCGCAAGTACAGCTCATGATAGCCCTGGAGGCTTGAGCTATGATGATGAGTTATGGCCAGGCGGCTTGCATTTGTGTTACAGCCTAGGGGCTTGTGGTTTTGTGTTGTGTTATTACTCCCGGAGGCTTGGGTGAGGCTGTAGGGGTTGGAGGAGGCCTCAGTCACAGGGACCCCAGAGAGTGTGGGGTGCCCTAGCGCCATGAGGGTGCATTATCTACATAGTGCCAGGGAAGGCGCAGCTCGCATGCCAGTGTATGAGCAGCTGGTGGCGAGGAGCGCGGCCAGTGGGTCGCGGGCGCAACCCGTAGGTTGCGGACGGGGACCGAGACCCCGGATTGCGTGTGGGGGAACATAGCCCCCGGCCCCAGGAAAGGGGCGGTATTACTGAGGAGCCCAGTGTGGGCGCGGCAAGCCCCAGAGAGGGGGAACGCCATTGTACATTATTGAGTAGCCCAGTGTGGGCGCGGCGAGCCCCCAGAGAGGGGGAACGCCCTCGTACATTATTGAGTAGCCCAGTGTGGGCGCGGCGAGCCCCAGAGAGGGGGAACGCCCTCGTACATTATTGAGTAGCCCAGTGTGGGCACGGCGAGCCCCAGAGAGGGGGAACGCCCTCGTACATTATTGAGTAGCCCAGTGCGGGCGCGGCGAGCCCAGAGAGGGGGAATGCCATTGGGTTTTATTGAGTAGCCCAGTGTGGGCGCACGGGCATAGCGAGCCCGGCCGCAGGCTGGTGCGGCAATACCCCTCAGACCAAGGCAGTGCGCTGCGGTTGCCCCTGAGAGGACAGGGAGTAGCAGCGCAGGGAGCCAGAGTCAGGGAGGGTGTCCGTGCGGTTGGCCCATAAGACCGGAGGCCCACTAGAAAGTCCCGAAGCGGAACCACACCGGCAGGGGAGGCCCAGAGTGGGCTAGACGGGAGTCCCAGCAAGAGGCTGGGCACGAGACAGGGAGCCCAGAGTGGGCCACATTAGAGAGGAGGCCCGGGAAGCGGGCGTATAGACCGCACAACGTCCTTTACATCTGCGAGGCTTGGGGCGTGGTATCAGGGGAGGTAGGAGCCACGCATAGCCCATAAGGCTAAGGCGCTTGGGTAGCGCCCATTGTACGGGGAGACCCACGAGGGGTCCAGGAGCTGACAGGCCCGAGGAAACACAAGGCAGCCTCCCTATTGCATATTACATCAAGACGTGGCGGGCGAGAAAGGAGGGTGCCCTCGGGCCGGAGTAGCGCGGTGAGAGGGCCTCAAGGAGATCACGGCCCTCCGCGAGGACCCCGCCGTGACAATGGGCTAAATGCTTTTGCATCACTTTAATGGTGTTGGTGTTTGCATGCCTCGGTGGCGTATTGTGCATTAATTATGGCCACTGTAGCAAATTCAGCAGTGTAATGCGCCTTAAATGACTTGGGGGTGCAGCAAACTAAAACTCCTCCAAGTTAAGACTGGACTATGACTCAGGTTCAGCTGCATGAATTGGAACTGCACTGCACTGCACTGGAACACAACCCCTCCAAGGAGTTTTAATTTGCTGCCCTACCAGCCATGGAGTGAGGAACCGGGCTCTGTGCAGCTCAGGGGCTCTGCAGAAAGCCCTGCAGGCAGCCTAGGAAGGCAGGGTCCACCCAACAGAGGAAAAAAAAAGTAGGGAACCTAAATCACTCCCTCCCCTTCAACTGCACAGGCACTGAATAGGGAACCTAGGTATATCCTTCTCTGGAGTTTGGTTGGATTCTACTCTGGAGGCCAAGGCCAAGCTATAAACTTCTTTCTGTGGCCTGATCAGGCAAAAAATTGTCACTTCTGTCTTCACCCCATGGTGTCTAACTTGAATGTGGCTACTTCCTTCTTTGGATCAGGCCCTTTTGATTAAGTTTGTATAGTATACATATTGTATAGATTAATTGGACCTTTAACAAAACTTCATATAATTGTGTACCTACATATTGTTTGTTTTAAGGGAACTGTCTTGTTATGATGGACAACTAGGGTGGGCAAAAATTTCTCAACATTTAGGTGGAGACTATATACATTTCCTTTTTTTCTTTCTTTTTCTTTTTTAAATAATAAGCAAACTTGATTTACCTGTCTTCCATAGAAGATCCACCCTCTCCTTTTTCCCTGCATTTTTAAATTTAACATGATATCTCTGCTTAACTTTATCACTGTAGAATCTATGTTGACATGAATTTGTATTCATCAGAATTGTTAGCATGTTTTCTGGTATGTATTTTTTTCACAGAAGCCTCCGTTTATTTGTGTGTTTTAATAACTTTTCAAAATAATTTCCTCAAGAGGTTTTTGTTTTCTATTCTTATTGTCCATTGCATGAATGACACATGAGCAATTAGAGCTATGCATTACAGATAGAGAAATCATCTGAAGTGCTACTAATAATACCTCTGGTCATGCTAGTTTCTTAGTTAGAAATTTTATTAAACCAAGCAAAATAAAAAGCTTTTCATATTGCTCTCTCATTTCCTGCAGGAATTTTTCTACAGGAATTCTTTTGTCTAAAAGGTACATTTTAAAAACCATTTGCAGTCAAACTAATAGTTTCTGGCTTAGTGAAATTAGATTTTCTTTGAATGATGTGTGCCTGATGGCATCCTTCAAAGATGTAATGTCAAATGAAGCATTCATTTTACCTTTGTTTTGAAACCTTTAAATCTTTTTGTGTTTCGTCTTGCCAAAGAATTATTTCATATAACAGGTATTAAATATATAGTTCTATTTTCTGTCTTCTGCCCCCTATTACATGTAGGCAACCAAGGCAGAAAGGCAGTACAAACTGTTTAAACTTGGGGATACAATTTTCAAATACACCTAAATCTCCTTCACAAAAATGCTTTGGGCAGTTAGGGTGTGTCTGCGGTACAACTAAGGGATGTTATTGCAGCACAGGGAGATAGAATTATGTTAATTAGCTTACTAATGGCAGTGAAATCATATCAGCTGTGCTTAAGTATAGAAAACACGAGCCCACTTGGGATCTTGGGTGCCTGCACAGTGGTTGATGCCCATGTCACTGCAATTGTACTGCTATCTCTGCTTGAGCTATGAAGGTTAATACTAATTTAAGTTTTTGTACATGTTTTGTGGTCTAATTACAGTATAAACATAGCCAAATCTCATGAACTTTTTAATTGAATTTAGACTTCCAAAAGCACTTCAACATGAGACACTTAACTGTTCAGTATCATAGTTTACTGCGCAGTATGCACACATCTAGACATGAGCTTGCTTACCGAGGAGTAAATACATCTAATCGTGACTAAATTTCATATAAATTTGCTTCCAGGTCAGCCCTGCCACAAGGGGGATGGCTTCAGCCTAGCCCCAGGGCTGGGCTGCCTCTATGGCAGCCCCTGTCTCAAGTCTTTAAAAGCCTGCAAGCATTTTCAGTCCTGGGTCACACCAGCATGGAGCTTGAGGGCATTCCAGGCCCTGTGTCCCCCTGGGCAGGCTGCAGCCCAGCTACTCCAGCCTCTCTGAACTCTGGCACCACTGCCTGGCATGACAGTGCTGCATGGCTGCCAGGTCAGCACCATCCAGGCCTGCAGGGTGTTGTAGGCTACTGTAGGCTCCAGCCAGGCCTGTCAGGACTAGGCCCAGATGCAGGAAGCTTCTGGCTGCTGGGGCCAGCTCCGGCTGCTCCCAGCAGACTCCCAGCAGCCTTTTTGGAGCCTGAAAGTGCTGTGGGGCATTGTCTTTGCTGCATGGCTGCCAGTCCCATGCTGAGCCGCTGCAATGAATTCTGCAGAATGCTGCCCAGGGCCAGTGCAGGACCCGACCCACAATTGCCTCACCATTTTCAATGCCCATGGCCACACCTGTGCCCACCACCCAGGACCCAACTGGTCAAAGGAGGAGCCTGGCAGCCTTGTGGTGCTGTGGGGTGAAGCAGAGGTGCAGTTCAAGCGGAGTGGACACACCAACACCTATGTCTATGACAGTCTATCAGCCCAGATGCAGGAGTGTGGACACAAGCAGTCAGCATGGCAATGCCACATAAGGGTCAAGGCCTTGTGGGCACAGTACATGGCTATCACCTACCACAGTCCTTAGTCAGGGAGTGCCTGTACATCCATGCCCTTTATATGGCAACTGGTGGACATCTTCATATCCTGGGACCCAGGTCACAACCATGCTGTCTACAGCAACATGGGTGGCCTGCCTGAGCCCCCGCCCTGGGCTGGCACCCACGGTGACATGTCACTGGAAGAAGGCCCTTTTGGTGTCCAGCTGCCTGTCCAACCAAGCTCCCTGCCTGCACCCTTCACCAGCAGCTTGGAAAGTCTGGGCCAGTACCTATTGTGCCAGCTCTGCAGTTCCAGCCCCCTTCATTAGCCATGGCTAGACATGATACCACCAGCCTCCAGCAATGCCAGCTCCTCCCTGTGGGGGCCCTGGCTGGGTGCCCACCCACCATGCCCTGCAGTCTGAGGACACCACCTGAGTTTCATGCTGTTGCCAACAGCTGTGACCATGTGGAGCCACCAGCCATGCCAGCCCTGGACAAGTGGTAAGGCCCATACTAGGGGTAGGGCTGTCCCCACCCAGGCTCCTGCTCCTGCCTCCACTTCCTTGCCCAGCCTACCTACATTTGCCTGGCCATGGGTTCCACCTTTACAGCATGTGTGAAGGTGGGAGACAGTGCAATGCTTTATTGAGCAGCCTGTGTCCCCGCAGCTAGGTCGGCATGGGCCTCTCAGATACCAAGGAACATGTTGATGCCAGTGGCAGTGTCCTTGTCAGCTGCAGAGGGCAGGGACGTATAGCACAGTCACTGGTAGCCCTCAGGAAGCGGCAGAGGATGCAGTACTCCAGCTGTGGCCTCACCAAAGTCGAGTACAGTGGGAGAATGATATCTTGGGTCTTCCTTGAGATGCACTAGTAAATGCAAGCCAGTGTTTTGTTCACTTTTCCACCTGCAGTATCGCATTGGTGGTGTATGTTCATCTTGTGGTCAAGCACGACCCCCTAATCTCTTTTGGTCATGGTGCTAGCGAGTGTAGCACTGCCAAGCCTATAAGTGTGGTGCAGGTTTCTCCCTCCCCGCCCCCACCCCGAAGTAGAGCACCTTGCATTTCTCCATATTGAATGCCATCAGGTTTTCATATGCCCACCTTGCAAGCCTAACAAGGTTGGCCTGGGTCACCAGCCTGGTCTCAAGTGTGGACGCTCTTCCCCAGTTTGGTGTTGTCAGCGAACTTAGCCAGTCTGCTTCTGACATCAGTGTCCAGATCATTTATGAAGACAAAGTGGTAAGGAGAGCACCGCCCCTTGCTGTCCCTGAGCTGGGCACACTGCTCCTGGCCAGGGAA
This sequence comes from Alligator mississippiensis, assembly GCF_030867095.1. NCBI lineage: Eukaryota > Metazoa > Chordata > Crocodylia > Alligatoridae > Alligator > Alligator mississippiensis. The sequence continues at coordinate 161,010,909 of NC_081826.1, forward strand.
ATGCCTGGCCAGAGAGCAGCAAGGAGGGCTGGCTTTTGAAGAGGGCTGCCAGCTGCTGGCAGCTGCAGCCTGAGCCTGGAGCTCCCCCTAGGGCCCATGATACAATGTGGGTTTTGAGCACCTGATTTTTACAGAATTGTGGAGTGTCTGCAGATCCTACTACTTCCACTGAAAATGTTGAACAAATATCTAGATCCACATAGCCAGCTGAATTGTCAACAGGAGACAGCAGGTCTTTGAAGCTGAGATTTAAAATTAAACATGTCTCTTGGCATTTATGAGTTTTTTGTTGTTAAAGTCTCAAAGCCCCCATAAGTTGGAGGCCATTTATAGCAGATGCTGCATAAATAACCAGGGAGCTAAGGTCTCTTTTGCAAAAACTTCTAATCAGAGGTTCTGATGTTGCACAGACAGATTCCACACCCACATGAAGGCTGATTGGCTTCTGCAGTAGGGTTCTGCAAGGACAATCCTGGACTGTCATTTTTGTAGGATCAGGTTTTAATATACAGCTCCCCCACATCCCCTCATTCTTTTTTTCAATCATCTGTGGGGAGAGGAACATGCTGGGTACAGGGTTTGCAAAAAGAAGCATCAGTATTCCAGGCAGAAATTGGCTGGATCTACATTATCTCCTTATTTCCTTCCAAGTCACCATCTCATGTCCAAGTCTCCACAGAAACACAGAATATCCTGGAAGTGTGGCATCCCTGGAGACAGTTTGGCTGAGGCAGCAGAAACTTCCTGATATGGCAGGATAGCAACAAGCCTAAGCCCCAGATCATTGCAAGACACTTTTTTTTTTAGCTGTAAATATTTATTTATGTAAGTTTCTATAAATAATAGATGGTTGTTTCCATACCACAGACTACATCAAGATGCTGCAGACTGCATGGAGTAGCTCACTTGCCCTGAGCCAGATCAATTGGCAGCTGTGAAAATTTTAACTTTGGAGTCCACCCCTTTTGTTTGCTGATCACAGAGGAGTGGCAGTTATTTTGGCATCCATCAGAAGCATAGAGACAAAGCACTCTATTCTTCTCTGCTTCTATTCCAGCAAAGAAAATCAGCTCCCCCACTTAAGACATGTACTGCAATTTTGAAGATCTGATTTTGGAGAAAAGGGTGCATGGGTATGCAAGTAAATGTGGTGTTATACATACAGACCGGCCTGTAATGAACAATGCATTCAGCTAGAAAAATCCAAACCTTGATTCTCAAACAAGTCTAAAATTCTTATTAATGCCTTTTTGCATGTGTCCAGTCGCATCACTGCCTTTCTTTCACAGAAGATAATCTATGGTACTATCAATTACCCTTGAATTTGTCCCTTACCACTTATTTTTCACCTAAGTCCTGCTTGGCAAACATTAAAGTCTGTTAAGGCACTACATGGAAGTTTCAAATACCTAAAGGGGTAAAGACAAATATTCTCTGTTGAATCTTCTTTTGGCTACTTGTGTAGCAGGAGGAATGTTGGAGACATTCTGAGTATGCTGTCAATAAATAGCTGCAGTGATTGATGGAATGGCTTAGCTGTGCTTTGGGGGTTTTATCACCTTCAGAAGCAGTTTGCTATCTCCTACGTGACTTCTTCATAAACACTGCCTTCAGTCAGCTTGACAGCACAGAAAATATTTTTAAACAATCCAGTTATTCTCACTTGTTTATGAGGTTAGAACTGGACCAGTGCTGAAATATCTGTATCTACAGTGCATCAACTAGGCTCTGATCTAGCACAGTGCTTAAATGAGTACTAACCTTAAAGCAAATGAGTCACCCAGGTGCTTTAAGCACTGTACTGAATCAGGCCCTTAATCCTATATTGAATAGGTTATTATATCATAGACTAGCCAATTGCCCGTCAAGAATGACGGAGGCGGGAGCGGGTGTGGATGGAGCTGCAGGCCCCGCCCCCACATCTGGGCCGATTTTCCCCCTTCCCTCCTGCTGCTTGGGGTTTGGGCCCACTCCCCCACTCCTTGCCAGAGTGGTGGGGGGAAGGGAGGAGTGGACCTGATGCATTTTCCATGCATGTGCAGAGAACAGTAGAGTGCTATTTGGAAAAAAGTTTTGTCTGCTTCCAAGCAAGTGGTTTATGTGTCCAAAAATAAACTTGCATTTGAGATATTATGGCAAACAAATACTACAGCAAAACTTCCAGAAACTTCAGTGGTGTTGGGTTTTTATTTTTTTTTATTTTTTTTTTTACTTTTAGATTATTTAGTGACTAAAGCAAAACTTACTGAAAGAATGGAACTTTGTTATTGACTTACATGGTCCATAGTCTAATTTGTAAAGTGCAGTACCTGTGGTTCTTATGAAAATCATTTGCATAGTGTCATAAGCATGAACAGTGTTTTGCAAATATAAGTTACTCGTTATCTAAATATTTTTTATATAGAAAGCTATCACAAATAGTTTAAAACATTTTAAAAGAAAGATATACAATGGAATTTAATAGATGTGTCTAAAATGTAGAATTTGTGCTGTGTGGAAAATTTGAAAATTTTCCTCAATCTAAAATAAATCCCAACTTTCTTTTTATTAAAAAAAAAATAGAAAATGTTTTGTTTCTAATTTAGTCCACATTCATTTTAACATTACAGTTACTATATAAGTTAAATATATTGATCTTTTGAAAAAAAAATCATATACTCCCATGACATACTCAGGTTTTATCAAGTCAACATGAAAAACATTTAATCAGCATCAATATTAAAGCATCTAAAGGTAGGCATTCAGTCAGTACCATAACTGAGGAGATGTGGAGGGTGACTGGGCCCACAAACATAGTCACCTCCACTGCTCAGGGCACATAGCTGCCCTGTTATGCCCATGCTTGTAGTCTATAGTCTGATTTAGAAAGATGCTTAACCAAGAAATTCAGTGGGCTTCACCTGTCCAGCTCACTTAAGCACGTTTGTTATTTAGGTGCCTATTTAATTGTTATGATTAACTTTCCAAATCTGTCCTTAGGGGTTACTTTGATGTAAATTGGAAGAGTTAGACAATGGACCTATGGGATTGGTTTTTGCAAATCTCAGTAAATATACATATAAAGGGTGTTTTGAAATACATTAGGATTTTTAGAAATATTGGTGTGCAGTAGGAGTTCTGGGTAGGACTTCGATTACAGGGTAACTCTTGTGGATGGTCTACAAAATATTAAACTGGTTCACTGATGAACAAGTCCACTTAAGTAAAGGAGCAATCCAATTGGAGACCACCTCCACCCAAGTTCTGATTTTCAAATCTTATGGGGGGAGGGGGTCTAGTCTCTTATGGGGGTCTCAATCCCCTCCTCCCCAAGTTCCCCCTTAATGCTCATCCTGGTTTTTAGCCTGAAGAGATTAATCTTACTTTCCTTTCTTTTTTATTTTTATCATGCATGTTAGAAGACGTATAGGATTTTTTTTATTAAAAAGGTTTGTAAAAAAAAAAAAATTTCATTTTTAAAGTTATTTTTATTGCATCTCTTAATGCAATTATCTTTATTAGATTGGAAAGTGAAAAGAAATCCCCGTGAGTACCAAATATAAAAGACAATATTAAATTTGCTTCCCTGACAACCCAAGTTAATAATAAAAACTTGAAAATGGAAATGGAGAAAACTGTTTTAGACGTTGATTTACCTTAGACTGTGATAGCAAACAATACAGAATTTCTCAGCTTTGTAGTTGCTGTTAGATTTGAGTTAATTATGTCAGAGAGTGCACAATTGTAATTTCTAATCTATTTGGAATGGATGCCTTGTTTTTGTTTTCTCAGATGCTGCGATTTTTGTTGTTGAACTTTGGTAAACTTGAGATGTGTGGAGATCTTTTTTCCCGATATAACAATTTATTTAAAGTTTCTTTTTGGAAGTTGTAGGTATAGAAATATTGCTTCCCACTCTTGATTTTATTTTTTTCATTTGGCTGTCTCTTTTAGAAGGACCTCTTTGTTCAAATAACTTCAAGTTGTTGGCTCTAAAATAATAAATGGAAAGGGAACCATTTTCATTCCAGCTATTATTAGTAAATCCTAGACATTTATAGTGAATGCAGTTAAAAGCTGTTCCACTTTAAAAAGCATAAATGAGAAGAAGGCCATGACCATCTCAGACCTATCCTCTATCTTATACATTTCAAGTGAAACAGACTCTACATTCTTTATTTAATATTTACAGGCCAGAGGTAAATTAACAAAATTACGTTTCTGTGATCTTTAATTGAGATCTAATCAGCAGATCCAATTAACTTAATGGAATCAGCTGTAAAAATGTACCCATCATTACTTAAGTTACTAAGCAAAGACCAATTACTTAATGAGCTTATATTACAACTTTTCTTTCAACTTTGTAATTATTGAATTAATTGAGAGCAACTGGACTCCAAGATAAGTGTTCCTCTTCTCAGTGTAATGAAATGAGAGGATGTTTCAGAGGGTTACCCTCAACTTTTCAGACTAGATTTAAGTCAGTCAAAAAGAACTGGGAGCTGAGACACTTCAAAAAAATCACACTACATACCTAAGTGCATTTTAGGTAACTGTAGATCTCTAGAGGTCTTACCCTTCTGGGACTTCTGAAAATCAGACTCTTAAAAGCCCTTGGCTTGGTGAAGGGGAAGCAGTTTTGGATTTACTTGTGAGAGACCTTGTGCCAGGAAGGTGGTTTTTAGTGCATGCTTAAACCAAATCATTGCAACTGAGTGAAATCAGTATAACCTCAACACTAAGGGAAAAGTGAAAGGGGGATGAAATACAATTGTAGAGTCACTTCTTCAGGATACAGCATGGTTAACTGTAAAATATAGGCTCTTAGCCATCATTGGATTTTGGCATATATTAGGGTCCACATTTACTAGGGATTCCCAAAGGAATCTTGTAAGAGGTGGAAGTGTGCCATGACAAATGGGTGGATTGGGCCTTTGCCAAGCCAGGCCCACACGCAGGACTAGGCCCACAGACCAGACCCAGCCCATGGACCAGTGAGCTAAGCATGTGACCAGGTTTAATCCAGGAAAAAATGTGTCCCAGCTATCAAAATTTAGGGAAATACTGACATATACAGCTTGTTGACTTCAATAGAGACTGTAATGGTCTGATGCCTGGATGTCTTTGACTGCAGAGTCTGAACTACATAATCTGATAAATCTCTGAGGACTGGTATTTCTAATATGGACCCGAATTATAGTTCTTACATAGCTTACTTAGCAACTACACCCCATTATGTACCTGATTAGCACATGCTTACCAGTAGAGTGCAGACAGGTCACCAGTTAATATTGCTGTTGTGAAGTAGCTGCTGAGAAATACAAATACTATGTAATGTACTGGATGTTGAATTGTAAGGGACCAAAAGTTAAACAGTTACTCAGAACACTGGGCATTTATTCCATTTAGCAATCTCAGTAAAATCAATAAGATTGCTTGTGTGAGTAACTTCTTATCCATATGATAAAGTGGTCCAAAATCTAACCTGTCACAATAACTATACATTTAAATATGTACTCAGCATTGGACGTATTCTGGTTGAGAGGCAGGCTATGAAAGGATGTGGTGCCCCTTTTATATTGGATACTTCACTGTCTCTTCATTCTGCTTAAAACATGTCATATAGTTGGTAGTTGACTGAGAGATAGCAGTAAATGTGGGGTTTAATATTGCTCACATATTGTTGTCATAGCCTGATTCTAGAGCCTAACTGTAAATTATTAAGTTAGGTGGGAAATGTGTTCATTTGCTGTTGATGAGTGGCTCTGTATCCTGAAATATAGTTTCTGTAAATAAGGAAAATTAAGTTCTGCTAAAGGGAGAAAAAAAAAAATCACTGTCTCACTAAGAAAACAGCTATGGTATTTGTCTCATGGCACATCATCTTTTCCCTTGTCAGGCTGTATTGCATATTAGTTTAGTCCTCTCTAACAAATCATCCGGAACAGATTTTACTTGCTAGTTGAAAAGAGACAAGCATTGAGCACTGTAGAGCTGCGTGCTTTCTGTGAGTAATGCAATCATGCTAAAAATAAAATTAAAAAACTTGGTAAGAGAAGCAACAAAAATTATATCTACATTTTGGATGGGAAGTTGTAGAGAGGATGCACTTTTAACCAGGGAGATTCAAAGGTTAGGAAAGGATTATCTAAGGAAAAAAAAAGCTAGATCTCTAGCAGCTTTAATCATTGTGATAGTGTTGCACATTTAACTTTAGAGGGCATGTCTACATATGCATTTATGCCAGCCAAAATTTACTACAAGATGTATACCATCCCCTGGTGCATCCTGTGAGTAGCTGAGGAGTCCATTCCACAGAGGAAATGAAATATGTCATTGAGACAATTTCAGGATGTTCAGAACATAACGTGTCTACATGTGCATTACTGTGCAGTACTAATTGGGCATAAATTTGATACCTGTAAAATGGAGGTATCAAATTTACTCTCAAGTCAGCATAAGTCGCTATATTTACTGTGCAGTATGGATGTGCACATGTAGATGTGCTCCCATACTGCACAATAATTTCCGTTACTGTGCAGTAAATGCACATGTGTAGATGCATCCAGGATGGTTTAAAAGGCAAATGTCAAAATGAAACTAGCACAATCTGGTTCTTGTTAATTATACTTATTGCAGGGTTTGACTTACAGCCTGTTCTGAACACTTGGTGGGGCACTGAGAGAGGCCGAAAAAAAGAAACAGGTGAAGATGGTAGTGATCAGTGTTCATCAAGACATTCTGTATCACTTGGGTCACTTTAATTGTGACATCAATATAATGGGAAGGAAATAATCTTTAACTACCCTTCTAATAAGAGAATTATTATTACAATATGGGCCCAGAAATGTCTTTATTCCAGATTCCCCAAAAAGTACTGTTCTTTGGGTGTCTTCTGACCTGTCATAGAGGCAAAAAATATCAGGTATTCTGAGATATTTTCAACCTAATTTTTCAAAATAGAATAGACTTCTTAGCCTATGGCTACTTGCTAATAACAGACTTAAGGAATTTTGTCTTGTATGGATGATTCAATTTTGCATCACTTCCCAGTTCAGTAAATTCAAAAACAATGAAAGGAGAATTTCAAAAGAGCCAGGTACTTATTCATACTCTGTTATCTATAAATCTTGAGAGCTAGCTTTCTTAATTGAATAATTTTAATCAAGTACAGTGAGATCAGGGAAGATGGTCCTTCTCTTGTTGTCTGCAAAGAAGCCTAAAGTCACTCCAAGTTTTACCACATTTCAAAGTCATTGATATATTCAGGCCCATTGTTTTAGTTTTAGTTAGGAACCAGTTAAAAAATCTGCATTCTTTCTGTAGATTTTTAGGTTTGTTTAGACATAACACTCAGTATATGTTGAAACTCATAAGATGTTGAAAATTGTCCCCGTTATGTATTCAGTCACCAGGTGGAACAGAAAGCTATATTCCCAAGATATTATAGAATAAAAATGTGCAGGCACACAACCATATTTTTATATTTTTAGGATTTCATAGAAGTAGGGACCAGAATGTTGATTGTAAGACATCTCCTTGTGCAGATTGACAAAACCAATGTAAAATCTCCTCTCTTCTTCCAACAAAACTTCCATAGAGTTTCAAAGAGTTTTGTAATCAGAGTTTTAGAGTATATTGAACATGCTGCAATCCGAAATCTTCAGAAAATCGGGTCCTAAAGCAACAGAAGTGAAAAGGATCTTGCAGCTGGTGGTTGGTACTTATAATAAAAAGCAAACTTTGGTACTCTCAAGGGACCCTGAAATATAAGGTCCCCAACATGAATGAAAGTTAAAGGAAGTTATGAACCAAAATCCCTTAGGCCCCTTTGAAAATCCCAGCCCTAATATTAAGGATCCCAGTTCCTTCTAGCCCTTCTCAAGGCAGTGAGTGGGTATTCAGTGTCATTTAAACTATTAGTGAATTGTAGCTAATGAAATACCAAACCTTTCAATATTATTTATATTTCCTTTTACTCATCAACTTAGAGGACAATGGGATCAGCTATTCCAGTATCCTGATAGGACAGGAAGAGCGGGAAGAAATATTTTTTTATGAAGAATAATTTTGACAAAAATGGAATTGGGGGCAGAGGAGGGAAGCTACATGATTTGCAAATTCAGGCCAATGTTGATAAATAGTTTGGGTGGAGGAAAAATTTGAAATGATTATGTTTCAGGCATTCTTTAAGTGCCAGATGGACTACAACTAATTCTTTTGTGAATTAATTTTTCTGAAATATTTTTTTACAGTTCAGCACTTTTTTTTTTTTTTTTTTTTTTGGTTTAACCATTGAACCAAATGTTCCATTTCCCCTATACTGAACTCAAAGTTTAATTTTTACTTGACTACAGTCTGTCTTCCAGAAGAGCATCTTTTCTTAACCTGTAGATAACAAAGAGATAGGGAAACCACCTCTCCCACTAGGAAAAAAGGAGAAAGAGGATGCTTAAGTCAGTGGTTCCCAACCTTTTTTTCTACACCCCACTGCTGGGAGTGGAGTGCAGCGGTGGCGGCGGCGGCGGCTGCGGATGCGGCACAGGGGCAGAGGAGCTTCCAGCATGTGATGCGACTCTTTTTAGTGCAGCACCACCAACACTTCCCCCGCGACCCTCATTTGGGTCACAACCCAGTGTTGGGAACCGCTGGCTTAAGTATATGCATGTTCTTAATAAAACGAGTGTGGGAAAAAAAATCTGAAGATTTGAAAAACCAGTATCATTGAATTAGAAATATCAGATCCCAAATCACAAGCATGGGTGGTATGTGAAGATATTACATTCATGATTTTTTCTTCAAATTTAATCTATGTTTGTAAAAAAAGACAGGATATACAACCAGTTATCCTTTGGGAAAGGAAAAATGGCAGCCTTTAACATTTTCAGTCCTTGAATTTTCCATATATTATTCCATAGTCCTGAACAGCAAAATACTTTAAGCATATTTAAAGTTAATGGCTGCTTACGGACATTTAAAAAAAAGAAGAAAAACTGTGATTTACTGGAAGCAGCATCATGTTAATTTGAACAGGTTCTGCAGTGTCTATATAGATCAGGTGCTTCAGCAGGGCTGATTGAATCAGCTATTAGATAAAAGCACCAAAAAAGCCCCACTAAAACACCCAGGCCTTGGGGCAAGCCAGGTCCAACTAATGCAGTGCCTCTTTTGGGCATATGCTGGGCTTGGTGCAGCGGCACGCCAGGTTTCAATTAAAGAGATGGGTTTTCTGGGGGTGGAGTTTAACAAGGACTGTAAGGACTACTTACTGTTTAAAGCTACAATAAGATTGCTGAATCAAGGTTTGTATGAATGTTTAACTCTTGTTAATGTCAGTGATAGTTAAATGCACACCCAGGATGTAACATCAAATGGATTTGGGAAATATGTGATTAACATGCCCTGATGTGATATAATTGCCCTTGTCTTTCATATCTTCTTGTGCCAGCAGCAAGATCAAACTGGCCTTGTCTCAGAATGTCTTCTAGGAATGCATGAGACATGGAAATCACTTGGAACTATTATGTCTAGACAGAATAAAACTCTAAGGACCATTAGATACTATGACACGGAGCCAGAGACTCCTGTCACTTTAAGTAGAGAGTTCAGCATGCCAGGTCTGTGGTGTGGGGCTGCAGGAAAGGAGTGCATGCTGGCCATTAGGGAAAGCGGAAATCCCTGTGTGTGGCGGAGAAGCCACATGATCAGAAGGGTGGGGCTTAGAGACACACAAACCCAGGGGTACAGGCAAAGCATGCAGACTGGCCCTGTATGCTGTGGAGGAAGAAGCTCCTGGGAGAGAGATGCTTCAAGAAACAGGCCCATGGACACCTAAGCTACCCAGGGAAGCTAGATGCAGCAGCTAAAAGGGAAGGGTGGATGACCCAGAGTGGGGGTAAAGTTTAGTTTGGGAAGTGGTTTGCTTATATTTGTGTTATGCTTAATTTTTGCACCAAAGCATCAGGTTATGACTGCAGGGATGGTATGGAGGCCACAGGGGCACCTAAGAGGCACCTAACATAGAGCCTAGCCTGGGCCAGAGGGCCCAGAGGTACTGAGCAGACCAAGAGCAGCCCCTGGGAGTGTAATAAGAGACACAGCCACAGGTCCCAGAGCCCAAGGGGCAGATCAGGAGTCTGAGTGGGGCAGGAGTCACTTGGCCACAAGGGAGCATCACAGCTGTCTTCAGGGCCAGAGGTTGTATAATTCACACCCCAAAAAATCTAAAAAGTCAAGAGTCAAGGTTTCCAAGAGCAAATTCAAACTCCTGCATTCACAGAAACAATATTTTGGGTGTGTTGTTTTAATATAATAGTTACTTGACTTCTGACTGGGGGACTTAGGTTTTACTATAGTACAAACTATTAATGCAAGGATCAGCCAGAAAATAATTCCTCTTGTTGTTTTCTTGGCCAAATATTTTTGAGAAAATATTAAAATTGCCCGGAAAAATGATATGTTATATATGATATTCATCAATGGCTAATTTAGGAGCTAAACTGAGGCATGACTTTCTGATTGATTTGTAATACCTGAGCTCCTTTAAAGACACAACATACTTTGTGGTTAATTCCCTTGCAGTTATTTAAGTGTGTGGTAGGGAGAGAGAGACAAGAAATAGGAATAATTACCTGTGCTTAATAATGATGGCATTTAAATAGATTCAGATCAGGCAGTGAGACCTATACTGCACCTAGCTAGTAAGATGAAGAGAAAAATAGAATTGCCATTCCATTAAGAAGAATGGGGAGGGGATATTTATAACCTTTGTTGAAACTGTTTGTCTAGAAAGCTTTTTTCATAGCTGGTGTTACAAAGCTATATATATATATATATATATATATATATATATATATACACACACACACTGTACTATAATGTACTATACTTAGAAGACCATCCAGAATATGGTGGTCTTTCTGGTATCTTGCTAGTGTTGTGTGTGTGGCCGAGTGGAGAGGCACATTATTTTTAAAAGTTTTCTGTGCATTTCATTTTTAATACCTCATCACAAAATAACCAAGCATAACCCAAGAGCAACAAACCACTGGCTTGCCAAATACCTGACAGGCCAAATCCTTAACAGTAAGCATACATTGTGATGCCACAAAAGATGTAGAACTTCAGTACACTTCACTGTGTATGACGGTGGTTTTGTCTCTGGGTTATGGTTTCCATGGCAATGAAACTTGCTTCTGTACTCGGCACTGGACTGCTGGAACAGTTCATGGAGCTGCAGCAAACAGGAAAGTGTGCTGTAAAGTAGTATGAAAGCATATAAATGTTAAAATGGAAGATTTAATGAAAAATCCTACAAATTCTTTTAAAAAAATACTCCTATAAAGTAAGTGAGATGGAGGTAATTTTTTCTGCCTTAGAAGACTGAAGGGCTGACTCGATGCTTGATGTAAAGTTTGGTATTAGTCTTTGATGCAGTATGTGATGGAAAGCTAGGTATTTGTGATATAAGTAAGTTATCTTTTATAGACAATGGTTAATGATGAAAACTTTGAAAGCAACTGCTCTGGTGATGATACCAAAAAATCCCCAAACCCCAAAAAACCACTGTCAGGTTGACAAGTAACACAAAGGTTAGCTCTCTTGACTCATACTGAGTTATACCGGTTATGGATTCTCCCTGTATAACATATCACGTAAAACACCCTTTGGACTTGCAAACCATTAGTAACAGAACAAGGTGGTCTGCTGTTTCATATTGTGGTGTACTTCTGGGTAGACTCTAGGCCTGTGCAAAGAGGGAACTATTCAATTTGGATTTGGCTGACTCGGATGCCAGAGATTCAATTCAGAGATCCGAATAGTTTTTCTGATTCAATTCGGCTGAAACTCTTTGGAAGATTCGGAGCTGATTCAGAGATTTGGCCATAGGTTATAATGGAAAATCAATTAAATATCTGTAATTTTGTTGTCCTCGCTGTCAAGGAGATAGGTGTAGGGGCTTCTGGGTTCTGAGGCCCTGCACCTCTGGCTGCTGGGAGGCAAAACTCATGTCATGGGTGCTTGTGCAACTGTCTGTCTTGGGACATGGGGAGGGTGAGGGGGGAGAGGAAATACTGCATGCCTGGCTGCTAAGCTACTGTGTTACCAATCAGTCATGATTCAATCAGGGACCAGCTCAATACACAGGAGCTAGCTAGTAGCTACTAGATAATGAGTTAATGAGCAAGGATTAACACCTACAAAACCACAAACTAAGGAGAGGAAAGAATCAATACAGATCTGGAAACTGCTTCTGCCCCAAAACAGAGACAGTCAGTTGCACAAGCACCCATGTCACGAGTTTTGCCTGTCAGCAGCTAAAGGTGCAGGGCCCCAGAATCCCCCTGCACCGATCTCCTCCACAGCTGGCAGGCTTTCTGGCCACAGCAGGGCCTAGCAGTCAGGCCTACAGTAGTCCCCACCCCACCTCCCCTCCACCGTGCCCCAAGACAGACACAGTCCCACAAGCACCCATGTCACGAGTTCTGCCTGTCAGCAGCCAGAGGTGCAGGGCCCCAGAAACCAGAAGCCCCTGCACCTTTCTCCTTGACAGCTGGCAGACTTCGTGGCCTCATCAGGAGCTTTCACCCAGCTGTGCCTTAACACACACAGTGTCACCCATGTCACGAGTTTTGCTTGTCCGCAGCTTGAGGTACAGTTTACCCCAGCTGCCTGCACCTATCTCCTAGAAACTTGGTAGGATTTGTTGCCTCAGCAGGGGCTACCATCTCTGCAGTTTTCATCCCCCTGCGCCTTAACACACACACAGTGTCATCTGTGTCATGAGTTTTGCTTGTCAGCAGTTTGAGGTGCAGTTTCTCAGAAACCCCTGCACCTATCTCCTTGAAACTTGCCATGGGTCATGCTCTCAGCAGTGGCTACTATGTCTGCAAGTTTAATCTGAATCAGCCAAACAACAACAAAGTTATATATATTTCATTGATTCCCCATCAAACCTTATGGCCAAATCTCCGAATCTTTTCCGAATCGATTTGGAAGCTCCGAAGCTTTGCACAACCCTAGTAGATGCTACTTTCCAGAGGTAGGAAAGGTCTTTTCTTGAGTGGGAATAATCTCCAAATCCAAATTATGATCCAAAGATAAGAAAGGCCTTTTCTTGAGTGGGAAAAAGTATTGTCAGATATGGATGTGGTCCTTTATATGGCAAACAGTTTTATTCAAAGCCTAGATTTCAATACCAAGGCAATATGGTGCTTAACATCTTTGTGTTAAATCTGAATCCTTTTAGCTTTTAGTAGGCCTTAAATTCAGATTAGTCCACATTAGCATGTGTGAGGCTAAGGAAAGAAGTGTAAAAGGAAATGAGCTATAGGCAAGAAAAAACTTCTCCAAAAATCTAGCCAAATTTTGATTAAGGGTTCATGCAGGGACAGATTTCTGGAATTTCCCAAACGGGGGTGCAGGAACAGCAACCCAAACTGCTGTTCTGGCTGCACCCTCTGCTCCCAGCCTCTTCCCCCACCCCTGGTGTGGGCAGACCCACCATGGGAGACCCCGGGGACCCCAAAGCAGCAGAATATCCCCTCTCTCTTCCCTATCCTGCTAGAGGCAATTCCTCTCTCTGCTCTCCACCCGCTACTCTCTGCCTCCCCGAAGTCCCTGACTTCCCCACCTGCCCATGCTGTTTTCTTTGTTGTTAAGGGCAGGGAAGCTCCAGAACCAGCCAGGCTGGACAGGGGCTGGGTTCAATTGGGGAGGGGACAGCAGCAACAGCACAGCAGGAGAGTACTTCCCCCCCCCCCCACCTTGCCTTGTCTCCTGGGAGCAGGCATGGGGAAGAATCATCCCCCCACCCTCCTAATCCCTGCTGCCACTGTCCCTGTCTTTATCTGAGTCCAGCCCCTGCATAGTGAGAGGGAATGGTTCTGGTGCTTCCCTTGCACCTGAGAGTGCATGGGGTGAATGTTCATCGCCTGAGATTATTGGTGCACCCCCTGACAGGCCACGCTCCCTGCTTAGGTGATGGGCAGGGGGGGCAGGCAGGAGCACTGATTCTCCCCTGTGAATGCCGTGGCCACTTCCAGGAGTGCAGGATGAAGCACCGTGGCCACTTCCAGGAGTGCTGTGGCTGCTTTCTGATCCAGCACAGTTGGCCATGGGGGGGACCACCCCGGTCAGTGAAATTGGCTGCAGGGGGAACCCCCCAGTCACTGACTGGTTGCTGTGGGGGCATGTGCCCTGCCTGACTAAAGAGGCACTAGTCACCCATGGACGTAGGCATGGAAGGGGAAGGGACAGGCCTCTGAGCAGGAAGACGGAGAGAGGGCGGATTTTCACTTGCTTAAAAAATTTTACAGAGTTCCTAGAGGTTCCCATGGTGCAGTCCAATTAAAAGCGGAGGTGCAGATGTGCTGCTGCACCCCCTCTGGATCTGCTCCCTGGATTTTCATAACACACAAGACAGAGGTCTAGCTGGGCAACTCCATGCCAAGGTCTGCTGGCATGGCTGCAACATGGTCTGCTGCCAGGCTGATTGCACCACTACAATCAGCTGCTGCTGCATCAGGGCCTGGTTTTCTACCTCCTGACAAGTTGGAGCTGCTGCCTCAGCTGCTTGTGCCCAGTTATACTTACTGGGTTAATGTGTTCTAGCTCAACCAAAAGGATAACACAAAAATGTCTTCAGTATGTCTGACAAAAATGTCTGACAGTATTTGTTGAAATTTTCATCAAGTTTAATCCTTTGTTTGAGTAGGGGGATAGATAGGGGATCATTTCTGACGCTTTGCTCTGGCATCCTTTGCTGAAGTACCTGTCTTCAGATGTAATGAAGATTCAACCCCTTTTAGAGCTTGGTGTCCAAATTTGGGTCATATCCCCCTAACAGGCTGGCCACCTGTTAGAAATGCTTAGCATTTTAAGATGTGTAGTTTCTAAATTGCAAAACTGCTTATTTCTGCTTAGATCCTAAAAGTATATCTATCTATACATATTGATCTTTTTATTTTCTATCAATATTCATAATTAGAGAATTCTAATAAAGTTTACTATTGTATTTACTCCACTGCAGACTGTTTTGCATGAGAAAGGGGGCTGTCAACAGAAACTCTCATACCCCTAAATCTACTCGAGGTGTAACAAATAGATGTCTAAAGAACAACTAAAAAGATTAGCTACAAACACCAAAAGTTGGTGCATTATAATCTACAGTGTACATTTATATGGAACTTTAAACAACAAGATACAATCTATACTACACAAAGGATGACAAGGTAGCTTTTATGGCAAAGAAATGACATGCTAGATAGAGAATGCTGGAGGAAGAAATTGGAGGAGGTGAAATTGAGTTTGTGACTTGGGAGGGTATGCGTTAAATCAAACAAAAAGGAGGCAGCCTCTCAGGGGCCAAGTTAAATTTGAGCAAAAGAGACCAGATCTGCCCTGAGCTGAAGAGAACAAACTGTGAATTGTTAAGGGACAGTCCCTGCCTACTGCTATTGGAGGGAAAAGCAGTATTTAACAATGAATTTATTAATTTAAACATTTTGCTTTCCATAATTAAAAAGCAGCTCTTTCCCCTTCAAACTGCTAAACAACTAAGCAAAAAGAACCAGGGTGTGCAACCAAAATTAAGGAGCACATGATGACAAATTTGGTTTCCATGAAAAAAGCTGAATGGCTGAATCCTATAATGCTCTTCTAATATGTAGGATATTATGGATCATTCTGGAGCCCCCTTCTGCTCATTTTCACTGATGTGAGTCCTACCAGAATTCAAAAAGCATTTAGTCTATACTGGGAAATTAGCTTAAACTAGCCCCTGTGATTATGGACATGTGAATGTTCATCTGTCTATATTTCTTCATTCAACAATCTGTGAGGGTTGCAACAAAGTTAACAATTAATGTGAAAAAGAGACATTTCATTGCAGCAGATGGTAGTGGAGTAGAGGGGAACTATTTCTAGATATTCCAGAAATGTCAGAGAGCCTCAGTATTAACCTGGCATGGTTTACAATTAATGCAAGGATAAGGCCTGGTATGTGAGCACCACTGACTACTTGCAGCAAGTAAGACTAATGTTTCATCAAGCCTGTGATTTATATTAGCCTGATAAACTTGAATTTGGCAATAATATTTTTCAGACTTGATTGAAAATTTACTTCAAGCATTTAATTAAGCCCTAGTAAAGTCAAATAGCACCCTTCACTTGACAATCCCCCCCCCCCCCCCCCCCGATTCTAACTCCTTAATTATGGAAAAATCTGTAGGATAGCTCTAAACTACCATAGAGGAGCCAGAATTCAGATGCAAATACATACCAGAGAATTCCCTTGCCCTGGGACCCTGCTGCTGTCACATTCCTACTCCTGCTGTGTCTGACATTTAGCAAAGACTAGATGCAGTGATAAGGAAGATTCACTGTCAGCAGGACAACTCAGTTTCTCAGCAGTAGCTCTAAGCTTAATTGGATCTAGGCTGGCCTGGATCCAAAGGAAATGAATTGGCTCCTTCACATATTCCACTACCTAATGCCAAACTGGGGTCCCAGAGCAAGATTCCCTCTTTCAGATCTTTTTTGATTGAGACTGTCCACCCTGTAATTTCTTTTATCTGTAAACTACATCTATCCTGTCATCTTCTCGTTAGATTTATCAACAGCCACAAAGTATCCTTTTTCTTGTAAGCCAGCAATAGGGGATGCAAGGCAATTGACTAAGATGCACTACAGGATCTATGACTAGGGACAGAAGTTACATTTAAACCAATTTAAGTGATCAGAAACTGGTTTGAACCTATAACAGAACATAAGTTAAGTGGACATAAACCGGTTTCAAAATGGCCGAAACTGGTTTAAGATAAACCTAGCTGAATGTAGTATCAAACTTAACGGATTTGGGACAAACCGGTTTATGGAACTTCTGTCCCAGACCCCTTCCTGGTTTAAGTTAAATCAGAGTCCCCCAGCATCCCAGCTTGCTTTTCAGCCTTGTTCTGGGCTGGGCTTTCTGCTCCAGAGAGCAAGGCTCGCCTCACCCCTCTCCTCCCTAGTTGGAGCTCTGGCTGGCTGAGAAGGGGGGGACTGCAGGCACAACAAAGTCTGCCTGGCTACCCTCTGCCCCGCACTCCCTGTTGCCATTCAACCAGGGATCCCCCCTTCCCCCCTCTCTCCTACAACATGGATTCCAGTGGCATGGACCATAGCCAGCATCTGGTCACGGTCATGCCACCCCCATGCTAGCTAATGCTGAGAGGTGTTTGTGTGTCTCCAATTTCACTGGAAGAAGCAAACAGAACAGTGTCCACTTAGGGCTTTTGGAGCTAATCAGCACATCAGCTGGTAATGCCTCTCCATTCTTTCCTTGGAAAAACCTGTTTAAGAAAAGCCTGGGCTAATGAAAGAAGCTTTTGTTTTCTCAATGGGCTGATCAGATTTGTGTTATCAGCTTCCTGCTGGCTTTCTTGCCTGTCAGTTTGCTGCAGACTTTATGAAGAAGCAGAGAGAGGGAGATTGAAAAGCTCAGTATTATCAATAGATGCATGCACTGCACACAAGCGGTCCTCCAACCCCCCCCCCCACACACACACACACCCCTTGCCTCAGAGTGCTAGCTGGGGGTGGGGGTCTGGCAACATGCCCCATCCTTTGAGCAGCAGCCAGGGCTGCTTCTGCTTCCCCTTCCCCCTCCAGGTACACCCTATCTGGGGACTGTGCAGACCAGGGTGGGGGTTTAAACCTCGCCCTAATCATACCATCCTGTTTGGGCCTAGCCATGCCCCCCTCCCCTGCCCCAGCTCAACACTATGGAAGGGAAGGGAGGGCTGCTCTAATGACCCTAGCTTCTAGCTTGAGCCACTGCAGGCATGTACCTGCATTTCCTGATTCAAAAGTCAATGTCTATCCACCTCCAAATTGATTTAATCTCTGCAGATTAGACTAACCTACAAAGACTGAATCAATTCAGGTTTAGGCTTTTTGAATGTCTGTTCCTAGCCTACTTGTGTAACCCTTCTGCTTGGCACAGGTCGGGTGTACATTCCATGGTACCCAATGAGTTACACTAGTGGCCTGAACTCCCACCCAGAAATCTAGGAACACTAATTTGACCCAGGCATCCCACATAGACAAATCCCCATTTTTGTAAGCGGTATAAACCAACAAATAAAAATGTATTACCAAGACAGAAACAAACAAAAAAACCCAATAACAGAATAAAATCTTAAACACAATATAAACATTATCTCTACAACTACAATATGTAGGTTTAGAGAGACTTCACTTCAGTCTCTGTCCTTTAGAGAAACTTCACTCCAGCCCAGGCCAGTATGGAACATCAGGCTCCCCAAAGGGTTAGTTCTATGGTGTAAGGCTTTATACATAGATTGATCTTTTGGTGACTCTGCGGCCTGCATGTAGTGAAAAGTAGAGGGCCAGGTGCAGAAACTAGAGTGCTGTGCACAAAAGACTGTTACCACCTAAGGGAGGTGCTGTTGGCACCTGAGTGCCATGTGCAGTCTAGGTGTAAAAGGTCCCTTTGCCTCAGTGTGGGTGTGTATGTTTGAGGGGGAAAGTTTGCGTGTGCCTGAGAAAGAGCTTGGGTGTATGACTCTGATGTAGTGAAAGAGTGTGTGCCTGAAGGGTAGTTTATTGTGAGCCTGAGAGGTAGTTCATTGTGTGCCTAAAATTTCCTGACACTGTTAGGAACTCAGTCGACCCCACTACATCCTAAAAATTGCAACATCGATATTGAGCCAGGAGATCGCTAGAGCTTAGTCCTAGATGCTCTTATCTTGTCCCCAGTTGCATTAGCTCATAGTCTCCTGGGGTAAATATAACCCTTTCTTCCCTTTTATTGTTATATGACTGAGTTTTGTATGTACTCCTGTATATAATTGTGTAAATAATAGAAATAAAAGTAGTGTTGTAGTATAGTCAGTTGTTTAAAATCGTGTAATAGATTTTGTAGTATTCCAGTTGTTGTTGTGTTTAATAAACCATCATCATTTGTTCCAGTTTTAAATTTGTGTTCAAGAAGTTTGTTATCTAATTGCATCTGGTTTCCTTACAGAGAGGTCTGAATATCTAGTTGATAGATGCTAGAGCTTGGACCATGCTCATTAACCCTCGCTCACTCAACTGCTAATTGGCTGGTGACTTTATTTACCTAAATTCTAATTCCAGCCAACAAGGGTCCATGCCAGAGCTGTCTTTTGATTGGGGTTTACTACACATTGGGAAGCTGCTTGTGGTTGACAGTTTCATTGTGGTGCAAGGGGCCATCATACACCCCCCTAAAACTTCTGGGCTGGATTGTGTGGCCTGCTGAAACAGAAACTTCAAGACAAACTCAAAAGGGAGCCAGGTTGATTACTGGCTACATCTGTCCAGGTAGTCTGAGTTACACAGCTCCACTGGGAGCAGAAGGTTATAAACTTCAACCCCAGCCCAAAGCTGACAGAGCCCCACCCCTTGCTAATCTAGCAGAATGAGAAACTCCTAGGTTTCAACCCTATTTAAACTGCCAAGCCTAATTCCTAGCCAGCCAACCCAAGGAATCAATACTTTTCTTCCCAGTATTAATCCCTTAAAACCTCAGAAAAGGAGGAGAGAAGAGCTCCCAGACACTGGACAATTCTTTTTTTCTCTCTCTCTCCTCTACCTGAGTTACCCCTTCCTCTAGCTGCAGATTCCTTCTCCACAAAGCAGCAGAAGGCCAGAGCTAATGGGGCTTAGTGCCCCAAACATGGGGCAAGTATAGCAGTGGGTGGGACCTCAGGGCAGCCCAGGTGTATGCTCCAGGCAGCAGCGGGGGGGGGAATGCACACAGTCACAGACATGCAGCTGCAGCCTGCAGGAGCCTGGTGGCATGTGGAGCACTGCCCACCACAGCAGGTAAGTCTGTCATGGGGAAGTGACATGGGGGAGCAGATCAAGGCCCCTGTGGTAAGGGAGGGAGTGAGACAAGGGCAGGGGCTGGAGTGAATGTGGTCCTAGGGCTCGGGTGGGTTGTGGGATACTTGGAGCCTGGGAGGCTCATCCAGGGGTGCTTCTGCCACTGTGTGTACCCCAGGGTAGGCCTGGGGAGCATGTGCCCCCCCAGATCTGTGCATGGGGCAGAGGTGACTGCCGCTTCAGGCTGGCGTCTGTGCCCCATGAACAGCAGGCACATGGCATCATGCTGCTCTGGGACACTGCCAGCAGGGCACAGAATCCAGCCTGCAGAAGCAGCCGCCTCTGCCCCACACACAGATCTGGGGAGCACATGCCCCCTGCCACCACCAGGATGCACACAGTAGCGGGAGCCCCCCTGCACCCCTGGACAAGCTGCCCAGTCTCTGAACGTCCCATGACGTGACCTGGCTCCAGGGCCCTATTCACCTCATCCCCTGCCCCTGCTTTTGCCCAACACCTCACTCACTGTAGGACCCTCGATCTGTCCCCCCCCGCCACCACTTCTCCACGACAGACTTACCTGCTGCCCCCCCAAATAATATTTTCTCTCCCTGCCCATGCCTTCTTCCCTTTGGAGGGAACTTCACTCTTCAGCAGCTCATAGCAGCTTCTCCCACATCCAAACCAGCCTAGCTGACTTTATCTCTCTTAGCATGACATCACCTTAGCCTTGTCGGGTCAGGGAGCTCCGTGCTTCAGTCTCATTCTTAACTGATCTGCCTGGAGAAGCTTCTGCTCCCTCTGACCAATCAGGCTAGATGATTTTACATATCTTACTCAGATATAAGGCCACTGCTTTCCATGTGCAGAGTACATGTCCAGAACAACAGGCGCCCTCTTGCCCACATTCCAGACCTCATGTTTTCTCCTTAAAGCAACAGGCCAGAGAGAAAAAAAAAAGTTGTGGGGGAGGGTAAGCACAGAAAAAAGCCACACACAATACACAGCAACCAAAGGCATACACTCGGCCATATATAGCACAAGTGTGTGTTGGTGTTACACCTGTAACTAAGGCCTCTGGCAGATATGACACTTAAGACATGATTAACCAATTAATCTCATTCCAAAGTGTAACCTGACCACATGTTCAGGCATTGTAATGATGCAACAAGGAGCAAAACCAGCCACAAATTTATTACAAAGAAAAGTATAATAATTTTGTGACTTTTTTTAACTGCATCTTAAAATGAATGCATGGCTAGGTAGACTACATTGGAGCTCTAATAGGCCCCAGTTTGATTTCTGCTGGCCACTGAATAGTGGCCAGCTTTGGGGCTTGAACTGCACAGTGAATCCCCAGAGCCAGTCAACAATCAGCTGATTGTCAGGTACCTTTGTCAGTGCAGAGGTAGCCCAGGATCATGATCCCAGGCTCCTTGTGTAGTGACAACTATGGCACGATTGGGGTTTGATCCCTGATCCCAAAATCATGTGTCCTGTCATGCATGTGTGTAGTATGGCAGGAGGTGCAATTGTTGGGATCATTGATCAGATCCCATCAATCCTTTAATTGATAGTGTGTCAGCAGCCCAAGCCACAAATGTATGCAACAACACTGCTGAGTTCAATCTAAGGAACAAGGCAGGCAATGGAAAACATACTTAGCTGCAAAATCAGGTTATTCAAGCTCCTAAAGCATGCTTAGGCTGTTAGAGAGGTACCAGGGTGGAGGCTGCAGCAGCTGCTGCCAAGGAAGAGAAAAAAGCAGAAGGTTCAACAGTTCTAGACAAGCCTGTGTGGGAGAAAAAAATGATCCATAAACAATAGTGTTTATTTTAAATGGAAGCTAATGGCTGTCTCAAATGGATGGACTCCAAAATCTTTGCTCCTTGCAATGAACAAATGTCCTTGGCATTCAACCAAATATAGCTATGCTAAGTGTTCAGACCCATAACGCCACTCATTGTCTCATAGGGATGTGTTGTACTCATTCCAGGCTTGCTTTCTAGGTATTCACACATGTATTTATGTTATATCTTTTTTAATAGATGTGAGCATTGTAGTAGTTGGCCATTAGGTATCCCCGGGGGAGCTAGCTGT
The DNA here is from genome assembly GCF_030867095.1 of Alligator mississippiensis. Classification (NCBI taxonomy): domain Eukaryota; kingdom Metazoa; phylum Chordata; order Crocodylia; family Alligatoridae; genus Alligator; species Alligator mississippiensis. The sequence continues at coordinate 161,032,842 of NC_081826.1, forward strand.
TGTGACTGCAATCACTTATCTACATGGGTGGGAAAGATGTGCCTCCCAAACCCAGGAGAACACATACTGGCCTTTATTCTTTTCACCAATCCGTATTTCCGTCCTTCTTTTCATTCTGTTTTTTTTAACTCATGCAACAGGGCCTGTCACTGAGTAACTATTACTTGCAAAGCTGAGAGTCACTCCTGTTGTTTCTCAGTAGCCACCACCTGATTCATGCTGAGTCAGTTTCTTAAACAGCATGATATGTTCTTTCCTCTGGTCTCTGCTGCTTTTTCTGAGTTCAGGAGGGACACTTTCAAAGCATCCCTTGCAAAGGTTCAGCTTCAGCGCCTGCTTGATTTTTCTCTCTCTCTGTTCTTCTCAGTCAAAGCACTAGCTTGTTTTTAGAAAGTTATCTTGACTTCTCATTGCAAAAATCTGTTCCTTCCATGCCAGCTTCACCCCATCATTTGCAGTACAAGTATTTCAGTAATTCTCTCATTTTCTAGATCCAATTTCAGTTTCAAGCTGATAATTATTTGTGTTTTGCTAGGAGCTTCACTAATGGACCTGCACACCTTCATGCCAGAGGGTGCATAAACATAGATCACTTCCTGCCTGTTCCTTAGGGCTGGCAATTTCTTAAAGCCAGGTTCATTATTCATTTGCATAGATATAAATCCACTGGAATTGACAGACATTCTGGATTTACCACTCTGCAAATAGCAACACGTTTGGGCCCTTAATGGCAAAGTCAGCATGTGGTAGGAATAAGCAGGTGCACTTCTCTTCGCTTCCCACCCCCGCATCTTCATGGTGAAAGCAGAGAACGAATGGGTTCAGGCATCTTTCAGGTATACTTGTTGTAGTAATTTATAGTTGGTATAGGCCAGCATAAATTTTCAGCCCCTTTAAAGTAAGAATGAAGCAGTGGATAAGCTGGAACTCAAAGGGTTATTTCTAAGTCACAGTTTTTCCTTGGTAGTGCTATTAACACACAACCTTATGATCAGGCCTGCCACAACTTAGTGCTTAGGACATATCCACATCACCTTCAAGCCACTCTTGAAAGTGCTTTGAAATGCATCCTGGCTACTTGCCATCCCTCTTTGCTTGTCAGCTCACCAAAATGAGGCAAGGTAACTGCTTTAGACTTTGGCTAGGCACATGCCACACAAGCACAAGCACCTAAAAGTGAGGCTGGTCACCATTCCTAGGCACTGAATTCCCTTGTTTCTGGGAGCTGGTGAGCACAGAGCAGGAGTGAGTAACCAGGATGTAGTTCATATAGCAGTGCTCCTGGATAGAGAATGGAGGAAGTGAAGATAAGGCCACAGTGTCATAGGAGAGAGGAACACTTTCCCACATGAATGTGCTCAGTAGTAATTACCATTAAAACAAAGTATTTTGTTATTTAGGTTCCTCAGATTTCAGTATTTGCTTTTCAGACTTGAGTTCTTTCTTCTTTCTTTTTGAAGAAAACATCTGCTGTCCCTAGGGTGGCTCTTGACTTAGGGTGTCCTCTTCTTTCTCCAAAACGATACTCCTTTTGTCTCTATTCATGCTGTCCAGGGGAAAATCAGGCAGGTACCTAGAAACAAGCATTACACCTCCAGATAAACATAAGCTCATAATGCAAATGCAGTATTAAAAGGTACCTTTATTTTGAAGCTATCCCTACATACTGTATTGTTCTGATTGTAAGTCCTTTCTTTTTTAACACCAAAAGAACTATACCTCTTTCACTTTATACATAGAGTTGACCAATAGCCACACCTTGGTCTTGGCTTCCTATGCTTTTCTGCCTGCAATAAAAATACTAGGTTGTTTTTTTTTTTTTCAGTACAGTTTTTATTTTAGTATGTTTAGTGAATTTATCCCTTCTGGTCCTGCCCTTGTATGTTTGATTCTTTTGTGGGCTTTTGTAGGGGTGATAACAGGTAAAGGTTTTTATCTGGTGTTGTCAACTTATATTTAGCAGGAAAAAAGCCATTTTCCTGAAAGCGTGGGAGTCAACTTATAATTGGGATAAACTAATACATAGCTTTCCTAAAGAGTAAGGATAACCTGGCAGACAGGGTGGCTTACTCAGGGCCCTGCCATACATTCAAATTAAAGCTGAATAGAAACTAGCTGTAAAGTTGTTACACAGTTTCACGCACTAACTTTGTACTTGGCAGGCTCTTTTTATAGCTGGATAGACATTTTTATGTCATGATAATTGCTTGCACATGTGGCTAGCCTAAATTTACTGCACAATTAACCAGTTAACTGCATAGTGTACTTAATGTATAGCTGAGGGTGAACATTTACAAATGAATTGTCTCTAACATTTCTGTCACGTCTTTGACTACTTCCCTTGTAGCAGGGGATCCCTACCCCTATTACTAGGAAGGGAAAGCAAAGCCAGGGAAGCTTGCAGAAAGCCTGACTGCAAGGAGAAGCAGGTGTGGGTAGTAGTTTGGTTAAACTGAGCTGTAGGACCCAACCCACAGACCTACCATGATAGAATGCAGGGCTGCTGATTAGGAAGGCAGCAGCACTGGGCCTTGTTGGCAGAGTTGGGTCAGGTGACTGGAAGAGACAGGGCATCAGTGCATATAAGCCCAGTCACTAGACTTAAGCAAGCAGCTGAGTCTTGGTTACTACAGTGGAAGGAGTTCTAGACAAAACTGGCTCCTGGAAGGGGATCACAGGCTGGGAAGGTACTCAGGAAGCTGAGATGAGACTAGGTACTTGGAGAGAGGGTCTGGCAACAATAGAAAGATCCAAGACGGAGTTTGAGATTTGAGTTTTGATCTCTCTCAGTTTGCTGTTGTTTGTGCTTACTTTTACTAGGGGGACTGAATTGTGGCTGCAGTAGAGTTTTGGAGTCCACATGGCAGGGTGCAAGGGGGTGCTCTGCAGATTGAGACCTGTTCCAGAAAGGAATGTGAAGGACTGAGGTCCGGAAGCTAAGGTTTAGAGTAATGAACCTGGGCTGAGGGGCATAGCCAATGAAAGAAGGGCTGGAGTTGAGAAGGCTGAAACCAAAACAAGAGTCTTCTGGCCTGAGGGCCACAGTGCTGGTTTGGGGCTAAGGGGACCCTTCTAAGTGGTGACTGAGTAGTATCTAAGAAGCATAGGTGGGGGTGTCTGGAGGCTTATTTAAGATTAAGGGGGCATATTCAGAGCCTGTGGGATCACAGTTGTGATAATAAGTAAGGGAGAGAAGCTCCAGGGCCTGTCTTGAAGGGGAAGTACCCCTAGAGAAGGTATAGAGGAAGAACTGAGTTTTGGGGTGGAGAAGCCCTAGGGACTTGCAAAGAAGGATGGTGCCAAGGAAGAGGATGTTTCCCCAGCATATTAGCCCCAAAGACAGTAAGTGAGAGCAGGAGGTGAGGGAGGCCAGAGAACATAAAAGGCAAGTCCAGAAGGGGTGTCAGGTGCTTGTGGCAGAACCTCTTGAGTCTGCTGTACCTTTTCTAACATAACTCATAGGGGAGCTGCGAAGTGGTCAATCTGTGGCATTTTCCAGAGAGCCAAGACATGCTAATCTTATATTTCTGCTGCCATACACATCTGGTTTGTTTTGTTTTGTTTTTTCCTTTTTGGTTGGAAGCAAATAAGGGCAGTATCATATCAAAAACTAAGCTGTTCAGTGTTGGAAGCAGGTTTTTTGGGGTATGGAATTGGCCACTTACCTGTGATTAGGTCTTGTGGCTAACAGTCCAATAAGGTAGATGGGACAGTTCAAAGGGCTACAAATCTTAAATGTTTGCTTTAAATTCCAAAGCACAGATCTAAAGTAGCTGGAGTATGTTATTGCAGGAAATTGTGTTTCTTAACTTTTTGTAGGTCATTTTTTTTTCTAATTATTTTCATGGCATAAGCAGGAAACTGTACATAAAGGCTTTCTTTACTTAACCAAAAGCACTAACATCGTATAGAAGAACTCCAATGAAGGTATTCATTTTATTCAACTCTGTTCCAACCCATTTTGTTAACCCCACTATAAATTCTGCTTCAAGTAGAATTTGAGTCATCTGACTGGAACTATTTGAACCTGAGTTTCTAAGCCAAATAAGACCTGCTCAATTGAGTTAATCTGCATAACTTAACAAAAGAACTTGCACAACACGGACCTCTTCATAAATCCAGGTTCTGTGTTTATTGAGCATTGGCCCCTCCCAATTCAAACATTAAGAAGGCAGTAAGTAGCCTTTGCAGCAGTAGATGCTAACCATGCTTTCAGTGTCATCTGCGAAGACAGGCAGGAGACCACCCAGATTTTATGTGGACTTCATACATAAATGCTTTCCTCAGCAATACAGGCATTTTGGTGGAGGTGGGTGATCATTCTGTTCCTTCCCTAAAGTGCAACACTGGCATGTAACAGGATGCACTCCAGTGGCTGCCTCATCCTGCCTAGTTCCCATTCCAGGGACTCAGGGTCTGAACTTGCTTCCTTACCTGCCATGCTTTGATGTTAAAGATTGAGGGGAGGCTGTCCTTGGAGGCTGGCAAGTTCTGGGTGCTTTCTCTCTACTAGGTTCTCCTGTTGGTCTCAACTTGGCCCACCTAATTGGGGTCTGACTCTTCACCTTGGAGCTCTGAGGTCTGGTTGCCATCTTTTCCTACAGTCATGATCATGCCTTGTAAGTGTTATTTTGCCAGTGTTCTTTGCCTCTGTAGGGGCCTCAGCCCTCTTGGCTTTGACCTACTTTTATTGTGGCTGTAGGCCTCCAGTCCTAGCCCACTTATTTTGGCCTGGCTTTCTTGGCCTCAGCCCTATCTATGTCTCCAGTCTCTGGGCCCTGCTGGCAACCCTGACCCAGGATGAGGCTGCTCTTGGCTCTGCCCAGCCATACTGGCATGCCCAGCCCAGGATAAAGGCTGTTCTGTTTATCCCAGGGATGGGCAAAGTCTGGCCCCTGGGCTAGATCCATTTGGGAGTGGACTAAATTTCTCTGCAGCCCCTGCCTGCATGACTGGGTCTGGTCTCCATGGAGACCCCAGCTGCAGCTGTGCAGGAAAGCTCAAGGCTGGATTTGCCATGGAGACCAGCCACAGCTGTGCTGGCAGCAAAGCAGGGCAGCTTGCTCCGGAGCCAGGGCAGAGCCACGATCTGTAGCCTGCATGCTCTGAGCCAGGGCACGCAAGCGGAAGATCACAGCTCTGCCCCTGCTTCAGACCAGGCTGTCACTGCTGGAAGGAGCCAGGGTAGAGCTGTGATCCCCTACTTGCACACCCCTGCCCGGAGCATACAGGCTACAGATCGTGGCTCTGCCCTGGCTCCGGAGCAAGCTGCCCCCATCACAAGTTCCCAGTGGCTCTGGAGCAGCCCTCTGTGCTGCTCTGCTGTGTGTGCTGCAGCATGGCTGTGGCTGGCCTCCATGGCAACTCCAAACTTGAGCTTTCCTGTGCAGCTAGGGCTGGAGCCTCCATGAAGAACAGCCCCAGCCATATGGGCAGGAGCTGCAGGGAAATGGAGTCCACTGCCAACTGGATCAACTATTTTGCCCACCCCTGGTTTAGCCCCTGGCCCTTTAGCTGGGCTCAGCTCCGAGTCCCTGACTCTGCAGGCAGTGTTGCCTCCTGTTCCTAAATGGGTGCTCTCTTAGGCACCCCTATGACTTCCTATCCATCCCTTCCAGCTAGTACCACTCCATTTTTGGTTCTTTGCCAGCTATAGATAAACCTCTTTTGGGTCTCCCTGGAACCCTAGTCACCTATCCTTTGGCTGCTAGATCATTAGGCACTTGGGTGCCCCTCTGTTAGGTCTCTGGTCAGCACCAATGGTGCTTGCAGTGGGAGCCAGGGTGACCTGAGCCCTCTGGCTCAGGAACCAGGCTTTTAGTAGGCTGGGGCCCCAGCCCTTTGGATCACGTGACCTGCTCCCAAGTATTGCAGCTTAGCTACTGGGATGTAGCTGCTGCCCTTTCCCCTGCTGTCCTTTAAACCCTTGGGTTCCTCTGGCTTCATGCTGTGCTGCATCTGGCCTTTGCTTAGCTGCCTACATAACCACAGCCCTTCGGTGCTGGTTCCCTGCCCCCCAACGAGCAGTGATTATGGGTCCCATCTACATGGCACAACCCTAGTCCTACTAGTCAAGTGACATACGAGAAATAATTCTAACTCTTAGTGATGGAGTTGAAGGGGCATAAGGAGACAACATCCCTCTTATCTAAAAATGAGTGGGGAGGGGGGGAACCCCACATGGTACTTCCTCTTAAAGAGGTACGATTTTGGTAGGTTATGTTTATTGGGCCAAATAAATAGTTGGAAGAGATGCAGAGAAGCTTTCAGGTGCCATGTTACTCCTCCTCAGGTGAGATGCTTGCAACCTTGTTTGTATTCTGCCACCAATACAGCTGTTTTAGTAAAACATATTGCCCACAAAAATCCTTGCTGCTTGTATTTTTTCCTGGACCAGCACAGTTCTCTCTCTTTTCAGGCTAACTGACCCACATGTAATTGCTGCTGGCCCAAACTAGAGGGGTAGAGGGGTGCACCAAGTGGCTACCCCTGTGGAAAAGGAGAGGCAGAGACATTTAGAGCTGTGATGAGTGGGAGGCTTTGTGGGCAATGACACAGGGAGGCCTTCCCCTACGTATATGACATGTTAGTGCAGCACACGAGAGCAAAAATGCTGGAGAGCCTGAAGCAAAGTGGAACAGACAAATAGATAGACTAGCCAAAGACAGCACAGAAGCCCTTGTTGCTGAAGCAGAGGCTCAGGTGCCCCCAGAGGGATTACCAAGGAAGGTCTCTTGATCAGGATTTGATCCTCACTCACACCGGGAGTCTGGGGTCTGGGCGTGGAACAGCAGTGGCTGTTCTGTTCCCTCTTTCCTGTTGGTCACCTGATGCTTTTTATACCTAGTCTTATGCTAACCTGCTGGCCTCAGGGCTATTCACAATCTTGTTTTATAGCTGTTACCCTGTGGGATTAAAAGGTGTTAAAATTATTATAAAAGGTTGCTACCCAGACTTGGGTTTCTCCAATAAGCAAATTGCAACGCAGCATCTTCAGGTTGAAATTAACATTACTCCACCTAACTCCAACTCTTTTAGAACTGTCTGACTATGCTTTTTTGAGATGTCCTTTCCTGGAATGTACTGGGTAGGCCAGGTGATTGAATCTAGTTTTTATCATCATCAAGGTTAAATTCTGAGGAAGAAAGAACTATTAGGTCAGCTAATTTCAAAGCTATAGCTTTGTCTTTGAGGCCTAGTCAGTTCCACAGACAGTTACAAGTTACGTTTGCGGGTTACAAATATACATGCTTTATATTAGACAAAAGTTCCAAATGCCTCTAAGAAGCCTGTATTTATTACTTATTAATTTCTTTAGTTCTGGCCGTCACATGGTATGTGTTTAATTGGACCAGAATCTGGACAAAGAACATGAACCAAAGCCTAGTGAGATCAGTGGAAAGACTCCTGTTGACTTCAGTCAATTCTGAATGGTGGTGAGAACACAGATCAGGAGACCTTGGTATATGGCTTGGTGTAGCTTCTACTGTCACTCCTTTCATCCACATGCAACCTATATGATCCTTTTCTACAAATGGGGCAGCTCCTTTGATTTTTTTTTTGGGGGGGGGGGTTGTTTTTGTTTGTTTTTTTTTTTTTGTTTTGGTTTGTTTTTTTTAAGCAGGCTTAATGACTGCCAAGAGCTAAATGACTAGATCCAAATAAATGACCTTCAAGAGCCAGAGTGTGAGGAGGATGACTGCATTGCTGAGGCATTGCATTTCTGTGTCTATTCTCTCTTTGCTGAGTGGGTCTGGGGAAGGAAAGCAATGTAAGAACTGACCCTTCTTTGATTATTTGCTACTGAAGATTCCCTCTTGCAGAGGGTTCCTGCTGCCACTACACTGGTTGCCTGGCCACATCCCTACACTATTGTCGTAGCCTATTTGAGTTTTGGAAAAACCGTATTCTATTCTCTCTCCCCACCCCCCTGCCCCTGCAATCTTTAAAGCAGGTCCTAGAGTAGTCTTCATGAAATAGTATAATGAAGATGATGGGAACCTGTAAGAACAAAAATAGTCCCTATAACAATCATATGAAGTTAAATTAATTCAAAGGATCTATTTATATTGAAGTAAAGTTTACTACACCAAAAATCAAGCAAATAGATAGTATCTCTAGTATTCCATGCTGATAGACCAGAACTTTGATTATTGGCTTCTAGGCAGGATATAGTCTTATTATTACTTCATAAGAGAGGGTTAACACTTTTTTTTTTTTAAAGTAACAACTTGAAGCACAAGTAAGCTGAACAATATTAATCATTCCTAATAAAGGTACAATTACAGCAGGCTGTGAAATCTGTGCTGTCAAGATATTTTGCAGCGTTGTATAATCTGACTTGCCCTGAGCAAGTAATGAAGCAAGTGGCATCAACATCAACTTCTGCAGAATATAAGTTTAATATATATATTTCATCTTCAAGCTTTGTAGATGCCTAGATGATTTAAAGAAATGAAAAGAGTACATCCAATACTGGAGCAGTGGGGGAACAAGTAAATATAGGCTGCTCTTAAACTGAATTAGTACAGCAATAGAATAAGCTGAGGTAAAGTTGCACTGGACTCCTCCTCCGGAGGCTCATAGCAAGGCAGGATGAAAATTTTAATGCTGCCTTTTGGCTTCACTTTTAATCTCCTTCAGGACTTCTCTATTCTAATATGAAGGTCTTCTGAATTCTATTACTGGGTAATCAGTGTAAAAAATGTAAGCCTTATGATCTCGAACCTGGTTGCAGTACTTTGTAATGTAAATAAGGTCATTTTCCTTTTCCACGTTTAATACACATCCAAGAAGAGATTTATACACTGTTATTTCTCTGAAAAGAAACCACCCCTGGTGGAGAGTTCATCTAGACTGTGGATTTTTTTTCACACTATTGTTGTTAAACCTAACATGTTTTATATTAGGTTTTAATAACTTATATTGTGGGGTGGGAAATAAAAACCTGTCACAATTAAAGAATTTGTGCTGTCTACTGCAAAATATCTACTCTCATTTGTTTTTGAACTCAGACATGCAGCTGGAAAGACTTTTTTTCATTCATGTGGGTAATGGCTGTAGCTTGTCTATTTTAAATGGCCCAGCTTCTAAAGCATCTCCATAGGATCTTAGCTTCTTACCTGAAGGTAACAGCCAGAATAATTTGTGTCTTTAGTGCTCTTGGACAGTAGTTCTCAACTGGGGATTCAGATCCCCTGGGGGGCTGTGAGCAAGTCGGGGGGGGGGGGGGGCAGGGTCCATGTGGCCTAGTTTGGCATTAGGAGAGTTGCCTTGGTCCTCCCAGGGCTGAGATGAGTCCTGAGGAAGGGGTGATGGTGGTGGGCACACCCCACAGCCTCCACCTTGTGGATGGTGCTGCAGGTGGGTGGGTGGGGCTCTGCACTGCTGCTGCTCAGGTGAGTGGAGCCCCTGGGTTCCCTGCCATTGAGCCCCATTGTGGCACACATGGACCATGGAGGTTTTATAGCATGCTGGGGAGGGGGTAAGGTGAGGCAAGAACTCAGGAAGAAAATTCTTGAGAACCCCTGCCCTAAGAGATGGAATTTCAGGCTTTAATTTGGGAAGGGGGGGGGGAGAGTTGAAGTTTCTGACTTCCCATTTTTTCAAGCTCTGTGGACTAATGTAGTTTAGATTCAAACTAAAGTATAGAAATGTATTTCTAAGTTAGAATAGAGCTGTGTCTAACAAAAGAACACCTGCATGAGCTTATCCCCCTTACCCTTTTATATTTGACCTTCAGAGCCATCACTGATAGTTTCTTGGTCACATCCTCAGCTGATATATGTTGGCATGGTTCTTGCCTAAAGTCACCCAGAGGGAAATGGTATTCAGTAAACATACACAAGGCAGTTTTTGTAAGAATTTTCTTGAACTTTACCTCATTCCTAGATGCACACTTTGTACTTGAAAAAAAAATTCTATTTTCATCCCCCTTGCTTGTGAACTTTTTGAATCCTAAAAAGAGTGGACATATTAAATACAAGAGCTAAGGCATATCTTATTCCTCTGCCTTGGCTTTTGACAAAGCCCCATGTGACCTTCTCATAAGAAAGAGAAATGTGGGCTAGACAAAACAATGCTGGAGGGCTAATTAAACTGGCGTGGGCTAATTGGCATTACTGCACAGCTATGCTAATTAACGTGTCTGCACTCTGCAGAACTGCCCGTATAGGACTCCTTTGCTTCCATTTTAGAAGACAGATTGCCCAGAAGTGAGCAGGATGATGTCCAGCACAGTAAGGTTGCTGTGTAGACCTATCCAATGTGCCAAATCCAGACCCAGTGAAGCTCTAGGCCAGTGGGGGCCAACCTCTTTGGCAGGCATGCTACAACTGCACCCTCCCGGAGTGCCACTCGGACTCCCCTTCCTCATCTTTCTGCTCCCTTCCCTATCTCTTGCTATACTACCTGCCTTCTCCCCAATCTCTTGTTTGCCACATGGAGGCCACTTGTGGCACATATATGCCACAAGCTGGCCACCCCTACTCTATGGAGCATCTGATTCAGAATCTAATGAGACCAGTTCTAGTATTTGAAATCTAACAGCCAGTAAAGGATTAGAAGTGGAGTTAGTCCATATGCAACACTGCTAAAATATCTATAATGACAGGTAGCAGCCAGCTGAACAGCTAACCCATAGTATGCTGTGCACTTGAGGGAAATCTTAGAGCAAAGAGACGAGAAGTTCCACAGATAAAGCCTGCTGAATATTGGAAATGTCTGTCCTCTAGATATGTAACTCAAGTCCCAGCTTAATTATATTTCTAGATATTTAACCAAGTTCCATATGATTTATTTAAGAATTGGAGAAAGTGCATCCCAGATCTGCAGGAACATAATGTATCTGATTTACACTTTAAATCCTGGTGCAATATCAAAATATTCCTATCAGCTTTCTTTCCCCTCCCTCTCCCCCCATCCCCAAGCTGCATAATGCCTGCTTTATCTGTCCACCTTCATGGGTGATGAGGCAAGGCAATTATGACACATTATTGCAAGCAAGTGTCTTAATGCTTCTCCATTCAGTTTTTTCAATACAAATCAAGTGAGGCTTATATGGACAGACATGGGACTTAAGTTCTGTAGTGATATTATACTGAGTATCAGTGATGTATGCTGAGTATTTCAGTTCTTCACTACAGCCAAGACAATCATTCAGTAGGAGTAGCTGTTGAGCCGCAGTTTAGTGATAGTTGAACATTTATCTAATGTTTAAAAAGATTAGTTTAAAAAAAACCTTGGTTTAAAAAAAAAAAAAAGCGAACAAACTGGTATTCTTCAGTACCATAAAAAGTGAACTGTTAAACTTTTAATTTTGCAAATTAAATACTTTTTCCCTTATTGTTTAATTTTTTTTTATAAATATAAAAATGGTTATTTAGATATTTTCATCTATCCAAACCATGTGTCTTCTGAAAGCTGTCAACTCACAGGGAGCTGTTTTCTTAACACAGAAGTACCATCTTTCTAGACAACACCTGTTGTAAGTGCAAGGTGTAGACCCCAGGGACCCTTAATAAAAAAGCTTGAACATTTCACTTAAGTCCAGGTTTGAGTGTTTGCTCAAAGTAAGAGAGATTACTGTCATAAATATCATAAAGTGGAAGTGTAGGATAAAGAGGTCAGAAACCAGTAAAAAAAAAAAATAACCCTGAGTTTTAAATAATGGAATTCTTTCTTTGTGAATTGTAGGCAGCCCTTGATCCTCTAGATCATGGTATATGCATAAGAGGTCTAGTCAGGTGCCTGATGAATCTGCTTGTATGGAGTCCTGCACCCATCACCCCAAGACCTTTGATGCATATGCCTAGACAAGAGTATGGAGGAGTGGAGGCTGCCCAAAACCTACCATTCCTCCTTTAGTCTATAGTCAATAGACCTTTTAGTCTATTGAAACAAAATCCAAAGGCCAGACTGAGTCCAGACGTTCAGTGTCTCAATGGCCATAGATTCTGCCAGAAAACAAAAGATAAGAACTGCTGCTGACTGCCTTATGTCTCGGTGAGGGCATGTTTGTGCCAGGGTGATGTCCCTCAGCCTTTTTCCAACCAAGAAGTACCCACAAAGCGGTGGAAGCTAGCCGCCCTATATTTTTTGAGGTGCCAGGTGCATAATTCATCTTACTCTGTAGGTCACAATGTTATGGTATTTTATAGGAGTTACTCTGCCACAAGTAGCCCCACCATGTTACCACCAGACCCTTCAGTCAGGTGCTGGTTACAGTCATACCCAGGACTGATTCTTTGTGAATAATTACTTTCAATAGGCAACACATACTTGTTCTACTTAAAAAAAACAAAAAACAAAACAAAAACAAACAAAAAAATGTGCCTTTTTTGTACTATTTTGTAGATAAAAGAAAACAGCATGACAGTATATCAGAATTGTACTGAAGCTGCACTTGTCAGGCTAGCAGAATGGAAGGTTTTCTACCATACAATTGATAGAATACTGGAGTTTAATGAAATGTCCTTGGTAATACCTATAGGTAGGCAAAACTCACCTGTCTCCAATTTATTATATAGTGAATCTTCCCACTGAGTTTCTGGAAGAATGGCTAAAGTTCATATGCCTTTTGTGAGAAGCAGGGTAGCACTCTTCATAATTCAGTTTCCCACTGTACAGTGGAGATCACGTGGTACTCATCTTTTCAATGCAATACAAATTATGAATGCAAGCTAAGCAAACATGAACAGAAGAAAAGGAATCCATGGCCCCTTTCCCCACAGTGAAGCCCAGTGAGTGGTACAGACTTGCAAATTACCTGATGATGGTTGATATATATGGAAAATTATAGATGTTGCACTTCAGACCTACCATATTTTGTAGTGTATAAGTGAACACAGTATATAGGTTGTATAGGTTGACCCCCATATTTCTGTACAAAAAAGTTAGGATTTTTGTAGCTCTGGTGTATAAGTCTACCACTCCACTAGGGAAGGCAGCAGGAGGGTGGCAGGGTGCACTAGCAGTGGGAGAAGGTGGTGAGGGTGATCTGCAAGGTGCTAGAAGCCTGGGCAGGCTTGTGGGAGTTACAGAGAACAAAAGATCAGGCTAGTTAAACTAAGTATCATGGGAAAGAACAGTACCAAAATACAAAAATATATCCTGGACCCACTATGGACAAAAGGACTAGGGCATCTGCTTCTTGTGCTAGGCAGCCATGAAATTCCATGGAGGTAGTTGGGTCTGACTGAGAGTTATAACAAAGTCTGACCAGTACAGCTATGTTAGGATTTGCTTTGGTTACTACAGGAAGTAATGTTGAGCTACCATGAATATTAACCAAAGGCCTAGACTGTACTGAGAGCCAGGCAGCTATGTGGTGCATCATTTACTTTCATTTTGCTTAACTTCAGGGATGTAAGTATCTGTAGCCTAAGGCCTTGGAGCTAATGGGACCAGATTTTCAAGGGCACACAATATTTTACTGCACTGCAGAGCCAGCTTGATTGTTTTGTAGCTAATTTTAATTTAAGATTAATATTGCTTTCCATGATCTCGTGAAAAGAAATATTGTAGTTAGTGGGCCTCATGCCTAATTACTTTGCAATTATCTTTTCTAAGGAGATGCATATTAATATGTATTATGGAATCTCTCTTTCTCTCTGCTGTAGTTCTGGTCTGTCAAAGTTTCCATTATGAACCTGTAATTTCAGGGATTTATAACTTTTTGCCCCCATAAAAATTTGCTTGAGCCTGCAACTTGGCATAACAGGGTCCCAGGTTAAACTCATCAATATCCTGTTTTTATGCTCTCAAATTATTTTGTAAAATAGAAGTTTATTTTGTATTCATCTCTTGCAATTTGTAAATCCAAATATTGGTCGGCTATTGATACATGATATGGACTAATTCTATTTTCTTTGAAAAATTATTTCATAATTTTGTTGTTGAGAGTAACCAGAATGCTCACACTAAAAATATCTTGTAAATTTAAATCCATTTTAATCTTTTTTTTCTCTCTGAGCAAATAATAGGGTTTTCATTATACACCTCATATTTTAAAGCTACTACAATCTGTGGTCAGATGATCACACAATCTGACAATTCTACCCAGACTGCTTTCTGTATGCCTGTTTGAAACCAACTCCAGCTGCCCTATTTACTGAAGGAAGGCATTGAATCAGACCTGTGCCTCATTTTTGTTGTGGTTGCTAGATGGTACTGACCATTTAAACAAAACTAAGGTGCATTACATTGTAAAGCTAAGAAATTCCAACTGAGCCTTGTTTCCAGGAGCTCACCTTTGCATTAGTATTTTGTTTTGTTGAAGTTATATTTACTCCCCCTTTCCTGACATGCTATAACTAACCACTGGAGTTTTCAGGCCCTAACTCATGGAAATGTTATAACATGATTTTAGCTTCTGTTCAAAAAATAAAGAAAATTATAAATGAAAAACTTGAACATGACCCACATCAGACAGAAGCTGCACTGTCTGATTGAACATACAGATAGTCTGAAACAATAGTGGTAAAGGGTGTGAACCTGTGTTAATTCTGCCATGTCAAGGAAAGGGTGGAGTTTTGACATGTGGGCAAGGCAATCTTTTGGGGTTGGAGCTGTAAGAACCATATTTATATCCTGACTGGAGGTGAGGGGAGGGTAGTGATTTGACTTATCCATGCTAAATGATATCTGAGCTGCTGGTCAACCCATCCCTTCACTCTAATCATCTTGCCAGGAACAATCTCACCATCCTTTTTTTTTTTTTAATTTATTGTCCTTTTAGTCCATTTATCCTCCTTTCTGTGATGCATTCGATGATTAAGCTCCTAATCCGCATCTTGCTCAATACATCAGAAACACTACTATTGACATTCAGTGATCCAAAGCCCAACTGGACATCTGTGACTGACAATTTAAATAGTCAAATGCTTGTATAGTATGCTTGCTTTTTAAATACATTTTTTTCAGGGGTGGAAGATAAGGAGGAGGGCAATGGAGCCTCTGTGAAGGCAGTTTCTTGGCAACCAAATATTCAGATATAACCTTGATGAGTTGACTTAAAAATAACTAGATGGAAGAGTAGTGAAAAAAACAGTAAAAAATATTTCTCAGAAACAAACAATTTAAGCAAACATTCATCAGCTGTTTCCAGTATTTTTTTTTTTTTTTTTCTTAACTAGACTGCTGGTTAGAATTAAGTGCTTTCCTGAGCTCACAGTTGGCATGGGAAAAGCTGCTAATTGGACAGGGTGAGGTGCAAGATTAAAGAAATATGTTATTGCTTTGCACTACAGTTCTTGGAAAAGGCATTGCAGGTAAATCAGCAGGAGCTAAAAAAGCATTCAGGAAAATATACCCAAGTGCATTAAGTACTTGATGGATTTTTCTCCTAGCAAAGTAAGTATCTAACTTGCTTTGCTATATGCTGGGCTACCAGACATCAGAAATGACAGTGCTGAATTTTACAGTGCAGATTTATTTTTCACTAGGTGCATCTACATGTGCACTTTACTGCAGTTGACTAATTAGCTCCACATTAAAGTGTCACCATCTGCATGTGCACCGGTATTAGGGCACAGTGAATTAA
Source organism: Alligator mississippiensis (assembly GCF_030867095.1). Taxonomy (NCBI): domain Eukaryota; kingdom Metazoa; phylum Chordata; order Crocodylia; family Alligatoridae; genus Alligator; species Alligator mississippiensis. Next base: position 161,048,383 of record NC_081826.1, read on the forward strand.
TTACATCTGCCATAAGATAGTATTATTAGAGACAGTATTATCTTACAGGGGAGTCATTTACTGTACAGAAATGCACATGTGGGTGGTGACCAGGACTACAGCAGTTTGAGCCAGCAGCGGGGTTGGGGCATCGGCCACACAGCTCCGCAGTTTTGGCACTGGTGCCTCAGCCATCCCCTCTTTCACTTGATGCCATGACCCAAAGCTTGGGCCTATCCCCACTGTGTGCTGCCAGCTCAGGCCTGCTCCACCCTGGCTCCATCAGCTGTGGTTCCAGAAACATGTGCAAATGCTGTGCCTGGGAGCAGCTGACTCCAATGCAAACAGCACCAGAGTTTATCACATTGCCTAAATGGCATGTGTAGGTGAACCCACTGGCTGGATCCAGACATTCAGGCACATGCAGTTTGTGGCACTGCAAACCTCTTTGAGATACCACAAACTGCATGCTGGGCATGGTTAAAATCCTGCACATTCCCCTGCACTGCAAATTTGTTATCCTGGTACCCAAAAAAATGTATGTTGCAAAAAAACCCGAAGTAGCATATACCACAAGAGCATGAGCCCACAGAGACAGACTTTTTGTTGTCCTGGGAGACTCCCTCCTCTAGTTCTGCCCTAACTCCTCTAGCATGCTGGGAGCTGGGATGAGCAGGGAAATGGCAGTTTCCCTGAAGTGGGGCATTTTGCCCTGCACCAAAGCCCACGACAACTGTGTATATAGTGGCAAGAAGTAGTGGCACAAATTTATGCTGCTGCTTTTGTACTATTACAAGCATACACCTTTGCATGTGGACTATTTAACAGTGTATTCAGTAGAGATGGTTCAGTAGGTCTTAGTGGCAGTTTATCAGCATCCTCAAGAGAGGCCACATCAATTTATGATTAAGGGACTGGACCGGGACTTGGAAGATACCCCTTTGTTCAGCTCCTGGTTGTGCTGCAGACTTCGTGACCTTGGATAGCTCGTTTATCTGTGGATTTCCCCATATGTGAAATTGTAATGACAATACTTCTTATCCAATTCCCTTCCTCTGTTTCCTCTCTGTACAAGCCACTTAGGAAAAGAATTGCCTATCTTGTTTGGGCCTATAGATGCACCTCTAATGTAAAGCAAAGAGTTGCTTAAGAACAGAGTAATTTTGCAAACCAAAAAAAAAAAAAAAAATTAAGTCACTACTATTTGACAAGGTTCAAGGCAAAACATTTTTGCTATATTCCACCCCCCACCCCCCCAAGAAGAATGTTATTACATATTTTGGGGGAATATTTTTTTCAGGTTTATCACTTTTCTCCCTCGTCTCCATTATTCTTCCATTTTGCACAGATGTCCATGATGGATTCCTTTTTCTGTTTTTCCTCATCCACTTCCTCCTCCTTCTGAGTATGGAGTTATGGGGGAATGAAAAAAGAAAAAGTAAAAACAAAAAAACAATTTTTAGCCATTAATTCTTCTGTCTTTAATGGCACACAAGGAGGAAAATCCTACATGAAAGAGAACTCAGTTTTTAAATAGCAAATGCAATAACTTCAAATTGAAATTTATTTCTTTTCTTTTTGTTTCATTAGATATTTCTCCATATAAAAATAATATTTTCCTGTGAAAAAAATGACTCGCTGTTCTCCAGCTGGAAAATCTTATTTTAAAAATGGTCTAGCTGTAGCAAACATTCATAAATATATCAATTCCTTATTCATCTCCATTTTTAATGTATTCAAATGAGTTCCACCAGCAGGTGGTACATTAATAGAATATTAGTAGAGTTGGCAGAAGAAGAGAGCATGCCTGCCCAGTGACAAGGTTGAAGGGCATGAGACACAAGTAGCAGCCAGAATTGCATCTAGTCTGACATACACAATATATGTATTTTCCTCCATAGCAACAGAAGACTTCCTGGATAGCTTAGTCTCACACAGTGCTGCCTGAGGACCACCAGGTGTTCATCCATGGCATGCTATTGGATTGCTGTTTAAAATGCCCAGAGATTGGTGACGACTGGAAATCAGAGTTGTTGACTGTACAGTCATTTTTAATATTTAATGGGCAAGCTGGTTTCATGTTTTAACTGTAATAGCCTGATCTTGAGGATGTATGTTCAGTGTGTCCAGGAGGAAGGATCCCCTGATTGAAGTTACTGGCATAAGTATCCTGGACAGAGTGAGTTTCAGGTGTCCTTCTATTTTATGACTGTCTGTTCTAACACCCCAGGGTTATATAACTGGCATAACACAGCACAGGCCTGCTCAGTGGCTTCGGTAGTGGGAAAGTTTGCCTCCTTTACATACACTGCATTGTGCACAAATCAACCAGAATCAGGGCTCTGTTCCTTTCTACTGAAATGTCTGGTATGCTATAGATAATTGGACTTGGATGGCTGCTTTTCCAGCTCAGCCATTTACAAGCCTGATTAAATGCCTGGCCATAAAAAGAAAAAGTGTTGTTGGACTGAATCCATGAAGTAGATAGAAACTTCTTTGCCTACAGTAAGGGAGAATGCATGGAAATTAAAGAGTAAATTTTTCTATGTAAATTCATTTGATTTCCTCTAGGATGCTGAATTTGATTGAGCTCTCTATCTCTGTCTCACTCTCCATAGTGGGATTTTGAGCTAGGAATGGATGGTGCTGCAATACAAATAGGACTAACTGGCCCACAAGTTGGTGTACCTGATATTACCAGATATGTTATAAATATTGAATTAAGGCAATCTCATTGTAAGTACCTTATTCAATTGGGACTGCGGAGTGTCTTACCATTGATAAAAGTAGTATTTTCAAGGTATTTGTTATAAATGATAAAAAATGAGTTACTTCAGCAAAAAGAGATGCTAAAAAGAATGTACATCCAAATCATGTAGTTCTCTTAAGACTTTTGTACTTGCTGTATATTTTTAAAGTAAAATAACCTACCCCAAATCATCTTACTCTTTTACTAACTCCCCACCTTAGAGTTAAAACTCTTCTCCATTTTCTATTTCTAAGGGGAAATTAATGGACTTACAATGTACTTTCAGAGTCTTCAGTTTTGGATTAATGAAGAACCCAGTTATGAAGAGGAGGAGTTTATGCAAAAGCCATTATGGAACAATTAGAGAAAGTGCAGTCCTGGAAGTCTCCTTTTGTTTATACTACTGAGGCATTGGAACAGGAGCCTTCTAGTAATCTCAGTAGTCAGTAGGGCTTGGGTAAAGAGTATGCTCCAGATCCATTTGGGGATTACTATACATGAAGGCAGGGATCTGCTGGGTACTTAAGCTGCAAAAAGAGGGATATATCTAAGGCGGGGCGGGGGGAATCTTTAGGGTACGGACACTTAATTTATGAACATACCAAGGCTTGAAATGGTAAGGGAGGTTGTGTGTATACCTGAGATTAAAGGTATAGGTCTGTAAGTACAGGTGGGAATGTACAAGTGGAAATATTTAAGTCCATTTATATCAATATATGTACAGATTGTTGTTGTCTGTATGTATGCATGCACCTATATAAAATATTCACAGTCATGGGTAGGTGGATGCATATATACTGTAATATGAATGGTCACCTCAATTTTTGAAGCATGGTACTAAATGCCACATTAAAGTATTAGTTATAGATCAGTATTTAAAAACACAGTTCTTTAAAATATGAACAGGTCAAATTAGAGTGAGTTTTCTAGCACTGAAAACCCAGTATAATAAGCACATTTTAAAAAAATGGACTATTTTGTTTCCCAGCTAGGAAGCTTAACTTTTTTGACAAACTGGCCATATCTGTAGGTGCTATGATTTGAAAATCTAGTTCATACTGTACAGACTACCTTTTCCACCTATAATTCATGTTATTAATGCTGATGAAGTTATACTCCTGTTACAATTTTTTTTGTCAATTTATAAGTCTTTTATCCACTGCCCTTTTTGTTCTGCTGTCCAATCTAAAAGTAATCTTTGGAGGATGCTAGCCATAAACCAGATGAATGTACAGCAAAAAGAACAAAGCTATTAAATAAATTAATCTTAAATTATGCTTAATAGTCAGCCATCATTAAGCAGTATTTTTTTATTTTTGAGCCACTTTTCTCCAAGATTGTCACATTTCACTCCCTCCTCCCCTCCCACTTGTTAAAAATTGAGGTCTTTACAAAAGAAACTAAAGATCAAGGTCATGTCTAAAGTTGTTTCATTGAAAATGCAAATGCTGTTTGATCTTTCCATGCGCTTGGCTTTTACCAGTGTAGTTTTACTTGATACCATGTTCAGTTTGGTAGAAAGGGACAGACGGCTAAAATTACATAAGTAGGGACTACCTCCACTAATTTCCCTTTTGTATTGAAACTTAAAAAATAAACTTTTACATGTTTCAGGAAAGTTAAAAGACATGTTAAAGAAATTGATCTTGCTATTTCATACACTGAAGTGAGACTACTTTGAGTAGTTTTCAAACCCAAACCCTGATAATTAGAACTATGAGCTGTGGATTTAACTGCCAATTGTTAACTCCATTTGTGTCACATTTTCCTGGGTGAGAATGTCTGTCTGCAGTGAGCTTGTCAAAGTTATTTACAGGTTGTAATGAAAGGTGTATCATTATTTTTCTATTCAGGATTGAGTATATTATATGTGCTGCAATTGCAGGCTTGAAGATTCATAGCAAAATTGTGCCTACCATTGATCTAATTGAAAATCACAGCATCTTCTCCTGTAGATTCCCAAATACTGATATTTGATTAAAAGCCACTGTACCAACTTATTTTTATTTTCTTTCCTGAATTGTATCAAACAACAGCACAGAATCTTCAGTATTTTTGCTTTCAAAGGTGCCCTGGAAAATATAGTTACTTAAATTCAGGAGCAGGATAGTCTAGACAGAGGGGCACAAAGGCTAAGAGTTGGGAGATGTGATCTGCTTGCCTTTTGTACACAGACTATGTGTGTCTGGTTAATTCTGCAAATATAGGGATAATAGTCTTGGAAATCTGGTTAGAGATTGTTTGATCAAAGATATCGTGTAAGTGAAAATGTTATTGTTCTTTGTTTGCAGTTTATTTTCATGTATTGCATCTTACTGAGGTTTTTTTTCCTTCTTTTCTACATGATAAGATTATCTATCTATCTTCTAATCCAAACCAAGAAACACCTCCTACTACTATCTCCTTCATTCCTTTCTCTGACACCCAGGTCCCCATTATGCCATCCAGTCTTCCTCAAATCACAGCAACTTCCTTTCAGAGACACTTTCCTGTGTCTGACTCTCCACAGCCAGCCCAAGTTTTGCAAAAGTCAGAAGAGGATTTTATGGGATTGTATTATTCCCCCTAGAATTACAATTTGTAGGTAGCATCAGATTGAGTTATCGTGAAGCAGACAAAGATAGCAATGAAAACACATTTAGTAAAAATACTGAAGCTAAAGAGATGAAGGGGAAAACAGAACTGGGAGAGGAGGTGTGGGGAATAGAATTCTTGTAACTAGTTCTAGGTATTTTTCAGCTAAAATATTCCTGCCTCAGAAATTAATGAGAGAGAGGGAGAATCTGTAGCTTGTTGAACTTGTATAAATGGCAACCCTCCAAGGTAGCCAGCCCAAAGAGGCTCTAAGAAATTGTAATTATCTAGGCAGTTGAATCTCAAACATTTATCAGAGCCCCCAATCTGTTTTGTCAATTGAAATGAGAGAGAAAGCCCAAAGGTTATTGAGTTACCAGTAGTTACTCTTGAGGAACACTTCAGAATCTTTCTTCACCCTCTTCTCTCACAAAGAAAGATATTCACAATGCTTCTCTCACTACTGCTTATGGGAATACATACCCTCCATTGACATCAGATCATAGTGCGTTTTATGGTTGAATGTTTTTTAACAGGTTTAACTTTAACAACCAAAATACCAATTTGTAATTTCAAACGATGGACCTGGTCCTCATGTATAGTGTGGCCTTTCTTTTCTATATTGCTGATAGGGTATTTTGTACAAAAAAAAGAAAAAGCTAGTTAGGATTTTTTTTTTTTTACCTCTCATACTCATTGAGGTAAACTTGTAGAAATTGTATTTACGAATTAATAATATTTTTGTTTGAAGCAGGATTTATAGTATGTGATAGGGCTTATCCAAATGTTTAGCGTCCATTCTATGTTTCACTGAAATTTTTAATTGATCTTTTTATTTTGTTCCCTTTCACTTCAATTATTCTCTTATATACAGCACAACTTGTTGCACAATCTTCTTTCCATTTCTTCATGCCACTAACTTAAACTTTTCATGACAGTTAAACTCCTTTTCATTGCTCCATTCTTCCAGAGACTCCATCTCTCTAAAGTACATAAACTAGAGCTAGCCTTTGGCTTAAGCAATTCAAACAAAGATGACTAGGAGCAAGCTGCGTAATGGAAGGGGGACAAAATAAATCATAATCTCATTGTTAATAAAGGGGGCTTTAAGATGTTGCAAGATACTTTCTTAATATACGTCAGTATGGCCTCTGGACTGGCCTAGGACCACTGCTAAGAAACAATCCTCACTTGCTCCTTGTGAATGCAAGCATATAAATTAGGCAGCATATATAGCAGAGGAGCAGGCGTGGGGAGCCTAACTGAAATGCTGGGATATGTGTTCAAGGCCAGTCTTAATCACTTCGGCCCCCTCCTGAGCTCCCTGAGTGGTAGACTTGGGTGTGTAGAACTGGCTGTGTGTGGAAACAGGTGCGAGCGAAGCTTATTTCTTGGTGACAGTTGTGGCCACCTCCTGAAGGCTGCAGTAGTCTTGGTGTCTCATTGTCTCCAAGCACCCAAAGCAGTCCTTGCATTCAGTCTGATTACCTTTCTGATACTGTGTATCCTGCAATCAAAGGTATTGTTGCAGCATAAGCAGAGATAGATTTAAATTAGCTAGTTAATGTAACAATGCAGTAAGACTAGTGCAGTAAGACTAGCTGCAGCCCCCTAAGTAGATACTTGCTGATATGTCTTCATTGCATTATTATTCAAAGGAGTCAAAGATAAAACTGGGGTAGGTTTGTCTACCTGTGCTGCAAAGACACCTCTCGCTGTAGTGTGAAATACCCTAAGTCTAACGAGAAGAGGGCAACTTTTCTTTTTTATGTTGCAGCAAATTTTAGAGAACATGCCTGCTGAACACTAAGCATACAGCACATTCATAGTGATTTAGAGGTGCAGTGTACTGAAAGCAAAGGCATATGAGCTTATTAGATATACAAAGTTGGGGGGAGGGAGGGCAAATTGTGAAACTAAGTTTAGAAAGTAGTTCCTCTTTCTCATTTCTTCTTTATACCAAATGTGAATTTAATCAGCCTTGCTAATGAAGCAAACTTATATTTTTCCAAGCTGCATCATATACCCAATGTTATTACCATATGCTACTAAATATAAAGTAGGAGAGATAGGTAGTAGTGGATAAAAATGTAAAACCCATGGCAGAGTACTTAACAGCTGTTAAAATAAAACGAACAGCACTCCAAGATGCATGTCTAAATTTATTAACTATGAAATCTGGGAATTATTTTAGCTCAAGAAGCTGGTAAGGCCACATTTGGAAGTTTGTTTGTAGTTCTTCACATCTAATGGGCTCATGTGGAACGGCTAATACGGCAAAGGAGAAAATAAACCATATGGCAAAGATAAAGATAGAGGGACTGGAGGATAATGGTTATTCAGAGAAACTAAAAAAGTACAGTGAGTCTCTCTTCTCTGAAAAAGCAGGAAATAAGAGGGAAGCACAATGAGATACAATATACAGAAGTCTGAACGGGTGTTTATTAGGGCTGTGTGAAACGGCACCATTCCATTTCGATTTATATTTCGAGGTTTCAACAGAACAGTATTTTGTTTCGATTTCCATTTCAATTCAAAACTGCTATTCCATTTTGTTTTGCCCATAGGTTATAATGGGAAAGCTTGAAACAGCCTCTCTCAGCTGGCAGGCAGATCAGCGGCCTGCAACCCTGGGAGGGCTGCAGGGACTGTGCCAATCCTCCCAGGGTTGCAGGTCCCTTATCTGCCTTCCAGATGAGGGAGGGAAGCTGGATGCTGCTGCCTGGGACCAGGGATCTGGGAAAGAGAACTGACCCCAATTACTCAATTCCCCTCCCCAGCACTTCAATCGCACTGGGGAGGGGAACTCTGCTCAGCTGGGCTGAGTTGCCTTCCCCAGCCCTGTTGCAGTGCTTGGAAGGGGAACTGAGACCGGGCACAGTTTCCTTCCTCTGCACTGTGATCGGCTTCCAGTAGCCCAGCTGTGGGAGGCAGGGAGAGCCAGGACTGCGCTCCCTACCTGGCTGAGCCACATGGGGCTGCAGAGCTGCTGGGAGTGCAACCCTGGTTCTCCCGTCTCCCACCACCTGGCTGCTGGCTGTTTCAAAACTTTCAAAACGTTTCGACTAGCCTCGTTTTGTTTCAAGGCTGTTTTGAAGCCCTTCATTTCTTTTTTATTTCACTGTTTCAAGCTCAAAATAAGTCGAAACAGTTTTGAAACAAAACAGCTGGCAAAAATTTGCACAGCCCTAGTGGTTATAAAACATGAACAAGGAAATATGAAATGATAGGAGCAGTTAGGTATCACTGCTTTACAACATGATGACTGTATCAGAGAATAAACTGTTATGAACCACCAGTAGAAAGAGTTCTAAAGAGTTTGACAATCAATGCAAGGAATAGTCATGGTGAAGGAATAGGAGAGGGGTAGGTAGATACAGGTGCCATTTTCTATCTACATCTATGGGTAAAAGTAACTTTACTAACACTACCACTTGGAGACAAATGAAGAAAAAGGGGAAAAGCAAGAAGAATTCTCTTTTTTTAATAAAAATATAATAAGTCCCTCCTCTACACCTCTCAAAAACCAGTATTGTAATATTTTCTCCAGAAAATTACCAACATTTTTGGTACGTTTTTGGTACAAAGACGTGTCTTTTTTTTTCATTCCTATTGTGTAAACAGGGTTGGATCTGATATCCCTTGCCTGCCTTGTGGCTTAGGTGGTGGTGCACAGAATAAATGATGAACCACCAACTCCCTGCTGGTCCTTTTAACTAGTGTATGGATTATTATGTTATCTGCAACAACTTCAATTAGTTTACACAGTGGTGTTTTAAGGAGAAAAGCAGCAGGAAGGGTAAAACTTTAAAAAGGACAAATATCCTTTTTCTGTGCATGGATGAGGAAAGAATGAAATAAGCCCACTAGTAATTAATATTATAAAGGGGTGTTTTTTTGGGGGGGGGGATTTTTTCCTCCCCCCCCCAATATTTTCTGTCAGATTGTAATAGTTTCACACACTTGAATCCAGCTGCATCACTCCCCCTCCCCCCCCCCCCCATCTGGTCTCCATAGGCATACCCTGCTCAGAGCCCAACTTTGCACCTTTGCTGATCTTAAGGTGAGAAACTCAGTATTCTCTCATCTAAGATCAGCCCACAGATGCACTGCTATGTGTGCCAACTACTTATCCTCTTCAGGCCCAGCTTGGTTTAGAGGCGGTGGCATCTTTTCCTTTTGGCAACCTGTGACCAGTAACGGACAGCCTCAGATTTTCCATTTAACAGTTGAAACAATATCAAAGAAATTTTAAAACAAAACTTCCGCATAGAAATTTAGGCTCATGTCATCTGACACTTCAGTCCAAGCTATGGAAGCGTCCATGACTGAAGAGTCATAGATCTTCAGTAAAAGGAACAAAACAGAGCCACTTACATTCTCCTGGCATCAGACTGCTCTGGGTGCATGGAGAAAATGAGACGCCAAGACTACTGCAGCCTTCTGTGCATCTCTATACTCTTTTTTGGGGACATTCTGGAGCAAAAAAAGGCAGGTCTGTTCAAACCATTTGCTCTGGCATTGCCTGTTAACAGTTAAGTGTAAGTGGCTAGGTAACCCTTACAGTGGTTGCTGCCTCTTTTCACCAATACCCAGTCTGACCTATAAAACAAAATTTCCCTTGTTATGGATGTTACAGTCACTTTGTGGTAGTGACAGAGCCCAGTACACTGTCACTGATTATTGAAGAGTATTCTTATGTTTGTCAAAGATGCATCTATCCTGTGAACTCACTATCCGCTGCGGCAGTATCCTCAGGTGTGCTAATTGATTGCGTTCTATGGCAATGCTCTGTAATTGCATTTGCTGTGAACAGCTAAGGGCCTTATACTGTGAGCCACAAAAATGTTGATGGGTGTTGATGTTAGCTCAAGTTTGGAGCAGCCATGCATTCTGGCCAGCAGGAGCCTGAAGGACTGAAAGGTAAGAATCCCTCTTCCTCTCACCCCAGTTGTGGGGATCTGGGGTGCTGGAAAGGAAGAAGGGGAAGAGTGAGCCCACCCAGACCATGGTGGGAGGGAAGTTGGGTGTGGTGCTTACACTAAGGTGTAGCCTAGAGTGGCTAGACCTTAGTGTAACACAATCTGGGTAACATGGATTGGAGAGAATCCTGCCCTGGAGCAGTATAACTTTGAACTACCGAATAAGTGCTTAAAACTAGTTTCAGGTGTTAGTGTGTGGACAACACAGGGTTGGTTAAGTGCTCCAAGGAGCTGCCCAGAATTACTGTGTAACCAGTTTTCTGAAATTAGGGACTTGTTATCTCTGTCTGCAGGTAGGTAGAATTCTAAAGTGGTAGATAAGTGCTGATGTAAGGGTAAAAATTGATGTCACCACATTAGGCAGATTTGCTGTGGCAGGGTGTATCCCACCACAGCTGATCCATTTTATTTTGTGTTATACACATTGCTCAGTGTAGTGCAGAACAATGAGTGTTTGTGTTCCTTTTGCCCAGGGATTCCCCATGACCCTTGCTCCCCCGTGGCACACAGAGGCATGGGTTGGCCTGGGTCCCAGCATGGGACCTGGGAAATTCCTGGTGCTCCACACCTTCATGCCATAACCCATGCCACTATGTGAAGCAAGTTGGCATGCATCCCTGTACAGGTACCAGAGTGGAAGCATGGGGCATTGGGAATTCCCAGGGTCCTGTACCACCCCTTACTGACACCTACAGATGTTCCCTATGCTGTAGGAAGAAAAAAGGAAACATATTGTTTAGCAATACTGTCTTTGTAGACTGTGCTCAGAGTTTGTGTATTAGCTGGTTGTAGGTAGTTCTGTTTTGCTCAAGTGGACCTAAATGTGGGTTTTTCCTTTGTAAAGAGTTGTTAGACTTTTCCTGTGTTACTTACTTGGTCTATCCTTGAGGTAGCTTGTAACTTATGAAAATCAAGGATTTAAGTGTGCGCGCTAGGCAAACAAAGTAATTTGGGTAAATGTGATATATTTTATTAGGCCGATTGAATGGTTGGGGAAAAAAATGTTCTTTACAAACTTGCAGGCACAAGCACGTTTCAGGCATAGGAAGAGTCTGCTGGTGTTCATTCATCTTATGAGAAATATTACACATACTAGAACCCTCTTTTATCATAGTTGAAGACTGGTTTATACAGATGTTTAAAAAGCCATACAAACCTGTTGAATCCTGATCTGCCTATTTAAGGGCTTTTTTTGGTGTTATAATTATCACTGAATCAAAATGGCTCGCATAAATAGACCACAATTTTTATCTACACCCTAGAGAGTAGACAAACATCAGCATGCTCTCCCTATGCCTGAAGAAGTGTGCCTGTGCTTGTAAAGAGCAATATTTCCAACTACTCAGTCTAATAAAATATATCACATTTACCCAAATAACCTTGTCTGCCTGTGTCCTTAGACCAAAATAGCTACAACCAATGCCCCCCAAAGTGTGTGTTACATGAACATGTTGAGACAAGGCATGCATCTTAACTTTGCAGTTGCTGTTTTACAGAAGATTAGGATACCTTACTTCTCTATTTTCTGTTTTATAATTTAGCCCCTACATATTCTATAAAGCCACTGTGCAATTGTAGCCAACCATAACTGTACCTTTACAAAGTTTGTGGGTATTGAATTGGCTGATATCCCGGAGGGTGGGGGTAGAGCGAAGAGCTATTTAGGCTGAATTGCAATATCAAGAAAAGATCAAGTGGCAACAAGCTGATTTAAGAACAAAATAAGCAGGAAGCTAGAAGGAGGTTTCTAATAACTAAAGGAGTGAACTTTTAGAATGGTCTTCCATAAAGAGTGGTAGGAACAAGGAACTGGAAAAGCTTCATAATGGAGCTGAACAATTTTGTGGAAGAAATGGTAGGATAGATTAGGGGTGTTTTTGGGTCAATAATCAGAGTATATAGTACGTTAGTTCAGGCACTGGATATTGCTATGTGTGGTTGAGAGGTAAATAACTCTGTTTGGGAGATATCTGGTAACCACATCCTTCAGTGTTTCTGATAGTCACTTTTTAGTTCCAGGAAGCATTTTGTTTTCTCCTCATAAATGCTTTTTAGGCTTCTGTTATTGTATATGTGTATTTGCCTCCCTACCTTTCTGTGAACCATTGGACATCGGCCACAGCTAGGGTGTGGAGGTTTGGGTTCCTGCTGGTACTCACAAATGCCCTAAACTCTGGCTGAATGATCTTGTTCTGCTGATCAAAGTCAACTTAATCATCAGTTTGGGGGTCTAAAACAATTTTTTTTATTTTTTTTTACCCCCAGGTCCTATTGACAAGGATTATGCGCGTTTTCCTTCTTTGGCAGTACAAGATGTGGTCATCTTCCTAGAATCATATAAGCAAATGGTGCAGAGTGGTCCATGGGCCAACTCTAGTTTGTGGCCCCAACTGGGCATGCATGGAGCCCTGCACTCCATATTGTAGCTGCAGCCCTGGCCCTAAATCAAACTGAGCCCTGTACACAAGGTTAAGTCATCTGGCCCACAGGGGTTGGGATTTTTGTTTGAAGGAGTGGGGGGGGGGGGGGGGGGTTGCAGTGTTCATATTTATTTTGTTTTCTTAAGGTGTTCCCTGCCTGGGATGTGAGAGAGGGACTAGAAGGACAATTTTAAAAAAAATTATTTGGATAAATGGCTTGGATACCTGTGAATGCAGGGGACTGGACTCGAGGATTAGTAGGCCCCTTCTAGTTCTTTTGTAGGAACAAATTGCTCTGATTGCTCTTAGGTGGACCAACTTTTTGATTCATCTGACCATGTCTCATTCCTGCTGCCTTTTTGGCCTTGAATTTACCTGAAACACACAAAGATGGCACTCTTAGGCCACATCTGTTCCGTTTCCCTGTTTAGCATGGGACCACCACTGAGAAACAAGCCTATCAATTTCACCCTGCTTGGCATGCACCCAAACCCAAAGATTAGGCAGAGTGCCTGGTGTGGAGAGTTCCCTAGTGTGTGCTCCATCCTGTGAGAGAGAGCCCGGTGTGTGTGTTCAGGACCACACTGTGCTGTCTGCTTTACCAGATTGCAGGCTTGCTCTCACCTGAAGCATGGGGAATAGGGGTTGTTCCTCTGCAGGGGTCCTGTGCTTGGTATGGAGGCAGTGCAGAATAAGAGTGTCCATCAGAGGGGTCAGTGCAGAATAACAATTACATTTTAAAATAAAGGAGCATTAGCTCTTTTGCATTAATTTCCCCATGTAATGAGCCTTAAGACTCTAACAGTTTTGTGACTAGAGCTGGTTGGAAATTCTCCAGCAAAGCCTGGTTGAAATTGCTGCATCAAAAATGTTTTGTTCAAAACAACTGAGATCTAATGAATATTCACTGAAAATAAGGCAGGGTTCCAAGGAGACTCTTTTCAGATTTCTGGTGCATCTATGCAGGGCCAAGGACCCTAAAAAACAGAAATTGCCCCCAAGTTACTGGGCAAGGACATCTGGTATCTTTCCCAAAGCCAGAGATGCTAGTTGTTGGGTCCCTTTCACCAGTGCAGAGCACTGATATGTCTGAGCTGGAGCTGAGACTCTGGGAGTCCCCTGCAGTTGTTCAGCCAAACTGACATTTGTGTAGTGTAGTTTGAGCTTCCTGTTTGAGAGGCATGAAAAGATGGCACCCAGCCATGTCCATCAAACATAAATTTCCTTTGATAATTATAACTCTAAAACCAATTATTAACAAGCCTTCTTGTGGAAATGTTGAAGAATGAAGTGAAGAGTGTAAAACATTTTTTGATGTCAGTTTAATTGCATCTGTCAAGAGACTGAGTAGCTTAAAGGTTACAAAACAGGAAAAAAAATTATATGCCTTAATGTGTTATGAGAGAGAGCATCAAAGGCATCAAGAAGCAGCCTGCGTTTCTTCAGGGAAAGGCCAGATCTGCTGGGAAGATGAACGTTTTTCTTATCATGCTGGTTTACGTCTATCTGGCTGTTCTGTAACAAAGGCCGAGATGTTATGATATTGTGAGAAATATGACACATACTAGAGCCCTCTTTTATCACAGTTGAAGACTAGTTTATATAGATGTTAAAAAGGCCATACAAACCCATTGAATCCAGATCAGCCTATTTAAGGGCTTTTTTGGTGTTATCATAATTATCACTGAATCAAAATGGCCTGCATAAATAGGCCACAGTTTTTATCGTCCATGTCCTGCCCAGTTTATTTGAATTCTGTGATCCATTAGGTTCATAGCAGACTGAATTTAGTGTAGACTCATGTTTGTATGAATATTTATACTGTACACAACTTGGCCATCCTCCAAGGTCCTGTCATCATTGCCTCCATAGTACATCTGGGATCCCACTTGTCCTCATTCAATACATGTCAAAGCTAGAATTTAGTGCAGCGGTGAATGGGTGCCCAACACCATTCTTAAGATCTGTTTCTTAGTGGTGTATTGAGTTTGCCCCAAAAGTTACACCATATTGCTGTGTATGATGCTAGGACTGGCCTGAGCTTTTGTCTGTGTGACCTCCACAATGCTGACGTATTGTTACGCTATTCTGCACAACAGGAATTGGTCCATTTGGGTCACATGCTCCTGAAACAGCATACTTCAGCCTTATAGAATGCTGCTATAAGCAGTGCTATACAAACATGGGGACTTGCACAGAGAGCTTGGATCTCCTTCCCTCTGGAGACAGATGAAGCTGTAACCAAAAACTAACATAATAACCAGGTATGGAAAGGCATTAAACAAATGCTTAAGGGGAGTCTGTCACAACATGCTACCTTGTGTGGCAACAAAAATTAGGAACAGGCCCATATGTAAACTAAGGCCAATGTAAACTAACAGGTCAATATGTAAACTAAGATAAAAAGGACTTCCCAGACTTCTCCTGCTATGAGGAGCTGGGAAAGCTTTTAACATGGGACATAATCATTGAACCCCTGGTAAGGTGCTTTTCAGGCCCCATCCCCTTAGTACCTGAGGACCTTATAATCTCTGACAAAACTTACCACTATTTTAGAGATGCAGAACTGAGGTGCAGGGGTGGGGTGGGCAATTATTTTGGCTGGAGGACTGCTTAACAAGTTTTGGTGAGCTGTTGAGGGCCTCAAGGGTGGCCCTGCCCCTTGACAAATTCCCTGTCCCCTGTTCACCATCTTGGGACTGGAAGTCCTGCCCCCTGACCTTTGCCACAGGGAGTCCCTCCCCTTCCCCCAAAAGTACTCCTTTGGGGAAGGGGATGTGACATCTTAAAACTGAACCCCCCCCCCCAAACAAATTATATACTAAAAATCAAACATCCACAATAACATTATTTTTTAAAATATTTTTGTCCTGATTTGTGTTTTTGCACTGTGTACACTGGCGACGTGTAGGGGGTGCACGTGCACCCCCTTAGAGCAGCTCGGTAGTGGTGGCTCCTTCCAGCTGCTACCACTGGTGGCCCCAGCTTCTGGCCTTTAGACTGCCCACCGAGGCAGTGGTGACAGTGCAGAGCAGTTGCAGGGCAGCCCAGTTTGACATGGACTCTGGGCAGCTGCAGCAAGAACTGCCCAGCAGTGGCAAGGGGGAGGGGTTGCTTTTTCTCCTGCACTGAGCAACAGTTTCTGCCTGGCACTGCTACTGCTGCTCAGCCCAGATGGGCAAGTCTGGAGTGGGTGCAGGGCGCACTAAGTCAGGGGTGTGCGCGCTGGTCCCCACTAGTACTGTGAGGCTGGGAAGGAGCAGTCAGAAGGAGCCACTGTTGCCTGGGCTACCTAGATAGGCAGTCTAACTGCAGAGCCCCACAACCTCACTGCATGCTCAGGGGCAGTAGGACACACCATGGCTGGGCAGCACATGAGCCAGGTAGGACAAAGAGACCCACCACCAGCCAGACAAAGATCCTCTATGGGCTGGATCTAGCCTGTGGGCTGTACTTTGCCCACCCATGAACCTGGGGGCCCCTGGCCAGATCTAATAAGTGATACTTAAGTGGAATTTAGGCACCTGAGTCCAAATTTACAGTCCTGAACATTTCTGCTCAGTTGCTACCTAACCCTGGTTGGGAGGCATCTATGCTCTGTTGGCACATCACTTTCTGACTTTAGTTCCTTGCACACCAACAATAGTGCCACATGCCTAGAATTCTGTCTTGACAGGACTGAGCAATATGTCCTGTCTTGGGCCTAAGCCCAATTAGGATCTAGTAACAAGCTTTTCGTCCATCTAAGGGTTTGGGCAGTAGTGTAACCAAGGAGGCTGTGGGGTTCACCGGGGCAGCAGCCCTGGGGCCACCTTTGCCAGTTTGCCAGTTGGGGGAGGGCACAAAATCAGCTGTTACTGTGGGAGCAGCTGATCACATTGCAGCAGTCAGCTTAGCAGGAGCCAGTGCTGCCCTGGGTGCAGAACTGTGCTGCTACACTTCTGGGTTTGGACTAATGGAATACACTCTCTGCAAACTGGTTGGCAGATTATAAATAAAATGCTTTCTAATTAAGAGCAAGAAAATTGGTCTTCTCAACTGTTTGGAGAGTAACTTCATCCTTCGCCTTAGTAGAGTTATTGAGTTGTAAGGGAAGAACTGAGTCACCAGTTGCAAGTCAGTTAGGTGTCTCCTTCAGGAAGTGCTTAAATGATACAGCCAGACTGTACAGCCCTGGACATGAACCTCGCTGAGGACACCAACCTGTGTCACATTGGAACCAGTGGCTGTCTCACAGAGAAGAATGTTTTCTTAAGGAACTGCATTATAAAGAGCAGCTGTGATTTTCTGTTATACTTTGCCCTTTTGTGCCACTCTGACAGTGAAAAGGATCTTTATTGAATATGGAACAAATATCTCCCTGAGAATGCCTTCCCAGATGCTAAGTAGGGTAGAGCTGGAGTAAGACTGGCTTTGCCTTGAGTCATGAGCATGACTAGATTATGCTTCACAACTAATCTATGCTTGCTAGGGCCAGAGAAGTAAGGACATAAATCAGCACAGAGGCAGGTATATGACTCTTAGATACGATTTGAAGGTAATCTTGTCCATCTACTCTGTTTATGCTCGTGTGCAGGAATTGAATAACAGAATTGAGACCAGTGTTTCAGTTTATCCAAACTCATTCTGGAGGACTCCAATGTACTGTGAACAGATCCATTGCATTTTATTTGTTTTAAATGAGTACAGCTTGAATGAGAGCAATATTGAGGATAATCAGTCTTCTCTATCAGCCCTATATTTTGACTTGCAGTATTATGACAATGATGAGCTGCTTCTTACATCCTAAAGTGAAACTTAATTGCACATATTTTTCATAATAATCTCCCTGGGAGAACACCTGCAGTGTAAGCTGATTCCAGATTTGGTAGAACCAGAGTAGAAGTGCAATTCATCTACAATTAAACTTTAAAATGATCATACATCAGATAGAGAAGATGAGCCAAACTGGCTAAATTATGTTCCTGCTTTCTTCTTTGGAGTCTAACTCAATTAAAAACATGTCAATAATGTTCTATTTTCCTGGTTTTCCTGCGTGTTCGAGTTGCACGGACAAGGATTTTTGAGATTTCTCAAGAGTGTCTGTTTGGAAAATGCCATTTGAGTCAGTTAAGGGGTCATGCTCAGAAACAAAAGGTGATCTTTTGCAGTATTCATGACTGCATTCAAAATACACCTTTCCAATGGATATTCAGTCCACGTGTTGTTAACAAAACAGCCCCAGTAAATGGGTACAACATAAGCACCATATTTCTCAGCTGCATTTTCAGTCAGTGTCAACAACTCTACAAAGTAGAGTGAGTGACACAAGGGACCTTGATGGTTTAAATATAAAAAAAGCCAAAGAGTCTTTTCAGATCAATTCAGAAGTCAAAGATCCTGTCAAAGGTTATGGCCTGTTTCATACCACACTGAAGTTAGTGACAGTCTTATTATATCTAAATACAGTTCAGACACACTTAAAGGAAAAGCAATCATCCTGATGTGTTTCCTGAATGAACATCTAGCTTGTTAAGACATTTATCACCAAAGATGTCCTTAGATAAACTATGGCAAATGTTCAGTTTGGACAGGCGATTTCATGTAGCTCATTTGAAAGAAACTTGAGCAATGATGTAATATAATGGCAAAAAATGTCTGCTGCAATTTCAGGCTGCATGGCTTTAGAGCATAGTGCAAAAAGTTAATTTCCCTTTATGTACAGTACTGTGCAACTGAATCCATAATGCAGCGTAATGATGATGTGTTCATTTTTGATTTTGACAAACTGCATGGATTTCAAACTATGAAGAAGATTAAAGCTAAATTTTGATAAAGATGGGACACCCATTAGGGCTGTGCAAAGTTTTGGGTGCTGATTCAATCTGGAGGAAATTTGGCCTGATTCAGTGGCTGAATCTCAGAATTGAATCAGGGGACCAGTTAAAAGGTCTGAATCGATCTGAAGCTCTCCAGATTGATTTGGAGAGTTTTAATGATTCGGGCAGTCCCTCCTGGCTGCCTCAGGGAGCTGACTCGGACTCCGTGCTGGTAAATTGGGGGAGAAGACCATGGAGGGGCTCCTGCCAGGCCTTAGTCCCACCCGCTTTCCCAGCCCCGCCTGGCTGCTCCACTTGCCTTAGCTCCTGATTGCTTTAAAAAAAAGCCCCAACTCACCGGATGCTGCCAGGTGGAGATGCAATCCCTGTTGCCCACACTTCCCTATGCTATGTGGTGGGCTCTGCCACAAGCCCCCCTCTCCCAGCCCCTGCCCCCATGGCTGTCCTGCCTGCCTCAGCTCCTGGCTCTTAATAAAACAAAAACAGCCTCACCAGCTGCTGTAGTGGCCTCAGGGCTTCTGGGGGCTTGTGGAAGAACCCCTCATGCAGTGGGGGGCAGCAGGGATTGCCCCCCCCCCACCAGGCAGGGAGTTCGCGGGGGGGGTTGTTTTTTTTTTTTTTTTTTTTAAAGGACTAGGAGCTGGGATGTGTGGGGCAGCCATGTACAGCTTGGACAGTGAGGGAGGAGGGGTCAGGGGGCTTGTGGCAGAGCCCCCCAAGTGACATGGGAAAGTGGGGGGCAGCAGGAATTGCACCCCCCCCCACCGCCCATCATGGCAGGAGCTGGTGAGTGCAGGCTTTTTTCTCAAAGACCTTGGAGGTGGGGCAGCCATTGAGAGTGGATGGGGGGATGGGGCCTGTGTAGTTGGGAGATTCAACTGATTCGGCAGCAGCTGAATCTTTGAATTGGATTTGATTGAATCAATTTGGGACAGCGATTCAAATCACCAAATCGAATCACTGTCCCCCGAATTGGCCGAAACCGAATCTGAAGCAAATACAAGTCACTTTGAACAGGCCTAAAAGCCATGGGAGACTGAATAGTCTGCAAATACTTAAAAATATAAATACCAAGGAGGGAGAGACATGTACTATTTAGGATAAAGAAAGGGGTGTATAACCTGGAGATAGCGGATGCCATCACTAAGGAGTACATTTAAATTCTTATTAAGCCAATAAAATTCTGGAAGTGGGGGTGGAGTACTCTTCCAAGGCCAAGATGAACACCTTTTATTGTTGTAATATACAGCTAGACCACACAATTAACTAGTCAATATAAAGGAGGGAACCATTTTGCACTGCCAAACAGAATAAAACACTTACTGGATCACTTCCATTTTTACCTTCTATGATTCTATAGACCACGTGCAGATTCAACATAACTGTACAAGCTGAAATGTAAGGGGTCAAGAAAAACAGGATTAACATCTCTGTTTCTGAAAAAGGTGACATGGGAACTTGAGTGCTGTATGACTGATGCTTACTCTTATTCATAAGGCAACATCTCCAGGAACACTGCATTTCCTACCACTGTCACAATAAAACAACATTGGTCTGTTTAGTGTGATCAGTGCCACCTTTTGAATCACCAGTGTTGCTTCTTGCACCATTTGGATTTTCCCAGTGTGTGCCCCATCCAAATATTGCATAATCACAAGCTGTTTAATTTATACATTCTTAGGAATAACTATTATAATATTATTCTATGCACAGAATCAAAGTGAGATAGCAATATGCACTGATGTTAAGTAGAAAATAAAATTCAGTAGCATAAAATTAATTCCAATAGTCCAATGAAACTAAAGGCAAACAAAACCTCAAAAATAATTTTATTATAGTCTTTAAAATTGTATTCCTTATGCTTCTTGAATGTTTTATGAAAGGCGCTATCAACCTCATCAAAAACATTGTGACTTTCAGTGACTGACTTTAAGATGCTTTATAGCTTAGAGACACAAATACAGTACTTTTCTAGTTTTAGAGCATCTGCTCCTGAAGTTTAATATTTTGCAATTACTGTAAATTAATTAGTTAAAAAACACGTCAGGTTTGTTTTTATTACATGAAAATAACCACCCAAAGACAAGGGAGAGCTTTTTAAAAAACATTTTTTCAAACAAAATAAAAATTGCTGAACATAAAATGTGTGTTCATTATGTAAATTTTGATCCCACTCGAACATTAGATTTTTTTTGTTTGCGAAGTTAAATCTTTAGTAAAATGTCATTTCAGTATAATGATATTCATGAGTATTGCAGCAGTACCTGGCAAACAGTCTTGAACCAAGACTTCATTGTACTTGGAGCTGTACAGTACTTGTACAGTATAACACTTTTCAATGCTGTATTTATTCCTCATGGTATTAGATTGCACTTAGATTGTATTTAGGTACATAGCCTGTAGGCTCTTAAGATTTGAAAAGATGTTTGTTCTGTGCTTTTGCTAGAACAGCTACATTATGTTCTATGAGCTGGATTTCTTGGTACAAAAGCATTATATAGCTATTTCTATTTCTCAGATGGCAAGATGGTCAAGTAACATACCCATTTTCTTCCCCTTTCATTTTCCCCTTTAGCATCTCTGATCTTTCTGACTGTTTGAGATAGGATACTGGTTGAACAAAATGTTCTAATCCATTATGACAGTGGCTCTTTAAAAAAAAAACAAAAAAAACCAAACAATTAATGACTGAAAAACATACCTTGAAGAATTTAGATGGGTTTTTTCCCCCTTTACCCAATGCACAACAGCAGCAATGGAAAACATAAAGCCAATGATGGAAAGGTTTGGAGTTTTGTCACACAGGACCATGTTCCAGGTTATCCTTAAATCATCATAAAAGCACTTAAAACAGGAGTATTCACCATTTAAAGAATGTTAAGCCATCATAACTACCCTCTATGGGTGTCTATACCTGAGTAGGGAGGCTGCTCCAATGCGCTGTAATTACAGTGTGTTGGAGCAGACTCAATTGAGTCTGCTGGAGCATGCTGATTACCATGCTCCAGCAGTCTCCTTCATTTTATGCTTTGGCATCCTTGCATTTCAAAATAGTGGTGGGGGCGCTTTATCTAAAATGGCCCCCACTGCCACTTTGAAGCTCAGGGACACTGATACAGGAGACACTCCAGGTGCTTTAAGTAGACTGGTTCTTGGAGATGCACTCTAATTAAAGCACCTCCTCCACCATTCCTGGAGCATGTGTATAAACACCCTCTGTTTTAAAGGTAGGCCACTCAGAATCAGGATTATCTCTGAAACATTTTACCTATGCCCTCGCAGGGTCAGGGGAGATGAAATGTTTTACTTTCTTTCCTCCAGCTTCCCAGGATGCACAGCTCCTAGCCACTCTACCCTTTCCCACCCTCAAAACTCCTAGTGGTTTCTCCACCCCCTCCCCCACTTCCACACACAGAACAACCATTCTGGGCAGCTTAATTGCAGAGAAACCATGGAGCCAGGGGAAGTATGCTTCTACCAGCTGCATGGTCTCATTGGTGGATGGCCAGTTGCTCTCAGCTTCAGTTTCAGCAAGACCAGAGAGCCTTGGAGAAGCATGCTTTCCTGGGGCTCTCCAGTCTCGCTGACATTGATACAGTGGCTCCTTGCTGAAAGTGGAGCTGCCAAGGAGTATGCCCAGGCGGCCCTGCTTTAAACATGAAGCCACCATGGTTCAGAGAGCCAGGGGAAGCATGCTGGTCTTGCTGAAACTGATGCGGTGGCTCCCTGCCCAGTGCAGAGCCACTGCAGGTTAACTGTTACATTTATAAACATGATTCACAAGATACTCCCAGAGATTTCAAATAAGAATATACAGTGTTTAAATGCATTCTACCCTGTTGGGGTCTTTCTGAGTTCTTTGCAACAGAAGACTTGCCCTATTATTTTTCTATAGTATAAAAAAAATGAATGAAAACTAGGACCTGGCACTTACTGAGGGGTGCTTTCAGTCTATAGAGAGGTGCCTCAAGTAGCACCTTGCCAAGTATACTTAAGCAAATCCAGCTCACTGGAGATAGAGGGGAATAGATAAACAGCTGCTGGGAAGGCAGGGCTGAGTAGGGAAGACATGGCTGAGTACTACCCAGACTGACAGAAAGGAGAGCCCGGATAGATAGTAAGCACCTACCAAAGCCATGCTTAGCTCTTGACATTTTTTCATCCATGTATTTCAATGTGCTTTCCAAAGGAAGCTCAAAATCATCTCTCACAATGGGAAAGAGGCAGAGAGACTTCTTAACAGGCTAGCAGGAGAACCAGGACCAGAATTCAGCTTTTCAGACCAACAGATCAAAGCATGAGCTAGACAACAATCTTTCCTGCCTGTTTGGGTCCTGTCATCATATGAATAATATCAAAGGATTACCCTCGGCTGCAGCTGAGGGATATGTTTCTGCCTATGCTGTATCTACTGTGTAGATACATTCAGGTCTTCATTTTCTAGGGCACCTTTTAACCAGTGCTGCATCAACCAGAGAAAACACATTCTCCTTGCTAAATCTCCCTTCTTCCTTCACTTCCTTTTGCTCTGCCTCTACATGCCCCTTACATCCCCCCTCCCCTCCCCCGAGAGGTGAGAGGAGCAATAGATTCCTGGCTCTTGTCTGTGCCTTTGCTTCCCAGGCATGTCAAGGTGAGTTGTAACTGTGCAAATCTGAGATGACATTAAACCTTAACTTGTGACCGCTCTGAAACTGCTCTGACTTTATGATGGCATAATAATTCAAAGGTTTAAAGCGTTATAAAGGTAACCTGTAATAGCATCTGATGGTACTCATCAAAAGCAAGCTTGATGGCACCCTCTTGGACAAAACACACCTCGTCTATCCTAGAGTGGCATATGCTAACAGAAGGGGTTTTTCTGTTCACAGAGTTGCAACAATTTCCTGAATAGCATAAGCTAAGATCACTCCCTCTGTGTTGGCACTAGGACTCAGCTATGTTGGCACCAGGATTTTTACTGGTAGAACTATGTAAGCTGGGTAAAATTTTAATTCAAATTTCAAAATCTTGCAAAATGTCATAAAATGCAAATTTCTTCTGCACATTCTGACTTATGGCTACAAATCTTTCCTTCTTCCTAAGTATGTCATTGTTTCTTTCTGTTCCTTCATCAGTATTCACCTATTGTTTCTAGATTTTGATACCTAAATTCTAAGCTCTTATGGACCAAATAGAGCTGTTCTTATTTGTACAGCACCTAGCACAATGAGCCTGAAGCCTTAATTATGAGTCATTGTTGTAATACAAATAAGAATATTTTTTCAAAGCTAGCACTGTATAAAATTACACAAAATAAATATTGGGGCATCTTCTGGATATTTTAGATTCAAAGGGAGCATGTATATTTCTTTGCAAAATCTTGTAACAACCAAAGTAGGCTACTTTCCATCCTAAACCTCAAAAGAAATTATGTTTCTCTATATCTCACACACCCTTTTTATGGTGTAGTTCTCTTCACCTCTTGTTAATACAGTTATATGTTTGTGTTATGGTTTTCTGTACTGACACCAAACGAATAGTCTAAGCGAAGCTATACAGTCACTTTATCTCTGGCTATTGCAGAGATAATCATTTTGTCTCTGAAACTCCCATTTATTCTTTTCTAGTTTAACAATAAGTATTTAAATGCAGCGGCAAAGGAAAGTCTTTCCCTACATGTTAAAGAAGTGGAGCCAGGCACTTACCATATTTACTCAAATCCAAAACTAGTTCTCTCCCCATTCAACATGGGGGGAGGGAAGATCCTTGTCTTAAATTGGAGTACAAAGGGGGGGCAGTGGGTGAATGGAACAGGTGGCTATTTCACCTCTGATTCTAGTCCCAAACCCCAGTCAGGACCACAGTCAGACCCTCAGTAGCTGCCTGCCTTCCCCTTCCCTTACACTATTTTTTATGTATAGAAAAGCTCCTTTGAGTTGGGTCTGGGTGGTTCTTCCTCCTGCCAAAAACCTCCACAAAACCTAAACAAAAAAACAAACGAAAAATAAAACATTGAAAATACTTTCTTCTCCCTTTGAGGCCTTCTCAGTTAGGGTCAAGTCTTTACTATGAGCAAAATTACTCTTTGGCCTCAGGCCAGTCATTTACCCTCTTTTTGTCTTGATTTTAACATGGAAATGTGTGCATTATAACCATTCCATACATCATTTACTGGAGGACTGTCATACTCGTATCAATCAAAGGACTGCCAATGACGAACAATGAGTTGTCAGTGATAAGCCTGTTTTGAAATTTTGGTCTTATATTTGAATTTTTCATTTTAACATTTTGTATCTCTTTAAATTGGAAATAAATACTCTTATAAGCAATTATAAACCTTCATATTATCAGTTTGATTCTAAGACTGTGACATTAAAGTAGACAAGGAAGACAGTGTGTATATTTGTGGACATGTGAACCCAAATGAACCTGAGTCACTTATGTTAAGCACCCTGTAACAAAATAGGTTGTCCTTTGAAGGAGAAATAGTCCACCCTGTTAAGAAAGCACAGTTGTGACACATTTGGCTAAGGAAGCAGTGTCCCATGGGGAGCATTGAAAGCTCCCAGAAGAAAAATAAGGAGAAAGGGGAAGGAAGCTGTAAAGGGAACACCTTGCAAGGAGAAGCCAGGCTGTTTTGCTGGGGCAAGAGCCGAAAGGGTCTCTCTTTCTAGTGTCTGGGAAAGGCCAGAAGGATTTTGTTTTGTTTGCTTGTCTGTCTGTTTTGTTGAACTTTGCTTCGGAGAACTGGCTGAAGAACTGCTCGTAGGGGAGCAAGTTTTCCTGTAGAAGCCAGCAGGATAAATAACTTACATAGGTATGTATATAAGCTTCTCCATAATAGCCCCAGAAAGGGGTGGGGAGCATATACACATGATCTTAGCCTGTAAAAGGCCAAGAAGCAACCTTTTATAATAGCCATAATAGCCCCAGGAAGGGGTGGGGAGGGTATACTACATGAGCATAGTGACTCTGGTAGGTGGAGAGTTCCCCATTGTCATTTGTGCACTGTAACCAACAAGTATGATTTAAATCAGCTTAAAGGCTTCTCTAGCTTAAGCAGAGCTATCACAATTTTGCCCACTAAATCAGGGTCCTGTTTCTTTTACTTCATCTTTCCTACAGCATCTGCCCAGTAGATCTCAGCAAAGGAGAGAATCTGTGTTCATTTTAATACTGGAGTTTGGATTTAAGGTACTCACAAACTTTGTAATTATCCTGATTGTAAGAACCCCTGGAGGGTGTTGTATACACAATCAAGCACCTGTCCTGTGGAAATGCACAGGTGTATGTATGTCATTGCTCATTTATCTAAAAAATATACCATATGCTACTTTCTTTACATCAGGTACTGCAGATTAAAATTATTCATTGAAAAGGGAGCCTACAGCATTACAACATATCTGTTTCTTCCCAGGGCTCTTTTTAACACTTATTTTTCTTTTTTCATGGAATGCCAGTGAAGCTCACTTAAGTGGGACCATTATTCAGTCAATTATAGGCATTTGTTTCTAAGCAATTACTTAGCATCACAAAGGCATATAAAAATTCTGCCTACACTAGGAGTCAAAAGTTGAAGAAGTTATATAAGTCCATGTACTATTGTTTTTTGCAAAATAATATACATTTCACCTGCCTTAATGATTATCAGTGTCACTTGACTCAGAGACTAAAACAAAAAAATCTTAAAACCCTGGATCTCTAGCAGGAATAGGGATTCAGCCAGTATAGCATGGGCCAGAGACAGAGAGACTTTCAGAGTGTCAGTGGCCAAAATACTGAATAGTCCCTACATCGGGGAATTACTCAATAAAAGTAGCCAATTAAAAGTATTTATTCCACCAAAATCAGTATAAGTACATTCCAGAGAGAATGGAATCCAGATTTCAGGTCTATGAACTTTATACTAAATGAACACATTATGTGCCCAAAGCATTTATGATGAGTAGCTCCATCAGCTCTTAAAAGTGGCTTGATTCAGTTTTTTAGCATTTGTTTCAAGTGCTTGAGCTAATACTATATACATTTGTCAACAGATTTCTCTGATTTGATCATAGTGTTGATTAATATTGCAGAAAATGATTTTACAGATTTATATTTGAATTCAAAATATTATGTTATTGGCAAGCTGTTTGTTCCCTTTCCACAAACAGCATTAGTAATTTTTTTTTTCTCAGCAGGAAAATAAATTCCTTACAAATAGGAATTCAGTGAATATTTCAAGTTGAAAGTTGTTTAGATGAATTCTTATACCCTAAAATCAAATGAGTAGTTTATAAACCAGCCAAAGTGAAACATTGTGGGCCAAGATTTTTTCAAAAAGAGGTTGCTAAAAGTTAAACTTCTTGATTAATTTGCCCTGATTTTCAAAACTGTTGAGAAATCAATAGTTGATTGACTCTGACTTTGTTTGGAGTTATTGAGGTCTCGTTCAATAGCTAGATGAGTGCTGGTTTTAAGACACCTATATTTTAAAATGCTGGTTTATACCCTTTCTTCAGTCCTAGATGGGTCCAAAGTTTCAGGCCTAAACAAAATAACTATTTGCCTCTATTAAATAATTACATATTGTCCCGGGGTGACAGAGAAGAGGGATCAGGAAGCCCCGCCCACAGGGCGCAGCATGGAAAAAAATCTTGAAATACAGAAGGGGGCACTAAAAAACTACTTACCTGCAGGAGAAGCAAGACCGGAAGGATGAAAAAAGCTTGTGTAGTTCACAAGCTGTGCTTTTGTGCAGTTGAAGCCAGCGGGTGATGTCACAGGGACGTGCTGGCCAGTGGGGATAAAAGGGGCTGCTGAAAGTGAGGTGGGGAGAGCAAGTGCGGAGGTGGAGACTCTCTGTGCCGGCAACGGGCAGAGCCGGCACAAACAGGGAACTCCCAGATAATGGGCGGCAGCTGGAGCAATAAGGTTCCCTTGCACTGAGGGGACCAAGGCAGGATCCCGGGAGGGGAGGAGTATCAGGGTGACTTTCCCCTTGTGCCTCTGAAGAAGTTCAGCGGTAGAGGTTCCAGACAATGGAACAACCAGCACTGTGACCCAGAGTATCAGGCTGAGATCTATCTCGGGGAAGCAGAAGGTTTTCTACCCAACCACTCCCAGGTACAGGAGCTGGGCTGGGAGCGAAAAGGAGAGAGAGACCCTGCAGGACCAGCATCGGGGGAGTACTGCCAAGCACAAGCAGGAATGCGGGAAGAACCAGCTGGTAGGACACCAGACAGGAAGACCCTTTTGGGGTACTCTTTTTTTTTTTTTTTTTCTTCATTTCATTTCTTTACCCCTGCTTGACAGGGGAACCCATGCTAACCCCAGGAATAAAGCCAATAGGTTCAAAGGGGCCTCAGACATAGGGCCAGAAATAACCAAAGATCCTGTCCCAAGGAGGAGAGGGGGGCACAATTAGGTACAAGAAACATCCACTAAAGGGAGGTAGCCATTTTAAGACCTGGCACCCTGCCAGAGGTTCTCATAAGGTTGGGGTGTAGGGGAGGTGGAGCCCCATGAACATCCCGTGAGTGGAGTGGTCATCCCTGAGGGAACCTTCGAGGCGATCCCCCTCCACTGAAGTAACATTCAAAGACATGGCAGGCGAGTTCAGGGGAGGCCAGAAGGACAACCGAAGCCCACCTCGGGGTACCCATGAAGCCAGAAATCGCACGCCCTCCACAGCATAGGCCAAGGCTGCATGCGAGTGGGCGTTCGAAGCCAGGTAGGCACACACATCAATGTCTCTTCTTAATTTTAGGTCCCCTCTACATGTTACAGGTATCGCACAATTAATTGGTTAATCGCATACCTAGAGACTGGCTACACATGCAAAATAGCTAGCACACCATAAAAAACTCCAACCACCTATAAAGTTAGACCTCGAAAATGTGTACTAACTTTATACAGGCAACCCCCACTTAATGCTGTTTCAATGTAGTGCTATTTTGCTATAATGCTCATTTGAAATTAATACCTGATTTCACTTGGCACTCAGTGAGTTTCATTATAACACTTGTGGTCACCATCTTGGGTCATTAAAACAATTACAGTTGCCATCTTGGGTCATCAAATACTGTTGGTTTCACTTAATGCTCAGTTTTTCAGGAACTAATTAAGAGTGTTAAGCGGGGATTGCCTATAACTGGTTGCTATTGAGCTTTAATTTGCACATATAACATGGTCTTCCCTGCATCTACGAGTGCCATCAGCTGTTAGCTCCCAGCCACAGGGGTGAACCTTGCTCAGTCAGGGCTGCAAGTCCTGCAACTGCAGGGACTCTCAGCTCCAGCAGTTATGGACTCTGGGTCCTGACAGCACCCTGCAGCTGCTGGGACTCAGAGTCCCATAGCTGCTGATGCTGGGTCCTCATGGTGTGCATCCCAAGGTGGGGAGATTGCCGCAGGTAGTAGGGATTTCATACACCTCCAAGGCTGGGAGATCATAACAACTGCAACTCCTAGCCACAGGGTTGTATAGGATGCTGCTGCAGCTGAGATCCCTTCAGCTGAAGGGAAAGCATGCTTCTTGTGAAAGCATATTTTTTGCCAGTATAGGGGGAGACAAGGATCAGGCTCTTCCTGTACCAGCAATAAGGCACGATGGGATCTAATGTGCAACCCCACAATTGTGCTTCTTGCCCTGCATGTGTGGCATAGCAGGAGGCAAGATTGTGTGAATTGTACATTAGATACCATTGCACCTTTACCTGCATGTGTATCCTATAGAACATGTTCCATAACATTTTATATTAATGGATCTTTTGTTTTTTTGAGACTAAATAGCTGATAAAAGATAAAACACAATATCTCATTTTTCAGTGATAATGGAGGAACATTGATAGCATTTGTCAATGTACATTCTCTCTCTGTAAGAGCCAAATTTTATCATTACCTGTCAACTGCCCTTAGTGAGGGCAGCCAAGTTCCACAGATGTTAACTGAGGGCAAGAAGCTAACAATAAATTTTATGTGAGTTCTTTATTGAGAGGATTAAGAAAAATGCTTGGGTTTTTTTAAATACTTCTCAAAACTGTTAATTTTCCATTTCATTCTCTCTGTCTCAGTAGTGTACTGAGCATGCACCCATGGTTCATAAAATCCTTAAATAAAATTAACAGCAGGTACAAGAAACTTTTCTCATTGTGCCTCTTAGCTATAGAATTTCCTCTTAAGTAAACATGGATAAAATCACTTCATAAATTTAACGGGTTGCTTATTTTTAAAGGCTCAACCCAATTATATTCTACTTCATTAAAGGGTCTACAGACTATGCAACAAAGGTATCTTTATTTCCCAAATAATACTTTAGCATTTTTTTTACACCCTTACATAGTCGTATTGGAACAAGGAGAGTCTCTTGAGCTCGCTCTGGAATCATAGGCACTTACACATGAAGGGAGCCTGCTCCGATGCCCTGGAAATCCAGCATGTCAGAGCAGACTTGATTAACTGAGTTTGCTGGAGCATGCAAACTGATACGCTCTGGCAGCCTCGCATGTCACATGTATCAGCAGCGCAGTACACCTCCACATTGAAAAAATGGTGGTGATGTGCTTTGAAATAAAACACATTCCATGTAATTTAGTTCAAAGCGTCACCCCCATTTTCTCAGCATGGAGGTGCACTGCACTAGTGGTAGAAGTGATGCATGCTTTTTAATTAGCGTGGCTTGCTAATTAAAAGTGCCTAGCACCACATCGGAAACATGCGCAAAAAAGACCATAAGAACCTAGGAGCCCTTAGTAGGTTTTGTACCTATAGATCAGAGCACTAAATAGAGAACATCTAATTATATGAATGTTTCCTTTTTTGGAAGATAGATAGTATAAAAGCACAGATCCACTACCGATACAAATGACTCCTATTATTCCCATCTATTTTCTGGCTATAATCTGGATTTTTACATCTGATGTATCTAATATTTGCCCTGTATGTCTTCTTGAAGAATTTGAAGATAATGTTGTTTTTCAAAATTGTGTTTGTTCTTATTCTGTCTTTTTGGGCTAAGCCAAAACATTCTGCAGTCAGTTTGTTTTAATAAAATGGGAAGGCAAGATGATATGTCTAACTGTTGGCCTGTTCATTCAGTGAGCTTTAGTTACAGCCTCCCAGCAGACATTTTTAAACACACATGATGCTACAGCACTCTAATTAGAACATGGAGCAGACTCAGTTAATCAAGTCTGCTGCTACGCGTTCTAATTACAATGTGTTGGAGCATGTGTATAGGCACCCATTGTTTTTAAAAAGGGGTCTTCTTGCATGAACTGAAACTGAGTTTCTCTTGCATGAAATAAAAGTGATTTAGTTGGTAAAGTAGTTCAGCTTTTGCCAAATGGGAAGAAGTAGGACATTTTGAGTTTTTCAAGAATATGTTTTTTTAAATGTGTGTAGTGACGATATTTTCCAAATTGCATAATCCTATTTCCAACAGTGGCTTAGGCACTAAGGATCCCAATCCCTAATGAAAATCAATGGAGCTTAAGCTTCTAACTCTTGTTGTTTTCAATGGAAAGTAAGCATAGAAACACCTTTAAAGATCTGGCCCAAAATGTTTAATCTATTTTGAAAATGAATTTGGAATAATTTTCTAAATCACTGCAGTACTTGTGAAAATGTAAACTTTACTTGTGGGTACTAAAACATTGAAAACTGAGATGCCTGCAGCTACATTTGAGGAAGAGCTGAGTTTGGTCAGAAAGACCCTGTATATTGGAGTGTTTTCTGTATTCTTTTTAGGGGATGTCTTTATTGCCTGTACTGTCATTCTTTCTATGGTAGAGTGTATTGTTTAGTCTCTTTGAAAGGTGCTACACAAATATATTAACACAATATACATGAGTCTAAGAATCAAGACTCTTTGTAGCATGATTTACATTCCCTGTCTTCTTTCATAATAACTTATAAATGAATAGTTCGACTGAAAAAGTTTGTATTTTTCCTTCCAATTACTAAATCTTTGTTTAAAGATCATTAGCTAGATGCACTGAGACATTTTAATAGAATTAATACATATTGTTTCATTCCAGACCAATCCAAAATAATATATGAGGAAACAGAGCTGCTTAAACAATTGTCAAATCCCTGGAATACAGTTTCAATTAAGCACGTACAACTTAAAGCTTGTAAATAGACTGTTTGCAAAGCAATATATTTGCAAATTATGAGCACTGTTGTATTGAATCCAACTGTATTAAGATAATCATCAAGTGATCTAACTTGCAAACAAATTAACTGACACTTGAACAGTTCTAGTACCACTGCATTCTGTAGGATTGAATCAATTCCATCAACAACAGATTGGAATTCTCTGATTTCTGAAGATGTTCATTGAAGCTGATGGGAAGAAATCATTTTCATGTCCTTTCCATTGTCTCAGGCTGTGATTCTGTGATACTTCTGCAAGGTGCGGTGTTCAGAATTTTGTCAGGATCATGGGAGAGAACAGGGCATTCTAACTTCTCTTTGAGATGTGACCAAACCAGAGTAGCTTCATAAAAGTGGGTTCACTTGCATGCTAACTGTATTACACAATTAACAATTAATCACACAATACATTTAGACCAACGGCACGTGAAAGTAATTAACATGCCATAAAAATGACTATTCAGGTATAAAAAGAAACAACTGGCTACAAAGTTAGTTCTTGAATATGTGTAACAACTTTACAGCTGGTTTCTATCCTGCTTCAATTTGGCCATGTTGCAGGGCCCTTAAACTGCAAAGCTGAGGTTTGTTGTGTGGCTAAGGAGAAATGGACTGGGGTTCAGGACATTTGAGTTCAATTGCCAGGTATGCATTAAATTTCTTATGGCAATGCTTTACTAGGGCAATAGATAAGACTGTGAATGCTACTCTTAAGCATAGCCTGCCCACTCTTTTCACTTCTACTTATGCCAAATTTAAGGTAACATAGCCATCTTAGAACAATTCTGAATGTGTAGCCAATGCCACTCTTGGACTCTGTCTTGGACATGTTTATGAGTGTGCTCAGAGCTGCTTTAAGGAAGCTACATGGTCTCATTTCTAGGATTTTACATGAGCAGCTTAGAAACATGGGCTTATTTCATGGTGGCTGTCCTAGCGTGGTGCACAGGTGATGTAGACAAGCCCATAAGGTCAAACTTCAACCCATTAATTTTCCCCCTTCCCCTCCACCCCCCATGAGATTTCACTAGTCTGATACCTACTTTCATTTGTTACATTTTTTTTTTCTTGAAAGAGACCTAATTTAAATGAATCTTTGGATCTGAATGAGAAAACCTGAAAAACCTCCAAGCAGCTTTTCCCCTACCTTGAATTCTGGTTGGAAAACAAAAATGTTATTCCACAGGAAATAATGCCAGTTCAAATTCTATTTTCACTCATTTCAAATGGAAATGTTGAAAATATGTAATGTCTTATGGAATTATTATATATTTTTTAAATCCAGAAGTATTCAAACATTTCACTGTGATAATGTTCACAGCATCATAGAAAGCAGGCATGGGAAAGGCCATATGAAGTCATCTAGTCCAGCCCCTTGATCCAGGAAAGAGTATCCCTGACTAAAATATCCCAGGCAAGTGTCTGTCTAACCTGGTCTTGAAAAAGAGTGATACCTTCTAACGTATATAACATAAACTGCAATGTAGATTAGCACCTTACATTTAATATTAATTAAGTTAAAATAAATTACAGTCAGCCAAAATGTTTTACCCTGTCACAACAAAATATTTTCATATTACTGAAATGTGATATGCAACATCAACATGTTATGAGGAAGTAAAAAATTATTTGAATCAGCATTTTTCAGGTGAAATAGATTAGTCCTGGTAAACAGTCTAATTTTGTAACTTTTTGCAAAAAAAATCTTTTCCCACTAAGCCAGCCACCTAATGTTTGTCTGATTTTGGCAGCAGTGTCCTATTACTATATTGTTGTTGTTGTTGTCATTATACTTTACAATCCCCTCTGGTATTGGGAACAGTCACATTATTCTTTCAAAATTTGGTCCCCATGATAATTCTATCAGTTGAAGTTTGTTTTCTTGAAGCCAGAGTTATAAGTAACTGGAAAGGGGAATTAATGAGAAAAGATACTGAAAACAGGAAAACAAATGGAGGACCATGAATAGAGTTACTTATAAGTAGTGCTGGTTTGAATTTTCAACATTTTGTTCTGTTTTAATGAGATTTTGAAGAACGTTCAGAAAAAAAATCACCATTTTTCAAGCTGTTCTACTTACACTTTCCCCCTATAATTATTCACTTCTCTAGCAGGCAGTGTTTGAAGGACAATTCACCCTGTTGTAAAATGCAGAGAATCATTAATGATTTTCATTTTAATAACACCTATGCCTCTGCATCCTGTCAAAACAGTTGTGTCATTTATACATGCATGCATGCATAGCAACCAATTTTACAAGATACCAAAGTTCAGCTCTTGCTAAAAGCAATGTCTTACAGTGTTCTTACGTTAAAAAATTTAAGGGGTTTACACAAGCTCAGTTAGACTAGACAAGTTGCATTTTTTCATACATAAGTTTAACTATTCAATTCCGATCAATAGTGTTTCTTTTTTCCTCCTCAGCCACAACCATCTAACTCTAAACATTTTGACAGTTCAGACTGCACCCTACCATGCATGAAAATGTCAAGGGATAATGTGTTGGGTTTTTTTTGTAAAAGGATCATCTATTTTCATTTGGTAGCAAACAATTTAGTTGGTGTCTCTAGGAGCTGTAGGAAATACTCAATTTTTGAACTGCTGCCATTAAACATTGTCCTTGTGACTTTATGCTAAAAAATGTTGTTCATTATCTATAGGCAGAATTCATTAAAATAGATTTGTCTCACAGGGGATATGTGAAGCTTTATTCTACTTAAGTTAAAAAAAAACAACCCTGCTCATATATTTTTCTACACAGAATAATGTTTGTACACTTGACGAGCTAGTGTAGCAACTCTATTCTCAGCTTGTATCTGGTATTGCTAGCCTAGAAATGGATGAGGTTGTGGAGGGGAACCTGCCTGGAGGCCATACTTGTGTGTTTCTGAGGGCACAGAAATGAATTATTTTGATGCAGTTCAGCTGTGCCAATTTTGTAACAATTCACAGCCACATACTTCTGGGTGTGGATGCAATATATGATTCAAGAAATGTGTGTTGATATAATGGCATGAGCACTATTTGGAGTTCAAAGGAGTGAGAGTATACATACTACAGTGGGAACTTGTCAATGCAAGTACTATCCTGAGGCACTTATTTACTCTGCTGCAACATGTGTAGACGCTGGCTGGGACATGAGGATGATTCAGTGCCGGGGCTGTCTGCTAGTTAGCCCCACACTGGAATGCCCTTGTACCTCAGCCAGCCCCTCCACAGCATGTTGATCTGGGTCAGAGAAGTAAGACCTTAGTTTATACCAGAAAGCATGGTCTAGTTTAAATAATATTTAGTGAGCTGTTGTTTCTGTATATTTCATTACACCAGTACAGTTGTGGAAAAGAAAGAAATAATGGCATGTGATTAGCATCCATATTTTTCTTGAATACAAAAGTAGGTGGGATCAGGTACAAAATCATATAGGAAGTGTACTATAGAACTGTACTATAGCAAGACAAGGTTATTTTGAACTTCGGTTATTGCCAGTTATTATTAACAACATTTGCACTGTCGTCAGCATGTATGTCAAAACACTCTATTTTGGACATTCTAAGTTGAGGTGAATTCTTAAGAAATATACTTTTGCCAGCTTACACTGCAGTAATGGGATACGGAGGGCTTTTGGTTTCATGTGTGTTTGCCAAAAGATAACACAGTGCCCATTTCTAAGCAAGCTAAGCATGGATGTTGAACAGTAACATAAACTTTTGAAATCTCACTGAAATTGACTTTAAATGTTCAGACTTGAATTTCTGTACTCTGAAAGGACAATACTGTTTTATACACCTCTATACAATGACAGTGCCTAAGTACATAAATAATACCATCCATTGTGGAACTGTATCAAATGCATTACAGATTGGCATAATTCATGCCTGAAAAATATGGGGCATACCTTGTAGGGGCTAAGGACCTGATGAATCCATTGATCGATAAAATCGAGTGATGAAATCTGCTACCATTGACTTCAGTGGGTGGGGAAGGGAGTGAAATACACACCTGGACTGAAGGTCCATAAAAGTCTATACACCACTTCAATTTTTGCAAAGTTTGATGATGGAAGTTTGGGACAGAAGTTAATTTCTCTCTAGGCTATAGCACCTCAAGATTGGCCCCAGGATTTCATTATGTTTTGTATGTAGTAGTTTATATTTTCATAAGGATTTCATCTCAATTTGATCTTATTTCGATATATATATTTTAACAGACAGAATTACTGGCTATTTCTAAAGCAGACGTCACAGTAATTAATCATAAGGAAAATGGATCAGAGATTCATGAAATCTGTCAGAAATACAGCTACAGGTTCATTTTACTGAGGAACACAGAGCTAGGAAAATTAAATTCTTAAAAACTACAGCTTGCATATTGTTGGGAAAGTGCCATACTTTATTGCTACTTCTTTTAAGTAAGATGATCACCACTGTAAGTGGTTTTCAAAGCATATCCTGAAATATAATTTAGAAACAATTCATGGTCACCCTTGCCTTTTCAGTATGTGTTATTTTGGCTGTCCAGCAGAATTTTCAGTGTAAGTTAAGGGGTTGTTTCCCAACTAGACCACTAGATGAAAATGTATTTATCACAAGAGGAGATGCTTAAAACAGAAATCAATAAAAGCATCTCGTCTTTCTTGAAAATCAGATTGTGTGCTGGATTACCAGTACTGACGTTTTTCAAAGAAAAGGTCATTGTGTTCTCAACATATTTACAAAGTAATTCCATATACAGAAGGAGAAAAATCATGGTCCTCATCCTCATCCAAAGTCAGTGAGAAAACTTCCACTGGCTTTAATAAGCCAGGATTTCATCTGAGAACGACATGCCTCATCATTAAAACAGCTTCAGACAGAACTTTTTCATCTGAATGCAAACATTTGATGGATGCTACCCGGTGACTCATCTGTCTTCAAAAATAAGGTTCCAAATCCTGCAACTTACAGCACATACATGTGTTGAAGCATTAGGGACAGATTTGTTTATGCTACTTTAAATTCCAAGTGCCAAATCAAGAGCGAGACCTTATACAAGGGGACAAGGCAAAATGCCGCGTTTACTGATTACATGAATTAGACATAGGCGTTCGGACATATCACTCATATAGACACACACAAATCATCATGCACATCATTACACACAAGCACACACACACACAAAACAAGCATTCCATTCAGACGTGATAGTTACCAGCAGCAGTTGTTTAATAATGGCATTGGGTGGCTGGCCCAGGTCTTATTGAGAAAGAGATCCTGGAGATAACAGCTTGGGGCAGGGTGAAATAGATGCATCTGTGCTCTGGAGAAACAGCAGTTGAGAGAGAGACTCGCCCAACTTGGCATTTTCAAAGTCCTTTTTTATAGGTATTGGCATCCTTTGTTTCAGTGCTTTGGAGTTTTTCCATAACCATAATATGGAATATACATCCTGTTCAATGACCCACTGACCCCATTGTCAGAGCAATGTAAAATTTCCCTCATTTAAATGAGAATCAGGCCTATTGATGCAAAAGCAAATACGTAATCCATTTCTTGGTCCAGTTATACTCATTATATGCAGGGAGGTAAAATGCTGTCAAGGGTAAAATGCCCTTTAACTTCAGAAGAGTCAGGATTTCACCCCAAACTTCAAACTACTAAAACTTAATTAGCATAGGAGTGAAGCCTGGAGTGCAATGGCTGATTTAAACAGTAAGGTGTATTTGCTTTGTTCTTTGCTATACATTCAAAAAATATCTCTGGAAACTGTGCCATTGGCACATTGTTAACAATGTGTGGTAAGTAATTTATTAATTCATAATGGTATCAGAGACCCTATAGAATGTATGCAAAATAAACTCTTGAACCCAGAATTAAAAAAAAAAAAACATGCATTAAAAATATTTTTAAATGAATTAGTTTTCAGTCATAATTATGTTACAGTAGCACCCAGAAAATCTAGTCACTGATCTATTGTGCTAGTTGCTGTACAAATCAGAACAAAACACACTTCTTGCCCCAGAGAGCTTAGAAGCTGATTTCATTCCTATTTTATACTTGCTTTTTGAAATGCATTCAAATAATCAGGGTTTACTGGTAAGCATGCCTTTTGAAAGCTAATTTTCAAGTCAAGTGCAAGTACTCATGCAATCCACATGTTAAAAACTCTTGAGTGTTCTTGATGGAAAGATATGTCAAATCAAGAAGACTAAAAATACATTGTGATTTGTATATTAAATTTGAAAGTTGGATGTCTGCAGTAAACCCCCATGGAGCCAGTAATCAAAAAATTGTTTTCAAATAAACTTATTTAGCAAGTACTCTCAAATGAGGCCAGTATCCTTAGTTCCTTTTTTTATGGATGAAGAAATTAAAGGTACAGAAAATTATTTTCCTAAGGTCATCTAATCAGGCCAGTGGCAGAGCTGCGAATAGGCCTCTGATACTTTTGCCTACTGATCATACCACTGTCCTCACTGGGAATATTAAACTGGTGCTGAGTGTTTTTGAAAAGCATGCCTTTGCTACCCTGAATCAATTATTTATTACATACTCATTAAAGTTACTTAAAATTTCATAGATCTTATTTCCCTTCGAGTCCTGATCTTGCAGGTGCTTACACACAAGCTTCACTTCCCTCTTATAAGTTTTTCCACTGACCTGATGTTTCATTCCTCACTTACAGTTAATTCTGTTTCAGATATATAACCACTGAATTTAATGGGGCTATGACAATTTATAAAAAATTAAGCTCTGACCACTTCTGTTTATAATCTATGGGATCAAACCAATAAATGTCTTATTTTTTTAGGAAAATATTTTCAGTAGAAAGCTGTCTTTCAATAAAAAATAAATTTTCATTTCCTTTTTGTTTGAAATATTCTCTAATTATTCCCCTACCCCCCCAAAAACCAAATATTGAAACATCTTCAGTTTTTAAAAGGCATTTTCCATTCTTGTTTATTTTCCTCTCCCCCATTTTTCTCTATCTTCCAAAATCAAAAACTAAAACCCATAATTTTGCATATTTAATCAACACATTTTTAGTGAAAAGACCTATATATATATATATTAGTTTTTGGTTTGTTGTGTGGTTTGTTTTTTACTAACACTATAATTACTTTTGTATTAATGCTATAATTATTTCTTTTGTC
This sequence comes from Alligator mississippiensis, assembly GCF_030867095.1. Classification (NCBI taxonomy): domain Eukaryota; kingdom Metazoa; phylum Chordata; order Crocodylia; family Alligatoridae; genus Alligator; species Alligator mississippiensis. Next base: position 161,087,153 of record NC_081826.1, read on the forward strand.
AAGGGCTCTAATGTGCCCCTGAGGCTGGGAGAGGCAGCTGATCAGTGCTTCCCACCTCATGGTGCATTGGAGTGTTTGACTTTGTGCCGTTGAGGCTGGGAGCAATGACAGCTGACTGGCACTTCAAGCCAGGCATACCGGACACCTGGCTTGCTACTTGCTGCTGCAGGGGAAACCCAGGATCATGATCCTGGTCTCCCCCTCCACTTTCAATACAGCACAATTGGGATCCGATCCCCAATCCCACAAACACGTTCCTACCCTGCACATGTAGCATGGCAAAAAACGCAATTGTTGGGATTCCAGATCAGATCCCTTTGCACCTTGAAATGAATGTCAGGAGCCTTGGCACACAGAAAAAAATAACCAATTTCTTCTGTCTGTTGGGTCCTAAATTCAGGTTGAAAACCAAGGACAAAATTTTAAGTCTATTTAAACAGGAGATGTTAAATGCAGTCCTGCACACTCATTAGGCAGATTTGTTTTTTACTGGGCTTACAGGAGGAGAAGTTCATAATTTTTTTTTTCAGGGACGGTTTTAGTGGCAGCTTAGATCTATTGTGAGTTTTGAATTCTGTGAGTGAGGCTGGGGAAAAAGATCCTCCCAGGCTGGTCAGAGAAAAAATTCTACAGCCAATTAGCTACAGCACACACAAGGGCCACATCCAGACAAGTGTGGCCATGCAGTATGTGGTGCTGCAGACACATCTGTGGCATCACATACTGTACATTCACTTGTTCTCTGTGCTGCAACGGAGCAATGTGGAGGGCTTTTTGGACCCCCTGGATATCCATCAGTCAAAAAAACCTGTAGGGAAAAAAAAAGTGGAGTGACCCACACACAGTGGCAGTATGTGCTGCCCAAAGTCAAAGCCTGGCCAGCTGCAGCCACACTCTGCCGCTGGCTAGCCTCTTTGTGGCATGATTGTCACTGGATCCTTGGGAGGCCCTTAGGACCCCAGGTAAGGCTGTTAGGGATAGCCTCCCTTGCCCCAGCTGGGGTAACCTGACATGCACCAGAGCATGCATGGCTCAGGCATTCTCCAGGGACAACTAGTGGCGGCACAAGGTGTGCCGCCTTTACTTGTCCCCAGGGAACCAAACATCTGCGCATGTCTGGATGCAGCCAAGGAGGATTTATAAACCCTTCTTTTTTTGTACCAGTTCATTCCAGAACTGCAGGTTTGTGATCTGGTCTATATAAGGACATCTATCAACCTGAATTTCCAAAAACAACTGGTGATTTTGGGGTGAGAAACCAGGGACATCTTAAAGGTAAATACTTTGTCCTTTTTAAGATGTCTCACATACAACCAAAAAAGTTGAGGCATACAAAGTCACTAGCCCTTTTGAAAACCAAGAGAGATTGTTTGTTTATTTCCATAGAAAGGCTTGTGGACTGGATGCAATGCTTAAAAGGGGAAAAAAAAATAGAAGTATTACAAAAAAAAAAATGTGAAATTGATTTGAAGGGAGTGATTTGGAGGCTTTGAGTGCTTGCATCTCTTTCTACACGGTGAAGAATGATGGTTTGCTTTGTGCTCCATTTGGCCAAGCATTTCTTAATCTTAGATGGATTACTATTCTGCTCAATTCAGGATGAGGGGGAGTAATCGATACAATGAATAACTGTACATACTCCAAAGCAATGGGGTGAACTAAGGTAAGGCACTTCAAAGGATTAATTTTATCTTCCAAATCTATAAATCAGCATATCCCATGAAATAATTTAATGCAGGACAGTAGCAGCTCAGTCAAAGTACATCTTGGTCCTGTGGGACCTGAGTGCACTCAGTATTTCATGGGACTGGTCTCAGCAGATCAGGTTGAGCCCATCCGATTAGCTGAAATCTACTGGTAATTTTTAAATCCACTTTAGTGCACCTTAAAACAAAGTCTCACTCCACCATCAAAATTCAATAAAGGTCATTTATCAAGGTACCCTGTGAATAATGACTTCATTTTGTACTCAGTAGATGCCACTGTGAAGTGTCTTTTGACATCCCTATTCTGTCCTCTCCTTACATGAAGCAATTTTGCATCATCTGAGACTAGCTCTGTAACCCTCTTAATGCTTGCAAGCATTCCCCTCTGACAAACAAAGGAATGCATTTAGATTACAATAGCAATGTGCTGTAATAAATTGCAAAATAATAATGTCAATAAGTTATTAAAATCCCATTTTTGAGCTGTGTGTTAGTTTATTCACTTTTATTTATTATTTTTAGAGTAGGGCTATAGAATTCATTCTTATGGACAAACTGATTCATCATCAGCTTTTCTTTTTGGAAATGATAAATTAGTTTATTTTGAAATAAAAGTGGATTTCCCTATATTATACATTTATATAGAGGTACCCTATTCTAGTGTATATTGATTGCTTTTTCAGTACATCATCCCACTGCCACCTCAGAATTCATATGTCAGTTCCCTGTTGGACCTTTTCTTGACAGGCTTTGTAGTTAGGCATTCTGTGATGTCACCATTCCCCATCTTTTATTTGCATTTCAAGCAATGTAACTCAGCACCTCCAAAAGGGTATTTTGAAATTAAGTGAAATAGAAAAGAATTATATTGTTAATGGATATGGGGGAATCTTAGTGAAATCTGTCTTAAATTTTTTCTTGCTTTAACCCATCACAAAGTTGCCTTATCTGCTTTATTAGACCTAGGCTTGGCAGGATTCGGTTTTTATAGGTAAGCACTGATAAATGTTGATTTCACCTCAGACTCACAGACCAACAAAAACATTTCCATCACTAATAATCAAAATGTATAGAAAGGGGATGTAAGAAAAATGATGGCTGGTGGATTGTGTGATGACAGGGGGAAGCAGTTCTACAGAACCATGCTGACTGTAGTTTAGACTTCAACTTCCAGAAGCCCCAGGGGACTGGGAACAGAGGAAAAGGGAGTGACAAAGTGGATGAGGGAGCTATGGGCAAGTGGAGCCAGGACTGATGGCAGCTCTGCCGCTCAGATGGTGGCAGTCCTACACTAGTTACATTTGTCAAATCAGTCTGTACTATAATAATAGTATGCTGTAAGCAAACTGCACTATAATAATAGTATGCTGTCATTAATAAATTATGTACCCCTACACACCTATTTTCATGAAATCCTGAAAATTTGACTCCATAAAAATGGAAATAAATGCTTAAAAATAAAGATTGATATTATCCATCAAAATTATTTTTTTTTTAAATTGAATTCTGCCAAGCCTAATTATACCCAACTGGGAGTTCACCCATCATTTTATCTATAGGAACAGAGAATGTTTCCCAAATCCCTTCTGTTACCACCCCCATCTCCACCCAAGACCGCCTTTACCACCAAACCCTTCTGCTTGCTGACCACTGACTTACAAGGGAAAGGATTGCTACCTCTGTGTAACTTGGAAAGTAATTATGACAGAGATACAGAGCTGGAGTGAGAGAGGTATTACAGATGGTCAGGGGATGGCTTCCCCTCTCTTTTCCTTTTCACCTGCTCAAAATGAAGAAAAATTCCTGCTTGCTCCTAGTATATAAGATACTTCCTTGATCTTTAAGCTTTGTAAAGACCTACCATTTTCTGTTTCTTTGGTCATAGTGACTAGCCCTAAATCCTCAACTGGAAGAATTTTGAGGTGGGGGAGGGGCTGAATCTCATGTTTGACTTCTCAGAAGTCTCCTAAGGGTTGTGTTGGTGTGTGTTTGTAGTGGCTGGGTGGAAATGGAAGTCACTATGAGTAACTGAAGGCTCCTAGAAGGAAGCCATAAGCTGCTTGAGACTCCCAAGATCCCAAGTGTAAATTACCAGTATTGAGGCTAATATGACCAATTTGTGAATTGTAGAAGAAATTTAAGTGAGAAATATTTTGCTTATTATAATAGCTGACTTATGAGGAAACTGGAAGTGTTTCATTCCATTCAGTATGAGTCATTACATAAGTTGTATCCTGTGGCATAGCAGTAGAAACAGGATAAGTAAGACGGATCTCTCTCCCACCTCTGTTATAGACCCATTCCCAAAGAAGTCTTTTGACTGAGGAACAGCAAAAATATTTGTCAGTCCCTTAAGCATTTCATAGAATCATAGAAAATTAGGGTTGGAAGGGGCCTCAGGAGGTCGTCTAGTCCAACCCTCTGCTCAAAGCAGGACCATCCCCAGCTAGATCATTTCAGCCTTAAAGACTCCTAAGGATGGAGATTATACCACCTGTCTTGGTAACTTGTTCCAGAGCTTCACCACCCTCCTAGTGAGAGTTTTTCTTAATATTCAACCTAAACCTACCTTGCTGCAACTTGAAATCATTAGTCCTTGATCTGTCATCTGTCACCATTGAGAAGAGTCTAGCTCTGTCCTCTTTGGAACCAGTCTTTAGGTAGTGAGTTTTCGTTTTGAAGGAATGCATGCATCATCCCTTATGTTAGGAATCATTGGGATAGGTGATATAATGATACTGCAGTTACCTGAAAGCTTGTATAGTTTGCAAAATCAGTTAGAGTGGAGGTATTAGAGGAAATGCAGAATCCTTTGTATGTCAACATAGGTGGCAGCAGCATAGGGACTTCAGCAAATCTTTAGAGAGAACTTTACCTAGGACAGGTGCAAAGCTGTGTTTGGAATTAATTTATTACAAGGTTATGTGTCTGTCTTATTGCCTTTTTTCTGAATTATCTGTACTTTTCTACAATTGGACAATTCTGCCTGGAACATTTTAATTTTGTAGGATGGAGACATTGATTCTAAATGCATTGCTTATATGTACAGGAATGATATAATAGCAACCACTACACATGGATTATGTTGACAACACAATCTCTAATTTAAATGCATGTTTATCTGCATCTGATATCTTTGCACCAATGAATACTAATAAAAGCAAAATTAAAATACTATTAAACAAACATCCATGTTGACTAAATTTCATCCCACGTGAGATGCTTTACTGTGCAGTATAATAATCTACTGCGCAGTAAGGCATCACCATGTAACCATGCTCAGCAACTACTGTGCAGTAAATTAGGTTAATACACAGTTTTTTACTACCTTTAAATACAGGTAGTAGATTAACTGCACATTACCTACTGTGCAGTACCACTCTTGTAGAGACTGACTAGGAGCAATTTGCTTCCAGTCAGCCACGCCAGCAAGGGGCCACAAGAGATGGAGGAGTTCATTGTCCCTGGTCCTGGTTCTGTTCAGCTCCCTGTTCCCATGAAGAGCCAGAGGCTGATCAGCACTTGGACAGGGTCTCTCTCTGTCCCTTCTGTCCAAGTGCTGCATGGCTCCTGGGTCTGCACAGGAGACTGGAGCTGAGCAGCACCAGGAGTGGGGAGCTTTCTGCTTTTCTTCTCAGCTGGGGGCTCATTGGCAGCTGTCCCACTTGTGGGGAAGCTGCCAGTGAGCCCCTGGTTAAGTGGGGATTCCCTGCCCAGTGGGAGACTGGCTGGAGCTGTTCCACTTGTAAAATCCCCATCCAGCCAGGGGCTCACTGGCAGCTGTGTGTCCTGATGTGCATGGGGCTAGGGAAGCTCTGCTGGCTGCAGAGAGAGCTGTCTCTTGGCCCTGCGCACATCAGGACCAGTCCCTGTGCTCCCTGCAAACCCATGGGCTAGCACCCCTGAGGAGCATGGAGCTTTCCCTTGCTGCTGCAGTAGGACACAACAGGGCAGAAACAGCCCTGTGCCTGGCTGCTCCATTGGGAGTGGATTTGCTCCAAATAGGGGGCACATGTAGATGTGCTGTTAGAGAAGGCTTACTGGTCATGTCCACACATTCATTAGTGTGCTGTAATTGTGACACATAAAGTTAAGTACTTGTAATAACAGGTACGAACTTAATGTGTTGTAATTGATGCTACTGCAGAGTAGTATCAGTGCACATTTTTTAGGTGACACTAATGTGCAGTAGGCTAATTCTACTGCACGCTAGTGCATTAGCATAGCTTTTGCCTGCTGCGCTAATGCTCAGTAAAATTGATCCACTGCATATTTAGCATCTCTTGTAGATGCTTCCACTGAGCAGTATTTTACTGAGCCTATATTTCATTAATAGCACGTGTAGATGTACCCAGTGATAATGAACCTGAGAAGCTTTGGAAAAGAAGATGAGTTTGTTTCAAGTGCATAAAACCCAGATGCTTATGTTTTATGCATGCTGTCTGAAGGAGATGGGGTGAGGTGGGCACACTAGTAGGGAGGGAAAGACTGCAGAAAGACCTGGATAGGTTGCAGGGGTGGGCTAACAAAAACAGGATGCATTTCAATACTGACAAATGCAGGGTGCTGCACTTGGGCAGTAGTAACTAGCAGCATGCTTATAATATGGGAAACTCCCTTCTTGAGAGCACGGAGGCAGAAAGGGATCTTGGACTCATCATTGACTCCAAGATGAACACGGGCCGACAATGTGAGGTCATGGTCGGCAGGGCTAACTGGACCCTATCGTGCATCCACAGGTGCATCTCAATTAGGGCCAAGGAGGTGACCCTCCCCCTCTACGTGACACTGGTCAGGCCACAGCTGGAGTACTGTGTCCAGTTCTGGGCACCCCACTTCAAGAGGGATGTGGACAACATTGAGAGGGTCCAGAGGAGGGCCACCCGCATGATCCGGGGACAGCAGGGCAGACCCTACAATGAGAGGCTACGGGACCTGAACCTGTTCAGCCTTCACAAGAGAAGGCTGAGGGGGGGACCTTGTGACCATCTATAAACTCACTAGGAAGGACCAGAAGAGTTTGGGGGAGACCTTGTTTCCTCTAGCGCCCCCCGGGATAACAAGGAATAACGGCCACAAGTTGTTGGAGAGTAGGTTCAGATTCGACATCCATAGGAACTACTTCACGGTTAGGGTGGCTAGGATCTGGAACCAACTTCCAAGGGAAGTGGTGCTGGCTCCTACCCTTGGGGTCTTTAAGAAGCGGCTTGATGCCCACTTGGCTGGGGTCGTTTGAGCCGTTTTCCTTCTGCCCAAGCAGGGGGTCGGACTTGAAGATCTACAAGGTCCCTTCTGACCCTACTTCTATGATTCTATGAGATAAAATACAAGACTAGTTTTTCTCATGAGATTTCTGGTACCTGAGCCATGAAAATGTTGTATTACAAACACTTGCTTTTACTGTCTGGCTTTCATGAAACCCAGAAATATAGGGGTATGTGAAAATAAGGATTACTGAAACACACATCACATCTTCTACATTGATCAGGGATGATCTAGGCATAGCCATGCCTTTGTACTATGGGTTTTTCCCAGTTTTTTTCTGGACTTTGATGATTGCCATGCAAGGCTGGGAGGTGTTCTTTTTTTTCCCGGCTTCTGCTGTTACATGTATCTTTTTCTTTTTTTCCTGCCTTCCTCAGAAGCATTGGGTGTTGGCTGCATCCATGACTGGAATATTGACTGGGACTGCCAATGTCAATGCTTCTGCTGGGGTCTAAACATGGAGTTTCTTGGATAGAGGATCATACCTCTCAGAGTCAGATTAATCACCGTATTTTTGGTCAGGAAGGCATGGTTAGATTGGTATGGACTGTGAAGGATTTTGACTTCCTCTGTAGCCATCTTGGAGGATAGCCATCCCTCAAGGATATTTTTACAGCCTTTGCTGAAACAGAACATTGGTCCCCATGGTCCTCTTAATTTACCTGTGGTATGTTAGGGTGTATATATCTAGTGGTTATATGAGGGTCAACTGTATAGTTTTACTAATAGGTTAGAGACAATGGACTTGTATAGGATAATTTGGATAGGGATGATCCTGCCTTAGGCAGAGTTGGACTACTACCTCCAGAGTGGTTAGTAGAATCACTCCTACACTTTAGGCAGGTAACTCAGAGTTGGTTGCAAGCTGCACTTTGGCTGTCCATTAGGTGAAACAGAATTCTGCCCATAATGGATAAAAAAATATTTTCTGTGCCAGAAGAAAACTACTTTTAAACATTGACTTCTTTAAGCATCACACTTCTCACCCTCCTTTTAGCACATGTATGCCAGTGAGTTTGTAAAGGGTCAAATATAATGTTGGGTGAAATAATAGGATTAAAATAAGGGCCTCCTGCCAGAAGCTACGATAATATGATTGTAAAATGTGGAATTGGAGGCATAGTGATGTAGATAAACCAAACGATAAGGAGAAAACTGTATTAAATTCAGGAGCTCTTGGTCTCAAATCCTTACCTCAGCCCACTAGTCTGTGTTGCCTTTCTCTATGATGGATGGCAGTCCAGAAGGCCTAAAAAATTGAAAATAGAAAAGATATAGGTTATAAATCATTGAAGCTTCAACTTGCTGAGGCACCTAAGCTTGTGCTTAAACATATACTTAAGAGTTTACTGAATTTGGGGCCAGAATCCTTATGCTTCATTTGGCAAGGAAAAAGATGTACAGTGCTAGGTAAGTTACATTCTATATATAAACATTTTTCAAATTGCTTCACATATAGTTCCCAAATTTCTAAGATAAGATTTATTTTGACAAGCAATGACTGGGTAGGCTATGGGAGGACAATAGGGATATGGTGGATTTTTTTTTCATTCCTGGAATATCTTTCAAAGTTCACTGATTTATTTTATTTTATTTTATTTTTTACTCCCCTTTTTTAGCTCCCCTTTAATAAATGCATATGAACAGGAAATCACCAAAAGCTCTAATACTCTATGAAATTGCTTATCTGTGCCTTTCAAATGTCCAGGCATCACGGCATCAAAGTACCTCTTTATGATTGTCGTCATCAGAAGAAGTTCATTTAACACAATGCTCAGACTGATCGTAAGCCCAGTTCTTCCTGACAAGTGGGAACAGGATCCAGAGTACTGATATAATTTGTGAGTGTCAAAAATATGTGGCTGAGGAAAAAGCAAAACTAACAAATCTCTGCAATGATTTGTAGGAATAGTTATTGTAGCTTCAGCTTCTTGCACAGTAGTATGGGCAAATATATTTTAACTATGTACTTTGTATATTTAAAATTCATAGGTTCTTTCATTTATACTTAGTGGGTGCATCTACATGAGATGTTTACTGTGCAGCTGCCTAATTAGCTCTGTCGCAGGTTAGTACTTGTAAATACAAGTACTACCTACAGAGGAGTTCTTTAGTGCATGGCAACAGATGTATAGTTGCTGACAGGGCTGGCTAGATCATGAGGGTGCTTCAGTGTGGGAGCTGTCTTCTAGCTAGCCCCACATGGGAGCACACTCATGCCCTAGCCAGCCTCTCTGGAGCATACTGAGCTAGGTCAGAGCAGACCTGGGCTGGCAGGCTGACCGCGTCCCCTGTCCCCTGCCCCAGTACGCTCTGCCAGTTGGGGCTGCTGTGACCCTGTTCAACATGCTGCTGTCTCAGGATCATGTGTAAATGCGGGGCTTGGGAGCAAGAAACTCCGCCGTGATGTGCTCTGGAGTGTATTGCTTTTTGATAACTGCATGTGTAGGTGTGCCCAGTGTCTCCTACTGCACTCCTGCCAAGTGTATTAACATCATGAAATACTTTTAAATTCTTCTTATTTTAATTAATAAATTTCTGGCATATACTTAAAGAACCTTGCGGTTCCTTGATGGCTTACACATGAAGGAGTTCCAAGGCAGTCTAATGACCTAGTAATTAGAATCCAACCTTCATTTATGATTAATATGAATAAGAAATTAAAACAAGGGGAGTTCAAAGTAAATTAGTCATTGATGAAGATGGAGAAAGGGAGTTAGACACAGAGAATTAGTGTGTTTTCATTAAACAAAAGTATTTTATTTGTTGTCTTTATATTGTTTTCCTGCTGTAGTGACTTCAATATAAATGGAAAAGCATTACAATAATAATTGTTCTGCATTCAGTCACAAAGGATATTCTGCTGGCATTATTGGAATAAGTATGATTTACACCTTGCAATAATCAGTTTACTTGGTTATGACAAAATCTAAGTCACTTTGCTTATGGAAGTGTCTCTTCAGTGAGATTTGTTTGTGACAGTGATAAGGCAGTGATGTCATAGCCCTTCTAACCTCTTGATATTAAAGGAGTTTGGAAGCTCATTGCTTCCACAGCTCTCCCATTTAGCATGCAATCTCAGACTTGTGAATTACTAGACACTTGGGCCAATACACTTTAGAACATTTAGTACTTAAAGTTTCCCCTTCTACTAACTTTTAGTGTTTTGTTTTGTTTTTATACCTGTGCAAAAGAGGAGTTAAGGTATATATAATGGGTTAAGGTATATATAATGAAAGAGTACTATGCAGGACTGGTATTAAACAGTTTGGTGCCCTAGGTCGCTGCTACACTACAAAGCAGAGGCACTCACAAGGGTTATATCCTCCAGAAGATGGTGAAAAGAGAGTGAAAATTTCTCATGATAGTGTAGCATGTTCTAAGTAGAACTTTTGCTGCTCCTGGCAGTCAGGCATAATGCTCTGAACTGAATGGCCTTCCTGAGGCTGTTCTGACTATTGAACAAAGAGCTAGAATGGAAGTATCCCTGAAGTCTGGCACCTTAGGGTGCAGACAGACATGCAGTTCCCTGCTGTAACTGATAACTAGGGATCCTGGTTTTCTCTGTTTAAAAATTGCAACTTTTTTGGTTAAAAAACCCCAAATCCATGATTAAAATGAATGCCACTGTATATGTAGGTATCAATTAAACAGAATGTTTTATTGATCTATTTACAATTTTAAAGCAATTTGGAAACCTACCAATGCTTCATTTACTATTATTCTAATATAATAAAGGGCTTAGTCTGTCTGTCTGTCTATCCATAACACTTTTGATCAAGTGCATATGCTCCCCTGAGAGGACTGGCAGAGATTGGCTGGGCAGTCTCTGTCTCCTAAGGCAGGGAGACAGAGGCGGAGGGAACTGTTATGGTTTATTATTTACTTGCTCCTGGATGCCTGTCAAAGCTGACAGGAGCTAGAGGCAGTAGCACCCAGGGGAATCCCTCAGCATGACTGAGCATTCTAACCTCACCCATCCCCAGCCATTCCCTGCTTCGTGTCCCTGCCCTGCTGTGGCAGCATGTGGTTCCCAGCTGTATCATCGCCAGACCAGAGAGCACAGAGCCATGCCAGTAGGGGTGTGTGTGTGTGGGGGGGGGGGGCAGAGTGTGGGGGTGTGTGTTATGCAAATAGACTTTTTGCCTATTGCTTTTAATCTTATGTATTTTCTTGTGTTTTGCATCGCCTTAAGAAACTCTATTTTGTATTGCTCTGTAGCTTGATATAAGTGCTTGATCTTTATATGCTGTATGTGTGAGAGAATGGGTGAGAGCATGTCTGTGGAAAAGGAAAACATCAGCTGGTAACTGGCTGAAGAATGCAGGTAGATAAAAGCCCTCCCCCCCCCCCCCCCCAAAAAAAAAAAAAAAAAAAAGAATCTGCCCCAGAACAGCAAAAGAACAATGGCAATTGATCTGCAACAAAGAACACAGTGATAACACAGCAAAAGCCCAGAGGACTGGGTGAACTGACAAAGCTATAAAAGATGGGGGGAGATGCATTGATTTTGAGTCTTGTTCTGCATGTCATCCTGGAGCATTGGTTCATCTGATGAGATGGATCAGCAGGAGCCCAGCTCCTACTTATTATCAACTTGGCTGGCCACTAAGTTGATCCGAGCACTGACAAGACTGGTTACGTATACCAGCACAGAACAGAAATTGGGGTGTGAATGTGGTGTGTGTGTGTGTGAATTAAGTGCTTAATCAGTAAACACAGCATCATGCCTTATCTTCCCTCATAAGGTCTTGCTCATGAGTTGAGCAATTGGCAATTCGTGTAACATGTGCAGGAGCAGACTATGTGTGCATGGGGGGTGGGGTGCAAGCAGGGGCAGGGTGGAGAGTGTGTGTTCATAAGGTGAATCCCACATGCACACTCCATCATACACTTGCACTGCCATACATGCAGACACCTACACCCCCTCACAAAGCCCAGTCACCCTCCCCCCACACACAGCCCCCCATAAATCCCACACCTACCCACATCCCATATATCCACACACACACCCACATGCTCCCTCACGCCTCATAACCACACATGCACAGCCCCTGCACAAACCTATACCCACCCTTCACAACAGACAAGAGTAAGACTTAATTTTAAGCTATTATACAATCACCTCTGTGTACACTACGCAAACATGTAAATCTAGACAAAAATATTTTTTGAAATCAATTTACGAATGCAGTAGATGTTTCCTTTTTAGAATATAATTTGGTATTTTTCTAGTTCCAGGACAGAAAAACCTCTTGCTGAAAGGATTACTTCAAGGGGGAAGGAGAGAGAATTCTGGTGGCAAAGGTCAGGGATTGGGGGCGGGACTTCCAATCACTAGATGGCAACCAGGGGGTGGGGCACCTGAAAAGGGGTGGGGCTACCCATGTGGCCCTGGACAGCTTGCCAAAACTTGGTAAACAGCCCTCTACCCAAAATAATTGCCTGCCTCTGGTTTATATGGTCAGCCCTGAAGGGTGAGTGGGGGTGGGGCATGTAAACACTCCCTGAAACTCTCTGGCATTCATGATGGGAAATAGGCTAGTATTAAAATAAATTCTAAGTACCTATAACTTTTGGTATTTGATTTTGGGTTTTTTATCGTGGAAAATCAGAGCTCCCCCTGCCCCCCTTAGCTCACAGAATGCACATCCAGGCCCCACACTTCCTCCCCTACCCATGCCAATGTCCCTCACTCTGCACCCACAGCCCCCACAGCTCTGGTGGTGCCCCTCACTCCTCACTCCTCACCCATAACCCCCCCCATGCACCCCAGCCCTACTGGAGAGGGTACAACTCTGCTCCACTGCTCCCCCTGCTGCTGGGTGGGCAGGGGATACTTGGCCAGGGTGGTATGGGGATTGCAGCAGCAAGGAGCTTCCCCTCTTGGCCCCGCTCTGCCTTGTTGTGCTACCTCCCACCCGCTGGGCTGTAGAGGCCGGGGGGTGGGGGGGGAGGCAGATGGGTGGGGAGCCTGAGCCTGCAGCAGGCAACCTGCCCCTGACCTGCACACACATTTGGGGGGCACATGCTCCCTGTCCCCCCCAGGAGTGTGCACAGCAGCAGGGAGCCAGCCCAACTTCCCAGACAAGCCACCCATGGCTCCATCCTGCTCCCCACTGGGACCCTGAGGCCACACATCCTGGCCCCAGCCCCTAAGCCCCATGCACCAACCCAGCTGGGCAGCAGCCCCAGCCCCAACCCCAGCCCTGCCCAACTCCCTCCCTCCATTGCTCCCTCCCTATGGGGGGCCTCAAATTTCCAGCCTCCCCACCAGACTTATCTTTGGGAGCTGCTTTCCAGGCTGTCTGGAAGCCACGTGCATGTGTGAGCTGAGGAAGGAGCAGTTTATGGGCAGGAAGCAGGTACTTGCCTCTAGGAAGGACAAGACATAAAGGGCCCTCCCCTGCTGCCTGAAGAAAGTGCTTTCCTCATGTCATTAGGTATCTGACATTGGTGCATGAGAGGAACATTGTGATAGCAGAACTTGGGCTACCACAGCACTTCTGTTTTCTCATCTGTTATTGATCCAAGAGGAACCAAGTAACTTGAGTAAGTGCAGTGAGTTGCAGAAGAGTTTCTGCTCCCCCTTCCCCCCAGTCCTCCCCCAGCAATGAGTTAAAGATGCACAAAAACTGCATGTATGGTACATCAACACATTGACATCCAGAATCTTGGTTACATCTGCACCTCAGACTTCTGTGAACTGTAGATTGTGCATCTTTAGTTTTCCTGCTGCATATGAGTGTGGGAAACAGCATCTAGAAGAAATGGGCACCTGGGAATAGAAGGATAATTCCCTTATCTTGCTGACCACCTCCATCTGTGTTGAAGTCCTAGCATAGCCCTGAAGGAGAGGAGTTCCTGCCAGCCTGAACTGCTACAGAAGAGAAGACACAGACATTGGAATTCAGCTTAAAACTACAAGAGGCGTGGGAGCAGCACCTGAGGCAGAAGCAGCATGCCCGGACTTTCCTGCTGTCTGCAGACAGTACCCAGGGTAGGGGCCTCCACAGTGAGGCTGGAGAGTCTACATTCTGTGGGAAGGAGGGAGAGAGTTGGCACCGGTTGTATCAGCAGCAACAAGGGTCAGAATAGCCAGAGCATCAGCTCCACCAGAAGCAGTGGAGGGGCTGTCAACAGAAAGAAAGCTGGCAGCACCCATAAGAGCAGCAGCAAGGGCTGGTGCGCCAGTGGCAGAACCAGTAGCAACAATGGAGGCCATAGCAACCAGGACAGGCATAGCTGCAGCAGTGATGGTAGGCCCCTGGTAGTTTGGCCACTGAGTCCAGCTGTCGCAGCAATGGCATTGCAGCCCCGAGTCCCCAAGTTCCTTTGGAAGTCCAAGACTGGCTATCTGATGGGTGTTGAACCCATTGAAGACAACAAACTCTAAGTAAGTCAACCACAGAGGCTGTGGAGCCCCTGGTGAGTGCCCTGAGAACAGGCCCAGGCTGGGAGATGAGCAGTGGTGAGAATAAGTGTACTGCCCAGCAGAGTCATTGCCAGGGTGGAATCTGTATGACAAATAGGCCAGTATAGACACCCTGTGTTAAAACAAGGAGAACCCAACATCCGCAGCGAGAACTCTTTGTGATAGACTGATTGCCCTGATTCAATCATGAGAACCCGCTGGGTTTATTCAGAGTTCTGAAGCACTTGAATCATTTTACTCATGAGTGACCACTTGAGTGGGGTGGGAAATGGATGGACAGAACTGATATACTGCTCCCCCAGTAAAGTTTTTTAGTTTTGTTTTAATTATTTGTCTCCCTTTTTTATGAAGTTCAATTTTTAATAGCTATTATTATTACTATAATTTATAATTATTTTTTTTCATTTTATCATTGTCACCCAAGAAATTTTACTTTTACTTTTGTTAATTAGATTTTGGTTTTATTACTTGGATATTTTTTTCTTTTAAATGGCTCCCAGAAAAGAAAGACCCTGCACAGCTCCAGTTACTGCAACACCCCCCTATAAATCTTAGCTATGAATGGTCCACAAGCACGTATATCATCATCAAACTCCTTTTCTCATTCAGACTTGGGTGCCAAGATGGTCCTCGATTTTGATTCTTTATTATGTAAGGATCAACCTTTAGAGGAAGGTATACCTGGAATAGACAACAATCCAAACTCTCAGACAACTGGAAACATCAGAGTCTTCCTTTCCACACTTGGAGACCATGCCCTCTTGACAGCTAAAACAATTTAACAGATCTTTTTTTGAATGCAATTCTTATACTCCAAAATAGGAGATCTAGAAGTAAGATTAAGAGGGGCTAAGGATAACCTGAGTGAGCAATGGCACATTGTTGAGAAAAAAAATCTTATTGGGAGGCAGCAGGATGATAGGGATAATAGAAGCCCAGACCAGCCAGAGGTTATGGGGAATAGAGATTGGTCACAAGATACCAAATCAGACTGCTCTCATTTATCAAGGTGGGACAGGAAATGCCATTTTAATAAAAGATACTATGGCTATAACAGTATTTTCCCTACTCAGTGGCTATATTCCCCTTTGCAACACTCCTGGGAGGGTAATACAACATCTAGGAATGCTACTTTCCACAAACATAGGAAGGAGGGACATTAAAAATGTAATGTTGTTATATAGGCAGACAAGGTTTCTTGGGTGAATTTGATATCTTTTATTAGACCAACCCAAATGGTTGGAGAATAGTTATTAAGCAAGCTTTCGGGTTCAAAAACCCTTCGTCAGGCTAAGGAAGCTGCAGCAGTTGGTGTGTGCTCTTCTGGATGGAATGAAAAGTAAACAAGCCAGGGGCTGGGCTGGGCTGGGGAGTGACTCCCCAGCCCAGTCACTCCCCAGCCCCTGAGTCACTCCCCAGCCCAGCCCAGCCTCGGTAAGGAACTTGCTGAGCATGAGGACTTGAGATCCCTATTCTCTAGCAAGTTATTTCGAATAACTCAAGATATCCCCTTGTCCTATTCAAATTCACTTCACTTGAATTTGAGAGGGAAAGAAGAGGTTTTGGCATTCCTGTTGGAATCAGAAGTGAATGTAATAAATCAGGATGTGAAACATCAGGGACAATTTATAACTATAGATGGCTCTTGGGGTTCAGCATTCATAGACCTCAACCTCTCCTGGGAAACTGTGCATAAGGATAGGAGCAATTACTGGCAAGAGTATAGGTATGTGAACCCACATGAGTTGGGATATAGTAATCTAGTTCAGCCCACAAAAAAGGCATCCCAAGTCTGTAGCAAAGATAGAAAAATGGATAAAAACAAAAGGTCAAGGATAGCTTAATTATTACACAGACTAGTAGAGAAATCTATTTGATGGATGTTTCAGACAATAGTCGATCCAATAGGAGAACCTCATGCACCATAAATAACAAGGGGTGCAAGAAAGTCTCCCCCCCCCCACCTCAGCAATTTCTATACCAACAGTAATTAGCAAACAAGATGTTATAGATAGGTCAATTCCTTTAGACTGTGATGGTGCTGTTTTTCTTGCCTCACTTGAGAGAGAAGTTGAGGATATAAAATCATCCTGACTCAGAAAGCTCCACCAGAATAGCCTCAGAAAATTTTCAATTATCTCTTGGAACGTGGAAGGATTATTGAGCAAACTGGCAACAGAAACTTCAAGGCCTTTTTAACCAGTCAAGATGTTATAGCATTGCAAGTAACTTGGTGTAAGGAACCTTTCTTCTTAAAAGGTTACTTGTGCTTTAGTTTAGTCTCCCTGGCAAAGCAGGAAAAAGGAGAGACGGCTCAGACTAGGTCTTTTGACAATGCTGGCAAATAATCCAGGATGGATTGAAAAACAACTAGGCACTTGCCTCGATATCTGTCTACTAATTAGATTTACAATTCTCAGGACAGGTTCTTGGATTATTGCAAATATATATATGGCCCTGGCTTTGAGAAGAAAACAAGCTAGTGATAAATGGGATTTGCTCATTGAGCATCTAGAATCCATAAAATTAGAATATCCTATGGACAAATTAATATTAGTAGGAGATTTTAATGCTAGAAAAGGAGGACTGAAATGGGAAGATGAGGATTATTTGCTACTTAATGAGATTTGGGGAATTGATTTGCCATCATTCAATGACATAGGGATTGGTAATGCAAGTCTAAGATTACAGATGCTACTGTTAACCCAGAATTTAAGATAAATTAATCAATTACCTCAAAGGTTTCAATCTACACCTCCATTAGAGGATCAAGTATCATTTGTTTGCATGCTGATTGAACCCTATGTGTTGGGGGATATAGATGATTTTGAGATACCATTTTGCTTAGAAAGTGACCACCTCCCTTTAGTTCTCAACCTTAAGACAGAGCCTGATACCCCTCCAATCCTTATTACCGACAGAAGGATACCTATATTTGTCAATAGAAAATTGAAATGGGACACCTATCTAGCCAAAAAGGTGGCCAATAAACTTCATGCTGAAGAGCTAAATATTTAAATAAATTTAGTAGTAATAACCCAAGTACCAGAGGAGATTTTAGAGCATTACCAGCAAGTTAAAGATTTCCTATACTCACTCCTCTTGGTAACTGTAATTTCCCATCCCATATAGACATTTAAAGAATAAGGTGCTTCCTGGTTCAATAAAGAATGTGTAGAACAGAAAAGAACATTAAATAGGAAAGCCAGGGAATTAAGGAAAACCAGGTACACTGGAACAACTTTTTGGAACGAGTTTCGAAAGTTATGGAAAGCATATAAACTGCTCCTCCAGAATAAGAAAAAAAATACATTACGACCAGTGAATGGTACAAATTGAGGTTGGCAATTATCACCAAAGATAGTAAAACCTGTTGGCTACTTGTGTCAAAGGGAATGGCTAACTATAATTATAATATTGAAAATAACATTACTGTGAACAGTTGGGTAGAATATTTTCCAATCAGTTTACTTCTTCCAGGGAACAAATAAATAGTAATCAAGGGGGTAATATACCCATTATTGATGCAACTAAGTATTGGGTAACAAATGATCAAATAGAACATCTCCTCAAAGTACAATGGAAGAATAAAGCCCCAGGCCCAAATAAAATAGTGGTGGAAGTTAATCTTGATAATATCAAATGATGGACTCTGGTCTTGGAAAATGATATAACTCCATAACTGAGTTAGGCCAAATCCCAGATTCCTAGAAAGGGAGTACCATCGTACCTATCTTCAAGAAAGTTCTAAAAGATAAGCCAGAATCTTATTGCCTTGTAAGTTTAAAAGATGTCTTGGCTAAAATCTTTGAGCACCACTTGTTATACCATCTCATAGCATAGGTAAAAGGAGAAAACATATTATATGAACATCAGACCGGAATTAGGGATGGATATTCCACTATTGATAACATATTTATCCTTCAGTTCTTGAGACATAAATGTACGCAAATGCACAAATCGGCATTGAATGTTGCATTTGTTGATCTGTTAAGAGCTTTTGACAGTATAGATAGAAGTAAACTTTGGGAGAAATTGTTAAATTATGGGATTGACCCTTCTCTTTTGCATCTGCTGATAGAATATCATAAAGATACATGGGGCCGAGTTAGGTGGGGCCTGAGGGGCAAACTTACAGATATTTCAGACACAAAAAAGGGTTAAACAAGGATGTATTTTGGCCTCCTTGCTATTTAACCTTAATATGAATGACATCGGAAAGATGCAGGACACTCATTTTCACCCTCCAAAATTACTAGCAAACCCAATCCCTATTTTAATGTATGTAGAGAGCAATTGCAACTTTTGAGCATCTTTGTGGAAAAAATAACTTAAAAATAAATTATGATAAATCCAAAATAATGTTTTGGAGAAGCTGTTTGATTAAATATCAATGGAACATGGGGGAATCAAACTCAAAGTTGTTAAAACCTGTATGTGCTTGGGTGTGATGTTTACAGCTTTTCCATCATGGAAACACCACATTCAGTCAGTTAAAACTAAGGCAGCCCAATCAGCAGTGGCTATAAAGAAATTTTATGAGACCACAGCAGGATGATCAGTCCAAGCTCCCATATAAGCATCAGATCCTGTATGGTGCTGAAGTATGGGGCTATGCTGACATTAATGATGTGGACATACCTCAGAATAAGCTTCTTCTGGGTCTTCGTCCTTCAACTCCTACATCCTTCTTGAGATTAGAGACAGGATTAGATTGATTCCATTTTAGCTAATATTATTATTAGAATTGTGGGATTTTGATTTAAAACCCTGCCTCTTCTACCATCTTGCTTGTTTAAATTGTGCTATATAGAAGATAGCAACAATCCCTCTTCTCTTCAATCTCCCTGGCTAGCTTTTCTTTCTTGCACTTTTCCATTTTCCAGAATGGGGCACTATGTCAAAGACAATGAAAGACTCTTCTCCCCCATAGAAAAGGTCCGAGTTTTCCAGAGGTTCTGAGACATTGCCAGGCAGAATGATTTTGCAGTGGCCAGGACTACTTGCATCGCCACTCTATATATTCTTTGGAAACTAGATTGTGGGGGAGGGGGGAGAAAGGTATTTACAGCTGGATCGCAATAATAAATGACAAACCTATTTGACTAGACTCAGGATTGAACAGACACCCACAGCTGTTTTAGCTGGACATAGACTTTCCATTCCAAGGGCTAAAAGATGTTGCCTACCTAGGCTGTCTAGGAGTTTTGGAAGACACTATTCATTTTGTTTTAGAATGTCCTCTATATAACGATATAAGGAGAAAGTATTTATCATCGTTTTTGCAGAAATTGACATACTTCTCAAATATAGGGAAATTAATATGGCTTCTCCAGCAACTAGATCCATATTTAGTGAAATTGTCTTGCAATTTTTGCTTACAAGGCTGAAATGATCAGAGCTAAACGTCCTTTACTGTTGATATGACTGATAAACTTTATCACTATATTTGTTTTTCCCTGTGTTAATTGTGAAGCTATGCACAACATTTTTATAGATTCATGATCTGATTCATCACCATATTTGTACTTGCTTATGTCATTTCTAAGAGTAGGGATAATGCTTTTATAATGGTTGGCCCTATTTTATTATAATATTTGCATTTCTCTTATTTTTGTTTGAATGTATATTTTGGTTGTATGTCTGTTATGTTGTTTTCAGGAGCATGGCTTTCAGCCAGAATCCTTAATAAACTGAATAAATAAATATATCAAATACATCTGCACATGGTGCCCACTGCCTGACCACCCTTCTCCCAGTCTCCCCAGCCTCTTGCAGGCTGTAACTCTGCCAGCCTGCAGAGAGGTCCTTCCAAAAATCTGCATTTTTCTCCATTAAAATTAAAAATCCAGTTTTTTTCTCAGTAAAAAGGGAGAATCGGGGGGGGGGGGGGTGTCTGTTTTTCTGTGGGAAACCCAGATCACTGCTGAGAGCACTTTGCAGGACGCATTCTGAATTACAACAATCCCCCAGAACAAAAAGAAGTTCACTGTTGATTTTGGGGAAGGGGGGGGTGGGGGGAATCTAGCTGCTGGTTGCCAGCCTCCAGTCAGCTTCCCCTAGAAACAGCCCCCTCCTCCCTGATGCGCTGCAGTTTTCAGAATGGGAGGGGGGAAAGGGAGCAGAGGGACCTAGTTCTAGTGGTTCCCCAGCCAGCGCTGGAGCGTGGGGTAGGTGAACTGGAGACCTCCAGCTCAGGGAGCCCCTACCCACCCCACCCTCCAGTAGGGGCTACAGACAACCCAGACCAAACTCCACTCCATTTCCTGCCTCTCATTCTGAAAACAGCTTGAGGCTGGCTACCTAGTTAGCGTAACCCAGCACCAGCCCTGGAGTTGCATATAAATGTACATCTAATGTGTCTAACTGTCATTCAACTTACCTGAAAGCCTTTATTTCTCCCACTTTTTCCATGAACTTACAAACTTTAATATGAAGAGCAACAATCTCTTACTCTAAGTAGGAATTCAGGAAATCATTGAGAAATGTTCCCGTTCTGTCAGTTTGGCCTCTTCCTAATGATGCCCCTTTCCTTGAATAGCTGCTTCTTGCACCTCTTCTCACTGCTCCTCCTTCCTCCATCCTACATACTGAGAAATGATGTTGCTGAAGTTAAATAGCAATTAGTAACAAACATGTCATTGCTTTAGAAGGTGTTTATGCATCAGAAAGCTTACAGATGTAAAAAGTGAAGGAGATATTTCACCTCAAGTATTGCTAATTATTTATGGGAAAAGCAAATCAAGTGTTACATTCCCTTTACTTGAGTATATTGTCCAAAAAAACAACCATGTAAACTTACTTTGCTGTATCATTTATCACTAGCACGAAGCATTCACAAATGTCTTGCCACAGACCAAGATTACTTCAAGCAAGCAACATGTACTTCTTTTAAGTTATTACATCTTATGTAAAAGCATACACTTAAAACATGCATGCTCTTTTTTAATTTGTTAAAGGCCAGCAGCTTGTAACTTAATTCTGTTAACAGCTGATGGCAAAAACAGTATTAGAGTGCTCTGGGTGTCTAGTACTTTGACTGCAACATTGTTTTTCTAGTTCACTAGGGAAGGGAGGTTGCATGGCTTGCTTGCTTGTTTGTTTTCTGGTTTCTTTTCCCCATTTATAACTGGAGCCCAGTTCATTGGCTCAGAATTTTTTGTAAACGATGAGGGAATAGAAGGTTGCCTTGTTGCCTGTTATCCTTAGCAAGAAAATATTATTTATTACACAACAGCTATAACAGTCAGCTCTGAGTTTTCACTCCTCTCTGAACTAAGCTCCCACTGATTTCAATGGAAGCTTGGTACTGGTAAAGCATTTTATTAAAAATAAAACAACTTTTTTGCTCCATGAGATATGTGTGGAGACTTAGTATCAGGGATGACCTATCTTGTGGACAAACTTGGCAGTGCCCTGGGCAAAGGAAGTGGAGAGAGAGCAGTTGGTAATTCAGCCCAGTTAGCTATGCAAACATTAGGGCGGGAAAACAAAAATTATTTTGCCTGGGACTTCAATATAACTCAGGCTAGATTTCAGCTTACAAGACCCATACTAGCTAGGAGAAGGTTAACGAGGGCCTGTGGATCTAATTAGCCCTGACTCATTACACCTGATATAGGTTTCAGGGGAAGGGATGGGGAAAATTGAGTGCAGGTGAGTGTTAACAAAGAGGTAGGTGAGATTTCTGTTGCTGGTTCTGTAAGAAAAGACTGGCTTTAGCCAGAAAAGAGAGTGATGGCTATGTGAGTTTATGGGATGACTGGGCCTAAGGCAGGGGTGGGCAAAATACGGTCCACAGGGCAAATCCAGCCTATGGAGAGACTTTGTCTGGCCTGTGGTGGACCCCTTGGTCCAGGCGCCATCCAGCCAATGGCTTATTCCACTGCTCCCTGGGCACACAGAGGGGTTGGCGTGGCTCCATAGGTGGGGTGCCTTTCTAAGTCACCCAGGTGGTAGCAGTTCCCTCTAGCTGCTACTGCCACTGACTTCAGCCCCATGGTACTAGCAAGGACTCACATGCATAACCCTGATCCTGGCCCATCCCATGCCTGCTCTGGACTTGGCTCAGTGGAGTGGACCAGCTCCGGACCAGCTGGAATCTGCACACACAGCCCCAATCCCAGCCCACCCTATGCCTCTTCCAGACTCTCTTGCCCATGCTGAGCAGTGGTAGTGGCTGGGCAGATGCTTTTGTTTGGCATGAGGGAAATGCGACTCCTCCCCTTTGCCACTGCCAGGCATTTCTTGCTGCAGCCACCCAGAGCCTGCACTTGGGCTGCCCTGTGACTTCTCTGCACTGCCACTGCTGCTCCACTGGGTGGCCCAAAGGTAATAGAGAGGAGCTGCAGGGCAGCCCAAGCAAGAGCTCTGGGCAGCTGCCACAAGAAGGGCCTGGCAGTGGTGAGGGGCCACATTTCCCTTGTTCCAAGCAGCAGCTTTTGCCTGATTGCTGCCACTTCTCAGTGTGGGTGGGAAGTCTGGAGAAGGTGTGGGGCAGGCTGTGTTCAGAGCTATGCGTGCAGCTTCTAGCTGGTATGCTCTGACCGGGGTGAGTCCAAAGTGGATGCAGAGTGGGCCAGGGTCGAGGCTGGGGTTGGTGCTGTACGCTGTTGGTGGCGGTGGGGGGAGCCACAGGGCATGCAGTCTCTGAGCTGTTACAGGGGGTTGGTGCTGACCAGGCCATGGCAGTCCTCCAGAACTGTCTGTGTAGCCTGTGGGCCCAAATAATTGCCTGCCTCTGACCTAAGGGGGCTGAGCAAATGATTTTTTTTTTAAAGATAGGCCTAGAATAGAAGTGGATTCCTGCCAAAGGATCTCAGGATGGCTTCTTGGACCTTTGTATCTTGCCTGGAATGGTGGAAATGGAAAGTCTTAGCTGGAAAACTAGAGCATCCCTGTGCTGGATTTTATGGGAGAATTCATGTGCGTGTGGACTCTTGGTTCCCTGGGGACAAGTAGCAGCGGTACACCTTGCACCACAGCTACTTGTCCCTGAGGAATGCCTGTGCGATGTATACTTTGGTGCACAGCAAGTTGCCCTGGGGGAAGAAGGGGAGTTATCCAGGGGTAAAAAAAAAAAAGGGGGGGGGGGAAGAAAAAGGAGCAGCGCACACTTAGGCGGCATGCTCTTACAACGTGGACAATACCAGACTGTGCGGTATGTGGCGCTGCAAATGTGTTTACAGCTCCACATACCACGCAACCACGTTCATCTGGACATGCCATATGAGGTAGAGTTAGTGCTTGTTTGAACACAAGGAGGTGCTACAGAGGGTGATTTAATACACAGAATTCTTTCCTTAATTGCTCTAATCTGATCTGTCAAACGTTGTGTGTGTTTTGTTTTTCATGCTGTCATGATGAATTGATGGCAGGATGGACATACAAGACCATGTATCTGGTGCATGGAGAGGAAAGAACTAGTAGACAGGAAGCGTAATGTGTATTAGGGCTGTGTGAAATTTTGCTAGCAGTTTCGATGCTGTTTTGACTCGTTTCAAGCTTGAAACAGCAAAATCGAAATGAAACGAGAGCTTTGAAACCGCTTCGAAATGAAATGAGGCAAGATGAAACATTTCAAAATTTTCAAAATGTTTCAAGTTTCAAAGCTCAAGCTGGGCTAGCCTGCAGGGAAACAGAAACTAAAGTAAGGAGAGGGATGGGGAAGAAAGGGGAAGGGGAAGGGGGAGAAGGAGTGCTCTCATTATTGACTGTGTAGCTGGCCAGTGACTGTCATCCTTTCCTGAGGCCCCTTTCAATCCCAAGGCTCTGGGGGAGGGATGGAAAAGCTGCATAAAAGGCAGCATTGTTTGAACTGCCCTGATTTCTGCCTTGGTGTCACATGAGTGAAGGTGCACCTTAACACACACACAGTGTCATCCACCCATGCCATGAGTTTTGCCTGTCAGCATCTAGAGGTGCAGGGCCCCAGAACCCATACTTCCCTTGCACCTATCTCCTTGACAGCTGGCAGACTTCATGGCTACAGCAGGGCCTAGCATGCCTGCAGTTTTCACCTCCTCTGTGCCCCAAAACACAGTTCCACAAGCACCCATGTCATGAGTTTTGCCTGTCAGCAGCCAGAGGTGCAGGGCCCCACAACCCAGAAGCCCCTACTTCTATCTCCTTGAAAGCTGGCAGGCTTTGTGGCCTCAGCAGGGGCTAACATGCCTGCAGTTTTCACCCTGCTGTGCCTTAACAGGTACACAGTGTCACCCATGTCACAAGTTTTACTTGTCAGCAGCTTGAGGTACAGTTTCCCCGAAACCCCTGCACCTATCTCCTTGAAACTTGTAGGCTTCATGCCCTCAGAAGGGGCTAGCATGCCTGCAGTTTTGACCCTGCTGTGACTTAACATATATACATGACATGAGTTTTTTGCTTTCAAGAATTTGAGGTGCAGTTTCCCTGAAACCCCTGCACATATCTCCTTGAAACGTGGCAGGTTTCATGCCCTCAGAGGGAGATACCATTCCTGCACGTTTCATCCAAATCAGACCAGAAATGACAATACTATAGGCTGTTTTGAGCTTCCCCATTATAGCCTATGGGTGAAATGTTGAAACAGCGAAACTGCTTCAACAAAGTAAAACAGAACAGCAGTTTCGAATTGAAACAAAATTAGAAAAGAAATGCTGTTCCATCGAAATGTTGAAATGCAAGTCGAAATGGAACAGTGCTCTCACAGTCCTAATGTGTAAGTAATGTCCATCATTCAGATGGAAACAAAGATATGGGGCATATGCCATGTGTGTGTGTATGCGTGTGTACATGTGCATGCATGTCTTCTTACCCCCCATATTGATAGATTTAGGACCTGCACGCACCCATATTACTGGCATGGTGGCTAGGCATTTTGAAAACAGCAGAACTTTCCTGTGTCATTTCACAGGATTTCATACCTAGTGTTTTTAGTAGATGTAGGTTTAGGTCTGTAATAGCTGCATTAACAGGAGGGAGAAATTGATACTGAGTGTTGTTAAAGTCCTCTGTAAAGGACTATTGATGGTAAATGTCATGCTTAAAAAGATAACACTATAAATGGTCTGAAAACTACATTTCTCTGTCAGGCCCTGGCGATACAGTGCCAATGGAAGGGGTTGAAGCAAGCACTGCAGCAGATTAAAGTAATTAAAGAACTGGTGTGATAAGTCTTTTTGCATTAATCCTTTGTCTTCCAGGCATTTTGAAAAGCTTCCTAATTGGCTATGATATGATAATTTTATCATGTGTACTCAGAATTCTCTATAAAGACTTGTGCAACAGAAATCATTTGAACTGGGTGTCAATGAATTTGTCCTGTATTCTTTTTCATATCATGAATACATCAATAGTAATAAAAATGGTTCATTCCACCCATCATCAGCAATCCTACATGGTTGAGGATGATTGTCTTCCATAATTGCTTTATCTGTGGGTCTGAAGATAACTGACAAGGCCGATCCAGGATCAATAGACCCTGTTGCAACTTGGGCATGTATTTCCATGCGGGATGGATAGTTCTGGATTCTTGGTTCAGTCTACAACATGCTGTTTCTGCCACTCCTGCTTTTCCATCTCCTGTTCTCATTGTGAAGTTTCAGAGTACTGAGATCCTTGTAGCTGACTCTTCCTCCATTTGAGGTGGCCCTGGGCGATAGTATCTAATGAGTTGATAATTGATATTGTATTTTTTATAGTTGGCTTTGAGGACATTCTTGAAGCACTTTTCTGCTCTCCTCGTGTTTGTTCTAAATTCTATTTTAGATTCAGATTGCTTAATACATTATCATTAAATTTAGCTTATAATCTTTCACATGCTATATGTCCTAGAATCAATGTTCATTCTAAAGCAAAAGGCAGTTAAGATGCCAAACCCCTTTGTCACGGGCATTTTTCCTACTGTGTTTCTCTTCTTCCAAATCTTCTACGTATACAGGTCCCCCAAAATGTGCTTATCCCAAGGCATGTTCAGAATGTTAGCACACACAAGATTATTCCAGATGAGCAAATTGGGCAGACATGCACAGTATTGCCAAACCCACTGTGTCAAAAATCAAGAGACAAACTCTTAAAAATCAAGAGATTTGACATGTAAATCATGAGATGCTATTTTTGAAGTATAAGTCAATATAGATGTATTGCCCATTGGTTTATAAATCCCCTTAGTCACTTATTTAATGTATAATGCATCAGATATTTATATAAAAAAACTATATTACTACTGTGGGTCAGGAGCGAGGGGCAGAAGCAGGGCTGGGGGGGCTGTGGCTTGGGAGTGAGGTGGCAGGCATATGGACACGCAGATACAGACAGCACCCAGCAGGTAAGTCTGTGGAGGGAAGAGGCTGGGGGAGAGGAAAGTGGCAGGGGGGAGATCAAGACCACCCATGGTGAGGCAGGGAGTAGGGCAGGGGCTGGAGTGAATGGGGCCCCGGGGCCAGGGTAGGTCATGTGACAGAGCCAGGGCAGCTCATCTAAAGGTGCTAGAAGGGGGTTGCAACTCCTCACCAGTGCATGTACCCCCAGGGGGAGCATGGGGGCATATACCCTCTGGAGCTGTGCATGGGGTGGAGGTGGGTTGCCCTAGGCTGGGGCTCTGCACCCTGATGCCTTTGCTCCAGGAGCCTTGCGCTGGCCATGCCATGCATCCCCTGCCCACCCACGCAGCTCCCAGAGAAAAGGCAGCAGGAGATAGAGCCCCATCCTGCAGCGGGCAGCCTGCCTCTGCCCCCAACACAAACCTGGGGGCACGTGCCCCACCTACCTCCCCCAGGGGTGTGTGCAGCAGCAGGGAGCCCCCCCCCATGCCTTTAGATGAGCTGCCCATGGCTCTGTCACATGACCCACCCCAATCCCACGGCCCCCATTCACACCAGCCTTGTGGCCCCCGCAGAGGCACCATGGGGGCTCATGTCCTCCCCACCCCTTCCCTCTCTCCCTATGATTTCCCTCCACAGACTTACCTGCTGGGTGCTTCTCTACAAGTGCCAGAAGAAAAAATCCTGATATTTCAGTGTTCTATTGGAAGATCATGAGTCAGACTTAGTTTTACATAGAAATCTAGAGTCTTGTGATAATTTTGCAAGAGTTGGCATTACTGCATGCAGCATGGAAGGATTATCAAGGTTGTAAGCATAACTTAATGGATAGATGGGAAAGTTAAGACTTTCAAAAATAAAGGTATGAGTTTATACTTTCAAGCTTGTCTACAAAACTACCCTGATATTTTTCAAACACCTGATGGGTGTTTAATTGTAGATCTGGAAATCTATGTGTAGGTCCTCACTTTTGAAAATCTCAGCTACAGAGCCTAAATTAAGAACTGAACAGGAGTTCAAGAGGAGAAAGAATTAGGTAGTGTTAGAGTACTGTAGACAAGATGGTCCAAGAATTGTACAAGAGGCACAGGTGTCTTTGGGTGGGTTTTTTTTATTATACCAATTACCTAGGTGAAATAGGTTTTGACATAATTTTGAAGGCAAGGCATGTTACTTTCAGGTCTGAGGAGAAAGACCAGCATAGGGCTAGTGTAAAACAGATGTATGAGGTTGGAGAGGCATTTCCAAGGCCAGCAAACAATTAGCTGAAGAAATGAAGCTGATTTTTGAATGACCAAAGACCTATGAAAAGGGAGGATGGTCAAATTCAGTAATTGGGTGGGTTATTATATGCCAGCGGTAAGTCTTTGGTTTCTAGTGTCCAGCCAGCCTATGAAATTTTGTTCCCAAGGTTGCCTTTTAAAGTGTTGGTTAGATTTTCTTGAGCACAAGGATAGTAAGTTCAGAAAGTGAGTGATTGTTAGGGATCTACTGAAATTGAGTTTTTGCATTTTTTTAGGGAAAGCAGGAAATTCTCTGCTTTTCCTGGAGAGCAGGAAAGTGCCCTTCCCACCTGAAATTGGTGTAAAATTACCTGGAGGAGGTGGGGGGAAAGAAAAAAATAAATCCTTACTGGAGGTGAGCAGCAATACGCAGGGAGCAAAAGAAAGCACAGGAAAGGGGCCCTGGGCAAAGTACAGGTTCTCTGAGGCAGGCACAGTGATTGAGCCAATCAGCATGCTGAATAGTCCAGTCACAGGGTAGTACGAGAGACTGGGAGGATTTAAAGAGACAGTGCATGCACTGTCAAGGAATTCACTCATTCATTTAGTTTGCTTATATACATGTAAGACGATGAAAGCTGCTGGGGGAAAAAAAAAGTGGTGAGGAATGGGGATGCCACTGGGCTCCCAGCCAATGGGCAGCACGATGAGGAGGCAAAAAAAAAAAAAAAAAAAAAGGCAACCTCTGGCATGATGGCCGCCTGAAAATAATCAGTGGCCAGTGTGATTTTAAGTAGATGCCCAGTGATTGTTCTGTGTGACATGTGCTCCGAATGATGTATGTGTGTCTCTACTTTATATATTTCTGAGAGAGTTTATTCTGGTGCATAGTTGCTGTTTAGTTTCATCCACATGGTTTCATTAGGGCATTTTGTGCATTGGATCAGAGATATAACCTTTTGAGGAAGGCATTTGTAGGATCCATAGATTCTGTTGGTTTTGTTTTTGAGGGAATTGATCATAGCAGCAATGGAGTTGTGCTAACAGGTTCAGAGTTTCTTGCTAAGGCAAGGCTTCATCCCACTTCATGTGTGCAGAGCAGTGGGGAGTTTCCTTTTGAGGATGAGTTGGGCAGAGTTAGGGAGCTGTTTGAAAGCCAGGAGAGATGGGGCTGGAAATATTTCTCTCAAGTACTGATCTTTGTCAAGTATCCGTTATAGTGTTTTGATTCTTCTGATTATTTCCAGTGTGGGGTGATCAGTGAGGGCTGTGAGGTCACAAGTGGGTTTCTTTTGTATTATATCAGGTTACCATGAGATATTTGGATAGCTCTTTTGAATGTACAGTCTATTCTCTACTGTAGCATCCTTGCTGTGTAAAAAGGAAGATTTTTAGGCTGGCCAGGTGGGCATCACAAGTGTTCTTTGCAGAGCAGATGCAGTGATATCCAAGGGTATGAATGTAGATTAGAGCTTGTTTGGTACTTGGGAGGATTGTTTGTGGACAATGAGTACAGTGGTTCATGTGTTTTTGTATATGGGGATTTTTAGGCTGCTGTCTTGGATGCAGATTGTGTTATCTAGAAAACTGATGTTAGTGTAGGAGTATTCCAGATAAAGTTTGATTGAGGAGTGATAGTTTTTAGACCTGCTCTGGAAGTCAGTAACTGAATCCAGATGTTCAGTCCAGATGCTGAAAATATCATCTGTGTAGTGCAGGTATGGTGCAGGTTTGGTGGTGCAGTTTTCTTTCTGCAGGTGGCTCATGAAGAGGTTGGCATATTGAGGGGCTAGCTTTGTGTCCATACCTATGCCGATGGTTTAGAGGAAGTGTCAACTGTTGACAGAAGAATTATTCTGTGTGAGGACAAAGTCGATGACTTTGCAATAGGTTGTGAATCTGAGTGTCGCCCGTGTTCTTGTATGTATTTCAGGCATGCAGCTATGCCTTCATCCAGTTGGAAGTTAGAGTACAGGCTGATGACATCCATGGTTGCAAGCATGAATTAAACACGTGCCTCCAGGGACCTGTGTGCATATGCATCTAATCTTTTGAAATTGGGTTCCATACATCTTTGCATGCTTTTAATATAATCCTTCCATATTTGCCCTTTGGTAATCAATAACTCCATAATCTTTATTTTTTTCCTACTATTACTTTAGTTTCTTTATAAGTAAAAGTAGCTGTAACTTCTTAATTTTACTTTATTTTTCAAAGGTGGGGAGGTCTTTTTTGTTGTTGTTCAGCCCTGGTATCATTTGCCTTTGCAGGAAGCCTTCTGCAAGTCACTTTACAGATATTCTTCAAATATGCATAACCCCTAAGGCACAGGAAAGTGCCCTTCCCACCTGAAATTGGTGCAAAGTTGCCTGGAGGAGGGAGGAAAAAGAAACAAAAATCCTAAAGTCTTTGGTGAGGGGAAAGACTAATCAGCTATGAATATTTTGAGTGATGGGGGGAGGGGGAAGAGAGGGAGGGCATTATCTAACACCTAATAATAATAATTGTGCATCACCATGACCTGACTATATGCTTTCATTTATACTGTCAGGTCTCCATAGACCTGTGAGGTGAGAACTGGTTGCTTTCTCTAGGGAGAGGAAAGAAAGGAGGTATCTCATTGTAAATTATAGCAGCAAACACCAGGTGACAGCCTGTGTGATTAGATTATACGGTCCAAAAGGCAGTTTGTAGATGAAATTGGGTCACTTAAGGTTCACTCTGCAGGGCAAGGATGAATAAAATGATAGTAGTATAATTGAGTACTTATTGATGGCCAGATGACAATGAAGTGGCTTCTAAATTTGACTTGACAGCAATTAGATCCTTTCTTCATGGAGGAGCAAAATGTCATGCATGAATGGCTTGAGATCACCAGAATTCTGAAAATGAGTCATTGTGGTAAAAGTATTTTCACATGTAAGAATGAGACACACTATAGATTTCTTTTTTCCCTCAACTTGCTACACAAAGTCAATGCCACCTTAACAGCGATCTCTCTAAGTTGCGTGGCGTGCACAGCTGTGCAGGTGCGCTCATGCCGAGTTTCCAGGCGTGCCTGCATGGCCACGCATGCTGCGCATCTTAGAGGGAGCACTGCACCTTAGCTGATGAAAGTGAGATTAAAGTTGATATGTCTGTACCTGGAGACATCTGATACCTAATCTCCATCCTCTAGGGCAGTGCTTCCCAACCTTTTTCTCAGCATGACCCTATTTATGACCCCATTTCCTCAGCATAGCCCCTCACTCCCAGCCCACAACCCCTCACCCTCCAAGGTTCCCCAGGGCCAGGGCCCACAGCCCTTTACCCCACCCCACTTAGCAGCACCCAAGCCCTGGCTGTGACCCGCATGAGGTAGCAGCTGCTGCAGCCAAAGCAAAGCATGAAGTCTGACTCCCCCAACCCTCAATCCCTCCGGCTGCAGGCAGCATGTCTGGAGCACAGCCCATGGCTGGGGGAAGAAGGCAGGCTGCCCATTGCGGGCTTGGGGCACCCCACCCTGCTGCCTTCCCCCCACAGAAACCTGTGTGGCCCAGAAAGCAGGACTCAGCATGGAAGGTTGGGGAGCTCGGTGCCACTGCTGGGAGCCCCTACACCAGCCACACCACCATGGTAAGGTGCCCCCTGCCTATCCAGCCGCAGTGGCAGTGACACAGAGTTGTGCTCCCCATTGCTGCCAGGTAGGCAGGAGACACCTCACCATGGTGGCACAGCTGGCAGCCACACTGAACCTCCCCATCCCACTCTACTGCAGAGGACCTGTGGGGAGGGCAGCAGAATGGGGAGCCCTGAGACCACAACAGGCAACCTGCATCTGCCCCCACACCACACACACACATCTGGGGGGCATGTGCCCAACCCATGCCTCCCTCCCCAGGAGAACGTGCTCTCCCCTGCTGCCCGCTCCCCCCCCCCCCCCCGCCCCCCAGACAAACTGCCTGTGGCTCCATCCTGCTCCCCCAGCTGGGCCCAACATTCCCACTCTGGTCCCAAGCCCCATGCATTGGCTTGTTTGTATGCATGCATGGTGCCTCCTGCCTGATCGCCCTCCTCTCATGCCCCCAAACCCCAATCAGCACCTTGCAGGCTGGAATTCTGCCAGCCTGCAAGGGGAACCTGCTGATTCCCATTTTTTTTCTCTTCTAAAGGAGAAAATGTGTGTTATTCCATATTGAACAGAAAACCTTGTAGCAAAAGCCCTAGTTTTTCTTTCTTTTTTGTTTCTTTTAAAATGCATTTCTTCCCCTTCCCCAACCATTTCTGACTTTTTCTCTCCCTCTCTATTTCCTATAGATAAGTATAAGTGAGCTCAGACTTAGGATAAGCTTTAATGGTAGCAAGTTTTTGGTTTTGGATAGCCACTGTTTTGTTTTGTATTATTATTAGGTTTGTATTGATTCATACTGTTGTATATTGTATTATTATCATTTTCCGATTGATTTTTATTGTTTCATATGGATATTGTATGGTTTAGGCCTGTGTTTGTAAGTGAACCAAAGTCATGTCAAGTTTCCATTTTATATGTCAAGTCTCCATCTTCTGTCCTCTGCCTGGGCATCCCATGTTACAACTGTATGAGTCACGTACCCCTCCCATGTAAATTGGTTCCCAGATGAATGAGAATGATTGGGAATGATTGAAATACAATGGTTGTATGCACCTAGTGAGTGTATGTGTGCTTAATTCATTTTTATGTGTGCATGTGCAATTGTATACCATGCCCTCCTGTCCAGCACAATATTGAGATCCTGAGTGTTAGCCTGACCCCACAGGGCAACAACCTGACAGGGGATTTAATAGTGGCCTTTAACTACCTGAAGCAGGGTTCAAAAGAGGATGGAGTTAAACTGTTCTCAGTAGTGGCAGATGACAGAACAAACAGCAATGGTCTTAAGTTGCAGCAGGGGAAGTTTAGGTTAGATATTAGAAAGAATTTTTTTCATGAGGTGGGTAGTAAAACACTGGAATAGGTTACCTAGTGAGGTTGTGGAATCTCCATCCTTGGAAGTTTTTAAGATCTGGCTAGACAAAGCCCTGGCTGGAATGATCTAGTTCAGGGTGGTCCTGCTTAGACTAGGGGGTTGGACTAGATGACCTCCTGAGGTCCCTTCTAACCCTTATTTTCCATGATTCTATGATCTTCCATCTGATTTTTTTCAGAAACTTTGATGGAGAAATCTCTGGTAGGGAGATGACCTCTATGATGTAGAGTTCCTTTGAGTACAAGTGATTTACCAGAGTCAACAGAAGAAGTTAGCAGAAGGAGGAACAGAACAACACAGACTGAGTCTACCACTGAAGGCAGGATCATCTAAGTCTTGCAGCAGGGGTCTGCTTTCAAAAAGCTTAGAGCGCTGAGCATGTATAGCTTCAAGCATAGCCCACAATGTTGCCGCTACTGCCAGAGCTGCAGCCTTAGTCAACACTTCCTTCCCCTCTCCCCATGGCCATTGTTGCTTCTTCTGACCACTCAGGCAGAGCCCCTTGAAGCAGAAATACCAGAGAATCCCTCTGGCTCTACAGGCCAGATAAAATGGCCCTATGGGCTGGTTGCTGCCACCTGGCATAAGGGGTATGGAACAGGTTGCTTTTTGACCAGCTTTGCATCTTTTGCAGTACTGGAGCTGATTTAAGGCTGATTCATCCCTTCATGTAACAATGAAGGCAGCCAGCCTATATTTCTCGAATATTTATGTCAATGGATACAGCTTTTTATGAATTGTTCCATAATGCATGCTTCCCCAGGGGGAAGGGGCAGTCAGTGAAAGTTGGAGGAGGGATGGGGAGCAAGGGAGCAATGAGGAGAGTAGCACCCAGACTGGGGGCTTCAGGTTAACTTCTTCCAAGGGCTGCACGTGGGCTGTCAGTTGGATGGCCCTCTCTGAAGGTTTGGATACATGTACATTTGAAGCAGTTTCAAAGGAGGAATATTTCAAATTCTGTTACAATGTATTTCTTTTGTGGGGACAAGCCAGGAACCATGCAAATATAGAAAAAACTCTCCAACTTTAGGTGCTACATTTGTTCCCAACTTATCTACAAGTAACAATAGAATGTAAAAAATACTGTCCTTTTGAAATATTCTCTTTTAGAAATGGCTCCAAATGTACACGTGTCTATATCATAATTAGTCAATAAATTGTGGAGAACTCCCTAACTTAACTCCAGAAAAAACAAAGCGTTAGCATAGTAGACTGATGCCACACTGTGGGCCTATAGACCTTTCCTAGATCCATCTAATAGGTCTATGGCATTCATCTCCTTCCTAAGGGATTTGGGACTTCCAAACACCTTCCACCACCTGGTTCAAAAGATACAGACTAGCAAACAAATATCTATAATGGAACTATTGTGATGTATATTTGCCAGAATAATACATGTCTCTTGGAATATGAGAGACCCTGTCTTTTTCACAACTCTTGGAAATATACCTTCTCCCCCTATCCCTCCACACTGCCAAAAATAAAACCCTCTTTTTATAAAGAAAGTGATGCCTTAATGTAGAGAAAATGTAGTTTCAGACCTTGACTTGTTCAGGCTCTTAAAAGCACATGGGACTTCATCATAAAGCACATGTTTAACTTGTGTTTTGGTGCTTTGATAAACCAGGGTCTCAAATGAGTCTTCTTCATTGAGAGAGACTCTCTCTTACTCTATACAGGCAATGTGCTAAGCTCACTTGTAAAACTGGGAAACAGAATTTGTCAGCTGCAGAAATAAAATGCAGCCTCCTATTGCTCCCACTTTTGCAGGTCTGACGAGAAGGAAGTCTGAAGAGAATCTGATTTTGTCAGTTGCATGCTTTCTGCTGTCTGTCATCTCTTTTATTCTCTTGTTGTGGAAACCTCTGTGACTACATATGCAGTCATCAACTGAGGAGGTATTACAATGGCAGTGTAAAAATAGGCCAAACTCCTCATGGATATTCCATCACTCATGTAGTTGGAAACAAACAAACAAACCACTTGGCTGTTCTTTCTCTTTCCTTGTCATATTTGCAGCAACTTGATTGAATGGTACTGTATTCTGCCTGTGTATCAAATCCCTATTTATTTCTGGCTTTTTCTCATCCTTACTTGTTTTATAGCATTGCCAGTCTTACAGCTGTATATTCAGTGTACACAAAAATCTTATCTGTTGAAAGCATAGTGACCCTGGCCAATGTACAGTCACATTATGCACATATGGGCAAATGCACGTTAGTAAAGAATACTACAAAATCAGGGTTCAGATAATCAGCATTCACCTGTCTCACATAGGCATGAAGATGATGAATAATACGTGCTATGAAACTGTAACATTGCAGTTTTAAGACTATTATGGCTTTAAATTATGAATTTCCAAGTTGTATTAACATAGACTGAGCAGCTGAACATAAATCAAAGTCATATTTCTTTGGCTAATTTGCTCCTGGAAAAATGTGAATGTTGCATGCTAAATTGCTGTATCATATCTATGTGTGGCAACTGGGTATTTGAATACATAAACAGCCAATTAAATGGGTACCTGACTATATATAGATACCTGGTTCTTGCACAGAATAATTGTATCTCTAATTAAGTAGGCTGCCCTAAGAGTTCATGAAAATGCTGCAGCCCCTCCCTGATATTGCTCTGGCTCAGTTTAGAACAGAGGGAAACTCTGAGGAGCATCTCTTGCATTCTTCGCTGTTAGCAAGTATATCATAATTGCCTTGTGCGTATTTGTGTTGGGGCTAGAGGGGAATAGCTCTTTGTACTCTTTCTCAGCATACACAACCATCCAGGACCAAGTGCAATTTGATGCTTGGTCAGGAACGGGTACACATCATCTTCCAAGAGATTCTAATCTTCAATGTTTAGAATAGCTTGGGAGTCTCCTCTCACACACTGCATGAAGAAGAGGCATTTCTAATTAGAACTTTCTGTAAAGAGGGTGGCTTTATCATCAGTTTGCTTTGCTAAAACAGCAACACAGAGATGATCACCTGGGCTTTGTATACTTCTTAAATCATCAGAACAATTAAAATGTAAGCAAATTGTTCATGCTTAAAACATGGTTCTTAAAGAGAAATTTTTCTCAGTGGAATTTCTTTCAAAGTGAGGTTTGGTATAGCTTTTTGCTCTGGAAATCTAAGCAAAAACCATTTTAAATTGCCTGTTTATCACAAACAGCAGTATGACATTGTATTTTTGTAGCATATTTTGCACAATGGTTGCAGATGGTCTTATAAATGAGGCCAAGACATATATGATTGTGATTGCGGTATGCCCTGATACCTGATAACTTAAAGGAAATTTGTTTTCAGAGAGTGCTGTGCATCCTTACTGAAAGTGGGCCTGTTAGGTCACATATACTGAAGGAAATAGTTAAGGACAAGTAATTTGGACTGGGGTCAATATCTAGATCAGAATTCCAAAAGCAACCACTGAAGACTGGCCTGGCACAAGGGCTATGGTAATTACACAGATAGAGGTCCGTTAGGCCTCTACTGTGCCAGGGGTCTATGATTCGCTTGCACCTGAAAGAGTTAATCCCTCCGAGTATTGGCCTGCGGCCCAGCCCCACCCTGAGGCCCACTATTATTAATGGATACAAACACCAAAGTAAGGGTTAATAAGTGATCTGTATTACAAGCCAAAACTAACAATAATCATAGCAATGTGAACTAGTTAACAATCACTTAACAGAACGCCATGTACAAATATATACAGAGAGCCATACTGGCCTGTCACCAGCCGTGGCAGCCAAGAAAGACCCCCAGGCTGCAGGGCCTACTGTCAGATCCCTGTCAGGCACAGGATTTCTACCCTTTCCTCCATGAGTGGAATACTTGGAGACCTCAAAAGGGAAGGGTGATACTTTACCTGTCCTATGGGGAAATGAAAGTAAGTATCTCAGGTGGAATTCCAGTGTCCCCACACACACACCACTCAGCACCTGCACTCCCAATCTTCCCAGCCTCTCCAGCAGAACAGCATGGCACAAAACTCTCAGGCTCTCAGACTCAGCTCACACCACTTCTCAGCAGACACACTCTTCAGCACATATGCAGACACGCACACACATATGCTCCAGCACGCTCATGCACACCCACACACACACAAACACACACCAACATGGTGCCTCACCCTGGCTTTTGTAGTGGCTGCCTCATGCCACCTGCTAATCATACCATGGTCCAATCACTGCTTGCACATCTCAATCAATCAATGTCACTCGACGGTATCATTTTCTTGGACCACTCATATTTATTATCACTTCAAAACTTATTAACATAAAGTTCCTGCTCTTTGGTTATATAACAAGGTTTCAACTGTGCATGCCTCAGTTTTCTAAGTAGGTCATAGTGTCATCAAGGTCAGAAGTTTAGATGTTCCAGCGACTTCTAACCTCTGGCCATCCTACGCATGTGTAATCACTATTATGACTAGGCCAGGACTCGCACTGTTTACACCACAGGCATACGAAATTTTTCCTAAAAGTTTTATTCAAAACACACTAGTGCAGCAGAAAATATACATTTATATACTGTGGTTGCAGATGACAGGAGAGATGATGCAATTACAATGGAAATGATTACCAACAGTTGCAAACCATAGTGTTTAAAAGAGATGAACCAGATTTTTGAGGCTGTTAGTGTTTTTGTGTGTGTTTGGTTCTTGCAGTGGCTCTAAACCTCCAGAATTTCCATAGACTATGGTGAATAAATTAGATTAATATATTCTGTTGTCTGTATTTATGCTGCTTACCTCAGCCATGCAAAATGACTACAGCTCACTGCATTTTCCCCCAAATTGCTGTGTTTTAAGTCAACAGTATATGATTTTTTTGTTCTGTTTCGGGGGGGGAGGGGGGAGGAGGGGAGGTTAGCCACTAAATGCAACGTGTGTATACTTTCACATAAACTTGGAAAATGTTATTTCTGCAAAGAGGTTATTTTGTCTCAATTGCAGAACAGTTTGTTTGTTTTTTTTTCCCATAGAATTTGTTATGATGCAGAGCTGCTGTTCTGATTTATTATATTTTTCTACTTCCTGCTCGCAAATTGCTCCCTCTTTTGATCATTTTGTTGTTTTAGTGGCTGTCATGAGAGGTAATAGTCCTGGAAAGAACAATCATCTTTTGGATATGTGAACCATTCACATGTAGTACCAGACACTAGGCCTGCACCAAGTGCCTAATATTCACTTCGGATTTGTATTTGGCTGATTTTGGGGGACAAATTCGATTCAGTGATTCGAATCACTGTCCCAAATCAATTCAGCCAAATTGGCTGAATCTCTGAATGAAATGGGCCTCATCCCCTGCCCGCTTTCCCAGTCCCATCAATGGCTGACCTGCCCAGCTCCAGTGCCCTCCCAGCTCTTTAAAAAATAAAGCCCCACATTCACCGGCTCCTGCCAGGCAGAGGGGAATCTCTGTTGTCCCCTACTACTCCATGCTGCATAGTGGGTCTCTGCCACAAAACCCCATCCCCAGCCTGCTCTCCCAGCCCTGTCAATGACTACCCCACCCAGCCCCAGCATCCCAGCTCATTAAAAAAAAAAAAGCCCTGCACTTACCGGTTCCTGACAGGTGGTGGTAGGAGGAGACCCCTGCTGCCCCCCATTCCTCTTTGCTGCATGGGGGCCTCTGCCATGAGCCCTCAGAGGCCCCGATGGCTGCTGCAGCAGCCAGTGAGTGTGGGTTTTTTTTGTTTTTTTTTTAAGAGCCGGGACACTGGGGCCAGGCGGGGGAGCCATTGACAGGGCTGGGAGAGCAGGCAGGAGTCAGGGACCTCAGGGGAGCTGGGGCAGCAGGCATGGGATGGGGCCTAGTGGGGGTCCCCCAATGGTCCCCTCCCACCCTGTTTAGCCCCCCTGCCCCCTACTTACTGGCATAGAGCTCCCTCCAGCAGCAAGTGGGGACTGCCCAAATGTCTGAATCTCTCTGAAGCTCTCTGAATCTTTTCCAAATCTATTTGGAGAGCTTCAAATAGATTCAGAACTTTTTATTGGTCTCCCGATTCAATTCAGATTTGGAGATTCGGCTGCCGAATAGGGCTAAATCTCCTCCAAATGGAATCAGCACCTGTACAACCCTACCAGACACTAAAGCCCAGATCCTATTATGCATATAAGTGGACTTAGTTGCCTGAGTGTGATTTTTTTTTTATACCACCCTGTTCAAGTTAATGCAAAAGGTAGATGGATTCTCTGCCTCCTCACTGCTTTTTTGTGACTTAAAGTTAAGGATAAGATGAGGGTGTATTAGATAAATAGATGCATTAATGGATTCTCTATGACTCAAGCAGGGTAAGGGTATGCCTCCAAGTGCTTCACAAACTGAATGACTCACTTGTATTAAAAAAAGGATATGTAGAAAGAAATACATCTAAGGATATCTAAAGGAAAAATCAGTGCACCCTGCCTTTGACCCCTGGCACTCAGGCAAAGTAAAGGCTAA
This sequence comes from Alligator mississippiensis, assembly GCF_030867095.1. Classification (NCBI taxonomy): domain Eukaryota; kingdom Metazoa; phylum Chordata; order Crocodylia; family Alligatoridae; genus Alligator; species Alligator mississippiensis. The sequence goes on from NC_081826.1 coordinate 161,126,514, forward strand.
AATGCCATGACCTCTTTCTTCTTCTCTCAAAGAGGGCAAAATCTCAGAGGCTACACTGAGAAGGAGTCACTCCCATTCACCCATAACCTTCCTTTAAGGTACTAGTGTCTTCTCTGGTTTTGATCTCCCTGGGTCAACCCCTCCCCATGCTGTGACCTTGCAGCCTGGAGAATGTGTGGTATGAATGTGTGATATGTGGTACCACAGATATGGTACCCTGCAGTGCCATGTACTGCATGGCCACACTCATCTGGATGCGGCTGTACTGTCTAACCTGAATTGTGTCTTCCCAATTCTGTAGTCTCTGGTCTGATATGAAGTGCACTGTTCTCATCTGGTTAAGGCAGCAATTGAACAGAAAAGTAGGAGGGCTTCACTTTGCCAGAATAATTTACCCACCTAATAGAAGCATTTTTTCTGTCTGTATATATAAACAATTCATTCTTCTTTTTGATCAGCTGTGCAGGACACTTTAGATGACCCTTGGGTGGCCATCATAGAGGACAGTCCAGTTGTTCTCTGTCCTCTATTGATATGAAACCTTTCTGATACGGACACCTTTATGTCCTCTATTTTTCTCTTAAAGGTAAAAATAGAGGACATAAAGGTGTCAGTTTCCATATCAATAGAGGACAGAGTGGCAGAAAACTGGAAAGTCCTTTATGATGGCCACCCTTGATGAGCCACTTGCATGAAAAAAAAGGGTCTCTTGATCAGCTCCATTCGGCTGCATTTGGCAGCCAATTCAGCTATCTGCCTTCTTGTTTGGGTTTCTTGCATCCTACATTTACAAGACTTTTGAAGATCTAAATCGGTGTTTTCCTCCTATTAAAGATCCTGTTCCTCCTTAAAGTTTACATTTTGTACTATAAGCCCTCCTTTTGAATCCATGGCCACCTGTCCTTTGTCATAACTATTTGCCATGGTAACCTTCCTAATGTCTTGTAACTTCTTCCAGGAAACTGGGAGAGCTTCAAGCTCTCATGGTAGGCCCACCATATATTGCATCTTTCAAATACAAAGTCTTATTAAGTCTCCCCCAAATTTCTCTCCAAAATGGTTTAGAGTTTCTATCTTAATCAAACACTTCATTTAATGATTTATTTCCTTAAAACCCAATCAATGAAGGCAAGTAGAAACTCAATATAGTAGATATAATCAGAGCCCTTTCCTTCTACCTTAATTGAATAAAATAAGTCAAGGCATCACCAACGGTATTCCTGGTGCATGGTTGAAAGAATAAAAGCAAGCCATGTCTTCACCATTAATCTTAAATGCCTAAATATATTATGCTAGACAGACTCTTTTGGTTTGAGTTGATATCTTTTATATAAACCAACTTGGAGTTTTCCTGATGTTTCTAGCAAGTTTTTGGAAAACACAGTATCCTTTTTCAAGCTAAGTGGAGTGCAGAAGGGGTAACTCCCCTATGCATACTGGATAATCCATCAGTAGCCTAGTAGACACAGGGGAGTCACCCCCTTCTGCATTCCATTTAGTTTGTGTTAACCAAAAGCTTGCTAGAAACATCAATTCACCTCCAAATTGGTCTAATAAAAGATATCAACTCAAACCTAAAGACTCTGTCTAGCATATAGCCCCAGACAAATACAACTGACCCCAAAAGAAAACTCTTAAATATGTTATGCTACATTCAAGGTGATGCCTGTGGACAAGCTGACTGCTTACTGTCACAGGGTTCAAGCCTCTTCTGTTACTTTACTCAGAAGCATACCTTGCCATTTGCATTGCACAAATATGGTAGTCTGTTCACAGGTTTAGCAGATGTACTACTGTCATGTTGGCCCCTAGATCTGATGCAGCTTTTAGGAAACCTTTGTTGCAACTGATTTTTCAAATCAAATTCTCGATGCTATCTAAAACAGGTGTACTTGCTAATTGCTTACAAATAAAGCATATGTGTGTAAAAGCACTTTAAAAATAAAGTGTTACTTACCTCTTCTGTACTTATCTATTCTTCAAGATGTGCCCTCCCTTTTCCTTTAGAGTCCAACAGTATGTGTATCACTCTATTAAAGGAACTGAGAGGACATGTCCACACATGCAAGCACGTGCGCTTGCAGCAGCTCAAATAGAAGCGATGCAAATATGAGCCGCTGCTTTTTGCCTCAGTGCATATGCTCAGACATGCACTTTGTTGAGGAGCAAATTGTGCCACTTGGGGCAAAATAACCCTGCCTGTCTCCTCCTGGATCTTCAGCCAGGGGGAGCTAGAGCCCAGGGCCAGCACCTGTGCTGTCCCCAGCAGTATAAAAAGCCCGCCCTGGCAAGTAGCTCAGGGCTACTAGCCCTCAGGAGCTTCTGGGGCCCAGCCAATTGGTACCTGGGGACCCTACCTCTTGTGCCAGCTGGACTGCTGGAGCAACCCTGAGAGTTCCCTGCACCCTCTACCCACTGCAACAGTCTGGCAGTGGGGCTGCTGCCTGGCTGTGACCTGATTTGCACATGCCAGACTTGGATGGGGATTGCACAGCCAGTAGAGGCATCTGTTCCTCTGGGCCAGCTGCCAGTGGACTGCAGTTGGAGGGTTGGCCTTTGTGTGGCACTACTGCCATTTGTGACCCTTGCCTGGCCATCTGGGCAGCTATCACCCAGAAGATGTTCCGGGTGTGGTGGCCTGCTTTGAACTGTCAAAGCATGCCCTCTTGGCCCCATTTGGCCAGGAGGTCAGCCACATCCAGATGGGTCCAAGGTGCCAGCTCTGAGCAGGCAGGGTCCTGCCAATGGCCTCCCTAGCAGGAATTCTGGTGTTCCCTATTGGAAAACTGAACGGCCGCGGCAGGGGTCAGGAACCTCGGGGGGGCTTGTGAGGGGAGGGGCCAACCGTGGCATGTATAGGGGCCTCGTGGGGCTTGCGGGGGGAGGGGCCAGCTGCAGCAGGAGTCAGGGGGGCTGGGGAGTGGGTGGAGCCATTGGGGGTCCCCTCCCCATGATTCCCTTCCCCCTCCTCCAGCCACTCCGACCCCTTACTCACCAGCACCGAAGCCCTGGTGCTGAAATATGTGGCCTGGCCCGCCACATGTTTCAGAACCAAGGTGAGTGGCCAACCATAGAGATGCTTTGGCAGCCAGAGCATCTCCATGGAGGACCCAGTCTCCAGTTGTCCTGGACTGTGCCCTGCACTGCTTTTTTAAGCTTCAATTTTTTTTTTAGCCCCTGGATATCCAGGGGTCTAATTTTCTCCCCACACAAACATTTTTTTTGTTCCCGCATGTGCCTGTTGCCCCACCTCAAAGGGTTTTGAGGCAGGGCAAGAGGCACGTGCATGCTCATGTGGACGCACCCAGAGAGTGCAGGGTATTCTGATCTTTTGGACAAAGTCACAAGGACAAGTTAGATGCATGAGCTAGCCCTTCAGGCACAGGTATCAAAGTGGGTGCTTCTGGCGTGCATGTGCTTACACATGGAATACATATTTGCATGATTCATTTTAAATAACATTAACTAGAGATTTAAGCAATTGCTATTTAAACCCTGAATGCTTTAAGCATTGGTACAGAGCTCACCTCCAGTCTAATTGTAACTTACTTTGTAGTCAACTGTGATGCATTGTGGATCCCATTCAACTACTTAGTCATGATTTATACAGCTGACTGTATCGAGTACTAGACATCTTAACATTCCATTAATTTCAGTGTGATGGCAGCAGGGAGTTTGCAGTGGGGGACTGATAACAAAGAGTTCACAGTCAGTAACTCCAGGTATGGTTACTCTGTTATCTGCAAGGCCCACAGGGTAAACTTTCAAAGCAGTGTGAGAGGTTGAGCTCCCACATTAATGTTACCATTTATCAAAGTCCCAGCATTCTACTTTGAATATATATTTCTAAATTAACATGCTATTTGTAACAAATTTCATTCAGCCATATCTATAAACATTCGGAATAAATTATTAAATGTAGCCCTTTGTTTTGAGAACTATTCACAGGCAACATTTCAGCCTGACAGACATGTATGTGCTGTTTTTAGATGTGTTTTCAAACCCAGTATCAACCTATGAAATTATTACAAACCATTCACTTTAACTATTCATGACTTGTGGCATATAATTGGTCACTTTAGTCATCAGGTTGTATTTTTTCTACTCTCTGAATGATAGGGTCACACTTTTGAAACAGGAAAATAACAAATAGTCACTGATGAATTGCCAGTAATGAACAACAGAAAAGAATGAGTTTGGCAGCTTTAAACAGCTATTTATATGGAGATCTGCTATTTTAATACTTTTATGTTTTAATAGAAGAATATCGCATACATCAATGGTCCATAAGTTTAAAATAATATGACATTTAGAAGTTCTATGAATAGACTTCTTTCTTTTCACCGTTCAGCTACCTGTATTAGTTCCATAATTATAAACATAGCATGGCTGTTTTTATAATTACAGCTATGCCTGCTAATATCTGAGCAAAACTCTTCTTAAATTGCTTAGAATAAATGTTCTAATTATTACTATTCTTTAAAACCACACTGTTTAAATAACAAAACTCTTTTAAAAATCTCTTCATTGTATTTTTCAGGTCTACAGAATGGTAAACAGGGTTAGAAAGTTGCACAAACAACCTTTTATCTCTTTTTAGTTTTCAATGGGCACATCTACACATGAAATTAATGTGAGACAATAAACTCCGGCACTTATTGCACCAGAGTTTATTGCTCCTGGGCACCATGTTTACATGTACACACGGAACCACAGCACACTGAGCCAGGTCAGAGCAGCTCTGTCTGGCAGAGGGCCCCAGGGGTCTGCCTGGAGCTGCTCCATGTGCTTGGAGGGGCTGGCTGGGGCACAAGGTTGCTGCAGTACAGGCTAGCTGGCACGTAGCACTGTCCTGAAGCAGCCTTGTGCCCCAACCATCCTTGTAAGCATCTACACATGCATTGCTGCACATTAAAGAATGCCACCGCAAGATAATACTTGTATTTACAAGTACTAACCTATACCAAAGCTAATTAGTTTCCTACATCCTAATAGGGCTATATGTGTCGAAGTTGAGACACTGTTTACATATACTGTGGGGGTGGGGCGGAGCACTTTAATTAGAGTGGCTTTCAGAAGCTGCTCTACTGAAAGCGTCTGCAGCCTCTCATGTATTCAGTGTCCTGCACTTCAAAATGGCAGTGGGGGCACTTTAACTAAAGCTCAGTCAATGAGCTTTAGTTAAAGCACCCCTGTGTACCATTTTGAAGCGTGGGAATGCTGAATACATGAGATGCCAAGGCTGCTGAAACATGCTAATTAGCATGCTCCAGCAGACTCAACTAGTCAAGTCTAGTCTGACACACTGTAATTATAGCAGTTGCAGCAGGCATCCTGCATGTCTGCAAGCAGTCTGAGACTTTACACTATGGAGCTAATTAGGAATCCATTTCTAAACACTTGGAGGAGAAAAAAATGATCAGGAACAGTCAGCATGGATTCACCAGGGCAAGTCATGCTTGACCAACCTGACTGCCTTCTATGATAAGGTGACTGGATCTGTGGATGTGGGGAAAGCAGTGAACATGATATATCTTGACTTTAGCAAGGCTTCTGATACAGCCTCCCACAACATTCTTGCAAGCAAGCTAAGGAAGTATGGTTTAGAGAAATGGACTGTAAGGTGGATAGAAAACTGGGCTAGGATTCAGAGTAACCTAGACAAATTGGGGGATTAGGCAAAAAGAAATCTAATGAAGTTCAATAAGGACAAGTGAAGAGTCCTGCATTTCAGAAGGAAGAATCTCATGCACCTCTACAGGCCTGGGGCCAGCTGGCTAAGTAGCAGCTGTGCAGAAAAGGACCTGGGGGCTAGAGTGGGCATTAAGATGGATATGAGTCAACACTGCCTTTGTTGCCAAGAAAGCTAACTGCATACTGGGCTGAATTAGTAGGAGCATTGCCATCAGATTGAGGGAAGTGATTATTCCCCTCTTTTCAGTACTGGCAAGGCCACAACTGGAGTACTGTGTCTAGTTTTGGCCACCCCCCCTGTAGATGGTGGAGTCCTGGTTTGGTACTAAGCACCTTAGAAAAGGGAGGGGTGATACTTTGCATGTATAGGATGACTAGAGGTTGGAGTCTTCGAGAACATCTGAACTCCTAACCTTAACGATGTCATGACCTACTTTTAAAAGCCGAGCATGTGTGCTGAGTTGTTTGTTTGAAGGCCAAGTTAGGATGCTTATGTTAATGAGTTATTATGGGTTGTTGTGATGGTTTGATTTGTATGGTGGTAGCTGTCATTGACTTTGACATTGATGAGAGAGTATTAATTGGATCTCCACATGATTGCCAGGTGGCGTGATTTGGATGTTATAATGCCTGTCCAGTGTAGGGACTGGGGTGGCATTTTGGGGCCACCATCGACGGGGTTGCTCTGCCTCATGCTCTCTCCCTCTTTGATTGGTGTGTGTGACTGAGTGTGCAAGTATAACTAGTATACAGTTGACTTAGCATTTGAGTTGTGTTGGTTGTTTGAAACCCAGAGTTTGTTGTTGAGTGAGTGAGAACAGTGTATGTGTGGGACAGTGCTTGGGAGCAACGGCAGGAGGGTCCTGATCACATGAGCACTTTCCGGCCACTCAACTGTGTCACTTCATCATTTTGGTCAGGTAAAGTATCATCCCTCCCTTTTATGAGGTGCTTAGTACCCACCTGCATGTGAGGGAGCAGCATAGAAAAATTCTCAGGGGTGTGAGGCTGCAGAGCAGGCCTTCCCTGCCTCTCAGCTCTCTAGGATGATAGAGTTTGCCTCCCAGCAGGTGACAGACTGGTGTTGGGTTCTTTAACTGTATATTCATAGATTCATAGATGTTTGGGTCAGAAGGGACCTCAATAGATCATTGAGTCCGACCGCCTGCATAGGCAGGAAAGAGTACTGGGTTTAGAAGACCCCAGCTAGATGCTTATCTAACCTCCTCTTGAAGACCCCCAGGGTAGGGGAGAGCACCACCTCCCTTGGGAGCCCATTCCAGACTTTGGCCACTCGAACTGTGAAGAAGTTCTTCCTAATGTCCAATCTAAATCTGCTCTCTGCTAGCTTGTGGCCATTATTTCTTGTAACCCCCAGGGGTGCCTTGGTGAGTAAAACCTCACCAATTCCCTTCTGTGCCCCCATGATGAATTTATAGGCAGCCACAAGGTCACCTCTCAACCTTCTCTTGCGGAGGCTGAAGAGGTCCAGGTGCCCTAGTGTCTCCTCATAGGGCTTGGCCTGCAAGCCCTTAACCATACAAGTGGCCCTTCTCTGGACCCTTTCCAGGTTATGCGCATCCCTCTTGAAATGCAGCGCCCAAAACTGCACGCAGTACTCCGACTGCGGTCTGACCAGCGCCCAATAGAGGGGAAGTATCACCTCCTTGGTTCTGTTCATCATGTGTCTGCTGATGTACGATAAAGTGCCATTAGCTTTTCTGATGACTTCATCACTATATTGTCTGTATAGTGTTTACAATACTGTTGTTATAGTATTTTATTGTAGTTGTTGCTTGCCATAATATACTCTTCTTAACTTTACATATGTGTGTGTGTGTGAAGTTTTCATCGGTAGTGTTTCCAACCTCTGGTCGGGGCTGGGCAGTAGGCCAATTTCCAGAGGGGATTTAACTCTTTTGTGCCCCTTGAATTGAATAGGGAAGTTGGTAGGGTATAGAGGTTTAACCCTCTGGGTATGTTTGAGAAGGTGGGTGGGCACCTGAAGAGGTCCACGGGGTTCTGTTTTCTTGTTGTGTCCTTGCCATCTTTTTCCCACTCTCCTCCCCACTGGAAAGGATGTGGACAAGCTGGAGAAAGTTTAGCAGAGGGCAACAAAAATGGTTCAGGGGCTGGGGCACATGACTTATGAGAAGAGGTGGAGGGAACTGGGTGTATTTAGTTTGCAGAAGAGAAGACGGAGAGGAAATTTGATAACAGCCTTCAGCTACCTGAAGCGGGGTTCAAAAGAGAATGGAGCTTCACTCTTTTCATTGGTGACAGATGATGGAACAAGGACCAGTGGTCTCAAGTTGCAGCCAGAGAGGTTTAGGTTGGATATTAGGAAAAAACTCTCTCACTAAGAGGGTGGAGAAGCACTGGAACAAGTTACCTAGAGAGGTGGTGGAATTTCCATTCTTGGAGGTTTTTAAGGCCTGGCTCAAAAATGCCCTGGGTAGAATGATCTAGTTGGAGATGGTCCTACTTTGATCAGGGGGCTGGACTAGATGTGACCTCCTGAGGTCCCTTCCATCTCCTAATTTTCTATGATTCTAAATAGGCAGCTCTTCAGTAAATGTTTCATGCAGATACACCTATTATGTTTGGTTTTCTTGTTTTCTTGCCAAAAAGAAAGGCTCAGTGACTCCAGATGTATTCTCTCCCTGAGTGCTTAATATAGGCTTCTATTACATTCTCCATTGGCCATACAAGTTGCATTTTTTTCCCCAGTGATTTTTTTTTTTTTATTATGCATTTTTCTTCTAAGATGCATTATCACTAGGCTATGCCATTGGAATGATAAGAAACTAAGGTTGTGAGGAAAAATGACTCTTTGTTCTGCATTCTAAACAAAAAAAAATAGACATTTTGGGTTGATATAATCAAGATGCAAAAGCTTATAACATGAAAACAGTGTAAAACATGTTGGAAGAATTTTAAGCGAGACAGACTTTACTTTAGATGAGTATTTTGGCCACTACCTTTTTTGTAAACCAGCTTGCAATAATGGAAACATCCTTTTCTTTTTTAGAGCAACTTCTAATATTGAGACTTAGCTCAGTTTTAAACCAGTGAAGATAGCACTAGTGCAGTACATCTTCAAAGAGACTAGTAAATCCTTATAAGGCCTCAAAATTAGATTCAGGAACGGGAGCAAAGGGGATGACTTTTGTGAGTACCTATTCTCTGCAGTAATATTTTTGTTGCAGCATCCCGACAGAATCACAGCAGGAGGGACTAGAGGAACCCTGGGGGGCAGGAGGGAAGCCCGGAATGGCAAGGCAGAGCATTTAAGTTCCCCAGGCTCCTTCTGGCCTAACTCAAGCTAACTCTAACTCTAGCTAGAACTAACACTGATCAACACTTCTGCAGTTTGCAGTGTAAAGTGTAACAAGGCCCTTACTCCATTAAAAATATGCCAAAATGTCCTTCACTATCCTATTTTAAGACCCTTATGGGGTTCAAGACAGTACCCCTTGCCATCTGGAGGAAGACTCATTTCCCTCCATCAGTATTGATGGCTGCTTGCTTAGCCAGCTGGCTTCTGCAGACAGGTTCTGTCTCTGAGGAGCTCCTTAGCCAGTCCTCCAATGCCAAGCCTAGTTTTTTAAACAAGAAAACATACAAATAACCCAAACTAAATCCTTCTGCCCTGTCCCAGACACAAAGAGGAGAAGCTCTTTTGGTCTGGCCCTGGCACTGCAGCCCTTTTTGCAGCACATTGTTCTGCTCACAGATTCTTTCCTCCTCTCTTCTGCTTATTCTTCTAGAAGCTTTTAATGTTCCCAGTGGGACACTCCTGCTTATCCAAATGCCTTGCAGTTGGGCTTTCTCAACAGGGCTAGCTGTTCTTTCTTAAAAGGACAGACTTCCCTGTTATACAAGTCTTATCTGCCTTGCTGGTTCATAGATTCATAGATGTTAGGGTCGGAAGGGACCTCAATAGATCATCGAGTCCAACCCCCTGAATAAGCAGGAAAGAGTGCTGGGTCTAGATGACCCCAGCTAGATACTCATCTAACCTCCTCTTGAAGACCCCCAGGGTAGGGGAGAGCACCACCTCCCTTGGGAGCCCGTTCCAGACCCTGGCCACTCGAACTGTGAAGAAGTTCTTCCTAATGTCCAATCTAAATCTGCTCTCTGCTAGCTTGTGGCCATTGTTTCTTGTAACCCCCGGGGGCGCCTTGGTGAATAAATACTCACCAATTCCCTTCTGTGCCCCCATGATGAACTTATAGGCAGCCACAAGGTTGCCTCTCAACCTTCTCTTGCGGAGGCTGAAAAGATCCAGTTTCTCTAGTCTCTCCTCGTAGGGCTTGGTCTGCAGGCCCTTAACCATACGAGTGGCCCTTCTCTGGACCCTCTCCAGGTTATCCGCATCCTTCTTGAAGTGCGGCGCCCAGAATTGCACGCAATACTCCAACTGCGGTCTGACCAGCGCCCAATAGAGGGGAAGTATCACCTCCTTGGACCTATTCGTCATGCATCTGCTGATGCACGATAAAGTGCCATTGGCTTTTTTGATGGCTTCGTCACACTGCCGACTCATGTTCATCTTGGAGTCCACTAGGACTCCAAGATCCCTTTCCACCTCTGTGCCACCCAGCAGGTCATTTCCTAGGCTGTAGGTGTGCTGGACATTTTTCCTCCCTAGGTGCAGCACTTTGCATTTCTCCTTGTTGAACTGCATTCTGTTGTTTTCTGCCCACTTGTCCAACCTGTCCAGGTCTGCCTGCAGCTGTTCCCTGCCCTCCGGCGTGTCCTCATCTCCCCATAGCTTTGTGTCATCTGCAAACTTGGACAGAGTATGTTTCACTCCCTCGTCCAAGTCACTGATGAAGACCTTAAAGAGTATCGGTCCAAGGACCGAGCCCTGCGGGACCCCACTGCCCACACCCTTCCAGGTCGAAACCGACCCATCTACCATGACTCTCTGGGTGCGACCCTCCAGCCAATTTGCCACCCACCGGACTGTGTAGTCATCCAAGTCACAGCCTCTTAACTTGTTCACCAGTATGGGGTGGGATACCGTATCGAAGGCCTTCCTGAAGTCTAAGTATACGACATCCACCCCTCCTCCTGTGTCCAGGCGTTTCGTAACCTGGTCATAAAAAGAGACTAGATTGGTCAGGCACGATCTGCCTGCCACGAACCCGTGCTGGTTTCCCCTCAGCATAATTTATCCTGCCGGGCTCTCACAAATGTGAGCCTTGATAATTTTTTCAAAGACTTTGCCAAGGATGGAGGTGAGACTGACTGGCCTATAGTTGCCCGGGTCCTCCTTCCTCCCCTTTTTGAAAATGGGGACCACATTGGCCCTTTTCCAGTCCTCCGGGACTTGGCCCATGCGCCACAAGCGTTTGAATATTCCCGCCAGTGGCTCTGCAATGATGTCAGCCAGTGCCTTCAGCACCCTCGGATGGAGCTTATCCAGGCCTGCCGACTTAAAGGCATCCAGTTCTTCCAAGTGACTCTGCACCATCTCAGGGTCTACGCATAGAAGTCTGGCACCTTGATGCTGCCTCTCTACAACCCCAGTGAGAGACTTGTCGTGCCCCTTGCTTAGGAACACTGAGGCAAAGAACTCGTTGAGGAGTTCAGCCTTGTCTCCCCTGTCCGTCACCAATTGTTTCTGCCCATTTAGCAGGGGTCCTATTCCTCCCTAGGTCTTCCTTTTACTCCCTATATATCTAAAAAACAATTTCTTGTTGTCCTTTCCTTGGGTTGCCATCCTCAGCTCCATGGTAGCTTTGGCCCGTCTAACTGCCTCCCTACAAGCACGAGCAGAGGAGGTATATTCGTCTTTGGTGATCTCTCCCTGTTTCCACTTTTTATGTGCTCCCCTTTTGGCCCTTAGGCTGCCCTGGATTTCTGTGGTCAGCCAGGGAAGCCTCCTGGCCCCTTTCCCTCTTTTGCCTTGCTCGGGGTTCGTCTTGCTTTGTGCCCGAAGGATCATTTCCTTAAGGCACAGCCACCCTTCTTGGGCTCCCATCACTTCAAAACTCCTACTCTGCAGTGCGTCCTTGACTAATCACCTGAGTTCATTGAGATCAGCTTTCCTAAAGTCTAGCACTTTCACCCTACTAGTTACCTTACCCACTCGACGTCTTATGGTTAATTCTATTATTAGGTGATCGCTGTCCCCCAGATGGCTACCGATCTGGAGGTCCCCTACCATGTCATCCCCTGTTGCCAATACCAGATCCAGTATGGCATTCCCCCTAGTGGGACCGTGTACCTCCTGTGTCAGGTGGAGGTCCTGTACACAGGTTAGAAACCTGCGTGAGCGGTGGGACTTTGCTGTCTGTGACTCCCAGCAGATGTCCGGGTAGTTTAGGTCCCCCATGACTACCGCCTCTTTAGCTTTTATGGTCTCTGAGAGTTGCCTCAGGAGCCCTGAATCTCTTTCTTCCCCTTGATGTGGGGTTCTGTAGCAGACCTCTACCACCAAATCCCTTTCTCCTTGCCCCCCATGTAGCCTAACCCACAATCCTTCTACTTCCTCATCCTTGGATTCTGTCTTGATAAGGGTTGATGTATATTGCTCACTGACATAAAGCGCAACCCTTCCCCCTTTCTTCCCCACCCTGTCCTTTCTGTACAATCTATAGCCCTCAATATGTACTGTCCAGTCATGGGATGAATCCCACCAGGTTTCTGTTAGCCCTACTAAGTCATAGGTGTTTAGTGCAAGCAGGAGCGCTAGTTCATCCTGCTTGTTTCCCATGCTCCTAGCATTAGTATATAGGCACTTGAGCCCTGCGACTGGTGCCTTTGCTGCCCCCCCACTCCGAGTCCCAAGGGGCCCTTTGTTTCTTACCTTCTTGTTTCTTACCTGTGCCGTAGTGCTGGCCTCCCCATGGCTTTCAGGTTCCCAATGCTCTCTTTCTTCAGGCTGGGCTGTCCTTGTGGGTGCCACATGGTTTGGTGGTCCACAGCTTCCCCCGCCCTCATATTCCCCTCCCCCCGACGAGCCTAGTTTAAAGCCCGCCGGAGGAGGGGAATCTAAAGAGTAACTCCCTGCCACATGAGTCTTTGTGATCTTTACCCTGCCCTCCAAAGAAATGCAGATTGCTTGCTATAATGGGCACCAAGAGATGGTACATCATTTTGGCCATTATCATCCCCAACATTATACAAAAGCTACATTTTTTTAGGGTAGTTCTGTTTGGCAACCTATAAAGCATTATATTGTTCTCTCAACTGGTTGATGATGGGGAGATAATTCCATTACAGATCTTGCAACACTGTGTTAAGCTTTATTTGTATTAAGCTCTCAACTACATCAATACAATAGATGCAGTTGAAATATGTACTGACTCTCTTCTGCTGCAGCCCCACTACTCCAATTGAAATGCACTGAGACTGCCTGACCCTGACTGTCTATGACATAAGGTAAAGCACATATGCTTCTCAAACCCTGGCTTCCCTCATAGGTCTGTTTGATGCAAAAGGAGTTTTTGAATTTTGAAAAAGTCGCTAACACTTGTGATGATATGTTGATCCTTGATAAGCCTCCCAGTGGTAAATTGTATTTCACAATGAAAAATCCACTTCCATTAATTTATGATCACCTTTAATTCAACAACAAAAAAGTAGAATGCACTGGCCACGTCAGAGGCTATTTCAGATTAAAGAACCTCCTTAAGATAAATGGCTGGTGTGTTGAAAAAAAGAAGGGTGCGCCCTGTGGGACTATCATCTGGATAAATAGGTGTGAAAATAAGTTGACACTTAGAATTTAAATATATTGGGCTTTAGCAGTCAACAATCCACCAAAACATGCATATTACAAAATTTACCTGTGAACTTAGGCCTTACATCAAGGCATTTGTGCTTTCATAGAGCAGTCACAATTTTGAAGTGAATCGTTTGATTTTACAAAAGTGGAACAATAAATTGATGCACATAGGGCACTAGTGTTTTGACCCAGCAATTAAAGGATCACTACTGCAGGGTTCAACTATATGAGGCAGAAGAAAACTATTCCATTTTGAGAACCTCTTACTTTCTCGAAGGAACATCCCAGGCCTAGTGGCCAATGTTGATCACCATTCCCTTTCTCCCTCTTCTTCTTCCTCATCCATTTTCTCTCTCATTCCACACATGATTACTGTGCCATTATCCCATTAGGTGTGATTAATGATTTATTTTATTTTATATTAAAAGGATATGTTCCATGCATTTCCCCTCATGTATGTGAATGCTATCCTGTATTACCCATGCTAATCTTAACTTCTTTTTCTGTTTTTGATTATATTCCATATTGACAAGAAGCAACTATTAAGAACCTTACTTGATACCCCCTCCAATGTATTTGATACTAAGTGATAGCCTTGTTAGCTGTCATAGCAGAGAATCCATTAAATACACAAGCAAACATATTTTCTGTTCCTCATGCTTAATCACTCTTGGTGAGATTTGGACAGCTGTTAGTGGTTGGCATAAAGTGAATGGCAGATGGCTCAGAGGCAAAGGGTGTTCAGTTCCTTTTTTCTCTTTTGTCTAACTCTTGGCTTGGTTTTCCAGTTTGTGATTTGGATTTGTTTATTGGACCTGGATTACCTTTCTCTCTGGAGCTACCAGTGGAACCAGCAGTGTAACACTCACGTGTTCACACAATCCTCTAAATATGAAAAAATGACACTGACTGTGCCACATTCCCATAGACATAGAGGTAATTTTCCCTTTCACTAGGAGTAAATGGAAAATATATCCTTATACTCCTTAACCTCACAACTTCATTAATTAATGCTTCTGATTGTGTGTGTTTGTGTACTGAGTCTCTTCTCTTTTTTCATCCTTTTCCATCTTTTCTTCTCCTTTCTGGAATAAAATCTGTGTTAAGGGAACTTGGAAGAACCCACACTTGCTTTATTTTCTGTAGAAAAGGGGAGAAAATGACAAAAAAGTCCTTCTGCAGTAATCTCAGGACTAATTCTAATATAATAAAAGGCTCAGTCTGTCTATGTGTGTGTCTGTCTGTCCGTAACTCTTTTGGGCAACTGCATGCCCCAGCCACCCAAGCAGCAGGGCTCCCCCATGTCTCCCTGAGGCCAAAGTGGGGGAGGTTGTGTTGACAGTGTCTCCTGCTGCCCAGCCCTGTTGCCCCCCACAACAGCTGGCAGGGAGGGAGAGGTGGCAGAAAGGGATGGAGAGAGGTGGATGTGGGCCAGGTGGATGTGTAGTGGCAGGGAGGGACAGGTAGAGCAGGCCCAGGCCCAGAGTAGTGGGGGGGGGGGGCATGGAGCAGCGCTGAAGGATGGGGAGGGGTAGAGCAGGGCCAGACCCAGAGCAGTGGTGGGGTAAGGGTTGAAGGGCTTGACCTGGAGCGGTGGGGGTGGGTAGAGTGGGCCTGGACTTGGAGCAGTGGGGGGTGGGGGGTGGAGCGGGGCCAGACCTGGAGCAGCAGAGGAAGATGTAGAATGGGGCTGGACCCAGAGCAGCCAGGGGGTGGAGCAGGGATGGATGTGGAGCAGTGGAGGGAGCACATGGGGCAAGATACGGGGCTCCATCCCCCCACATCGTTGTTGATGGGCAATTTGCTAGTAATATATATAAATATATATTGTTATATACAGTAAAAGCTCTGTTATCCAGCATGAGTGGGGAATGGTGGGTGCCAGTAATGCAAAAATGCCAGTTACCTAAGGGAGGGGTTTTCAACACTGTTCCATTTCGTTTAATTGAAAGTGTTTTGCTGTTTCAACGCATTTCAATGTTTTTCTCATAGACTATAATGGGGAATCATGAAAATCTCTAGAACCTTGTCATTTCTTGACTGTTTCAGATGAAAATTGCAGGGATGGTAGCACATTTTAAGGGCGTGAAGCCTGCTAAGTTTCAAGGAGATAGGTGCAGGGGTTTCTGGGAAACTGTACCTTAAACTGTTCAAACAAAATTTGTATCACTTGCCAGCATCAGTAGCCTGCTGTCATCCTGTGTGCACATCCAGGGGCCTGCACCCCCTGGGAGGAGTCCAGCACAGTCCCACAGCTCTCCCAGTGGGTGCGGGCCCCCAGATGTGTATGTACGATGACAGTGGGCTGCTGCTGCCAGCTGGGGCCAGCAGCAGCACCAATCTTGCCAGCACTCGGTGCGGGCTGCACCAGGCACTGGGCCCAGCCAGTAACAGCTGCCTGCTGTCATCCCGTGCACAGATCCAGGGGCCCACACCCCTCCAGGAGGAGTCTGGCACATCCCCAAAGCCCTCCTAGGGGCCTGCACCCCCCTGGGAGGACTGTGGGGCTGTGCCAGACTCCTCCTGGGGGGCACAGGCCCCCAGATCTGCAGGCAGGGTTTCAGCAAGCTGCTGCTGCTGGCTGGGGAAATAGCCCAGAGCCTTTGCCATCACCAGCTGGCAGTGGCAGCCTGCTGTCATCCTGCATCATCCAGGGTCCCGCGCCCCCTGGGAAGAGCTGGGGGAAGCAATCAGAGAACTGGGGGAAAGATTGGGGAACTGGAGAATCCAACTGGGAACCTGAGGGATGTTCAGGGAAATGATTAGAGAGCTGGGGAAGTGATCAGAGAGCTGGGGAATCAAACAAGGAACTAGATGTCAATATCGGAGCAGTCCATCCCCCCGTCCCTCATCCTTAGTTTATGTTTAGCTGCAAGCAAGCCTGGCTTCAAAACTCAAAACGTTTCAAAACTTTTGAAACGTTTTGAGTTGCCCTCATTTTGTTTCAAAGCTGTTTTGAAGCCTTTTGTTTCATTTTGGTTTTGCTGTTTGAAGCTCAAAACACATCGAAACAGCTTTGAAATGAAACACCTGGTGAAATTTCACACAGCCCTACTCTATATTAACTTGAGTGTTCTGGTTTTATTCTTTACCAGTCCAAAGACAACCATTCAGTTTTACAGCTGCAGTCAGAATGAACATTTTTTTCTCTGCTATTAAACATACCTTCCTAATATTTGAAGGAATCACTTTTAGGACCTGGAGGGGCAGTTCAGTCTCCCTATCGCATTCAGCCATTGGTCTCTCTGCCAACCTGTCAGCAAAGGTAGCAGTTGGAAAAACCTTTGTTTTCACATTGGAATAGTTCAGCTATTAAGGGGCTCTGGTTAGACATGGGAGGAGATGAAAGCAGGCCACAATAGGCCTTATTTGGTTCCACTAAATGTCACTGTTTCAGGAGTGACTAATTTTCTCTATGATATTTTCTGTCACCATTTTTAAATATTTCCTTCCAGTTTCAAGGAATGTGACCTTGTTATTGCATTGAGAAGTAAGTTGGAGAATATGGTTTCTCTGGAGTCTCATTAAGGGCCCTTTAAACCATTTTGGTGGTACAAAATGACCTAAAGCCACATTTTTTCCTAGTATTGTAGTAATTAGGGAATGGCCTGTTTAACCAGACTAGATTATTATAGTACAACCACTAGACAGAAAACTACCGTATAACTTCTATTCTCTTTGCTTGGTGGGAATAGCTTGTGTTAATAGGTTTATACCAGTAGACTACGTCCATTCTCATGGCAGGATATATACCCTTTGAAAAATACTGCTATAAATTAAGCTTGAAGTTTAGTTTGAAGAGAAGCCTTGAAAGTCTATGAGAAAGCCCTTCTCTAGACCAAAGAGATTATATATATGCATACACATATTCTACAACTGTTCTAGTTCAACAGTGTCTGTGCTTAGTTGGAATGACTAGAACCTGAAATTGAGTTTTTTGTGCATTTAGAAGTTATGAACTGTATAGAGAGAGAAGGCCAAATTAATTTTGTCTTTTCTACCTTTGCAGCTATGGAGTAAGGCAAAGTTCAGCTCTCAGATAAATATCAGCAAGGAAATAAAGGTTAAAGCTAAATACAATGGTGGGGGGAGGTTTTTTGACTGAGGTAGACTGAAGGATTATAGCTGCAAAGTTCACATGGCAGGGTATGTCTGTACCAGCTCACCCATTCCCGCTCCCCAGGTGTTAAGACTTGGATTTCTGACATGCTCAAGAGTAGTGGTTTGGAGCATACCCTTCTTGCCTTAATTGTAGGATCAATGCATGCAGAGTGTGAGAAGGTGAGAAGGGTCTTATTCTTTTGGCAGTACAACTGAGCACTTTGCCTTCCCATTGTAGACATACCTTAAAAGATCACAAACTCAACTAGGATTTGGTCAGTGACGTTTGATTTGTGCCCAGATTAGATCCAGTCTGAGCTTCTTGAAATGCAGACATTTGAAGAGGATCCATATCTGGGAATGGTCATGAATATTAATTGAAAGGGAAATGTTTACAGGGATGTGCTTGTCTCCATCTTTTTTAGATTGGCTGTCTAGGGGCTAAGGAGATGGAAGAACAGCTATCATTTGCTAGCAGAATTTCAAGCTATGTTATTGGAAGCCCATAGCAAGAAGCAATGAAACGTTTCAGAAGCTGGCAGGAAATGTTGAACTTGGAAGTAATGGTGTTTTTTTCAAGGTGTTTTATGTGGGACATGAATGGAATCATGCTGATATAGTCAAGAGCATGTGGTATGTTGCTTGTTTAGATGGGACTTGATATATGCTTGCATGTGCTAGAGCTTTGGAGGACAGTTTATGAGTGGCACCACATTCCCATTTAAAACAAGGGTGTCAAACTCATCCTGTTTCCTTGGCAGAGTCTGGACCATAAGGGTTTCTTCCTGGATGGATCTTGGAAGCTAACAGCTGTGGCAGAGTGGGCCTGGGGACAGCAGTTGGGATTGGGGCAGAACAAGCAAGGACTGCATCTGCACAGCCCTCACTTGCCCCCCTGTTGCTGACAGCCATACCCATCACACAGGGACCTTGAATTCTGTGACAAGTTACACCCCACTAGCCCCACCCTGCAATTCCTGGGCTACTGGTGGTGCTGGATCAAGACTGCAGGGTGTATGTTTGACAACCCTGCATTAAAACCCTTGCTCCTGGAGAAAAATGTCCACACCTTTCCTTAAAACATGAGAAAGTCATAGCTTCTGGACGTATGTTTTCAGACAATTTATTAACTACTTTTAATTGCGGACTTGCAAAGCCAGGTAAGGTAGTCCTGGAGCAAGGCTGGCCATATGCCTCTCCTTTGCACAAACCTTGAGTCTTGGATTTTTTTTCCATCAACAATCAACACAATACTTAACCTCCTCCATTGGTTTAACTCATATTGTACATGTGCAAGCCACACTACCATATTTACTTGATTCTAAGATGTGGGCTTTCCCCCATGTAACATGGCAGGGAAACTCCTCATCTTAGAATCGAATATGAGGGTTGTGGGGGCAGGCAACTGCTGTGATTTTGGCTCCAGCCCTTGGAGCACAGCTGCAGCCTTCCCTCTTCCCTCATGACCTCTGCACCCTGCCACCTCCCCCCTGCAGCTCTCCCCCCCTTCCATGCAGCCTCTGCTCCCCCATGTGCTCCTGTTCTTCCCCCTCTCATGCTTGCTCCACAATGACAGGCTCTGTCCACAATGGGGCACTGAACCTGTCCCCAGCTCAGCCCCAAAGCAGGGGCATGTACCTTGCATGGCTGCTCTATGGTCTAAGTTAGGACCATGCTCAGTGCCTTAGGTTAGAATGGTGTCAGAGCCTAGTGGTTCAGAGAGCAAGGGTTGGGGGGAAGGGGTTGAAATGGGGAGCAGAGGCTAGGGGGGAAGGGGAAGCATGGACTGGGGCAAGGGGGGAAGTGGAAGCTTGTGGGACAGGAAAGAAGCAGATATTTTTCTATGATAATGATTATGCCAATCAGAAGAGAAAATAGTCATATTTATCTGCCATGTGCATGCTAAGCATAGTGACCAGACACATTGTTTTCCTCTTGCTTTGTTGGTTTCAAAAAGACCATGGCATAATGACCTGTTCAAAAGAAAATATTCTGGTCATATTGTTTCTTCTCAACCCATCTTCTCCCTCCACCAGCGATCCCCTCCATGATCATTCATGATCTTTGACTAATTTGACTTTGCCTTTTTGGCTTAATGAATTGTGTCAGCCAGTCACTTTGCCCATGACACTTTACTGTGTACAAGGAAGGCTTCAAGAGAGAAGGTCCCCTTTTAAACTTGGGTACCTAAGTGTAGAACCTTTCATAGATATATAGGAGATTGACACCCTCTCTTTTAAGATGGAGATAACAATGGCCCTCTTTCATGAATAGTCCCAGTAGTTAGGGGACTTGCTGATGAGTTCCCTTTTCTTCTCTGCTGGAAGAAGGAGGAGCTTGACTCAGTAGCTCTCTGCCAGAATGCTTTTTGGTGGAAGTGACCATGTGTGCTGAACTCTGTGTTCTCCAGGTGTTTTAAGTTTTCTCAGCACATGCTTCCCAGTTTAGTCATATCAGGGGATTTAGGTGCAGAGATGTCTACTTGGTGAATCTCAATACCATCATATAGACATTTTAACATTCAGCACAGCCAAGATGCCACCTGTGCTCAGTACCAAAGCTTTTAGCTGCCTAAGTCGTGCTTTTTCTGTGCCTCAGTTTCCAATCTGTAAAGTAGGGATAATAGCATTTCCTCCCCCAACAGGGAGACTATGAGGATGATTGTTATAAAGATCTTGGGACAAGTAGAAAGAATTGTAGTAGATCTCACTTTCTGTAGTAGATCTCACTTTCTACTGTGACAGCTGCCTTTGGAAACTCTGGTGGCTCAGCTTATTGGTGGAGCCAGACACCCAGGCAGCCTGTATACCCAGGGCAGAAAGCCTTAGGAGACACTGCCTTAGGTTTGCCTTAAGGAGCCTTAGGAGACATTGCCTTCTGTTAGTTCTGAGAATTCCTCCTGTTCCCTCATGTGCTTCCCTGTTTACCATATAAATGGCCACCCATGGAAACTTTCTTTTCTGTATGACCACATCAAACACCAGGAATTATGTTGGCTTCCCAAACAGCAAAGCTAAGATTTTCAAAGTTCCCTGAAGGATGTAGATATCAACTTCCCATTGAAACAACTGTGTGGTAATTCAGTAAAAAAATCCTCCCAAATGGTTTTGAAAGACCTTGCCTAAATATCACTATTGTAGACACAGCCTGGGGAAAAAATACTGCAGTTTAAGTGAGCCATTTATTTGCTAGCCACATATTTAAGAGTTGAACTGGTTTATGAAAATTCATGTTCCCTTCCCCAACCCTCCCTGCTCTAGTAGAGTAGATAATTTAATTTGCACTGTAAATACTTTGATGCATATTAGCATTTGCATCACTGATCACTCCCTAAGTTCCCTAGTCTTGAGGGAGAGGGACTGAGACTGATTCTAAATAAAATATGAAGCTTCTTGATTTGGCATTGAGAGAGAGCTATTTTTAAAAAAGTTGTGAACCTGGCAAGGGGAAACTCCAAACTTCTTCCACACTGGCCAGGAGAAACTCCATCAAAGTGTGTGGAGTAGAGAGAGGGATCACAGTATTAACCTTTAAAACCAGTCTCTCTTCATGCCAAGTCAAAGCAAGACCCTTCATATTTTACTAAGATTGGAACTTGATTGAAAACAACATTTTGCAATAGCAGGTTTGAATCTTAACCACCTCTCCAATTCTGGCCATGATAAATTAGTCCTAGGAAAAGTACACGTTGTACCTAGATAGGTAGGTATAGGAGTAGCTGGAGATGTGAGGATATGCAAGGATGTATGGAGCCTTACCTTTTTTTCCACTACTGATACCCTCCAAGGGATTTGTCATGACTGGAGGTCATGTGTAAAGGAAGGAACAGCAGGGCTGCAGGTGTGGATGGGATTTGGCAGTCATGTTTCACTCCACTTTCTCATTGGGAATATGGGCAGGCTGGGAACATGGGGGCAGAAAGCTGCAGCATCCTTCTGGATACAGCAACCTGTGTTTCCCCATGCATATTGGAATTAGGCTGTACCTCCCTGAGATGCATTGGATCCAAAAAGAAAAGAAGCTTGAGAGAGTCCAGAGAAAACTCACTCATATGATTAGAGGCCTGAAGAGCAAGCCATATGAGGAAAGGCTGACAGATATGAAACTGTTCAGCCTAGAAAAGAGAAGACTTTGGGGGAGGTTTGGTGGCAGCTTACAAATATATCAGGGGAGAGCATCAGGGCCTAGGTGAACAACTATTCAGCAAAGCGCCCCAGGGTCAAATGAGGAACAACAGTCATAAACTTGTAGAAGAAGGTTTCAGACTGGATATAAGGAAAAACTTCTTCACGGTTTGTGTGACTAGACTCTGGAATAGACTCCCAGTGGGGGTGATGCAGCCACCTACCCTGGAGATCTTCAAAAGGAGACTGGATGCACACCTTGCTGGGGTAATTTGACCCAACAGTCTTTCCTGCCCAGACCAGGGGGGCTGGATCCAATGGTCTCACAAGGTCCCTTCCAGCCCTACACTTCTGTGGATAGTTTCCATTGCCCTTTCTAGCCCTCTGTACCATCAGAAAGTGGGATACACAGTAAGAGCCAGAATGGTAACAAGTGGTCCCTACTTAGATTAGTGGCAGTGACTACATAAACTGCAGAACAACAAAGAATCTAGCCCATTGCCTCCCCGACCTCCCCCTCCCCTACCACAGTCAATGCAGGTATTTGCTTCCAACAAAAGACTGTGCACTATGAAGCATCATCTAGCTCTAACTGGGAGTAGTAGCATCCATCAGACTGGGAGCTGCAGTCCCCTAAAGAATCAATAATCCTCTAATTTTCTCTCACTGATTTCTCAGTTCTTACGCATGTGTAGTTTGATCTTACCCTGGTCCACTCTATTTACTCTAGTATTTTAAATGCACATCAGAGATGTATTTTTAGAGATGCAACAGAAGTCAATTTTGTACAGCTGCCTCATTTGTGAGGCTGCAGTCAAAGGTCTGTCAGAATTTCTGGTGTGATGGTCCCATTTCAGGGTTTTACAGGTCAGCCATTTTAAATTACATTCAGTGGAACTTGCTGTACAACTCGGCAGTGGAGTCAGAGTGTTGTTTTGCACAAAATCCAGTAAGAAGCTTTCCCATTAAAGAACATCAAAACATTGATTTAGCAGTTTCAAATGATATTTCTGCTGCAATGAAAGCCTCAACTAAAAATGTAGTTTATTCTTGTTTTGAGTGACACACACGTGCACACACACACACATGCACACACACGCACACGAATGTCCCTTGCCCTGGATTTACAGCGTGGGAAACTGGAGTCTTCAATTTTTAAAATATCTTGTCGCAGAATGTAAATAGCCCATGTTGTAAACTGCTCAGTTAATTTGGTTCAACCTGAATCCTACAATATCAGAATAAGGGCTAAGAGGATACTGTACCATAGTCCTCTTGCTCATGAATTCTTGGGCCCTTAACTGACATGTTATCCAAAAGAACTTGGAGTTAGATGTATCCTTACTTGGAGTTAGATGTATCCTTACTGCTTGCTCTTCAGGCCTCTAAGTCCTTTCAAAATGGTGGAACCAAGTTCAGGAGTTAAATGGAGCTCAGCTGGGTGCATGTGATCTTCTTTTGAACACCCACTAGGGATAAAGCCTTACTTTGGTGTTGAGTGGATACAACTTGATTGGGTCTCTGCCCTGTAATGCAGTCTTCTGTTTCCTATCTTTGCTCGTGTGACCCTTTGTAAGACTGATCCAAGAAGAGACTCAACAGATTGTGACAGTGTCAAATGGGCAAAGCTGCCATATTCCAACAGAAGCAGGAGAATAAAGTTTCCCTTCCCCACAAGGCTTCTCTTTCAAAGGATATCTATTTTTCCTGATTGCAAGCAATGCAATCCATTGTAATCCAATGTAACCCATGCCTTTGGAGCCCTAGTGAGACTCCTTACACATTCTGACACCATGCCCTCCTAACTTGCATACGTACCCTGCATGCAATATTTTTTCTCTGACAGGGAATGATCCATGATGCATGTGTTAGATAGGGGCAGGGACTACTTTAGCAGCATATATGATGACATCTGGTTCCAAATACATTTATCTTTTATAAATCAGGGACTGTAACTAAGGTCAGGGCTTCATTTTGTTGTTACAGGCCACATCTACACATGCGTTAATGTGCTTTTACTATCGCATACAGGTGACCCTCACCATTCGCAGGGGAAAAGTTCTGTAGAGCCCCGTGAATGGCAAAATCTACAAATAAGGCACTGCATTCATGAACATTGTCTGTGTTCAGGACTTCAGTGCCCCTGATGGCTGGGGGGGCATGGCTGCTGGCGACGGTGGGAGCCCAGCGGTGGTAGTGGAAGCCTGGTGGCGGCAAGCACAAAGCTCCCAAGGAGCTCCTGTAAGTATATTTAAGATGCAGGTTCAGCTTTCATGAATATTTGAAACCACAAATGCCAAACCCACGAATAGCAAAGGTTTTCTGTATTAAATTTAGTGCCCCCTATATGAGGTACTAAATAAATGAGCAGTAGGCTGCACTAATGCACAATAGTGCAAGCACGTACCTTTTTAGTGGTGCTTAATGCACACTAGCCTATTCTACTGCACATTATCATATTAGCATATTTTTATGCACCACTTTAATGCATAGAATAGGCTACAGTGCATTAAAGTGCACATGTAAATTTGCCCCCAGAAAGCAAAATGTCTTAAACTATACTGTGAATGCAGAGATAATAGAATTATGGCTTTATTCTTCATAATTGTACTTTATATATATTTTAAAACTATCACAGAATAAAAATGGGGAGATCTTCCTTCAGTTTTGGCCTTCTTGCTAGAATGAATTCCATGTAGAAGGAACTGCATGCTGCATGGGGTATAATTACTGGATTCTGAATCATAACTTTATGGATTCTGCACACTTAGAAGTATTAATTTCCAAGGAGTTCATCTGAAGATCAATTCCTCCAGCTGTGAATTCTGCATCCATTCTCATTTAGTAAGGCCCTTTTGTATGTTTGATGTTGAGGTGATTTTTCATGTGTTAGTCTTTGCAAATAAATTCAAAACACTTAAAACACTGTAGTCAGATGCTCAACAACTATATAAATGGCTATTTAAAATGAGTGAGATGGAAATATTACTTTATGTCGCAAGAACAATGGAAATAAGAATCAGGTTCTCCATAGTCTTTGCTGTCTTCAAGGTAATTGCATTGAGTATGTTTTTTTGATGTTTTATATAGAAGTTCAACACAACCTTTAATACATTCCTAGAACTGTGAATCATGAGCATAAAGGTTTCACACAAGAACAAAAATGGCATGAAAATAAAGTTCTGTAAATCTATATAACCCAGGGGATAAGATGAAAAATGTTTATCTCTAGACCTAGGAGAAAATATATATGCACGCGCAACGTGCACACACACACACTTTATTGAGGTATTTTCTGAAACAAGCTTTAAAAAAAAACCCCCAAAAAACAATGCTTACATTGCAAATTCAATGCAAGAGAGAACTTTGTATTTAAAGAATGGTCAAATGCCTTTCAGAAAATTAGTATTTAATGTTTGGCTTGAAGAAACCATGAAGTACTGTGTGAGATTTGGTTTCATGCTTTGATTTTCTTTTAAGAGAGCACTGCTCTAAAATAATAAGTTTTACGTAAAGTGTTTAAAGCCAAATTATGTAGAATATTAAACTGATTGCCTTTGTCTCCCTAATAACTTGAGTATGTGTTATGAATAAAGGACTGCATTACAAAAGTAGTATATGATATTAGAAAGATTTTTCTACTGTTTATTCTTTGAAAAGAAATGCAAAACATTTAGGGTAAAACCCTAAGTTAAAGTATCTCCTGCTCTTCCCTTTTGTTGAGGGACTTGTCTGGGATTAGGGATATCTGTGTTCAGTTCCTAATTTCATGTACACAATCCATAGATTATGCGTATGATTCAAGGCAAATTACTTGGTTGTTTGGTTAGTCTGGTTTGCTGGTCTCTCTCTCTCTTTCTCTCTTCTCTGTGTGTGTGTATTATTATTATTTATGTTTTTGGCTTTGGGTTTTTTTGTTCATTTTTTCTTTTTATTTCTGATTTTTTAAAGGACAGCATGAAATAATTATTTTGCTTTATCAGTATTATTTTAAATGTTCCTCTTTGGGAATATTTTTTTTTTTTAATTTGGCAAATTGAAAATTCAAAACAATTTTTTCAGGTTGATCAACATACTTTTGTTTCAATTAAATTTAAGGGTCTCGTGGATTTTGAGCCTTTGACACTTTTAATTTATAAAATAAAGGATATTTTGAAACAAAATTAATTTAAAATTGAATTAAAATATTTCCTCTAAAAATACTGAAACCAGCTATATTCCATGTTTCATAGTTTATCTATAAATGAATAATTTGACAAAATAGGATGGAATTTGCAAAATGCCTTTTTGCCCAGCTTTATTCATTGTCATTTACATCCTCTGTTTAGACTCTCGAGCCACATCCAAATCTGCAATGGCATGCTTCGGAAGTGGCACAAATTTGTGCTGCTACTTTGTGCTACAGTGCATGCCCCTGCACAAGTGGTTTGTGGCAGGATACTGCGTCCTGCTTTGGGCAAATTTTCAGCTCCCACCCTGCTGAAGCAGCTGGGGCACAAATGGAGGAGTGGAGATGCTCTGGCTGGCAGCCTTCGTGGAGGACCAAGCCCCTGGTGGTTCCAGTGCATACTGTCGTAGCGTGTGCTGGACCACTTTTTTCCTCCTGTTTTTTGTTTCTTTCTTTGTTTGTTTTGTTTTGTTTTTTGCTACCTGGAAATCCTGGTAGTGAATTTTGCCCCTATGCAGCAAATTTGCAGTGTGGGTCACATTTTAATCTTCCACACATGCGGTTTATGGCGCCACAAACTGCATGTGCCTGCATGTGGGTACGCAGCCTCAAGACATCAGGAAGGGACTCAAATTATGACAGCTTAACACATTAGAACCCTGACATTCATTGGGACAGCAAGAAAATCAATGGTCCTCTTGAGCCCAGCAAGCCATAAGGGTAGGTTGACTGAAGCACGCCAATAGCCCACAAAGGCAGGACCTGGCTAGCATCACATCCAACCACTAAGGACTCCCAACCTGATAGACCAGGCACCCATTTACAAGTGGATTAACTTGAGGGGGTGGGATTTAACATAACCCCATAGTACAGCATGAATGCCTACCTTTGGAGTTCTACTAAGACTCCTTAAATTCTCTTATTTTGTGAAATGCAAAACTCTAGAACTCTTGGTTCAGAGATGATACCTTTTATTAGATCAACTAAGCAATTGCAAAAAAAAAAAAAAAATCTTTTTCTGCAGGCTTTCTTGCTCATATGCCCTTCCTGAGGCTCAGGGAAAATTAAATATGGTAAGAAGTCCCCATAGGTACAAAATAAACTTCATTTTTGCACAGAGGAAGCGGAAGGTGGATGTCTGTTTATCTGGGTTCATAAGAGTGTCTTATTTTATGAGGCATTCTCTTGAAGGGACTTCCATAGAACAACTCACAATGTAAGGAACCCAGGTTTGCAAATGTTGCATATAGTAAGTAACACATGACATACGACAAGAGAATATTTTGCATGACAGCAATTACATTTGAAATCTGTATGTATTCATATACATTCTTGAAAGATATCAAGTACCCTCAGTTCTTCACTGAGTCCAATGGACTCAACAACTTTCAAAAACAGGTTTCTTAGATTATTTTTGGGATGGTCTCCTGTATTTTTCCTGTTAACTGAGAAAGATGCATATATATCAGGAGCAACTTTTCCCAGTCAAACTAACTTACTCAGAATTATTTCAGAGAACTTTTTAACATATATTTGCCTTGTGAATTAGTTTTGGATACTGTTTGATAGGAAGAAAATCATATATAACATACAACTCAAAAATAACTGATTTTTACTGGCACTAGTAAAATGTTTTGAAGTGTAATTCTAAACGACCAAATGACAGTGTAAAAGGAAATCATCTTATTTAACAGATCTTTTTCTTGCATATTTCCAGAAGCAGATCATCATGATGATGCCTAAATGGTCTTACAGAGACTGAGGTCCTGTTGCATTAAGTGCTGCATACGTTAGAAGAGTCCTTTCTCTGAAAGGTTTAGAGAGTATGAGAAGAGAAACAAAAATGCTTAGGACTGAAGTGACTTTTCCAAGCTCAAACAGTCAGTGAGTGGTAAAACTGACAGGCCTGCTGACTGCACTTGCAAAACTACATTTTCACATTTTGTTAGGCTTTCAGGACCAGCAAAAGGTATGGAAGAATCAGCTGGATTCTACATATGACTTAGCTTCAGATGAATGGTTGACTATTTCAAATGCAAGTCAAACTCTAGGTTCTCCCTTCATTCCTCGGTTTGTTTTTTTTTTCCCAGCAGAGTTCTGCATAGGCTAGTTGGTGCATAATTTGGAGTTGACATAAGTGTAACTGGAATATCATCTGGGCTGCAGAAATTTTATATCTGGTGATGCTGCAGAAGCAGGAAAGAAACCAACAGCTTGGCTTACAAAATCAGGTTGTGCTTACAGGGCTGGTAATTAGAAAAAAGGAGCATCTTTAGACTCTAAGGGTGCTTGTACCTGGGATAGGGGTTTAATCCCCAAGATGTTATTCTGTGCCCCCTAAATGGAAATGGTGGGGCATAGAGTAAAACCCTGAGGACAAAACCATTTCACTTTTTCCATCCCGTTACAGCATGGGACCTGATCCTTTTTTTTTTGTCAGAGCCAGAGCCTGCCCGTGGCTGGGGGGCGAGCTGCTAGTGAGCTAATGAGCCCCTGAGTAGCCGGGGGAGGCCTGGTCTTTCCCTCCATGGTGGCAGCACCCCCGCCTCACCCAGTGCTGCCTGGGAGGGCTGCTAGTGGGCCAGATGTTGCCCCATTTTGGAGGCAGCACCTGGCCCGATCCAACTGTTTCCCAAACCCACCAGGGGAGCAGCACCCAGCAGACTTCCAGTGGACAGGCTCGGAGAACAGTTGGATTGGGCTGGGTGCTGCCTCTGAGTTGGGGCAGCATGTGGCCCACTAGCAACTCACCCAGCTGATCCTGGAGGGGCATCACCAATGTGGAGAGAAGGACTGGGGCCCCCCACAGCTCAGGGGCCACTTGGCCCACCAGCAGCTCATCTCCCAGCCTTGGTGGGGAGGGGGGTGGGGAGCAGGAAGGCTCCACAACAGCAAGGATTGGGCCCCTCACTACTTGTCCCTGAAAGTAGGGTCCTGTGACTAGCAGGATAGCTGGAGCTACCTGGGAATGGGCTGGCTTGCCCTGAGGCAGCGAAGGAAGGTGGCAGGAGGGTTGCTGGGTGTTCTGGTGGCTGGAGAAATCAGTGGGGATGGTGCATAGGGTGTTGGAAACCTCAGTGGGATCAGGGAAGTGTTGGATTGGGTGCCTCCAAGCTGGGGCAGCACCCATCCAGCTAGCAGACCATCCAGGCTTCCAGCACCCTGTGCACCATCCCCACCACCTTTTCCAGCTGCCAGCACATCCAGCCACCCTCCTGCCACCACCCTGCACTGCCCATAGGGGCAAACCAGCCCATTCTCAGGTGGCCCTAGCCATCCTGCCAGATGCAGGACACTGCTTGGAAACCGAAGTGGCGAAGGGCCTGATCCTCTTTTTTCTGAGGAGCCTGCCTGCCTTTCTTGTGGCCAGTAGGTGAGCTGACAGCTGCATCATTGCAATTTGCAGCATTGCAAGCTAAACTACCTCTGGATGTACTTTAGTTTGCAATGATGCAAAGTCATTTACAATGCCCAAAAGTCTTGCATATGTACACTAGCCATTACACTACACAAAGTGACATTTTCATCACGTGTACATGTTGATGGTGTCACATATACTAGCACCCTAAGAAGATTTTCTCAAGTCTGTAAGCACCGTTCAGATTCTGTCTCCTTATTCTCTATCAACCACTAAGGTCTCCACCTTTGGATTTCTTTGTGGGTACAGAGATCACCATCCAAAAGCCACTGGGACACAGAAGGGAACACCTTTCTTTTTTTTTTTCTTTTCTATTTTTTTTATTAAGCAATTACTGCTTCAGAATGGTAGTTCATCAAGTACAGTAAGTCTATGACTATTGATGTGAAGTGTGGGCTTTTTACTGCAGTTAAAAAGAAGCATTCCATTTTCCCTCTTTGTGTGCAAGTACATGTGTGTGTGAGATATAGTAATCTTTGTGGGTGATGATTATTTCTTGAAGAAACAGACCACTAGAAGTATCAGTACACTGTAAATTATTAAAAATATATATAGGCCCAGACTAGAATCCTTGGTGTAAAATCAGTTTCAGGAACTAGAGAATCATACCACATGGAACAAAGCTGATTTGCACCAGATAAGGACTCCGTTGATATCTTTTTGTCTGTAGAGAAGGTTTTCTGCAATATAAGTCTTTGCCAAATGTTGAGGTAATTTTATATGAACAATCAATACCAAGAGGAAAGACAGGCGTTTCTACCAATTTTCCCTGATATAAATATAGCTGTTGGGGGCATCATGTGAGAGAGAGGTTCCTTTCTGCTTCTCCAAGAATTGCAGTGCCCTCTGGCCTTCAGCTTTTTACTTTTGAAGTTTTAGTCTCTGAATTTTATTTTGGTAGGGTTGAATTTTCCTTTCCACTTTGTTAATACTTTTTCTGTTGCAGAATATCCTTTCATTTTGTAAACACCCTGGAAATTGAATTAAGATTCTTTGTATTGCAGACATTGTTAATTTTTTTAAGAGTCCTATCTATAATCTACTTTAAATATGTGTAAAGACCACAAAATCTAATAACATCTGTTTTTGAATTCTATTACATTTTTATAGAACAATTGAAATAGATTTTTCCAAAGGCATTAGCTGAATCAAAGTCTGTTCTTCACTACGGCAACTAATTTGTTTGATATATTTGTTCTAGCATATGGTCCTTTGCTTTGTATCCTACAGCATGACTGGGAGATCAGATCAATATGGGGATACTGGCACTGTGCCAATTTCAAGATTCCTAAGGTGTTTGGAAGCCACTGGGTTTTTTCTGCTGTGCTCTGAATTTCAAATAAGTGAATGCCAATACTAACCCTGTGCTTTTTCACATAATTCCTCTGCCAGATAACACAAGTAAAGGTTAAACACAGAGCACTTCAAAGGAAAAGCATTAAACATTTATCAACCTTGTCGTTTGGCATCATCAATCTTTTATGATGTCTCAAACTAATAAGGTTCCAGCCGTTGAAAATATGCACTATGGGCATTTGCACTTAATTTTCTAATTAAATGTGGGACACAGTAGCCAGTAAAACTGCTTTTAAAAGGGTGACACCATCTACAATGCCATACCCTGCAAATCAGGGAGAGAAATGTCAAAGTGTTTATTGAGAGATGTAAGTCTTTATCTTTCATTGTGGGATGCACTGACTTCAAGAGGAATAATTCAGAGTTTGCACCAGGAGGATTTCAAACCAAGGAGTAGAGAGAATAATGAGTTAGCAATAGGTTACTAAGATTTTAATCTATAGTTGCTGGGTCTAATCAGCCTATGAACAGATTCTGCCATCCTTGTTCACATATCTTATCTTTCTTTATGCATAAGTTCCTAATTCAAATAATCCTTATTTCCACAATTCCACTGGAAATGCTGCAAGACCTCCTTCTATGCTAACCATACTATGCTAATAGTTCTTTAAAGTCCCTAAGATTTTCTGTCAGTGATTTCTTAGTGTATTTTTATAGTACCATTTCCCATACCTCATAAACAGTCTTAGCCAGGGGCAATTATACAGCCTAAGAGGAGAGGTCAAGGACTGAATGCATTGCAGAGACTGAACTACCTTACATGCTCCCTCCAAAGGTTGTGTATTGGATGGAGGGTTGGAAGACAAACACTGCCTACTACAGCTGTATAAATTCTGTTATTCAAGGCATTTTATGGTGCCTTACAACACAAACTGTGTGCCAGTTTCTGAATTTGTTTTCAGTGGCTAGGTTAGAGTAATGCCAGGAAGTCACTGAAACTGTAAAGGTATGAAGCTAGTGTAAAACACATCAGAACTAAGCCCTGAGTGTTGATCTCCATTGATTTGTAGGAGACGATGTTGTGCATTGTAAATTTCCTCTATATAATCCTAGAATCATAGAAAATTAGGGTTGGAAGGCACATCAGAAGGCCATCTAGTCCAGTCGTCTCCAACCTTTCTAAGTAGGAGATCACCTCTGGCATTTAAAAACAACCCAAGATCTACTGTGCACCGCCGCCACCCCCTCTCCCACCTCTGCCCAACAGGTAAGTCTGTGAGGAGGGAAGGGAGAGCAGATCAAGGCAGAGGGCGAAAAAATCATTTGGTGGCCCCCCGGCTGGGACCCCACTCAACTTACCCCTACTCTTGCCTCTGTGGCATTGTCCCTCACCACGGGGGGCATTGATCTAGCCCCTGCCCCTTCCCTCCCCCACGGACTGACCTGCTGGGCTGGGGCATGTGCATGAATGCACATGGGCACTCGGCCCTCACCCCAGCCTCAGATTGACTCCAAGAGGCTCCAAGATCTACTGATGGATCAAGATCCACTGGTTGGTGACCACTGATCTAGTCCAACTCCCTGCTTAAACAAAGCAAGACCATCCCCAACTAGATCATTCCAGACAGGGCTTTGTCTAGCTGGGCCTTAAGGACCTCCAAAGACAGAGATCCCACCACCTCTCTGGGTAACTTTTTCCAGTGCTTTACTACTTTTCTTGTGAGAGTTTTTCCTAATGTCTAACCTAAACTTCCCTTTCTGCAATTTGAGACTGTTACTTTTTGTTCTGTCATCTGCCACCAATAAGATCAGTCCAGCTCCATCCTCTTTGGAACTCCCTTCAGGGAGTTGAAGGCTGCTCTCAGTCTTCTCTTCTCCTGACTAACTAATCCCTATTCTCTCAGCCTCTCCTCAGAAGTCCTGTATCTCAGCCCGCTGACCATTTTCATTGCCCTCTGCTGGACTTTCCAATTTGTTCATATCCTGTCTGCAGTGGGGTGGGGGCTAATTCACAGTTAGTGCAGATGTTCCTTGACTAGTGACCAGAGCTGCGTGGATTTTTTTGGCAGATTTCCAGGGGGGGAGATGTGGCTGAAGCTATTCATAGATTCAGGTTGAAGTTAGTGATAAGAATGGGGGGAGGAGTTTGCTTAAGTTTTCTTAAATGAAACATTTTGCTATTTGATATTTCAGGGTAGATTCACAAGCAGCTATAGGTCCCATTGACTAGATTGAGGACATGATGCTGTTTGTCATTTTCATCTTCCATCTCGGCAATTAAAATACTCACCTAGGCTGTAGGAGACTCAGGTTCAAATCCCCTCTCTTTCTGACTCAGAGCAGAAACTTGAATGGGGTTTATCCCCTTTTATTCAAATGTCTTATTTTGAGACAGGGCAGTCAAGATCTAAGCAAGCTGGATCAGGGTGCCTTATTATCCAGGGGTTAGAGTGCTCTCCTGGCATGTGGGAGACCTAAGTTAAAAATCCCTGCTCTAAACCAGGCAGAGAGAAGAATCTGAGTGCCTTAACCACTAGGCTACCTGCAAGACAGGATACTGTCTCCTCAGTATTGTGAATTCAGTCCCAAGTCCCCTTGTTGAATCTAGTTCTTCGTTTCGTAATTTCATTGTATGAAAAATGATGAAAATTCCCCAAGTTGGAATAAAATTGAACAACATATTGTTTGTAGCAAAGCATTTTTTTTTTATAATTCTCTCCAAAAAAAATGTTTTGGGCCAAGTAAGCTCAATGCATGAATCTATAGATGTATTTATTTCTTTTCAGTTGAGCTACTGAGCCCAAAAATCTATTATTCACCCCACTGTATTTGTGACACATGTTAATATTTTCTAAGAGTTGAAGACACATAAATTTCCGATCCAAAATATTCTGTGCTAGGCCAGTGAAATAACCGTAGACTTTAAAACTACATTTCCATATTTTTTTTTTTATTTGCTTGCTTACATTTCCCATATCGGTGATCTTTTATGAATTTAATTTCAGGTATGCAAGTCCAGTCTTGCTTCCAGGCAAGTCAATGAAAAGAGTCCTAATGACATAACCAATTACTGAGTCTAGTTGTTTGTGGAAGTAGCAACTATGTCCCTTTGATTCCTTGAGATTTCTAGTAAACATGAAATATTCTTCTGCCCAGTGAAAAAGTTTAAAGTAACATATAACATGTGCCCATTAAAAAAATAAGATATAAGGTTCAATAAAACCTTCATCTACCATGCAAGAGCATAATGCAATATTAGAAGTTTGATTCTCCACTGCCCTGAATATTGCAAAGTCATTTATGCCAGGACAAAGTCAATGAAGTGTGGTTACTCTTAATTTAAACAGCATTCATACTTCCTTTCACTGGTATGTATAAGTAAGATACTGGAGAGCTGAGAATTAGAGCTATGAAGCTGAAACTTCATTTTACCCCAAACCAAAAAAATAAATTCTACATTTCACAAGAAAAGAAAAGAAAAGAAAAGAAAAGAAAAGAAAAGGATTTATTTTCTGATTCCTTCAAACCATAGTGCAAATTCTGATAGAACTGGCAATGTTTTCTGTTACTGAATAATTATGTAACAAACCACTTCCTTTTGAAGCTTTTTTCAGCTGGCTTGTGACATTTGACTTCAGTCAGGCAATCCTAAAGTTACATTACATTACATTACATTACATTACATTGTGATGTAATGGAACTAGAATATTCTTAGCAGAGGATTATATTATTGATGCTTTATGCCTTTTCATCTTTGAAGAGGCAGCATGGTTGTTGCATACCAGCTGAAGCCAGACAAATTGAAAGGGATACTGGACTTTTTTTTTTTTAAAGAAAGAAAGTATTCACTACTCAAGATGATAATCGAATCTGAAAAAAGTTTTTGATCATCCATTATCATACAACAGAAGATAGGCATACATACATTCAACTAGCTGAGCTAAATGATCCATGCTCCTGTTTGGTCTTCCCTGAAGAATCTTGTTAGCACCTGATATTTTGTCAGATGTGAGGGCAGCAGGCTAGACAAACTGCTATCAGCTGGCCCTAGTTACCTGCGTTGGCCTGGTTGCCAGTGGTCCAATTCCCCACATGTGTCCCCAGTTGGCTCCTGGGTGTGGCACTCTTAAGTAGCAGCCCTTTCAGTGCACAGCAGGTTACTCAATTAGATGGATACTTTCTTCTTGTCTAGCCCTGAGCATCTGATTCTCTGTTCCAGATTTCCTTGGTCATGCCTATTTTATTCTTGGATTTCTGTGCTCTGCTTCTTGCTTCCTGGCCCTTGACTCTGCTCTTCTAGAGTACTGCCCTATTAAAGTCTATTCTTGGTGCATGACTTAGCTCCAAACCACCTAGCAAGTGATGCCAGTTTAAAATCCCTTCCATGTCTGCCCCTGCCCCTACTACACACACCCTTGCCATAGTCTGCTCC
Organism: Alligator mississippiensis; assembly: GCF_030867095.1. Classification (NCBI taxonomy): domain Eukaryota; kingdom Metazoa; phylum Chordata; order Crocodylia; family Alligatoridae; genus Alligator; species Alligator mississippiensis. Next base: position 161,161,488 of record NC_081826.1, read on the forward strand.
TGATCCCTTGACTCTTTGTTCTAGTTTGGATCCTTACTTCTGTGGTTTTTCTGTTCCAGATCCCTGGGCTGTGACAAACTGCTTCCCCCATCCTTGTCCCAGAATCAGGCCATTACCACCCATATCCATCATATCCCTGGCAATTTGCTTCCCATAAAATTTGAGGCCAAGCTTCCAATGACTTCTTTTGTGTTTTATTTACTTATATAGGTCTGCTTGATCACAAACTATTTATTTATATATTTTTATTTAATTATATGTAAATAATATATATAACTGTGTATATGTGTGTGTTTGTATGTATGTATATATGTATTTATGTGTGTTTGCTTATATGTGTGTATGAAAGCTGAATCTTAGGAAGATCTTTGGAATCTTTCCAAAAGTATTTGGAAGTTTGGCTTTAAATCTTGTACAATAAGATTTGGCCTCAAATAATATATAAAGAATAAGCTGTTTCTGTTTCAGTGTTGCTTGATGTTCAGCACTTAGATTTCAGGCCCCACCATGGATACTTAACTTACCATGGACAGCTTAAGCAGTGCAGTTGATGTGGCCTGGAAGGCCATCTGGCTGCCTTTTTCAACCTTACTGTTTGTTACAGATGCGGCAGAAATGGGCATCGAGCAGCTGTGTGTAAGGAGAAATTGCAATGTGGTCTTTGTGGGGAGCTGGGACATATTCACAAACAGCGTCCAGACTCCTATGCAAATCATGCCAGGGAACCAGTAAAAGAGGAAGGGGAAAGCAAGGTGGAGGAGGAGACCAGAGACAGCAGGTCTGAGATAGACACTTTTACTGTGGAAGAAACACCAGAGGAGGAACATTGGCAGAACTCTGTTGCTAAGGCAGTGAAGCTGCTAACTGAGTTGCAAGGGGGTGCCCAGACAGAGGAGGACTTACAGAACACTGAAGACGATGACACTGGGGCAGTGGGAAAAGTTGTAACGGGGATGCATGAAGAGGAGGGAGAAATATCTGAGATATTTGAGGGTAGGAGGGGAAGAGATGTGGAGGGACAGTATATGGAATGGGATACAGCTGGCGAGACAGGGAAAGAAATCGGTTTGAGGAAATTAAATAAATCCTGAAGTGGGAAACGAAAGCAAAAGAAAACAGGACTGGAGGAAGAAGGGCAGGAATTGCCTCAGGAAGGAGGGGCAGAGAGGAAAGACAGAGAATCAGTGGGGATTACTGAAAGCAGTCATGGGAAAAAAGAAGCAGAAGCCAGGGAGGTTGGGGCAGAATTATCACTGTCCGGCTCAAAAAAGCTTTTAAAAAAGGCTACAGGAATGTAAAAAAGGAGAGGATAGATGAACAGTGGAACAGACAATATATGATTGGGAGTGTTGGTTTTTTTCATAGCTGTAATGGCTGTTAAAATTGCCTCCCTGAATGTGAGGAGTCTGCATTGATGACAGCAGTGAGAGAGAATGCGGGAAACTTTATGGGGGGTGGACGCACAGGTAGTGGGACTATAAGAGTATGGGTTGCCCTGGGAAATGCATTATAGTAACCTGGAAGAGAGGTTGGGGGAAGGACTGAGGTGGTGGGGAGACTCTAATGGAAACAAGGCTTCAGGGTTGGGTTTGCTGGGGTGGAGGAATGCAGTGTTAATTAAGAAAGTGCACATACTATTTGATGGGTGGATGCAGAAAGCATCTTAGATAGAAAGCATCTCTATCTTAGAGATAGAGGACATTGAGGTGGTGTTTAATGTATATGCACTGGCAGACAATGCCAAACAGTTGCAGTTTTTCAAACAAATCAGAATGTGTATCGGGGAGCGAAAGCCACAGATACTGATTGGAGATTTTAATTGCATTCTTGAGGAGAATGGGAGAAGAGGGGTGGGTCAGGGATGAGAGTTAGACAGCACTGGGAAATGGTTACAGGACTGGATTAAGAATGAGGGGTTAAGGGATGTTTGGGAAGGGGAGGGGGTATTCACAAGGGTGGACCCAGGTGGGAGGGGGCAATCAAGGATAAATTTTATTTTCATTTTGGAGGGATTGGAAATCAGGAAGAAGTGGATATTTGATGTGGGCTTATCTGATCATCAGATGCTGTGGGTAGAGGTGGGTATAGGGAATGATGTAAGAATAGGGAAAGGAGCCTGGAAGATGAATGTTTCCTTCCTTGAGGATGAGAAAGAGTGCCAAACCTTCCAAAGGGCATACAAGCAGTGGGAAACCTTACAGCAGTATTTTTCAATGAGGTGGTAGTGGCGGGAGGAAATCAAGGGCAGAGTGAGGAAATGGCTTGATGTGGTGGGGAGTAGGAGGGCATGGGAGAAGAAAAGGAAATTGCAGTGACTGCAAGGGGAGGTTCAAATTTTGACAGCATGACTGGGATGGGAAGAGGTGAAGGAGGGGGTAGAAAATTGGTTTCATGAGCAGATCAAAGAACAGATGTTTTTGACAAAGCAAGAGTGGGTTGAAGATGGGGAGGAGTAGGAGAGGTATTTTTCTTTGTGGGTCCAAAGGATGAAGCAGGAGATGAGAAGGGTACAGACGGAAGGGGGGGAATGGGTGGAGGACTCGGGAGAGAGGGGTGCGAGAAGTACTGCGAGAGGTGACAAGATATTATGAGGGTCTCTTTGAAAGGAAAGAGAGGAAGCAGGAAAAATTGGAAGAATTGGTGGGAGGGTTGGAAGTGAGGGTAAGGGAGGAAGATAGGGAGGGAATGATAAGGGAGCTAATGGAAAGGGAGATGTGGGAGGTATTGAAGATGATGCCAAAGAATAAAATACCTGGGATCAATGTGATACCAGTGGAATTTTATTTGAAGTTCTGGGATCTAGTGAAGGGGGGTTTGTTGGCATTCTTTAGGGTAATTATGGACCAGGGACAAGTAGGGGAGGAGTTTGCACAGGGAGTGGTGGTTTTAATTTATAAGAAAGGGGGACAAGATCACATGAAAAACTGGAGACTGATCACATTATTAAACATGGATTATATGTTATTTGCCAAGATATTAGTGGCACAGTTGGGAGGGGTGTTAGCACACGTGGTAGTAGGGGAACAAATGTGTGTGGTGGTAGGGAGGAGGGCAATGCAGACTCACTGGGTAATCAGAGACATGCTAGCATACATCTGGAAGTGCAACTGGCACACAATAGTAGTGAAGTTAGATCTGCAGAAAGCTTATGACAGTATTGGGCACGCCTTTTTGTTTAGGGTATTGGAGGAAATGGGTTTGCCAGGGAAATTAGTAGGGTGGTCAAGGGCAATGTATGGGAGGATGATGAGCAGGGTTATAGTGCAAGGTTACTTGTGGGAGGTTTTTGGCGTAGATTTGGGGGTGAGGCAAGGGTGTCTGCTGTCGCCAGGATTCTTGGTGTGTGCCATTGAGCTCCTGGCCCAGCAAATTAGGGGGGATAGGGTGATTAATGGGGTGAGGGTGCTGGGAGGTGGTGAAGTAAACAGTTTATACTACATGGATGATGTGATGGGCGTGGTGAGGGATGAGGTGTCACTGAGGATGATGATGGACCACGCACAGGAATTTGGTGAGGTATCAGGAGCAAGGATTAATGTTGGGAAAAGTGGTTTTGGCAGTGGGGAATTGGGGGAATTCAGGGAAATTTGGGTTGCAGGTGGAGAGGGAGAGATTAAAGATATTGGGGGTATGGCAGAATGCCATCTCTGTCTCTCCCCAAATTCTGCTATCAGGCTGATGACCAATCTGATAATTTGGTTACCATGGTCACTGCAGAGGGCAGACACCCCTGGCCCCATCAACTTCAGGTAACCTGAGCTGGATACATTCCTGAGGGAAGGGGAAATCTGCTCTCTCTACCTACATGACTGGCCTCACACACCTGGCTGGGAGCTTAAACTCCCTATTGTTCTAAGCAGGGTCATCAAGACTGGGATGGGGCTAGAGACCCTGCCAGTCTACCCAGCAACCAGTGATGCATTTCAAATTGTTTGGCTGGCAGCCAACGACTGCTGGCCTTTATTGGATCAGGTAAATGAGTTCATAAGTTCTATATAAGTTAAGGACTGCCCAGGGGGAGGGGCAGCAGCCATGATGAGAACTCTCAGAGAAGCTGGACCATCTGAAACTCACTCTCTCTCTTGAAACTCATGTTCAATGAACAGTTTGCCTCCAGAGGGAATCTCCACCTGCTTCTGGATGCCTGGCGCCTCACCTCTGGCCGACCCCCTTCCTGGAGCATATCTGCAACCCAGGATGGTGGCAGCTCTATTCCAGGCTATCCCGCCTCCAGAGGGAATCTCCATCTGCCTCTGGATGATACTTGTGAGTAAGCTGTTTGAGATCTAGCTAGATATATAGCTTGCATTAACTCAGAGGAGTGATCAAAGACTACCATGACACTGTTTGATCTAAGGTATTTCTCTGATATTGCTCTACCCTGTACCCTATTCCAAACCTACTCCTTGTAACCAATAAAGTTTTCCACTGTACCTAACATGGAAGACTTACTGGGAGAGGGTCTAGATTATGCCTTGGGGTCCCCTTGATTTGGCTGATTAAGGGAGACCACCATTTGTGCTTCAGACTGAGGGAAGCACACCAAGTTCTTGCTGTGGATCAAGTGCACTTAAGGACTACTAGGCCTGTGTTTCCCAGGGTTTGGGGCCAAGATCAGTCTATACCCTGAGTGGTGGCAGCATTACCCCTAGGCTTGCAGGTGTGCTCTGGGAAGGGGTTTGGCTGGATGTGAGCTGCCCCCAGGGAGGCACTCAGAGCATGGAAGGTAGTCAGGCACAGTGAGGTGGGTGGCTCAGCACAGGAGCACCCCCTAATGGCCCAACCACATGTTAAGTTTGGGATGTTCGATCCGGTAAAAATGGCTGCTCAGTGCAACTTGGTGATTCTTCACTTGAATCCTCCCCTACACAGATTAATTGCAGAACAGTACAGATGTTCCTACGATCCAATCTACAATTGTGCAGTTCACTTTAAGTCATGTGATTGTAGATAAGGTGCTGGCTTTACAAATTTTACCCAGTACTGGGACCCTGATCTAAGGTAAATTGGTGAGAGGAGGAGCAGGTGGGGTTGGAGGGCTTGTGGGTCCGTTTGGGGGTTAGCAGGGTCTGGCAGGGCAGATGGTGGGATCAGAGAGCCAGTGGATCCTTGGGTTAGATTTAGGGAGTTGAGAGATTTTGGTGGTATTGGAAACACTATCCAGTCCTTCCAACCACCCCCTTGGGCCCCACCAATCCCCCACCCCAATCCTGCCCACCCATTCTCCTACACCAATTTACTTAGAATGGGCTCCTGGCACCAGAAAACATCTATAATACTGGAACCAGGGCATTTGGTGGGATCGGCAGGGGGGGAGCACAGACACAGGGCTGGGGAAAATGGCTGGACTTTCCCAGACATGGGTCTGTGCTGCAAATGTGTACAGATGTTTGGTAGATCAGTTGTAACCCATGCCTGATCTAACTTAGTGCATCTTTCAGGTGAACTAAGTTAGGTTAGACCAGCCATTTTTGCCCAGTCTAAATTTCAAGGAATGTTTGTACAGTTTGGTATTTAAATTAATTTAATTAGAGATCTAAGTGTAAAGTCTGCATATGGGTAAATTAAATTAGAGCAGGCAACCATTTTTTCCTCCTTATCTAACCTCCCTAACTCCTAAATCTACTGTCTATACGTACCCTAAGAAGTTTTATGCAGAGGTTTGACTCTATCATGCTGCTGCACAAATTCACAGCAAGAGTGGGGCTAAAAAGTAATGGAGTTCTTTATTTTTGAGTATTGTTATGCCAGTTGTACTATTCACACATTATGGCTTTTGCTATTGGGAAGAAAGTCTCCCTCAGAAATGCTGTCAAAAACAATCTATTTTTATGATAGTCAATGGAAATGACAAAAAAGATCTTCAGGTATTTGCAATAAAATGCAGTATAGCTCAACTAAAATGTGTTTGATTTCAAGCATCAATAATCACTTAGCAAAAACATGTGTAGAGAGATGGGAGAAAAGCTTAAGAAAAGATGCTTAAGAAAAGAATGATGTACAAAAGACCCTTTGATTTAAAATTATGACAATACAAGTTTTGCCATGAACAGCTCATTTAAAATCCTGTCACTATTAAAATCTTAATGCATGCTGGGAATTCCACACCCCCTGTCCCGTAATGTTACTCTTACTCATGTGAGTAATCCCATTGAATGAATTAAATTAATAGTTTGAGCAAGAATTATTTGCATGACTGATGGCATGCCACATTCAGGTCAGGCTTAGTGAAACCACACTTTAACATTAAAGCCACAGGGATAAAGTGTGTTTAAAAAATAATTTCAGTTAGTACACTTTCATTTGCATTTCAAAGGTTATGAGTAGGGAAATCTACCTCTGCTGCAAATTACATGCATCACCCTTTCTGTTCAAGTGACAAAATTGTATTCCAAAGACTCTTTCCAAGGCTTGTAGTAGAAATCCTAGTGCAGTGGTTCTAAGCCTTTTTAGACTCAAGGCAACCCTTGCACCCCTTGATAGACTCAAGGCACATTTTCAAACATACCAGTTCTTGTTTTCACACCCCTTTTCCCACTAGCTACAGGAAAATAAGAGAGCATTTTTTCTGAGTTTTGAGACCACAACAGGTCATAGATTTTAATAGTATTAAAAACATTATTTGAAATCTCTGGGTGTGTCTTCTGAATCATGTTTGCATAACACCCTGTGGTACTCTTGAAAGGAACTCAAGGCACTCCAGGGTGCGATGGCACCCTGGTTGAGAATTAGTTCTAGTGGTTTCCTCTATGAAAAGCAAATTTTATTAGACTAATTAGAGGTCTACCTTTGAAATGCTTGAGAAATACATCCATTTAAGAACTGTAAGGTTCATATTTTTCTGAGTGATTGATTTTTAGATGGATTTTTAGTCTTTGGAAGCCCAGAATGAGATACCCAGAAAAAGCCTAATGATCAGAAAGTGCCAAATACCTGTCTCCTAAAAATCGGTATTCTTTAAAGAGTTTTAAGTTGGGTACCCAAAAGTCTCTTAAATCTCAGCTTTTAAGTATAGTACTGACAATTATTTCATCTACAAACAGTTAACTATTATCAGATCTGTTAAGTAAGTTATTTGTAAAACTTATACAGAGACATACCTACAAAATAATATGTGCATCCAAGTTCAAGTCATTATGTGTATGGACAGTTAAATCTTGGAAGCACTAAAATTTTGACCTAGTTTATGCACTTCAAATTGGGAGCACTTCAATAATGTACAAACATACAGGCCCTCCTCCAAGATAAAGCACTTCATAGCGTGCTGGTGCTGACGTTGGGTTATTTTGTAGTTAAAGGGATGGTGAACAGGCTTCTTTTCAGCCTCTTGTGTGTGACAACTGCTTGTAGTTGCTTTGCTTGTTCCTGGTTCCCTGTTCATGATCTATGGCTCCAGACTTTTCCAATTAATTTCTATCTCTGTAATTCAGGTCCAAAAGCAGGGAAGTCCGTGTCCTGACATCATTGAGAAAAGTTCGGCTGTGGAAGAAAGGTTAAAACTTTTCCCTACCACAAAGATCCCCAGAACTGGTAATCCCCATTAGCCTCCTTTCCACTGTCAACTACTTTGGCAGAGGAAAGTCCATGGCCAAGTTGGCTATTCAAATCTTGTGCAATAGCATCCAGAGGGTCCTGCTATCATGCTTCACCAACCACTCCAGCTTAAGGGAGGTCGCAGCTGGATTTGTCTGGATGGGGGGTTTGAACTGTGTCATAACTGTGCACTGAACACCATAGTATGGAGTACATCAACCATAAAGTCTGCTTCTCCATATTGTTAGAGCATCATGGACTATAGGAGACATGTGAGCCACATGACCACTGGGTCTTTAAGAGTTCTCCTTTAGTGCAGGGAAAAACTGATTGTGGCACTCCTAGTGTAAAAATATGAGGGCTGCCTATCCTCCCCTGTTTCTTGGCAATCTGATCTTACTTGTTTTTCTTGTGGTTTATGAAGTCTTACACCGGATACCTGGATGCCATACAGGTGTTTTTCACTTGACAGATGACTAGCTGCCTTAATTGAATGACAGGAGAACTGTGCCTTTGGGCACCTCAGGGCAACAATGGAGGGTGCTTGGTGTGCCCCTAAATGTAAAAGAGCAGTATCTGGCATGGGCAATCACCCTGGCCTTGGTCCTAAGTGACTTCTGTGAGTCCAGGAGTAAGATATTCATGCAGGCCCAGAAAACAGAGCCCCAGAGAATCACCAGCAATACCTAGCTCCAGACCACCACAACTGTCTGGGTATTCTTGTGAAGGGGGCCCTGGTGGGGGCCAAGCTGCAGGGCAGGAGGAGGACTTTGTAAAGCCAAACAGAAGCAGAGGACAACTCAAAATAGCTTTGGACATTTTAAACATGCAGTTGCTGTTTTGATCTTAGAAAAAGGAAAGTGCTTTGCAAACAGGGAATGGGCTTCGACAAGCAGCTTGGACTGGAGAAAGTAAATAGAGGAGCAGCCCGGCTCTCTGAAAGTGGCCCAAAAGATGCCTAAGCCTGCCATCTGAAGCTCACAAGGCCTCAAGATGGGGAAGAGGTCCTGGGGGATTGAGTAATAAGGCACCATGCCATCCATTTGGCAGATGATTGGTGATGTCAGAGCTATCCTGTTCTGAGGGCTGATACATCTCTCACTTGACCATTTTAAATATGAACAAGGACTCTCCAGGATTCTTCTGCCCCATCTGAAACTACTCCCTGGCTGGGGGCTGATTTGGGGGCTAACCATGCTCTTCCAGGTCCATGCCATCATTGCCATCAGATAGATCTGGATTTGCCTCAGAGTCAGAAACAGAAATAGAATTGTCCCAGATGAGTATTTATGAGAGCTCCACATATGAAAGGCACGTCACCTGCTGGACATCATAAATTGGGTTGGGACCAGGGGCTTTCATGTACCATGTTTCATGTACCATGCTAACACTCTTGTGACCATGAGCTGCCATCTTGGCTGTGATCCACTTGACACTCTTTATCCTAGTGGAAAGAAGGTCTGTGACATCTGTTTTCCCCTGGTTGGTTGACCACTTCACAGATGCAAACCCTTTTTTTTTTTTTTTAAGTGTAGATGATACAGTGCAGATAAATGGGTGCTTGAAAGTTTGCAGCACTTGAGAAGCCAAATTCCAAGGTAGCATCCCAAAAAATGAATGCAGTGGTATGTCTTCATGCCTAGCTATAAAAAGTAAAGGTGTCATGTGTAGCTGAGCCTAGGATCTCAGGGAAGTGGAGTTGGGAGTGAGGCACAGAGGGGGTCACCTTGAGGCTCTGGAATGGTGGGTGGCTGGCAGACTAATCAACTACCTGTTGTGCTCTTCTGACAGATACAAATACAACCTGAAAAACTTCACAGCAAAGCATTTCAAAGCCATTCCTGTTTCTTCTAGGGTGATTTTCGATGCCATTCAGGAAGATTTGTACCACTTCGTTGTTGTGCGTAGCCTGTACCTTCACTTTTTAAAGCTCTCTAAAGATACTTGGAGCACTACAGAGGTTTTCTTTCTCCAGACCCTGAGATTGTCAAATCCCCTTTGACTTCAGTGGGCCTGTGACTGTTTATAGTGTGGGGTCTGTGAAAATGTTGACCTTCCCATCCCAGAAGTCTGGGGTGTTCAGATAAAGAATTCAAGCTACTGCTTTCCATCTGAAAATATACTAGAGTTGCCATATGTTTTACTAGCTGTAGCTTAAATAACTGGAAATAGCTTTGTCTTTTGGTAACCCTACTAATTTTAACCAACACCATTATGTAAGGATTTCTCATTATAGGCACATTTATCACAAGTTAAGCATTTTAATGAGAGAGAACATATTGTAAACAGCCCACACAATTCAACTTGGTTTTCAGTTAAGACCTATTACTTTTCTGATTATATCATATGCAAGTATTTTGGGGTTGATTTAATTCTGATTGCAGTAAACAAGGACCTTTTAATTTAAAAATGCTGACTTTGAGGGTCAGAGACAGCTATGAACAGTTAAGGTACACGAGTGAGGATTTTTGCAAATAATGTTTAAGTTGTTAAGTAACCTTATTTCTGTTCATCTTGGAAGAATGTGCATACATGCTAAATTTATCGGCTTAGAGCCTGAACCCCCTTACTTTCACAAGCAGTCCCACCGTAGCAGATGGGTTCATTTGCATGAACAAGGAGCAGTCATCAGCTGTTGTCCTGAGGGGGTGTTCTATACAGAGACCTACCCCTTAATTTTAATTGATTGTGGTTCACCTAGGACAAAAAAGCTTGAGGCAGTTAAGTGAGGACACTTTCGAGTAATTTAACATTGGAAAATTGTAAGAGATTAGAACAGAATTTTCAATAGAGGCCAAAGGTCTCATCAAACCAATTTCCACTGCCAGTCAAAGGGTTTAATACATTTTTTTTTTTAACACTGGACAGGTCTGTTATAACCATCTAGTTATAATTCTTTCAAAATATGGGAGGTCTGTAGTTCATAAAATTTCACACGGTGCTTCCTGTATCAAGCCCATTATATGAGGATCATCTACAGCATCTTTTTTAGAAATATGCCATCTCATACAGAATTAAAATGGTCTCCAGGGAAATTATTATTAATTACCCACATTGTTAAAATGTGTAGCTTGTTTAATAGACTAAATTTGTCTTGCTTCTGCTTTCAACCACTGGATCTTAATCCTCCTTTACCTGATAAAGAGCCTCCACAGTCAGAAACCTTCCCATGTCAGTGCCTATAGATGCTACTTAACCTTTTCCTGCGTAAAATAACTCAGGTGCTGGGTGCAAAATACCTTTGAAAGTTCCAACCCTGATGTTTTATTAGAGAAGTGTATTAGCCTTCCAAACTTTTTTTCTTTTAGAGATTCAGATAGAAATGTGTTGTCTTCATCAAATAGCATGTTTGTTTTATGGTAAGCATAAAGACTAAATGTATGAGTAATCGTATACATGCTCTGATATATAAACATGCAAAATGTTGGTCTGTTCAGAGGTGGCTTAAACACCATCAGAGGTGGCCTCTGTCACTTGGAGAGAACAGAAACACTCCCTCCCCTTTTCCCTTTTTTTAACTATAGCTGAGGTTTGGGATTGTGGTTTTGGCACTGAGTTGCAGTTCAGGTTCCTAGCTCTTCTCCAAAATACCTGTTGCATTACAGCAAGTCATTTTACATTTGGTAAAATAATTTAATGTTTCCTTTTCCCTTTGTTTAGATTTCAAGACCTCTGTACATGCAGCGCCTGGCTTAATGAATCCTTGATAAAAGTTCCTTCCATTGTTACCATTATTTGAATAGATACTTCTGAAAAAGAACAGGCACTAGTTTGTCCCATCTCTGACATACAGATCACCCCAGAGTTCCTCCAAGAGCTCACACCTTCATTCGTGTTGAATGAGGATCTGCAGACTACCTCAAGATTTCACAGCCATTGGCTTGCTCCATGGATGGCTAGCTCTAAGCATATAACTAGCTGTATACATGTGGCTTTGGGGATGAGAGTAGAGTAGGGATGGAAAAATGCAAATTCTACTCCTTGTTCATAGGCCTGCCTCTGCCGCCTCTTTTTGAGGTCAAATCTTACCTCTTCCACTGTGGAAACAGACCACATTTTTGAGGAAGCTAGAGAAACCCGTGGGCTCTCAATGGAAAACAATATTCTACTTCACACCAGCTCAGACTTCTCAGTCTAGCCCTCACTTAAAGTTATTTTTGCCTTTGCCATTTAGGGTCCCCCAAGGCTCTGTCCTTGGACCCATATTGTTCAACATCTTCATTAATAATGTGGACATTGGTGTCAGAAGCAGACTGGCCAAGTTCACTGATGATACCAAACTCTGGGGTAAAGCATCCACACCAGAAGACAGGAGGGTGATCCAGGCTGACCTGGAAAGGCTCAGCAAATGGGCGGACGAGAACCTGATGGTGTTTAACACTGAAAAATGCAAGGTTCTCTACCTTGGGAGGAAAAACCTGCAGCATTCTTATAGGCTCGGCAGTGCTACGCTGGCTAGCACTATGGAAGAAAGAGACTTGGGGGTCATCATTGACCACAAGATGAACATGAGCCTGTAATGCGATGCTGCAGCTAGTAAAGTGACCAAAACACTGGCTTGCATCCATAGATGCTTCTCAAGCAAATCCCGGGGCGTCATTCTCCCCTTGTGCTCGGCCTTGGTGAGGCCGTAGCTGGAGTACTGCGTCCAGTTTTGGGCCCCACAATTCAAAAAGGATGTGGAGAAGCTTGAGAGAGTCCAGAGAAGAGCCACGCGCATGATCAGAGGTCAGGAAAACAGACCTTACGACGACAGGCTGAGAGCTATAGGGCTCTTTAGCCTGGAAAAGCTCAGGCTCAGGGGTGATCTGATGGCCACCTATAAGTTTATCAGGGGTGACCACCAGTATCTGGGGGAACGTTTGTTCACCAGAGCACCCCAAGGGATGACGGTGTCAACCGGTTATAAACTACTGCAAGACCATTTCAGGCTGGACATAAGGAAGAATTTCTTTACTGTCCAAGCCCCCATGGTCTGGAACAGCCTGCCATCGGAGATGGTTCAAGCACCTACATTGAACTCCTTCAAGAAAAAAATGGATGCTTATCTTACTGGGATCCTATGACACAGCAGACTTCCTGCCCTTCCAGTGGGGGGTTGGACTCAATGATCTTCTGAGGTCCCTTCCAGCCCTAATGTCTATGAAATCTCTGTGCTATCCCAGATAGAGGTGCTAAGGAGCACTCCATAGAAGGGATACAATAGTAAGACAAAGGCTTCGCTGTGCTCAGAGATTCTTACACCTTCTGGATGGCAAGCAGGATTTAGACCTGTGTAAGAAGCCAGAAAATTGAGATGTTGAAGGAAATATTAAAGCTCCTTCATGTCTTGAAAAATTAATTGAAATGAACTGTTTGTTTCTCAATACATTTATGAAACCTGCATTAATGTTAAGGTACTTTGTCTAGTTCCTGCATAGATACTCTGTCTACTGCATACTTGGAAATGCCTTGTGGCCAATCAGAATTTCTAATGAGAAATTGAATGGATTTAAGGGACAAAAATGAAACCAAAACATGCACCCCTTCTTCAGAAACAAGGGTGTTCATATACATATTTCCTTATTTCTAAACACTCTGACTTTATGGTATTGAGGAGCCAAATTAAAAAAAAAAACAACCCAATTTGGAACAAAAAAATTGTCAATAATGGGAATCAGTTGTAGGTTTAAACTTCCTTCTCCCCTCACCTACTGCTCCTTTGCCCCCTTCCCAGAGAATGGGTGTTGATTTGAATCCTGAAAAATTATGGTCTCGTAAAATTGTAGCTTAGTATGATACAATACACTAGCCAAAGGAGCTTTGGATTACCATCTGACTAGCTAGAATAATGGACAGTTTCTGTGATTAATGGAGTCTGCCCCTGCTCTTCAAGATTTAACTTTATATTCCACTGAATGGCTAACTGTATATGCTCACTAAATGTGTATTCTTCATCCTTTCATTGTGAATGATACCTGTTGTTTTAACTGTACCACAGCCTAAGCCATGGATATGATATGTACTTAAAAGTAAAGCTCCTGAACTGGGACATATATCCTCTATGGATTAGGTGGAGAGGCAAATGTATAGCAGACATGCACCATCAGGTTTCACAAACATCTAGTGACAGTATAGATGGCATAAATCAGGCCCCCCTTCTACACTTCATGGTAATACAGGAACAAGAGAAAAGTTAGTGTAATTGATAGGAAGCAAACTGATTTAAAATAGTTGAAAGGCCACCCAATTTTTTATTTGTCTTTTTTTGTAATTCAGTAGTATTAAACTCTTGAATTCATTGCCACATAATACCTCTGAGCATTCAAAATGAAAGGGACATAATGAAAAATGATATATCCATAGTTACATTATATAGGCTTAAGAATAACAAAAGGAATATTTCCATAAGTTTCAAGACTTAAATCAAGCAGATCTATAAAAGATATGGTAAAGATACTGTGGGATAAAGATACTGTGACCTACTTTGTAAAGTGACTTAAGAAGTATGGATGAAAAGCACTATTTGAAAATTATGCACCATTATTGTTATTTTAAGTGCTTTTTATCACTGCCATTACTAGCGTCTGAGTGTCTCTTCATCGCACCACTTTACAGCAGGAAAGTGCAACTGTTCTCATTTTACAGATGGAGAACTATGATGAATTGCATGATTTTTCAAAAGCCACAGACATGCAGCAGAACAAGGAACTAAATCTTAGTCTCCCAGGTTTGAGGTTACCCTGCTGGTAACCAGGGAAGTAAATTAAATAATTCTGTAGGAGGATAGTCTGGCTCTATTAGTGGGAGCAGACAGCTGGCGGTAGAAGCCCAGCTACAAGTGGTTAGTTTCTAAAGGAGTATGCACTGGCAGTTAAAAGCCCAAGAGAGAGAACAGGAAGGTCATGCTAGGGGGAAGAAACAGTCTATGAGCAGGAGAAGGACTGATATCCAGACAAGCTGGACACTTGGAAGGGGCCAAAGCAAAAGGGCCTCTCCCAAGGCTCAGAGGAAGGCTGATTTGTTTGTTTGTATGAATAATGGCAGTGCTTGTATTTAAAAGGACTAGCTGAAGAGCCTCCATGGCAAAACCAGGCTGTGGAAAAGGCAGCAGGCTCACTAATAAGGGCCTTGTTCAACAGTAATTTTGGGTGGCTCCTGGAGCTCTTAATTCCTGCATTGTTCACACCTGAAACTGGTTTTAACCACTCCTCATGCAGCTCAAAATTATGCCACTCCAGAGCAGGATTATCTCTGACCTGTACTTCCCAGATTTTGTTACACTAAGGTGTAGCCATTCTAGGCTACAACTTAGTGCAGGGGTCGGCAATTATTTGGGCCTGAGAGTCACATAGGGAGTTCAGTGAGTTGTTGAGAGGGTCAGGGCGCTGACCCGGCCCATGACAACTCATCAAAACTCCCTATGTGGGATGGGGCCATGGATGGGTGGGAAGGCAGAGAGCAGTGATCAAGAGTGGGATGGGCAGGCGAGGCTGGGATCACAAGGCAGGGTCACAGAGCAGTGACAGCATGGGGCCAGGCCCCAGGGCAGAGCCATAGTTTGCGGCCTGAACACTCCTGAGACAGGCATGTGTTCCAGGGGAAGAAGAGTGCAGGGAGCAGATTGCAGCTCTGCCCTAGGCCCTGGTCCTGAACTTTCACCACCCCAGGACCACAGCCCTAGCCCCAGCTCCAGCCCTGGATACAGCTTTCTGCCCACCCACCCATGCACCCTGCCTGCACAGCTCCCAGCCAGTCTCCATGAAGATCCCAGGATCATGGGACCATGACGACACAGTGCCAGGGCTGGGGTTGGGGCAGAGCACCCATGACTTCCTGGGTGCCAGGTCCCAGGAGCCAGCTGTAGGGGAGGGGAGGCAGGAAGAGGCAGGGGTTACATGCAGCAGAGCTCACCCAGGCGATGTGGTCTGTAACTGCCCCCCATGGTGCTGTGCATGAGGCTAAGCCCTGCCTGCTCCCACCCAGGTCAGCCCACACTGCCCTTCCTCCTATCCCTGCTGGCCAAGCCCTGGTCAGCATGTGTAGCTTACTAGCAGGGCTGCTCCCAGTGCAGCTGCAGTTGCTCGAATGCTACTTAGCTCCCCTCATCTCCAGCTGCTCTTTCTCCTCCATCTCCTGCTGCACCATTCTGGGTGGGGAGAAAGCTTCAGCCAGATGGCTTCTGCCCCATCTTCTGGCTGCCTTCCACCCACTTGGCTACCTGCAGGTAGTTGTTCATTGCACTAGGTGGGCGGGGTGGATGGAAGGTGGCGTAGAGCTAGAGTCAGAGCCCTGCATGCTGGGGCAGGAGCAGGAGCAGTTGCTACTGGACTTGAAGGGAGCCGATGATCACCTGGGCAGATTACCTGCTGGTACACTGTGCATGCTGGCTGGGATCAGGGCTGTTGAGCATGGACAGAAGCTCAGTGCTGCCTTCACTGGGTGGGGTTAGGCCCAATGTGTAACACTGCGGGGGCAGCTGGATCCAGCCCATGGGCTGTATTTTGCCCACTTTTGCCTTATTGTAAACACCCCACCTGCCATGCCCTGCCCACCTCACTGCCTGAATGGGGTCCACTGCCCCACCCCACCCCGGCTTCCCAGCAAACCAGATCCCTGCTCACTGTCCCCCTTCCCTGGTTTACTTGTGGCTATCTGTGCTGTCTGTCCCAGAAAGGATTAAACTGCTACCCAGATGCCACCATTGCTGCTGTTCTCTGGGCCGAAGAGCAGCAGCCCAGCAGCAGCAGCATTGGAGCCAGCAGGTTAACCCTTCCCTTCCTGCTCCCCTGGGACAGACAGCGCAGTCACAAGTAATGCCCCGGGGTGGGGAGGAAGCAGGAGGCAGAGGGGAACTCTGGGGGTGGGGGCAAACAAGAGGAGTCCTGAGAGGCAGAGTGGAGAGATTCATACCTTTCGGTCCTCCAAGCCCCTGATGGCCTGACATGACTGCTCCAAACTCAAGCTAGCACTAACACTGACCAACATTGTAAGGTGTAACAGTGCCCGGATCTGCGTACAAAGTCCTTCCATATTTTTTCATTACATGATTTCTTTTACTATTCTCGGAAGCATCTGCTACTGTCAAAGAAAGAATACGTTGGTTTGCTCTGTTATGGCAGTTCCATCTTTTTATTTTCTTCCCCACTAATTTTTCCATTATATACTAGGCAACTTATTCTAAAAATAGTGTCTGTGATGTTTAAGGTCAGCCTCCTCCAGTGGAGGAAAGAAGTGTGGCATTTTGTAATCAAACCTTAAAAATGTAACAAGGACATGTACACCCTTGATACATTTGTTTGACATACTATCTTTCAAATGCAATATGATATTATCATTGCTCACACCTATGGGCTCTTGTATGCAACATGGTTGTTTATCTAATGCAGACAAATGAGATGGATTATCTGGCAGATGACAAAATGTTGCTCATTTCCTATACAACTTTTTCAAATGATCCCCAGGGGATATTATCAGGTTTTCTAATTAGATATCATCACAGTGATGCTAAGCAAAGTGATGGACCAAATCTCACACTCAGTTATGCAGCTATGGGAGGTCACTAGTGGTTTACTCTTGCTCAGTTTATTGCATGAATATTTATCAAGTGCCTTGTTGCAGTAGAAGCACTCTACTGCCTACTAGTTTTCTTTTAATAAATAATACTTCCCTTAAAAATTAAGGCAGACACTTATCTACCAAAGGAAGTGTGTTAATATTTGGGCTGTATTTCTTATTGTTTTAAAAAAGACAGTCCTTAAACAGATAACAGCCCAACGTGCTGCACAAAGAATCTTATTTATGGCTACAGTTTATGAATTGTAAGATGCATGACTCTGTTTGTTTGTTATTCTTCCTTTGAGAAAAAGACCATATATTAAAACCAGGTATATCCATGACTGCATACCATTTTAAGCAATATGGCATGTCATCTAATGAGATTATGCTGCCTACAATAATGGTTCAAAACTTTTTTTCTGGCTAAACATTTTCTGTGAGAACAAATAAGTCAGAATAGCAATGCTAAAATATTTCAAAAAATCATTTTCCTTTCAACTGATAGTTGATGTCAAAATACTTTTTTAACTAAAAAAAAATATTTCATAGTTAATGTTTCAGTTTTGACTTTGCCCAAATCAAATAATTCCTGTTCTTGTTTTGCTTAGAAATTTCCTACAATTCTATTTAAACTTCAGAAAGAAAAAAAAAAGTTAAATATCATATGTAAGGTAAAATATTTCAGGTTTGGGACCCTTCTATGATCTCATGATTGAAGAAAATAGGATCAGTTTTCCATTCTGATTTGACAGAAACCAGGTATGCTGCTGTCTACCCTGTCAGTGGGGTGGCTGTCAGATACCCCAGGTTGCCCAGATCTCTGGATGCCCAGCTGGTATGCTTAAAGGTTCCTTGAGTTGCCTGATTTTCTGAGCAGCTCAAATTATCCCATGGGAGGGAAATTTTGTTTCCAACCAGCAATACTTCTGAGTGGATGCATCTACACGAGAGCTACACTGCTGTAGCAATGAGCTATGGCGACATAGCATTGGTGGGCACAAACTGTGACACTTTAGCACAGTATATTAGTGCTTTGGCAAATACTAAATGACTGCACACCACCAAATGTGCAGTCTGGGACACATGTAATGCACCTAGTGAGTTTTAAAAATGAGATTAAGAGCTTAAGATGCTTAAATGATTTTTAGAGCATTCCTTCTTTCATTTATCTTTTAATGGTAGGTACATTACATTGTTTTGGCAGTTGGCACATTTAAAAGTAGAGCGAGTGTTTTGGCCATGTCTTCACAGCAATACTTCCTGGTGCAATCATAGGTGGTGTAGATGCGCTCTGAAGAAATATAGATATCAGATGTGGTATAAATGTTTAACTTAAAAGATTTCATCTTTTTTTTTTTTTTTAATTCGACTTTCCAGAACTTCAGCTGATGCCAGTCAGCTTAGCTCTTCAAGCTGCTTTTTGGCTGCTGCTCTTGCAATAGTCCCAGTTCTCACCATTTTGTGTACCCACTGCTTATTGCATCTCTCTCTTCCCTTGTACTTCGATTACGGGATCTGTGGGCCAGGGATATGCCTTCAACAGTTTATACTGTTATGTTCTCAACACTGATGTTCAATTGCTCAGGTTTAACAAACCAACCACTGTAAGCCTCATCCAAGGGTGGGTTCAATTCCTCCAAGCTTTGAGGAAAACACAAGTCAGATTTTGCTAAGTGTTTGCTTTTGACCTTGACTTGTTTTTCTAATTATCTTGCACAAACATGAATGTTCACAGCTATCGCTGACTTTCAAAATTTGTGAGGAAACAGGGAGTTTGGAACACTCTGCATGCATATGAGCAAAGCTAAGGGCAAAGGCTGAACACTTTGTGTTAGCTACAAATGACAAAAACATTTATAAGAATGAAATGTCTTTCCTTCCATAAGTGTTTTCTTTTGTTTCCTTCTAAGCATTACATGTCTGTCAGAAGTAGTCGGTGCCTGCCTTGTAATGGCCACTAATTTCAGTCAGAATTCAGCTACTGAGAGATAGCTTTCTTTGTCCTTTATGAAATTTTAAAGTTCTGCTCTAATTTTAACACTAACAGGCATGGTTGCATACATCATTTTTAGCAGATCCTTTTATATCTGATGTTTTACTTTACATTTAATGATAAAGTTACATTCTCAACATAGTGTGGCATTTTGACTTTTTATAACTATGCTGAACTTCTCCAGGAAGAGTAGTAGTATTTTCTTTCTTCAAAATGACCTCTGCCTTTATTAAGCAATAATTTTTATCTTGTTTTGCTTGTTGAAATGTCTGAAAGGTTCAGAAGCATTTGAATCCCCAAGGGAGCTAGTAGACTCATGGAATGATACTTGATTTTTAGCAGAACAGAGAATCTCTGTATGCGTGACTAACAGGGTAACATACAATAAAGATAAGTCAAGTTTGTGAATTGTGGGCCTCATAAGTCGTTAAAGTACTGCACAGGTTAAAAGAAAAAAGTGGCAAATACTGTATGGCAAATAGTGGTACTCTAAAATAAACTAGGCATTATGATAAAAAATATCAGTAGTGCCTGGAACCTTTTCAGAAAGGCATGACTTGGGGGACTTTGAAGAAATACTGTTTCATAAAAGCAATAGTAGGTACCATGGCTAAGTCTTTCAAGTGTCCACAAATGTGGATGTGCCATGACTATCAGAGCTTCAACTGAGAAACATTGAGAAATATTGAACACCCATATCTCCAGAGGATGTCAGTGGGATCTTCAGATGCCCAGCACTTCAAAAAATCTAAAACAGGACTCCCAGAAACTGGCATGCTTATTGTGAGACCAACAGCCTTTCTAAGACCATGTAGTTGGTATAAGCTTTTAAATTTCTTTGTAAAATGCAATATTTAATTTCAACATTCTTTCAAGTTGCAAACATAAGTATTGCCTTTCTGTACAGTTAAGTTTTATCCAGAGTTACTAGTTTTCTAGCTTTGTACCTGGTCAAAGCATGATGTCACAACTCTTACGATGGATCTATCTTCATTTTGGGAAATGTTGAGGATTTATTAATGAGGGTGCATACCAATAACCATTTTTAGGCCATTATTTAGCCTCAAGAACATTGCCAGGCTTTCAGATGGAGGTTTGTGCCATCGCTTACTCTCCAATTGTTACCTCATTTATGCTCCCCCACCCCCTACTTTTTAGATTCTGCAGTTATTGTTGCTTGAAATTTCAACAACAGACATGGTACAAGAGCTACCAGGTTATAAGGCAAATTTCTCTAAAATGACTAGGGGTCAGACTTGACAAATTCAGCAATGTTTAAACTTCCTTCTACTTCTGAGATTGGTGGTAACCCAGAATTACTCAGAAGACCTCTTGGGAGGTCACTGAAATGGAGCAAACTAGAATTGCAACCAGAAAATTAAGACAACTGCAGAAGTGGCCTATTTGCTTGGGCCACCAATGCTCAGTGGCAAACGTACCCCTGCATTCTGAGACTGGCGCTACAGAAAGATGATAAAAAGAAAATTACACCAATTCAGTGTCCAAAAGCGTCTACTAGTAAAAGGTATCAACCAACTACTGCACCCCTCAGCCCCTTTGACTACAATTTATATTAGGACCTGTCTCGGCCGGGAAGAACTGACCGAGGGAAACGCTGGTTAATTAAGCGAACGTCAGGCGGGCTGGTGGATGGAGAGCCGAGACAGCATATTGGTTGGAAAAATAGCTTTTACTTATGCCGCTGGTGGCTGTGACGCAGGCTGTAAAGGCTGCTTGCGTAGTTGCAACGAGTTGCTCCAACTGGCAAAAACCCAAGCCAGTGAGTCCACAAATGAACCGGGCATGCAGGGAAAGGGTACGTCGGGGATAAGTGTTCGGTGATGGGGAGAAAAATCGATAGTTGATCAGGCTATCGATTCGCTCTGCCACGAGTCAGGAATTCTTTTAAGTCACTCTGCAGCGTGCTCAAAGTTCTCTGACTTGGGTGGAAGTCGCGCAGATTTTTATACAGCTAGCGAGCCAATTACTAGCCATCAAGTAGGAATAATTTAGAATCAGCCAATAATGGGGTGCGAATTTACATACAAATGGTGGGAACCTTTTTGCACCGGAGTTTACTCTTTGCAGCAGAAAATTCCACCGTGCAAAGAAACTCTAGTGTGGCGGGAAAATTCCACTGTGCCGAGGCACTAAAATCATTGGGTTATGACAGGACCAAGGCACAAATCTAAAGACTCTGCAAGTTAAAAAGTTCAATGTTTTGTATGTTTAAATATCTTCCATTTTTCTCCAGTTTTGACTGTTACTGATTGCAGGGATGCCTCCTTTCTTTTAACTATTTTAGGATATAGATATCTATCTGAATGCTAAAATTATATATAAGAGCATCTGTGAAGGTTCACATGTGGGAATTTATCAGGAATAATTTCCAGAACCTAAAAAAGCTAATATTGCATTGAATTTGTTTCCCCTGATTTTAGAGAAACCAAACTGCCACCTGAGAGAGGAAGCATGCATGCCACTGACTCCAATTATAATAAGTGTTATGCATTCATGTAAGTGATAATGTTTTACTTTGTACTAAAATATTCAGTCTGTTTAGTTGATATCCATGGTTCAGGAAGGATCTTTTAATTTAGAGTTTAAAATTAAACAAATAACTTATCTCTCTCAGTTCCTGGGTTAGAATTGGTAAGTGTTGACTATCTGTTACATTAACCTCATGGCTGTTGTTTGCATTAATTTGGTGACTTGACTACCAGTAATTAAGGATTTGACTTGGTATCATAGAGGTTAATGCCCAGAAGGGACCCTATGTATATATGGGAAATGGTTGTATTCTATATAGATACCCCAATGTTTAGCCCAAAGACTTTACTTAGACTGAAGCATTACAGTCCTGACAGCTGCATGTGCCACTGGCAGAGAGCAGAAGAGACCAAAGTGCCAAAAATATGAAATATGCAGACATTTTTTCTTCAAATTACCAAGTTTTTTTTAAATTAAATAAGTTAATTTTCCCAAGAGCCTACTTGGCTTACTATAAGTTGATTCTTCACTTCTCACACCATTATCAGATCTCTGATTACTCTTTTAAAGTATTCCAGAGCTCTGTAAGCACAAAGCCACAGAATGCTGCAGTTGTGAGGGAGTGCAGTTAAGAGTGGGTCTGAAACTTTTGAAATATGCTGGTCACGCTGTGGCTTTGCTTTTCCAATGAAGAAGGGATCAGAGACACAGGAATTCCACACCACATACTGTACCCTTCACTTTGAGGTATCTAGTTTTCTATGTTATTGATAGCACCATGACTTCTATACCTCTTATGTCTTAAAGGGATATACGTACTCAAAGAGAAGGGAAAAGGAGGCACTCGTGTCCTCCCAAGAAGAGGAAGTGTTTGGGGGATGATGAAATAGTAAGGGTAAAAGCCTACAGTTTCTCACTTAGCAGGGGTGGTGGTCTTTCAGCCCACATCTTACAATTTCACAGTGGGATAAAAGTAGCTATCTTTTAATAAGTATTAATTGTTTTACTACATTGTTATTTAAATAGAAATAATGCATTTTTCCATTTTACACATGATAGAAGAGGGTAATGAGCTCGAACTTCACAAGCACTGTATCATAATTACACCAGCCATTAACTCCCTAATGGTATAAAAAATTGGAGGAAAAGAACACAAGCAGATTACTTGCTGGGGTGTGATTCTGCAATTTGCTAATAGTTAGACTTCAGTTGAGATCAGGCTGAGTTAAGGATGCTCAGCATCATGTGGAAGGTGATCTCTTTGCAGAACAATGGTCCACTGAGTCTGGTATCCTACCTTCGACAATAAGTAAGGCTCTGGGGAGAGACAACACGGGGCAGTAGTTAGTACAGTAGTCTGTGAGTTGCTGGTTTTTATTTCTAGGAAGAAGACACAGTATATTTATACCATACAGATTTATTTCAAGCTCTGCTACTGATATAGTACATAAATCTGAGCAAGTCACTTCACCTTATTGTGCTTCTGCTTTTTTCCTATTCATTATCTGTCTTGTCTATTTTGATTGCATGCTTTGCAATGCAAAGACTGGGGCTTCTTCAAGTAAGCGCACAAATCTTGCTCAGTAACACAAATCATGAGGTACATAGAATCTCTCCCATATATCTGACTGTACAATATTATAGCATTAGGGAGTGGAGTTATGCATTTCTTTGTCTCTTGGTAACCATAATTTTACACTAGGTATGCAGGAAAAGTTCACTCCAATTTTCAATGTATATTACCATTTCCAATAAAATATTTCCAGTGCCACTAAAATTGCTGCTATTTTTAGAACCTGAATTAGCTGTGTTTCTACTGTATAGTTAAGGCATGAAAATTGATAATGCTTGTAACTTTACCTTTTCTTAGTGTATGTGCAGATACTATTTTTATTCCTGTAAATGTCTGATTTGATTCAAGATATTAATTTTGGTTTTTCCAATCTGAATACCTGATAGCCAAAAGATTTTGGGAAGAAATCAAGGAAAATATTTTGTTGAAAGATTTTTATTGCAGCTTCCACTGCAGCTCACCCCCATTGCCCCAGCACATAAGGCAGAAGCTACAATAGAAGAAACTGCCATGCCAACACCTCTACCCTCAGCAGCTGCCCATGGGTTTAGTCTTATCAGACCCACCTGTTGCTGAATGCTTGCTAACTGAACATAGGAGGGTCTGTTTTTTATCTCAAGTTGGTTGCCCGAAAATGGAGGGTCATAAAACCATTGATCACTTCTGAAAATGTAGGTTCATACATTTAGGTATGGATGGGTAACTGCAAAGATTGTTTGTGTTCTCTTTGCTGTGAAAAAGAAAGTGAAATCTGCCTTACTCTGTCTTTGCCAATTAATTAACCATCAATACTGCAGGCTAAAAGCATACCCTGGGTATAAAGATTTGCGTATTTAATGAATGTTTCACTGCTAATATACAAACTGCCCACAAGGGTTAAAATCCTGGCACTGTTGAAGTCAATGGGAATTTTTCCATTAATGTCACTGGGATCAATATTTCATCTGAAGATTTTCTAGTTTCTGTGACAGAAATGCCTTGATTTCTTTTTTAATTAAAGTAATTCTGTATACCTACAAAGAGAAACCGAAACAGTTTAGAAGGAAGAAAAATATAATATGGCAGGGTTTTTTAATTATTTCTGGTCCAGCTCTAATGATAGGATCTGTTGCATCTTATAAATATAATAATTCAAGGAACACACATAGAGCTGTGGATCATCATGTGTAAGAGTGAAAATTCCAGTGAATGTGGCTCACCATATTAAATTTTACATTGATAAGCATATAACACACAAACCACTCTCGATTAACTATGTAAAATGTATTAGCTGTTGATTAAAATGTGTATTAGTTATGTATTGCTAATGTATTTAGGGTGGTATTCTGTTATTCCCTGTAGATCTGTAAAAAATCCAGAGGTAAAATCTGTAACAGAAAGCCCCCTTCAAACATTTCCCTTCTGGGCATTGATATAACAGAAGCCTCTTCTTGCCTGCACCTCCCCCCCATTTTGTACATTTCTTTTTCCTTCTAAGTGTTGGCAGAGACCTAGAACACGCATTGCATGGGTGTGGCAAGGCTCAAAGCAAGCCAGAAAGCTGAAGTGACTTTCTGTAGGAGAAACCTAGAAACTATATCTACCTATCAATTAAGCTCAGTGTCACAAAAGAACTAAAATATCTACTTCAAAGACTGTAAATATATCCTGGTGCTAACCTAACTCACTTACTGTCCCCAGTAGCCTTTGATCCTCACTACCTCACATTGTATTTTTATATATTTCTCACAGTGCATTTTTATATTTAATCTTTTTCATCTTTACCATGGCATTTTGTATTTTATATTTTATACTTTTGAACCCTTAAGGAATGTACTCCCTGTAGAATGAAGTTACACACTGGACCATTGATAAAAACTGCAGTGAAATTATAATTGTAAAGTGATAAAATCTGCTATCCTGGTCCCTTGAGTGAATGTGGATGTGAATGTATGATGATCAGTAGGTAAGTAAACTACAAAGCAAGAACCTCTGGCTGTTAATTAACAATAGCTTAGCCGGAGGAACTTACCATTACAAAACTCTACAAGTCATTTTAGGATAATCAAGGCAAGGAACTAATTCCTGGAACTGAGCACCCACCCTATTGACTATTCCTGTAACCCATGACAATATAGTCATTGAGTCAATCAAGTCAATGTTGGACTCCCAAAACTGCACTTACCAGCAGGCAGAGACCCCTGTGACTGACAGCTGTCATGCACTACTCAAGACCCACATGGGACAGTGACCTCCAGATTGGGCAGCCAAGATAATGCTGGGGGATCATACAAGTCTGCCAGAAAGGGATAAAAGGAAGTGAAGCGTGACCCTCATCCAGTACCTGATCTACGAAGACAGAAGGACAAGCAGGTGACCCCCTTCTGGAGAAGACATCACCTTGAAGGAAGCTGACCATCAACAGCAGACTCCAGGGCCTCGGATAGGTAGATATACTGACACCAGTGCTCTCTCGATAACTGCAGCAGCTACTACACATTATACTACATGGGTCTGAATTACATGGGTTTGAATGAGTGAGTATATGTGTGTGGTGTATGTGTGTGTATGTGTTAAGGTGACTAGTATCCCACATAACTCAGTTTGCATTTATGATTTTATTGGTAACTTCACATCCCATCCAGTAAACTAGAATTTATGATGATCCTGAAAGTTGGTCCTTTGTAGCCAACAAGTGTAAGTGGCATTCTGTTGCTCTCTGTTGGCACCTAGGTGCTCCCAATATGTTTGTGTGCGGGTGTCCAGTGGTCCATACTGGTTTATGCACCTGGCTGCCTGCAGAGGTGAGGGGAGGGCACTGTGGCCCTCGGAGGTAGGACATGCTCAGGCCTCAAAGGGTCAGAACCCAGCTGCAGGTATTCAGCAGCTAATAGTTTGCCTGGTTGTGAGACTGGGAACTCACTAGAGTTGATGCCAGCTGCTGAGGGAGAAGCCATAAACAGGTTTTAAATCTTCAGAGACGAGTGCAGAGGGGAGAGAAAAGAGGAGGCTGTGGTGGTAAGGGAGAAGGCACACAGCCTGGGTTGCCCCTCTCAAGTTCTGAAGGAAGACCACAGACTTTGGTTGCATGTGTGCACCGTTTGCATGCTTGCTTGTTTCATTGCTTGCTCAGTTTACTATGGGGACAAGGACAAGGTTGTCCTAAGTAAAATAAACTGGCTGGAATCACTGAACACAGAGCTGACTAGTATATGTAAGGAAGCTGTCTGAGTGACCCACTTCAGATGGTCAGAAAAACCTTTTTTCCATTGGGAAAGGATTTTTCGTTAAATGATAGATTTTGTTAGAATTACCACACCCCCTTTCCCCCAATTAAGAAAAAAAAATCTCAAAACCACTGCACTTCAATATTTTCAGAATGAAACGTCGTTTGTTGCACATTATAATGACTTTGTTTTTTTTAAAAAAATATGCCATAGCATTAATATAATTTATATTTTTTTCAAATATACACATTTTAGTTGAAATCAAACATTCCATTTTCAAAGTGGGTTTTTTTTTTTTCTTCTTGTTTTAATTTCTGGAACTTTCCTTCAGACATCATTTTGAACTATGGAGGCTTGTGCTGGTTTGAAGTGCAGCCATTTCTTTTTTTCAATCTTTCACAAAATAAACCTGTCATTCTTTGAGGAGCTCTGCTTATTTGCTTTTCACAAACATGCATATGACCTGATCTTGTCTTGCATGTGTTTAGTAATAGCTATTCAACCTCTGAATGCTGGTATTTGGACATTAATAAAAGCATTAGCTATCTGAGTTTTATTGTTCGCTGCCCGTTGCTTTTTGTTGTTATATTTTAAAATGTTTCAGCTCTGGAGCAGAAACAGTAGGATGGGATTCCAAATGACCAGTCACACACCATAAACACCTAATAGTTGAAACAAGCAATTTGCCAGCACCCCTCAGGCTAAATTTTTTACACAAACTATTCAGCAGATGTTTAACATTGCTTCAGAGTATTCCTTGAGGTACCTAATGGAACACTAGGTGATGTTTAAGCACTTAAGTTCCTAAGAATGGGAAGTCTCCACCAGGCTTTTAGTCTGTTTTTTTTTCCAAGCAATGACTGTTTAATGAACAAATTGTAAGCAGTCTTTGAAGCCAGGATCAGAACCCAGCTGTCCTCTCTTCTATATGAGGGCCATAACTGCTAAGCTACAGAGACAGACTCCCTCCTGCTTGCTATATTCTGGCCCCTTGACTAACTCCTTGACTATCTGGTGATTCAGCTTCAACAGATGGAGTGGAGAGTGCACTCATTTACTTTATTCCATGGCTTCAACAAACTCCTGGAAAGCTGAGGGTGAAGAAGACTAGGAACAAAGGTACCTGAGTTCCTGGAGAAGTGCAAATTGGATCCAGGTTTTTTGTTTCCCATGGAGAAATGGAAAAAGAAATGCAGGTTTTCCCTTTTAACTGTGGGGAAAAAAAAACATGGGTTTCTTATTTTAACAGAGAAACATGTGGGTTTTCCATTTTTGCAAAGAGCTGTCTGCTGGCTGGCAGAGTTCCAGCCTGTAGGGGGCTGGAGGGAGTGGGAGGAGGGTGGTCAGGCAGGGGACACCATGCGCATGTGCATGCTCACACATACACATGGCTGCCAGGCAGCCTGGAAAACAGCTCCTGCAAGTAATTCTGGTGGGGGTGGGGAGGGATTGAGGCCCCCATAGGGAGGGAATTGGGCAGGGCTGGGGCTGAGGCTGGGGCGGCTGACCAGCCTAGGCAGAGGGTGAGGCTTGGGGCCTGAGGCGATATGCAGCTGCAGGGCCCAGATTGGGAGCGGGATGGAGCCATGGGTGGCTTATCCAAGGAGCAGGGGGGCTGGCTCCCTGCTGCTGCATGCACTCCTGGTGGGGTGGTGGGGGACACATACCCCCCAGATCTCTGTGCAGGTGTGGGTGTGGGCTGCCTGCTATAGGATTGGGCTTCCTACCCTGTTGCCCTCCCCCCAGGGCCTCCATGGCCCAGTGGGTAAGACCCAGCATGGCAGGACAGAGCAGAACTAGGCAGGGAAGCTTCTTGCTGCTGCAAGCCCCATGCCAACCTGGTAAGGAACC
This sequence comes from Alligator mississippiensis, assembly GCF_030867095.1. NCBI lineage: Eukaryota > Metazoa > Chordata > Crocodylia > Alligatoridae > Alligator > Alligator mississippiensis. The sequence goes on from NC_081826.1 coordinate 161,189,671, forward strand.
CCCCTTCCTGCCCAGTAGCAGTGAGGGGCACCACTGCATGCTGCTGCCCCTATTGCTGCTAGGCAGGCAGGGGGTGCCTCACCAGGGTGGTGCAGGGCTTGCAGCAGCAAGGAGCTTCCCTGCCTGGCCCCTCTCTGCCCTGCAGTGCTGGGTCATGGAGGCCCCAGGAGGAGGGCAGCAGGGCATAGAGCCCAAGCCTGCAGCAGGGATCCCTCACCCACCTCATCCCAAATGGGCTCCACTCCAGCCGTGCTACCCGCAGGGGATGGAGAGCTGGGTTCTGCCGTCCATTTCACTGCACCAGCTGCTGCTTCCTGCAGACAGCTGGTGCTTGGGCGCTGCTGTGGGGGCCAGGGGGCTACAGATCCAGGTCCCTGACCCCATAGTCCTGGCAGCTGGGGGCCCCCTCCAGCAGGGCTGGGGATGGAGGGGAGCTGTGTCTGGGGAGTAAGGGGCACCATCAGGGCCGGGGGGGACTGTGGCTTGGCAGTGAGGGGCTTGGACCTGTGTCCTAGCGAGTGAAGTGGGCAGGGGGAGCTCTGATTTTCCATAAGAAACCCAAAATCAAATATTAACATTTATAGGTAATTAGAATTAATTTTATTATAGTGTTTGAGGCACTGGTAGACTTTGAAATAGTTTAAAATTGTAAATATATCAATAAAATATTGTGTTCAATCGATACTTACATATGTAGAGGTGTTTCATTTTAATTACGGATTTGTTTTTTCAAATTGGAGAATTTGCAGGTTTTTATCAGAGAATTTACTATTTTTAAACAGAAAAAACCAGGATCATTGGTGATTACTCACACTCTGACTGTTTAATCCAAAGAAGGGAAGCACTCCAGAGACATAAAAATTGCTGCTAGATTGCAAGACCCTTACCTTGAGTTCTCCTTTGCTGCTGGAATTAGACCAATTAATATCAGTGCAGTCATTTGCACAGTTAGATATCAATTCACGAGTAAGTGTTTCAAAACTACATGTTTGGATGGAACATATGGTAGAATTGTGAAATAGTATTTCAAAGGCACCAAGGAATGATACCTCTTGGCTGGAAAATTGCAGTAATAATGTATTCAAACATCAGCAACTGAATAGAGCTTCATGACTTCATCATTCTTGTATTCTTTCTTGAACTCATTAAAAATATAGATCACAGGACAAGTAATTTAAGTGTCCATGAGGAATTGTATTAATAGTATTCATTGCTGGTTCACTGAACAGGACTGATATTACTACTTATTTCAAATTTGTACTTTTTACAAAGCTTTCTGTTTCATTACTGTTGCAGCAGCATATGCCTACTTGTGAGTTTCTGGTATGTGGCTTATATGTATGGGAAAGCAATATTTTAAATGAAAAATAGAACTAAATAAATAGATGAGAATGAAGCACGCCATTTGATTATCTGGCAGTAATACTTTCATTACAAAATGCATTATCAGTGCTGAGAAAATCTTGTATATGTAATTGTTACATCTGTTTGGGGGATGCTAAGGGTAAAAAAAGGGGCTTGCTATTTAAAATTGTTTTGAAGAGATGACCTGCCAGACTCATTCATGGTCTATCTAGTTCCACGTACTGGGCCTCTTTACATGTGCAATTAATCTGAACCAATAAACTCAGGAGCATTTTGAGCCAGAGTAAACTACTGCTGGGCACAGTGTCTACATGTGTACATACCAGGGACAGCAGCAATTTGAGCCAGGGCAGAACAGGCCCAGGTTGACAATGGGAATGGGAGGTTAGCCCCGGGCTCTAGATGGTGGCATTGGGACTGGCTGGGGCACGAGGGTGTTGAAAGTGCCGAGCCATATGGCTAGGCAGCAAGCAGGAGTCTGGCCCCCAGCCAGCTGGGCTGGCTGGGTGCAATTTATGCACACAGTCAGTGTCTACACGTGCATTTAATCACAATGATTTATTCTGCTATAAGGCAGCACTGTTCCTGACCGTACTATCTTATGGCAGCAAAAATTAGCTTTCTGTAGTCTAATAGCATCACACATGTAGACTGTGATGGTTTACTGAGCAGCAAATTAGTCTAAAGCACACATGTAGATGCACCCAGTGTCTCTGACAGTGGCCTACGCCAGACAGGTGATTTCTGAGTAACATCTAAAAATGTTAGGAAACTGATATGCGATAAATTGCCCCCACAAAAGTGCTCATCTTGGCCTCTAATAATTGGGCATTAACTTGAAATATGAAGTGGCAAGTTAAATAATCATTCCATATTATATATAAGTAGCTGTAGACATTCTTGATGAGTTTGGCTTCAGTGGCATTTTGTATCAACGAGTTCTGCAATCTGACTACATGATGCTTGAAAAATCACTTCCTTTTATCAGTTTTGACTTTTCTGACTATTTATTCAGTCTTGCCTTATTCTCATTGAACTGGTTCACTGTATCTTCTTCTGACCACTTATTACTGTGTCTTCTCTGATTCATCTTTGATTTAAGGGAAAGGCTCCCAGTCTTTTCAGTCTCTCTTCCTAGCAGATATTTTCCATACTCCTAATGATTCTCATCTACCTTCTCTGAATCTCTGGTTCTTCAGTAGATCATCCATTGTAAGATAAAAGATAGCCTGAGCTCCTTCAAAAATTGTTGCTTAGATGCATTGAATAGAACATAAAGCAATTTTTAAATGACATTTTCATGCATTTCTTTCTGTATTATTGAAATAACATACAATATGTAGAATTCAAATTAATAATGAATACTTAACAGTGAATTAAAGTATATCAGTGTCCCCTTTGGTGACATGTTCCTTGCTGCCGTTGGAGACATCTCTCTTCTCTGTTGCAAATCCCCTAGGCTCCCCTTTCTATATTTATATTTAAACAGGTGCTTTTTTCATTTCTGATTTAAGCTTCAGTCTCATTTTCCATATGTTGTTATTTCCTCCATGTTTATCCTCTCTTGTTTTCTTGTCTGAATTGATGTATTTCATAGAGTATAGATGGGAATATTTTCTCTCTCTCATCTTTTTTTTTTCAGTGCCAAAGGCATTCTTAGACTTTCCTTAGTATTTTCATGAAATTCAATCTGCATGATTTAATACTACCATTGAAATTGCTTTATAGCTAAATTAGAAACAAGTCTCTAAAGTATTGTGAAATATTAGATTGACATTCGTCTTCCTGGATTTCTAACAGCTTGATTTTTAGCACATGGTATATTTAGTCTGTGGCAGTTGGGCATTGGCTTTTCTAGCCACTCAGCCATCAATCAGCAGTTGAGTTCCAATGGAAAGAAACCTGTTGATTTTATGAGAGCCTTAATTTAGCCACCCCATTCACAACTGCTTAGAATCTTAGGTATTATTTATGGAATTTAAGGTATAATTTGCAATGAATGGTTTTATTTGTATTTTATGTGTATATTATGTTTTTGATTATTCTGGAGATCAATAGTGAACATGAAATATTTTATTTGTTTTGTTGTTTGTTTGTTTGTTTTTTTGCATATAATGCTTAGCCTGAGGGTTTCTAATTATTGAATTGCAAATCTTTGGCACTGGGCAATTTGTATTATTTTTATTGTAATCACATTAGTGTTTTTGTTCCATGTTTGTACAAATGTTCATAGAAAGCTCCAACAGAGCCTTATAGAAAGATCCAAAAAAGCACTAATGATGAAGTGCAAGTTTTACCATATTTATTCAAATATAAAATGAGGATATGGCCCCCAATCAGTATGGGGGAAAATCCCCTCATCTTATATTAATATACTAAGCAGAGAGGCGAGTAGACAACTGCTGTCACTCTAACTCTGGCCTAGAGGCCAGGTCAGGGCCAGAGGCAGACTCACAGCAGCCTTCTGCAGGTTCCGCTTCCCTACCTCCACCCCATTCCCTCCTCCTTACTGTCAGGTGCAGCTTGGCTTCGGCTCAGGCTGGAGTCTCTTCCAGGCATAGAGTACATGGAAACTCCTTCCCTGCCTGGCCAATTGGCAGCACTGACACTGCTGCATGGCCAGGTAAGGGTTGAACTTCCATGTGCTGTGCTTTAGGATGGACTAGTCCGAGCAGTATCTGATGGTAAGGTGGCGGTGGGGGAGGCAAAACCTTCAGGGAGCAGGGTGGGGAAGAGGCAGAGACTTGGGGGTGGTAAGGTGTTGGGAGGAAGAAGAAGACTGGGAGGGGCAGAGGCTATGGGGAACTGGGGATTGCAGGTGGTGGGATGGCAGGTAGGCTGCATGAAGGAAGAAGTGGGCAGGCCAGAGGGCAAGGGGGGCACCTCACCCTACCCCCAGCACTGCTTTCCCTGCTGTAGCAGTGCAGGAGGGGGAGGGGAGGTGGAATTCAAAACAACCTTCCAATCCTTAAATTCTGTACCTGGAAAATTATAACAAATGTATATATTGTCCACGTATAGAAACTAATTACTCGGGGGGTCATCTTGTATTTTGAGTAAATACGGTATAATTGATATCCCATTCTAAATTTACAGTGACTTGGTAAATTTAAATAATTCAAACAAAAACAGAGAAACTATTTCACTTGACCAAAGTTTTGTCTGAATAAGGACCAAATCCTCTGGTCTTCTTTCATACAAAACTATCCATTGAGCTTGCATAAAAAATAAAGAACAAGAGAGTGGCATCCTCTTTTGATTTTCTTCAAGGACTATTCAAGAAAGTGGGCTTTGGGAAAAAATAAACAAACAAACCCTTAATCTAGTTTGTCCCTGCTGAGTGCTTACATACTTCAAAACTGAATAGAATACTTCAGAATAGAATGCAGCTAAACAAAAGTTTGCAACATATTACATGGATGTCACCATTGGTGGCATCACACATGCACACATTCATGTATGTACACACAGGAAAATAGAACCTAATATGCTAGAGGGTTGGGGGTTTTTTCTGCAGTTGAGACTAAACAGGTAAAACTCAAATACTGACATTTGGGTCAGACTGACAGATGTTAAACCTGACACATGTTAAAAAGAAGTCACAAAGGGATCTGATACATGATCCTAAGAATCATGCCTCCTGTCAGAAAACAAAGTGTGATTGCAAATCAAGCCTCATCTGAACTCTTTCTACTGGAGCTGGTGTGGTGAGATCCTTTGGATGATTCAGCATAAAGAGTTAATACTAAAGGAGCTTTTAAACCAAATATTCTCATTTAACTTTGCTCCTCTTACACCTGGAATGGTTTATTTCTTAAAGCCTTAGTTTTATGGTGAGGCACTTTTCTGCTTAGTTACTCCCATCAGCTGCAGGGTAATTATCTTTCTGAATCTGTTTTGAGGATTATTTTAAACTTTAAAGGTTTTCCCTTTAATGGAGTTGATACTGTGACACCTTTTTTGATACTCTTGGGATTCTTTGGCTATTTCTTCAGAAGATATGAATAGAAGGCAATTTACATGTTGGTTTATGGTTAATGGCTTGCATTGTTTCTCTGTTTTAGCAGACTTTTAAAACTATCATTTTATCGAGAATAAATTTACTGGAGAAGTCCCAAGCGATCCTATTTCATTTTGCATTCTTTCATAACACTTCAATGGGTCAAATGTTTTCAGTGATATTAATACTTTAAAGTTGCACCAGTGCCTCAAGGTGGGTATGACAGATAAAATATCTCCTCTGCAGTGTCTGATAGATAGTAATGTATCACATATGCTCCATAAAGTTTAACCGCTTACCAAGAAACTATTAACCTTAAGCATTAAAACAATTCAGACCTGGAACTCATTTTTGTACATTTTCTATGGTTTGAAAAGGCTTCAATATGAATGTTAGAAGGAAAGATGCAGAATCTCTAACCACCACGCAGATTGTCTCTCTATTTTCATCGTTTGCTATTGTCTAAAATGAGAGGAGAGTGAGGGTGCTGATTGCATGCTGAAATCAATTTTAGCTGCAAAGCTTTTTAAAAAGCATGTTAGAGTATAATAGAGTAAATAGTCCATTCTGACTGTAAAACTTCTATTAAAAAATCCCTCAAGGAAAATGCTCCTGCATATTATTTTAGATGAATTATTAGATCAGTGCAGTACAATGGCTTTAATTTAATGAAAATCTGGACCAAAGTCAGAATTCTCTCATTGCCAAGTATAATATTGGTTTAATATCTGATATACTGCCTCTATGCTGAGCTTTATTCTGTCTATGCAAATATAAGGATTGGATGAGCTGCATCTGTAGCTACTCTGATTCATCCTGTGCAATAGATTTTAAATCCCATAAAAACAGGGTAGTGTTCAAAGTAAAAGGCATCTCTGTACAGCCTGTGTTGGGTTTCTTCTGACTTGGTTTTTGAAATTGAGTCTCAGGATGTCACTGTGGGAAATGTTGTGACTGGATTATTAAGAAGTTAACAGTGCGGTCATACAATTCCTTCATGACCATATAGGTTATAAGTAATGAAATCATGCCAAAGGGCAGAAGCTAATTGCCTGTCTGAGTAAAAGTAGAATGTCCGAGTCCCATGTACAGGATAGTACAGTTAGAGCATAGCTGTTTAGAGGTGTATCTGCTTCTGAAGAATATGGTAGTATCAATGCCAGGATGAAACACTGTTCTTACTCAACCATAAAGCTGATATTTCATGGCCATTCTGATGTTACTGTATTTCTTTTGGCTTTTCAACAAGCAGTAGGCTTGTCACAATGTTTACTGGTTAAGATTTAGCATTAAGGTTCTATCAGCCATCACCATCAGAAAATAGAGTGAAAGAAAACAGAAATGGAACGTAGAATCCCTGATCAAGGACTATACTGGGGGAAAATACCTCACTGACTGTCAAAAATAGTGAACTTCAGCACAGTGAAGTAAAGCTACATAAATCCACTGGAGGATTAGCAAAATGATCACTTCTTTTGAACAGGGGAGGGAAAAAAAAAAACTTTTCTTAACTCCACCCCTGCCACCATGCCCCTTAATTAAGTTAGCCTGTGTCCTATCTTTGATATAGAAGGATGATCTCTGTGAAGAAGTGGGTGGGTTTATTTTTATTCTGTGACTTGCTGCAGGGCAAGTTCTATAAGTAAAAAGATCAAGGGAAGGTGCTTGGAGCATTCTCTGAATGGAATCTGACGTAGTCCATTGACAAGCTTACACGTGCTCTCAGGTTTTAGGCACTGAGGGGCTCACACTGTTAAGGCTTCAGCATGAAATATTTTTTTACAGCTTCTGCATTCAGATCTAGTCAACTGGATGTTGGAAATGTCAAGAATATACCTACCAAAAGACTTTCAAACATGAGCAAGCCCATCATAAAGGTGCTTCAGTTTTGTCAATACCTCAGCTATTTTCCAGTCTTTCATGTGCATTTTAGGAATCATGTGTTGAATAGTTTCTGCTGTCTCTATGAACCTTCCTTTGGCTGTTTTCCCCATATTTTGAGATATTCACTTCCCCAAGGTATGGATTCAGCTAAAAGATAGAAATCTCTTTGGAGAAAAAAATTAAACAAAATGGGGAATTTCAACTTCCTATATTCTACTTTTTTAAAGTGATATTTTTAAAAGATTTTGCAATTCCATCTTTAGGAGGGCAGCACCACAGTTTGTTGGAGGAGTGAATTGATGCAGTGGCCACTCAGGAAGTCTAGGTACACATAGCCTGAATACTTATTTCAAGTTTGCAGCATTTTTCTAAATACCTTATTTCTCACATACAGAATGCACCTTTCCTCAAATAAATCAGCCCCCCAAAATTGGGGTACATGTATTAAGTAGTGAAGCTGTTCTTCTGCCTGGGATAGAGCATTCTGGTTTGTTTCCTGCTCCACCGTGCAGCAGCTATTACATTACTTTTCAGGCAGCTGAGGGAGGTTGTTGTGGATAGTAGTGGATACTTTTGGGGTGGATCGTTGTTCATCACTCCTGAGGTGTTAAGGATTGTCTCTCCTTGTTGATAGTCTTGATTTTTCCATTAATCAAGCTAACCTTTCTTTGGGCACTTTTTTCTCTCTGCCAGACATTCCTGGTCTCTCTCCCCCTGTTCCATGGCCTTGGAGACTCCTTATCTCTTTTCAAAATCATAGATTTATCCATGGAGACCAGTCTTAAGCATCAGCTAGGATTTCAGTTTTAGTTGAGCAGGAAGGGGGGGGGGGGGGATGAATCAGCTGAAGACTAGGCTCTGTCCTTGTTCTGTGCAGCCATAACTCTAGAAAAATCTTTTAAAAATTATTTCTGCCTTTCAGAATTGAGGTATGCATCATTCTGGGGTCTTAGTATGTGAGTAAACATGACAATTATCAATAAATTGTCAATTCACTTTTACAAACGGAGTTATCTCATAGCTGCACACAGTATATTGCATAGTAAATATATACCGTGAATAAATAATGGAATATTCAGTGGACCAGACAAAAGCACATACAAAATTAAATCTATAGCCTATTAGCCAGGGCACTGATCTGGAATTTAAGAATCAGGTTCAGGTTGTAGCTCCAATGAATGTTTAAATATCAATACATATTGCAAAAGCTCCAAAAAGACTCACATGTGTATGCTTCTCCCATCTAGCTTCCCTCACTCACTCAAATTCTTGTGCCTGGATGGCTTTTGTGCTTGATCTACTCTGGGGAAAATGTGTTTTAGAGAATGCCTACTAAATCTAGTCCAGCAGGCAAAATAGGCAAGGCAGTGACTGAGTTAAGACTCGTGCCATGTCTTGGACATGTATAAGGCATCTGACCTGCTCTACTGGTGTCTGGCTTTTTGTGGTTGTGTGTATACCCACCAGCAGAAACTTACATGCCTCAGTGAGGCAACTACTGAACAAAATGTCTGAGCACCTGAGTGGTGACTGGATGTTGCAGCGAAACACCTGGAATAGGAATTCAACACCTTTGTCTGTAGGTTTAGCAATAAATGCCTTCCAGAAGTACAGGAAATGATATGACTAAAGTAATACATATCACACAAGGTTATCTTTCTCTCTCATTTTTTCCAACAATAGAAAATAAATATGAATCTTTTTTAAATGCTTGCTTGTTTATTTGTCTGTATTGAGTGTGTCTTGGTCCTGGGTGGAAACATAGTGGGCTACTAGTAGTGGGATAGCTCCTATAAAATACCACAATGTTGCACACTCCAGAGTAAGATGGGTATAGGGCAGGGGTTTTCAACCTTGTTTAATCAGTGTACCTGCAGTGGCCAGACACACAGCAGTGTACCCCCAGCAGCCAGATGAGGAGCGGGGGGAGAGGGGGGCAGCGGGTGGTGTGCAGCTGGATGCGGAGTAGGGAGGGATGGTGGGGGTGGCATGCAGCCGAATGTGGAGCAGCAGCAGCCTCTGCATGCAAGCTTCCCCCACCTCCCATGTCCAGCTGGGTGGGTGCTGCCTGTAAGGCAGCATGGGATGGTGCATGGCAGCACTCCATCCTTACCTACCCACACGTACCCTCTAGGGCCTTCTCAAGTACCCCCAGGGGTATGCATAACTCCAGCTGATAACCCCTGCATTTCAAAACTCTAGCCCCCATTGCCTTGTGGGTACTCCTTGATTGGAGATAGGCTAAGGGGCATCACTCTGACAGTAATGCACCCTTGCTGAATTGTTAGGTAGTCAGCAGCAGCTCTAATCTGTTGCTCTCTAGCAGAAGCTAAAAACAATGAGGCATTGAACATCGGGACTTGGTCTGGCCTTGGACTCTGTCTCAGTAGTCTAAAAGAGTAATGTTAGGTCTTGGACAGCCTCCATTCCTCCGTACTCTTGTCTAAGTGTATACGCTGAAGGTCTTGGTGTGATGGGCCCATAGACCTCTTGTGCATATACCATGATCCAGAAGATCAAAAGTTGTCAAGATTAAGTGTGTCTGGTGTTGAAATAAACTATCTATGTCTATATATATATATATATATATATATATAGAGAGAGAGAGAGAGAGAGAGAGAGAGAGAGAGAGAGATCTCCTTAACATTGTCTAATAAAGTTAAATCTGTAAGAGCTTTTTCAGCACTAGCCCAAGGCTATGGAATAAACTCCAAAAAGAACCAGAAGCATCAGGTACCACCACTTTCCATTCCAAGTACAAAGAATATATATATTCAAAGAATATACAAAGAATATATATATATTCTTTGTACTTGGAATGGAAAATGGTGGTATCTGATGCATCTGGTTCCTTTTAGAGTTTATTCCATAGCCTTGGGCTAGTGCTGAAAAAGCTCTTACAGATTTAACTTTATTAGACAATGTTAAGGATCATAGAAAAAAAATTACAAAGCCATAAGGGAAATACAAAGTGCCTGAGACAGGGACTAACATAGGAAGGATGGGGTTGAGGAGGGGAACACAACTAGGTTACATAACTACAGTGTTAGCCATCTAAGTCTGGGGGGTGGGGAGGCAAGGAGGGAGGCGGGTCACAACACTGAAAGAGAAAGAATATAGATACAAACAAGCCTGTACAAAAGTCCGCAATGGTGGAGGGGGTAGGTTGAACAAAGAAGTTACTCAGTCCATAGAATCCTATCACATGGGTCCTTGTCGGGTGGAGTGGTCTGTGGATGAGAAGTAGCTCTCAGAGTCTATCGGGTGCAAAGGGGGGTCCAGATGGTCCCCTCTGGGTCCAGTCTGGTGGTGGTTAGTTGGGTGGTGTCAGTGTACTGGCACTGGCCCATGATTTGTTCGACGTAGATGTCACAAGACCAGTAGATGGTGTTGGACACCATAAGGTGCCACATCAGCTTGGCGTATCGGCGGGAGACACAGCAGGCATACAGGACGCGCTCGTTCCTGGGGTCCCAGGCTCCAAGCACTGCCACGATGAGTGCATTGAACATCACGTTGTAGCGATGGTTCCTCAGGATATTGCCCAGGCACCGGTGAAGGCTTGGTGCCAGTTCTCGAAGAGAATGGCCACATCCATGATCACAATCGTCTTGGCCTCCTCAGTGGTGCTGATGATGTCAGGGCTCATCTGGCTCTCACAGCCCAGGATGGCGCAATTCACGGAGATCTACCCTGCTGCATCTGGGATGGCCTTCACCAGGCAGTCCTGGACAGCATTGTGGCAGAGCTGCCAGGCTCTAGTATGTGGCTTGCAGGCACACAGCATGTGGGGGAGGGTCTCCACCTTGTAGCCACACCACTGGCATCTCTTATCCCAGTGGCTGTAGCAGACTGCCCCATTCAGAGGCATGCAGTTGAAGCTGACATTGTGGAAGAAGTGCCAGTCCATGAAGCGCATGAAGCCCCCACAGGGCATGAAGTGGTTGCTGGAGTCCCACCTCGAGGTGATGTCAAAGACCTTGCCCTGGTCATGTTTGGCCCTCAGTTCACTGGCGTACTTGTTGCAGACAGCGTCCTTCAGGAACCGTTCCAGGAAGGTTCTTATGCAGGGCATCATGGTGATGTAGTTGGTGTGTGGGACTGGCAGGAGCAAGACTCCTGGCTCCCAGCACTTCTGAGTCCAGGTCCAAGTGCAGCCAATGTGCTTCCTGAGGTGGTGTGTGGCATTGCAGGCTTGGCTCCACAGTGAGGAGAAGTCCCTGCCATCTCTGAGCTCGCCCTCCAGCAAGCCACTGAAGAAGGTGGCTAGATCATGTCCAATGGGTTGGTTTGCGATCCTCTTGCAGGCAGTCTCCTCAAGGGTGCTGCTGGTGATGATACCTACCACTGGGTCCTGTGCGTGAGGAGTAGAGCTGTCGATTATGGTTGCCATTTTGTAACTCTTGATGATAAGTTTAGGTATTCTAGGCCAAGGCTATTGAGTATTTACATTTAAAAAGTGATCTTAACTTAGGTTCAATAGGAGCTCTGAGTTAGGTGCAAAAAATGAATGCATGGAAATGTGTGCATCTCTGCCTTTTCAAATCTGACCCTTCAAATGCAGTGTGTAACATGTAGCATAGTTATTTTTGATAAGCAGCCTTATATGTTCTACAAAGGAAACAGTACTGCATCTGGTTGCTTAGAAAATAAGTGAGTTAGGAAACAGAAACAAATGGAACTATAAAAACAAATGTAATTTGCTGAAATGGTTACCTTAGTGCCAAATGAACCAGCAATAAGATTCTCAGTCAGGAGAAATAAAATTGGGAATGGAAGGAATAACAAAACTGATGATATAAATTTGTTTAGTGGAGATGACACTCGATTCTTCTGCTGTGGATGGAAATACACACAGATCTCACTGGGGTATGGCCTAATGTAATATTATAAATGATTAATTCAAAACTGTTCTCTCGAAGAGGGTCAGGCATTCAACTTGGACATAGAGAAGGGCAGAGATAAATCTACAGAATTGCTAGAATTGAAAGAAGTTGTGATCTCTGGTATTTGGTAATCTAATAGAAGAAAGCCTTTGCAAAGGAAAAACTCTCATTTAGGTTATAATGGCAGTGCTTGGAGCATAGCAACTTCTGTTTGACTTCCAAGTGAACTGCATTTGAGAAAATGAAAAACCTTTTTGTTTACACTATTTTCAAAATCATGGTGAACACCTTATTTTTCAAATATTATAGGTGATGGTATATTTGTCTCCAATGCTGTATTTTAAATGGGTGGTGAAACTGAAGTATTATCAATTGAGGTCATTAAGATCACTTGAGGAGTAACATTAATGTCTGTTATAGCTGCCATATTTGTTCTCCCATATCACAAGTGAGTGCTGACACTTCATGGTTGGCTTAATGGGATATCTCTCTCTGGCATACATATGAGAAGCCCTTGCCCACATTTTTTTTTGTCAAAACTGGATGTTCCAGTGAGCAGTGTTTGTTTCCACTGAATTGACGTTTGGCAAGAAAGAATTTTCTTGAAGAATTTCTGGTAACATCTAATGGCTAAGTCAGATTTGTATCAAAGCAGCAAATATATATATATATGTATGTATTTATTTCAGGCCTGTCTGAATAAGGAGGTATTCAATTCAGATTTGGATTTGGCCAATTCAGAGAACAGTGATTTGATTCAGAGATTTGGGTTACTGTCCCGAATTGATATGGACAAATTGACTTCAAAAGATTCGGCGCTGGTTCAGAGAGATTCACTGATTTGGCCATAGACTATAATGGGGAATCACTGAAATACCTATAATGTTTTTGGCAGATTTGACTGAAAACAGTAAGGATGGTAGCCCCTTCTGAAGGCATGAAGCCTTCCAGGTTTCAAGGAGATAGGTACAGGGGTTTCTGGGAAACTGCACCTCAAACTGTTCAAAGCAAAACTCATGACATGTGGGACTTCGTATGTGTGTTAAGGCACAGCAGGACGAAACCAGCAGGGTTGGTAGCCTGTAACAGGGGGCCTTCCTGGTGCCAGTAAGAACTCCACCCACCCTCTTGTTTCTGGGCCCACCCTCTTGTTTCCTGCCATGCCTTGATGGAAAACTGATTCAGATGTTTCCTAGGTGGGAGGTTGCCTATACAGGTGTCTTGGGGCAACATCCATTCCGCAGCTCCGTACCTCCCTTACACTGTGGCCCATGCCTCGCACGTTGCATCCTTCACCCCCTCCAGCTGTGGTCCCCTCTCTGGGATCTTTGGCTCCCCCTTAGGCCCTGGCCCTGTCTTCAAGCCCGTCAAAATCCCAAGCCCCTTGCTCCCGGCATTCCTCGTGATGGGCCCCTGGCCCTTTGTCCCCCCCCACCTTTTGGGTCCTGGCCCAAGAACAAAGCAGTCAAAAGTACCTCTGATATCTTATATTAGACCAACTGATTAGTTGGAAATATATCTTAGCAAGCTTTCGGGTTTAAAAACCCTTCATCAGGCTGAGGAAGCATCTAGTTGGTGTGTGTGTCTGCTCTTCCTGGATGCAATGAATAGTGAAGAAGCCAGAGGCTGCCATGTAATTCAGGCAAGAAAGCCAGTAGGTGAAAATGTAAATTGTGTCAGGGTGAGGGACAGGCTGGGAGTGGGGTGGGAAGGAAGGGGTATGTAGCAGGTAAAAGTGGAGAGGTACCTAGGGAGTCAGATGTCAGGCAGGTTATAGTGTGTCATTAATCCAATGTCTATATTGAGTCCATGAGTTTTTGTATCCAGGAGGTTAATGAAGTGAAGTTCATAGGCTCTTCTTTAGAAAGTGGTTTTTAAATTCAAACAAGCACTGAACCTTACTAACTGATCACCAGAAGCAAACTTCCTACACCCCAAAACACACTGAATGGATCCAGACCATGCCAGGACAAGAAATGCAAAATCTGCCAACATATTCATTCAATCTATTACAGACAAGAATACCCAACTACCTGTGGGGGCACATTTCTCACAAGAAAGTCACTCTGTCTCCAATCTCTCAAGCCTGATCCTCAAAGGGAATTTACAAACCACTTCACAGATGAGCCTATGAATTTCACTTCTCAACTCTAGCAGGGTACTGTTTTAGGCCATGCCCAGGACCTGGGGTCTCCTCCTCCATAGCCCCATCCCATACCTCCAAGTTCATCATGGCACAGGAGCTCAGGAGGCAGATGTTCTTCCCCTGCTGTGTGGTGATAGAGTGAATGCTGCCTCCGGTTCTGTGAGCAGGGCATTAAATGGTTTAAAAAATAAAAAGTAAAAGAAGGAAATAGGTGCAGACAGAGTGAGGAGGGTGGCACTTGCACTGTATGCAGATAGGGCTTGGGGAACCCCAGCAGCGGGAGGTTCACCTTGAAGAACACCAGCTGCTCCACCAAACCAGGATCCAAGGAGGTGTGGTGGGGTGTCACAATATCCTCAGCAATGCTGAACACCTTCTTGCTTGGAACACTGGTCAATAGACAGGACAGATGTTCCCGGGCAACCATGGCCAAATCCTACCACATCTGGCTGCAGGCTGCCCAATTGGCCAAGGGGTCTCAGTCCAAAGTTTCCACATCCTCAGCAAGATAGGTAGCCACCAAAGCCTCAGCGCTACCTGCCTGAGGCTGGGTTCTGGTGCCTCTGGACCCCACCATTGAAGCCATGTCATTGGCCCACATTGGCAGTGGCTGTCATGGAAGAGACTGGCTGGTGCTGGGAATCCTGGTTTGGGAAAGTGGATTCCCCTCTTCCACATCCCCTCTTCCTCTGGCCTTCTGCCTCCCTGACTCTGTTCACCAGCACCTCCATCCAGTGATTGAGCATTTTGCTGGTGCACACGCTCCCCTTCAGGTCACATATGGCCGCCAGCACATGGATTGTACTGGGCTGCAAAGTATCCAGCCATTTGTTGATGCCCTCCTTCAGCTGTTTCACCAGTGCCTGCACCTCTGGTCACAGCAGCTTGCCCCAGCCAGGAACATTGTTTCCCTGGAACTTCTCCAGTTGGTTCTCAAGCTCCATCACTAGAAAGATCACCTGGCTAAGGAGGGCACTGGCAGTGCTGAGGGCCTCAGTGGCCTTGAGGAACAGCTTGAGGACCACTAAGATCTGGGAGATGGTATCCCACTCCATTTTGTTAAGGGGGCTGCTGATCCCAATCTCCTCAAGCAAGACCATCTCATGGATGGCCTTCTGTTGCTCCACCAGCCTTTGACCATCAAGTAAGTGGAGTTCCACCGAGTCTCCACATCCTGCATGATTTTGTGCTGTGGGACGTTCAGCTCTGCCTGTTTGTCCCACAGCATGTTGCCCCCTTTAATGCTCTGGTGGAAGTAGCCTGCCACCTTCCTGCATCTTGAAATGAGCTTGCCTGGCTGCCAGTGATGGCACTGTTATGACCTGTGTCCCCCCCAAGGCGTCCTTGACTATGAGCTGGAACATGTGTGCCACACAGGGGATGCCAAAAAAGTTGGCATCACGGACCACCTTAACCATATTGGCCCCATTGTCAGTGACCATGAACCCACAGGTGAGCTCACCATGCCCAATGAGCCACCCCTGCACCATGCGGTTCATGGCCACCATGATTCCTGTTGCCCTGTGGGACTCATCCATCACCTCAGCTTGAAGGAGAGCCCACTGATGGCCTGACTGATGGCACCAGTGCCCTGTGAGGGAGAGGTAGGCGTGATCTCCACCCCAGCTGCTCCAGATGTCTGAGGTGAAGTGCAAGGCTACCTGCGGACCTGCTTTGTGCAGGTCCTTCCTCAAATACTCCTTCCATGCCTCATACAGGGAGGGAACCACTATCCTGATAAAGGTGGTGTGTGTGGGCACCCGGTAGGATGGGGCTACGGGTGCCATTAGCCTCCTGAACCCTGGCCATTCTACTAAGGAGAAGGGCTGGTCATCCACACCAAGCATCTCCCCAATGCTCTGGGTGACCTCGCTCACCTTTGGAATGTGCCCCCCTTTGTCTGTGGCTTTCCCCCACTGCTCCAGGGTGGCCTGCATTTGCTTCATGGATACGGGGGCTTTGGAGTGACAGAGGGACTTCCCTTTGGGCACACTCCCACTGGTGCCAGGCTGAGAAGGAGCAAGGGCAAGGGGGTGCTGCCTCCTGAGATGCAGCAGCATTGCAGTGGTGGTGAAGTGTTTCACCTCCTTGCCCTGACTGATCTGCCTTCAGCTGTGCTGGCAGATAGCATACTTGGGATAATCTGCCACCTCAAAATGGTCCCACACTACACTACTATTTCCCCCCTGTGCTTCTAGGTTGGGGGTGGGGATCCTGCTTCAGCCCCCTCCTCAGCAGGAAGAGGCACAACATCAGGGGAAGCTGAGCCACCTGCCCCCACAACCTGCTCCTAAGTGCCTTCCAGAAGAGACCTGCCTTAGGGGAACTTTGAGGGGTGTAGAGCACAAGCTCAGATTCCCCAGAATGTCCCTCGCTGTGGCACTGAGCTCCCCTGGTTCCAGATCCAGCTCCTCCTCTGGCACTGGGAGGCTCATTCTAGGAGATGAAAGTGGGATGGAGGAGGGAGACTGTCATTCTGCTGATGCTTACAATTAAAAAAAATTATATTTCAGTTGTTATTGTTTCTGTTGTTACTCAAAAATCTCTATATTTGACTACTTATTTTGATTTGCAAGGGAGAATAATTTGAAATGTCCAAATTTACCATGAAGGGAAACCTTCTCCAGAATAATTTAAATTGGTGTGTTTTTCCTCTCCTAATGCCACTGCTGCTTCTTCAGTCATTCAGATGATTTCTTTAAAAGGAGCTTTATTTTTAAAATCTAAACTTTCAAAGAAAAAACAGGAAAGTTAGAGCAACTAGCTTTTGCCTACTTATAAAGAAAAAAGAATCTTAAGGAAGGCAGAAGGAAATAAATATTGATGTTCAGTCTGTGAAAATACAGATTAATACATAAAGCAGTTGGAGACTTGATCCTTTGAGGTGCTTATCATCCCTTGTATGAGCTGAATCAATATATATAATATGTATAGACAACTGCTTATTGACTGTTAATAAACTTAAAGGGTTATTTGAGAGATGGTCAATTATGTTGATTTCAAGTAAAAATTTTAATAGCTCCACTACAAAGTGGAGAGTATTACTACTGGTTTAAACATACAATTTATTGAATGGTTCAGGTAGGTTCTTTGTCCCTTTTAAAACGTGAGTAATGTAATATTGGATTCCTATTCTTAGAGGGGAATTGATGTACTGTTTCTGAACTATCATAGATTTGTGAGAGCTGCTGGGATGATGCTTTACTGGGCATTTCCTTTGAAATAATTGTTCTTCAGAGTTGTGGGAGTCTGCAAATAAGTAGGCAGAATGAAAAGTATAAATAAAGCAGGGATTTATATTATTTCTGCATTGCCTATTTGTATATGAACAAGTCCTACAAGAAGGAGCTCTATGGAAGCTCAGTGCTTGTTCTTCCCAACTAGCCCAAATCCTCCCTTGCTTTGGGAGTAAACAGCCTTGTGCACAGAAGTGTCAGCATTTGCACTTTTTGAGCACTGACTTTTTTCAGGGGCTTTTCTCTCTCTCAGTGATGATCACACACTTCAGTTTTCATATCCAAAGCCAATTGTGTCACAGAAACCCATGTTTGGAAACATGGGCCCCATTAGTCAAATTGTCCATAGCTGTGGGTGTCTGCAAAAGATAAAGTGAAGGGCACAAGGAGACTTTTTCCTTATGACACTGTGAAATGTCAGGCTATAATCCTGGTCCTTGTATGAACTGAACAGTTCAGGTAACAGCACTAATCACAACAAAGAGAACATGGGGAGGCAGATAGTTGCATTATTGCTACCAGGTTCACCAGGCCATAAGGCTTAGAGAGTTTTGGGAGTGTGCCTGCTTTTGAATAATTTTTCAGCTGCATCAGCTGCATGCTATATTATGATCACTTCTACACACCAAACTGGGCTATACCTAAAAGTTTCCATCTGGCCCTATTAGACCATGAGAAGATGGAAAGGTCATGGGTCAAAACTTTTTTAAAAATCACTGCTCAGGCCAATTCAATGAGGCTAGAACCTTTTTATTTGGATGATTATTCACTAAAGCCCATCTCTGATGTTGCCTTCTCTGCCTATGAGAAATGCAACAAGGCTCTTACAAAGACTCGTGGAACAGTCACCTTTATATCCTTCCCACTTCCTTTAATCTTCTTTTGTCTTGTCATGCCTTAAAAATAATGTTGGTAGGTTTGGAGCATGCTCAAAATAAATGGCTTCTGTATCTGGCATCACTTTGAACCTTAATCACCTACAAAAGCTGCTTATTGCTTCTTGTCGTCCTTTGCTATAAACATCATTGCTTAAAAATACAGTACATGAGATTTGTCATGAGGATGAAGCTGCAAATTTCTCCATCCCCGCTTCCCACTCCCTCCTCTAAGAAGTCTCTTTCATGTTAGAACAATGAATGTTCAGAAGCTGCTCAATATAAAAATCAGATTAGGCAAACAATACATTCTGAAAATATAAAGAAATACAAAAGAAGATGAGAAAGAGAGGCTTATAAAAGAGGATCTTTAAAGCCTCTGGGGTGAGGGGAGGGGATGTGACTAAAATTCATCCCAAAAGTTAATAAGGAAAGCTTTATATTACTATAGTGAAACAAAGTTATGTAAAGCACAATAGAATATAAAAGAGAATCAAAGATCTTTTTTTAAAGTGTTTTAGCTTAGCTTCAGCATTTCCAATTGTTTAGCAATCTCAACAAGTTAAAAGGCTGTCCCAGGACACAGATATATTTATATTTCATCCAATAAAATGTGTCACTGTGCAGTATTTATATTTCCTTATTTAGACTACAATATAAATAAATTGGCACAATAGTAATTTAAAATGAGGAACCGGATAAAGAATTGTCTGGGGGGGAGACCCCAACTATCCAACTATACATGCATTTCTTTCTTTAAGCAAATATTTTATTTGATTATATTTTTTCCAAAGGATCTTAAATTAATTAATTTTTGGCCCCTACAAAATGCTGCCTTGGCTCTTCTTTATCTTGACTTTGGCATAAAGGAGGGAATCCACTTGGCCTCTTCATAAGAAAAGACAATCGGGTGTTTTAAGAGGTGATACTGACTATTTTAGCTGCCTTGGATACCACTTAAACATGCAAATATAAGATCAAAACCATACTTTGGAATATGGGTCATATGCAAGGAATACAAAAAAAATCATAATAATTTCTTTTCCTAAAAAATATGATTATTTCTTCTACTAATAAGCCCATTATTATGATCAAGTCTGTTCCTCTGTTCTTGGCAAATAATGAAATCATAGATGGTGACTGATAAACTTGAGTATAGAAAATATTTGCTTGAAGGAAAAGAAAAGTGGGCAGACACAGAAATTCATATTCACTGTGCGTTAAACAAGGCAAAGATATGCATCCAAATGTCTTCCTGAAGCCACTGGCCCAGTTAAGGGGAGTGAAGTGGTTTTGAGCAGTGCTTTATGTCCTGAGAGGATTCTGTAGCTGCTTCAGATTTCCTTTCAAAGCTGAGGAAACACACATTCCAGAATGTCCTCTTTGCCAACCTTTAAGAGGTCAGTCCTATAGGATAAGGCTAAGAGCAAACATTAGGATGAGACTTGAACATAGCCCCTCTGGAAAGTTGGAGAAAAGAGGGAGAAAAAAAAAAAAAATCTTATGCCACTCTTTTATTAAACACAGTGGTTGTGCCTTTGCATAGTTTCATTTTGTTTGCTGTGTATTTATAACCCATTGAACACGTCAAGGTTTTAATATTCCCAAGAGCAAACACATCAAGAAATTCATTACTTCTCCTGCAATGTGGCATTCCCCTCCCCCTCATCAGAAGATTTTGTGCAAAGTAGGTGAAAAAAGAGAAGAATTAAATTCACAGTTGCTTCAAAAAAATGGAAGGCATGCCCAAATGAGGAAGACGAAAGCTCACAAACTCCAGCAGGTTAAGTGTAAAAGTGAAATAAGGTAAGCCCTATAAGAATTTGAAGACCACATATCAAAAGATGCTAAAAATTATCATAAAAAACTTGTTTAAATACATCAGAAGCAGGAAGCCAGTGAGAAAAATCTGTGGGACCATTAGATGACCAAGGTATAAAAGGTTCACTTGGGGATGATAAAGCCAAAGCAGAGAAACTCTATGAATTCTTTGCATTGTGTAATGAGGTCCCACCCCAGGGATAGCCATGGTGTTTCTGGAGACTCTCCCCAGCCCTTGCCTCTTTTGCCTTCTTCGGGCAGTCTCCCCTTCCACTCTCCTGCCATGCCTCAATGTAAGGGAAAAGGGAGGCTGCCCAGGGCTCCCTAAGTCAGATCTCCTACTCATGAGTACTGCTGTCCCTACTCATCACCTTAAGGACTACTAACATGGGCTCCATCCTCCCCTATATCCACACAAATGCCTCACAGATGCCACACATACTAATTAAATGATATCCACCCCTATGAGCTATGGACTCCTGGCTCTGTTTGTCCTTACACTAGCCCCTCTCTGGCCTATGGGCACTCTGGCCCCCTTGTTCTCCAGTTGTGGCCCTCATGGCCTTCAGTCCTTTTTCTTAGGCCCTGCTCCTAGGCCAGTTGAGACCCATGGGCTCTCCAGCCCCACCAGTCTCCAAGTGTGACCATTCTTGCCCTTGGGCCCTTCCTAAGACCTGGCCCAACTCCTAGGCCGGGGAGATCTTTGGGTGCCCTGGTCCTATCTGCTTCCCAGGCTCTCCAGTCCTCTGCTATCTTTCTGAGTCCCTTAGCCCCTGCTCACTTCCTGGGTTCTCTGGCCCCTGTTTTTCTGGGCCAGCTGGGACTTCCTTACCTCCCATTAGTCTCTTCCACAAACCACCAGATGTAGCCCAGCCATGAGTCTACATGCTCTATATTCCACCAGCCCTAAGGCTGAGTTTCCAGCCCTAAGGCTGCCTACCTACAAGCATACTCAATGTGGGCCAGGGTTATTTCCTCAGCAGTCTGCTTAGGAGCCCCTTCCCTTTCAGCTTCCATGGCAAGACTGCTTAGCTACCTTGGGCTTATATATATCTCTAGCCCAACTCCACCCCCCGCCCCAGTCAGGTGTTTTCCCTAGTTACTGCTTGAGCTGTTTCTAGAATATTCTCTCCTCCTAAGGTGACAAGCATGCTAAGTGCCCTGTCACACATTGTTTTACCATGGAAGATACTGGGGATATTCCCATACCAGATCAATCATTCCTAATTGACAGGTCTGAAAAGTTGGAACACACTGAAATGACAAAAGAAGGAGTTTTAAAACAAAGCGATATATTAAATATTAATGTCATAATAAGTCACCAGGAGTTATTGTGTGACTATAGTGTACAGTTGTGGTCTCTGCATCTTAAAATGCAGTAAAATTGAAAAGGTGCAGAGAAGGGTAGCCAAAATAATCAGGGGTATGGAACACTTGCCATTCCAGAAGACACTAAAGCTGCTAAAACTCTTCAGCTTGAAAAGGAGAAGACTGAGGGGAGGTTATGATAGAGGTGTAAAATATGAAGGGTGTGGTCTAAGGGCGCTGGTACACAGTTCATAGATTTCATAGACATTAGGGCTGGAAGGGACCTTGGAGGATTGAGTCCAGCCACCTGCCCCAGGGGCAGAAGTCAGCCAGGGTCAAAGGATCCCAGCAAGATAGACATCTAAATGTTTCTTAAAAGAGTCCAGAGTAGGTGCTTGCACCACCCGATGGGGTTTTAGTCTATGCCCTCTATAGTGAAACAGTGGGTTATTAATTGAAACCCATTCTTTCAATTTAGGAGTTTTATTTTTCTGTCAGTTTGTGGTGAGGGGATCAATCCTTTTTTTGGTTTTTTTTGGTGGAGTCTGTCTATGGCTAGAGGATGAGCTGCCAGTGGGCTGAATAGCCTCTGAGTTGCAGGGGCCCCTGGTCCTTCCATCCATGGTGGCAGTGATCCACAGGAAAGAGTTGGATTGGGCTGATTGGGTAGGGTGCTGCCGCCAAGCTGGAGCAGAACCCAGCCCACTAGCACCCTACCTGTGTAGACCTGGAGCGTGCTGCCACTGTGGAGGGCAGACCAGGGTCCCCTGCAGCTCAGGAGACACTCAGCCCATCAGGAGCTGGCCCCCCAGCTGTGGGCAGGTTCCGCGAGGAAAACCAAAAGGATTGGGCCCCTCACCACTTTTGCCTTCAGTAGGCATCTGCTGAAAGAAGAAATGGTGAGGGTTCTGATCCTTTTTTTTCTGTGGAGCCCACACACCTCTCCCACAGCTGGGGGGGGGGGGCATGTTGAGCTGAGTCATCAGGAATTTAGACAGGCATCTACACGTGTAGACATTAAAGTGCATTTATGCTCTATGTGGACTGACTTGGGACTAAAGTTAATCCCAAGTCATTCCACACACACAGCATTAATGTGCTTTAATTCATCTATACACGTGTTAATGCACCTTAACTAATCATGCCTAAATTTGATACCTGTATTTACAGGTCCCCCTCCCCCTAATCCCATACCACCACCTTGTATTTACAGGTATCAAATTTAGGCACGATTAGCCCAAAATCACCATTTTAAAGCATATTAAGGGCATGCATGTATAGATATGCACCTTAATGCACGTTAAATTTAGGCTAATGTGCCTTAAAATGTCTCATGTAGATATGCCCATTTTTAACTATTTTTCAAGTTCTGAGCATCTGGAAACTTGCAGACACAATGACAAGAACAGGTAGAGTTTAAGTTCACTGTACATTTTTAAAAGACAGCTTAACTGGAATAAGTATGATCTAGTAGGTGGAGCATTGCATTGGGAGATAGGCAACCTGTATGCTAATCTGGGCTTTGCCACTGATCTGCTATTTGATATTGGACAGATGTCTTTAAACCAGATTTTATTATTCCATCCATTCCTTGTTTGTCTTGCCTTTTAAAATATTATAATCACCACTTTTGCAGACATAGTTTCTTACTAGGCATGTCTACACCTTCACTAATGTGCTGCAATTACAGCGCATTAAGTTTAGTACCTGTAATTACAGGTACTAAACTTAATGCACCATAATCGACACTACTACACATTAGTGCCAACGCATGCTTTTTATGTTAATGTGCAGTAGACTAATTCTCCTGTGCATTAGTGCATTAGCATGGGTTTTGCCCGCTGTGCTAATGCTCAGTAGAATTAGTCTGTTGGGCCTTTAGTGGCTTGTGTAGATGTGTCCACTGTATGTGAGTTCAGTGTACACACACACACACACACACGCACACACGAGATCTGGTGGGACCCTCAGCTGCTACCATAAAAATATTGAAAAGCAGCATATATTTTGCTTAGATATTTTCTCCTTGGTCTGAAGAACATTTTTTACTTACGATGGGAAAAAAATGTTCCTTATGGAATTTTCATTCAGAAGCAACATCTGTAATAATGATGTTTGCACTTGAAATGATACTTCTCCCTCACTCGATAATGGTAGGCAATTAAGTGAGAAAATGCGTATTGCTGACATTGTATAAAAAATCAGCATTATTTTTTTTCTCTGGAACTTGTTAAAATATATTGCAGAAGATAAGGAGTAAAATATTTGAAAGCACCTAAATGCCCTCTAAATGTCAGGAATTGGGGCTTCTCAGGGTATTGAGAGATGAACATGTTATACTGTGTTAAAAGGGAGCAAGGGACTTATTACTTAACCGCTGAGTATGGTATACTGTGTGCATATCTTCTAATGTAAAAGTAAATAACTTTGCTACTCACCCTTTTAGCACAATATATGTTCATGTGGCCAGAGGGTGATCCAGGCACAGGGGGAACCCAGAGCTGCTCCTGCCCTGCTGCAGCTGTGGGGTGCTGAATTTGGCAGGGGACAATGACAGCAGTGGAGGTTCCTCCTCCCCTGGCCTGCTCCTTACTCTCCTCCCCCCACATAAGGAATGTGTCCCCTGCTGTCTGGGATCAGAAACTGGCAAGAGAAACTTGTGCGCTGCCACTGATCTCAGCTGATGCTGTCATGGAGCAGTGCCCAGAGCCACTCCTGTCCTGCTCCTGCCCTGCAATATAGGGAACAGCTACGCTGGGAGCCAGGTTCAAACGGACAAAGGCAGTAGTGTGTAGGTTCCTTCTTTCAGTGTATTCTCCTGACTAAAAGGGGATCCTGGAGGTGGGAGGAGGACAGGCAGGGAACAGGCCTTGGAAGGAGGAACCTGCACACCACTGCTATCCCTGGCCCAGCCTGGCTCTCCATGCAGCTGTTCCACACAGACTTCAGCTGGAGAGGAACAAAGTGGCTCTGGCTCCCCACCCCAACCCCCACCTCCAGGTCAGCCAGGGCAATGGCACTAGTGTCACTAGGGTATGTGCCTGCTCCTTGTTCATCTCCTCAATGTCTGCCACTGACTTGGGGGCTCCAGGCACATCTTGTCCCCATCCCCCCATGCTCAGAGGGGTGGTATGCCATATGCCCTTCAGGAAAACCTGGCTCTGCCCATGCATCTTTTCATAACTTAATTCACTTTAGTTCCCCTATGGATTACTGAGGACTCAGCTCCTAAATTACTTTCAGTTAAGTACCCAAAGGACTCAGATTTCCTCCCTGTCTGGAAAATGCCCCAGTGACTATACACATGAATCAGACTGGCTTTCTAGCTCTGGACCAAGGATTCTTTGCAGAGTAGAAACAGCTTCAGAGGATCCTCTGAGAACGTCCCCATCTCAGAATAGCCAAAAATCTGTCTGGTAGGACACACACCTAGAAGTGGGTGTGAATCACCTCAGGCACAGGAAGGGACTAAACTGAGATCTCTTATAGCATTATTGCAAAAATGTCTCACCTCACTACACAAAAGGCTTCACAGCTGAGAACTGTAACCTCATTACACAAAAGGCTTCACAGCTGAGAACTGTAAACTGCAAATTGTTTCTTCACTCCCCCACCACTGCCGGGCCAGGAGGGGGGGAGGCCTGTTAGAGGGAGAGCACAGTCCAAACAATACTTGGTTCACAATAAGGCTGATTCCTGTGAGAACACAGATTAGTTACTGCCTGCTTTGCACATAAACTTTGTAGAAAACTGTAGCAAATCACAGATTGCCACAATGGGATCTTGTTCATGAGAGGTATAAAAATGTATCTTCGGGCGTGGCTAGGGGTCGACATGGATTTGGGCTTTGAGCTCCCTTGTCGATCTGTTTGCAAACAAATAAACTTGAGATGGATCCAGCCTGAGTGTGTATGACTCTCTCTTGAGGTATATTGGAAAAGCCTCCAGGGACACAAAACTAGCCGTTTGGGAAAAAATTTGGCGAGCCAGCCAGGAGATGTCCTTGGACTACCCCGGGGCCGGGACGACAAGATCGGAAAAGGGGTCCGTGAAGTGCGCACCAGACCGCTTTTGGAGTCTGTCACGGGCACCAGAACCGTGAGTCAGGGCACCCAGGAAGTTAAAGGCTCTCCTTTAAATTAATCAATAAGGCTAAGTGGATCCAAAGAGACGGCGCCAGGGTGTTGACGGAGTAAGTATTCATTTGCCTTGTGTCATTTGAGAAGTCTTTTGGGGACTTTGTTGAGTGATCTCTCGGGGAATTTGGAATTTTGGAACGTTCAGTATATAAGTCCGAACATTAGCCCCGGGGACTTTGTTCATTTAGAAACATGAGCCGCTGACCAAGTCTGAGACTAAGGCTGAGTCTAGCCGCCCCGATTCTGCCTGACAAGGTAGTGTCGAACGCAAGGGGGCTCAGCTGGAACCTCGTGACCCAGTGGACAGGTTTAGAAACATGAGCCGCTGACCCGGTCTGAGACTAAGGCTGAGTCTAGCCGCCCCAATTCTGCCTGACAAGGTAGTGTCAAACGCAAGGGGGCTCAGCTGGAACCTCGTGACCCAGTGGACAGGTATTCGAGTGATTTTGTGTATTGGTTGACACAATGTGTTCGGGTAGCTCCCGAGAAGAAAACTCCGCAGCCCCATTAGGATGCATGTTAAGAAACTTTAGTAAGTTCAAAGGGGATTACGGGATAAAAATGTCAAAAGACAGATTAATTACTTTCTGTCAGGAGGAGTGGCCATCATTTGGAGTGGGATGGCCGGATGTCGGTTCTTTTGATGTGAAATTGGCTAATGAAGTGTTAAGTGTGATAACAAAGGATGGTCATTGGGATCAGTATCCATATGTAGATTGCTGGGTGAGTGCTGTGATGAATCCCAGTCCCCCATGGGTACAGAAGTGTAAAGGAAAGATATGTAAGATGTTATTGGCAAAAGACACTGGGAGAAAGCCCCGAGTCCTCTCTCATTCTGGTAGTGAAGTAGATCTGACTCAAGGGTTAAGGCACAGGGATGAGGCTAGACCACCACCGGACCCAAGGTGCAGAGTAGAGGCTAGGATGCAGCCGGGCATAGACCAAATGGATCAGGAAGAGATAGCCAGCACTAGCTACTCTAAGACAGGCACAGACCAAAAGGATCAGAAAAAAACAGCCGGCACAAGCCGCTCTAAAACACCTCCCCCGTACGAGGGAAAGAATGTGACAGAACCTGACTCCTTATCCCCGACTGCCCCCGATCCTCCCCAGACCCATTGGAGTGCTCTCCAGTCTGACCAGCCCCCGCTCCAAGAACCAAGATCAACTCGAAATCAGAATCCAAACTACCAGTGTCCACTGCGGGAGGTAATGATGGGTGGAGGGGACACTGCCTTTGTTTACGTCCCCTTTAACACCTCAGATTTATTCAATTGGAAAAATCAGAATCCCTCATTCCAAGAGGATCCAGAGAAAATGCAAAATTTGTTCCGTTCGGTTGGACAGACTCATCGCCCCACCTGGGCTGATATTCAAATTATGTTACATACCCTTCTAACCCCTGAAGAGAGGCGTTTAATACAGGGAATGGCAGACCGGATAGCTGAGGAGCATTTGTCGATGGGAGAGGGAGGAAATATGCGGGACATATGCCCAATTGAGAGTCCCAATTGGGATAATTCAGCGGTTGAAAGACAGCGTAACCACACTTATTTAGGAATTATAGTGGAAGCCCTGGGTAAGGCAGTGCCACGGGTGACCAATCTTTCCAAATTGTATGAAGTCCATCAGGGAAAGGATGAATCTCCCTCGGTTTTCCTGGAGTGCTTGTTTGATGCCTTTAAGAAGTTCAGTGATTTAAACCCTGAAGCCATAGAAAATCAGCGCATGGTGAATCTGATGTTTATTGGGCAGGCGGCCCCAGATATAAGAAAAAAGCTGCAAAAGACTGAGGGGGCAGCGGGTAAACCGCTTTCAGAACTCGTAGAGATTGCGTATAAAGTTTATGGGAATCGTGATCAGGTGGCAGAGAGGAGAGAGGAAAAGCGTGGACAAAAACAGATGACAATGTTAGCAGCTGCCTTGGGCAAAAGCTCAAATATCGGTGGGGGAAGGAAGGAGAAACCTGCGGGGGGGGGGGGCAGAAGAAAGGAACAGGCTGATTTAAGCCTGATTAATGTGCATATTGCCAAGAGAAAGGTCACTGGAGGAGGGATTGCCCTAAGCTGAAAGACAAACAGAAGGAAAGTCAGCGGGGGGGGGGGCACCAGATGCGGGCAGATTCCTTGGGGGAAGATACAAGCTGAAGGAGACCGGGGTCTGAAACCACCACCCTGCGGGCTAGTGCCCGGAAAGATCCCATGGTGAGAATAAGGGTCGGTGGTAGAAACTATGAGGCTCTAGTGGATACTGGAGCGACGTTTTCTATGATTCCTGTAAAGCCCCCTTTAGCTAAAGAAAGCAGAAAGCATGTAACTGTAGAAGGCATTGAAGGAAGGCAAATTAAATTACCTGTGTGTAAGCCTCTCCTCACAAAAATTGGAAATGACACGTTGGAACATGCTTTCGTAGTTTCTCCCGCTTGTCCCGTAGCACTCCTGGGACGGGACTTACTAACAAAACTACAAGCTGAAATTTTCTTCCGTGAGGATCAAATTGTTGTGTGGCTGCCGGTAAAACAGGGCTCGAATTACCAAATGGCCCTCCGAGGAGCCAAGACTGTGTCAGAAGCCAAAGGAATTGAGATTTTAGAAAATGTTGATTCATGTGTGTGGGCGGATGGGACTCCTGCCCGGGCAAAATGCATTACTCCAGTCAAGATTCCTCTGAAGGAAGGAGAGGGTCCTGTGTGTGTGACAGTATCCTCTGAAAAAAGCCACCCGCACGGGTTTGAAGCTGCTGATTGAAAAATTCAAGCAGTATGGGTGGTTAATAGAGGGATCATCCCCCTTTAACACCCCAATTCTGGGGGTGCCCAAGGCAGATGGCACCTCCTTTAGGTTGGTGCAAGACCTGAGAGCTGTAAACAAAAAGATTTTAGTGGATCATCCTATGGTTCCAAATCCCCACACCATTCTGACCCAAGTTCCAGCAGATGCCAAGGTATTCTCAGTATTAGATTTGAAAGATGCTTTCTTCTCTATTCCGCTACACAAAGACAGTCAGAAATTGTTTGCCTTTGAATGGGAGGACCCAGATACGTATCATAAGACTCAATTGTTATGGACAGTGTTACCCCAGGGGTTTGTCTCATCCCCCCATATCTTTGGAACAGCATTGCAAAAAGACCTGGAGCATTGGAAAGGGAGACACCCTGAGGTGGTGTTGTTGCAGTATGTTGATGATTTATTAATAGCAAGTCCCGATGTGCAGATGGGAAAGAGAGCGACAGAATCCTTGCTGAATACCCTGGGAAAGAAAGGGTATAAGGTGTCACGGGAAAAGGCTCAAATTTGCCAGCCAAAGGTCACCTTTTGGGGTTATGAGATTGAGGAGGGGGTTCGGGCTCTGAGTAGAGATCGAATTCAAGCAGTACAGGATATGCCCGCTCCCAGAAAGCCCAAAGAGCTGCGAGCTTTCCTGGGACTAACCAGGTTTTGTAGACTGTGGATTCCCGATTATGGGGGAAAAGCCAAACCCCTATATGAATCCCTCACAAAGGAGGGTCTCACAAATTGGAAATGGACTAAGGAAAATCAACATGCATTTGAGTTGTTAAAAGCTGCCCTCTTGCGACCCCCAGCGTTGATGATTCCAAATGGGCGCAAGCCCTATAGACTGTATGTGCATGAGAATAAGGGGGTAGCCTCCGGGGTCTTAACTCAACCGGTAGGCCCAACTTGGAAGCCCGTGGGCTACTACTCCAAGGTCCTAGACCCGGTGGCGAAGGGGTGGCCTGCATGTTTGAGGGCTGTCGCTGCCACAGCTACTCTTGTGGAGGAGGCTCAAAAGATTGTTGTGGGAGCTGATAAGGAAATACATACCCCACATGGAGTTCCCCAGATCCTTGGAGGAGAGGGAGGAAAAATTTTAAACCCCTCCAGACAATCCAGATATGAAATCTTTCTCCTATCTAATCCAGGCCTTACCTTCAAGCACACCACTGCTTTGAACCCAGCCACCCTGATGCCAGAACCGGGACCCCCGTGCCATGATTGTTTAGAGGTATTGACTCAGACAGTACTGATTCGTCCTGACTTGGCAGATGACCCACTTGAGAACCTGGAGGAGGAATTCTTCGTAGATGATTCAAGCAGTGTAATACATGGCATGAGACACACGGGGTGTGCTGTGGTAACATTGACTGAGACTATGTGGAAAGAAAAGCTCCCTGCAAATTGGTCAGCACAAGCAGCGGAGCTCACTGCCCTGACACGCGCATTGGAATTAGGTAAAGATAAAAGAGTGAACATCTTTACAGATTCGCGATATGCTTTTGCTACTGTACATGCCCATGGATTGTTGTGGAAAGAACGTGGGTTTATCACGGCCTCTGGACAAAAGATTGCAAATGGGCCACAGATTGTAAGGCTATCGGAAGCCCTCTGGCTACCAAAAGAAGTGGCCGTGGTACACGTAAAAGCCCATGGCAAGGCTGCAGACGAGCGCCAGAAAAGGGGAAATGCAAGGGCCGATGTGGCAGCCAAAGAGGCAGCACAGACAGGAGGAGGGGTGGTGTTCCAGGGTTCGGCCCACGGGTTGCCCTTTTGCTTAGAAGACTGTAAAATACAATATGGCCCAAAATTAAATCAGCTGGCCGCAGAGCTCAAAGCCATCAAAAATCCTCAGGGATGGTGGGTTGTACCTGGAGGAAAGGTATTAGTACCCCGAGGCATCTTAGGGGATGTACTTCACCAGTTACACTGTTCCACCTATATGGGGGGCACTGCCATGGGAGATCTGTTAGTTCGTCAGATAGTGTCTCCAGGACTCTATTTTGATGCCCAGAGAGTGGCCTCTCAGTGCCCGACCTGCCAAAAGGTGAACCCAAAATCCGCAAGACCACCAGCCCCCATGGGAGGAAGACCGTGGGCGCATTATCCTGGACAAGCCTGGCAGATTGACTTCGCTGAACTTCCTAAGTCCGGTCGTTACCTTTTTCTGCTGGTATTGGTCGATCAACTGACTGGATGGGTGGAAGCGTACCCCACAAGAACAGCTACCGCATCCACGGTGACACGAGTACTACTCCACGAGATAATACCCTGATTTCTGTTGCCTGAGTCTATTGAGTCAGATCAAGGAAGTCATTTTGTGGGGAAGATAGTACAGGAAGTGTCCAAAGCTTTAGATATCACATGGAAACTCCATGCTCCATGGAGACCCCAGAGTTCAGGTCAGGTGGAGCGCATGAATAGAATGCTGAAAGCAATGTTAACAAAAATCTGTATCAAGACTCATTTGAAATGGCCGCAGGCACTCCCACTGGCTTTAACTCGTATTCGTAGCACACCACGTAGAGGGATTAAATTGTCACCTTTTGAATTAATGTTTGGTATGCCTCCCAGAGTCTTGCCAGCAGGGTGGAGGGAACAGGTTACTGTAGATTTGGGAAAATCTGAAATTTGGGAACATGTTATCGCCTTGCAGTCTGTTTTGTCTTCCCTACATAGGTTCGCTGCACCTTTCCAGAGTCTCCCGCTTGATGCACCAATCCACAACTTTAAACCGGGTGACCAGGTCCTGGTACAGAAGTGGAGAAAAGATCCTCTTGCGGAAAGGTGGGAGGGACCCTACCAGGTGCTGCTGACTACACACACAGCTGTTCGCTTGTCAAACAGCGATAAGCGGACCCATTGCTCAAGGGTGAAACCTTTTCATCAGGAGGACACCAACTCCCAGGGCGTGGTCACTCCGGAAGCTGATAACACCCGGGAACAAAAAGCCAACAAATGGAAAAGTGAACCTGCTGGAGATTTGAAATTACGCTTGCAAAGATGTGGACCCTGATCTATTTGTTGGGACTCTTGTCCTTTCTAGGTATATCGAACCCAGCAGATATATATACCTGTTGTAAGTGTTCCCAAAATCCGCATGCAACCCTTAGTAAGGCTAGCTATGAAACTTTTAAGTCTGCCATAATCAATGCCCACCTATTTCCCATTTCCTCATGTTGCTCACGTCAAGAAACTATACTAGTACTGGTATTCAGTGCTGGTACAATGGCAAGGTGTATAAAGCCAGACCCAAAACTCTGGTCTGTAATCCTTAAAGATCGGTTTTCAAGCCTCCAATCCTTTACAACTGTGAACCCCTTCCTTACTACTATCTGGAAACCTAAAGGCCCACCTACAAACACATGGGTGGGAAACACATGGGTGGCCCTTCTCAAAGATTCAGCCCAGGCTCTAACTAACCAGAGTTGTCTTTTATGTGCACTTACTCCTGTTTCTAGTGATGAGGGAGTTCCCTTCTTGCCTATCCCCCTAAATAAGACAGGTATAGTCTCAGACTGGGGCTTTAACCAACACTTCTCTCTGAGATATAATGGTTCGGGAAGGGTTATGGTGATAAAGATAAATGGGTCTATCTGTATTTCCCAAAACGGAGGTGGGTTTAAAGTGGGACGATCAAGGTGTAATGAGACATGGATTTCTAATGAAATCGCCCCTCAGAAGGGTACATGGACTTGCGCCAATGTTTCGTACCCCAAGTTTGATGATTGCAGCTGCCTATTGGGTAAGGAGTGGATTTCAGTTTGGGGCATTAGTTGCACTCACTATCGAAATGGTACCACGGTGAGTGAGAGTTCAACACAAAGAGGCTCACTAACTCTAACTTTAATGAGCTCTCGTTCCACCATCACAAATGAAGCCTGTGGGCTATGGTGGATTTGTGGGCGATGGGCATATAGACAGCTTCCCCCCAATTGGACTGGGACTTGTTATTTAGGAGCTTTGATTCCTGGTGTTTGGATAACACAGCCCACAACTCCTGGTGTTGAGACAACACAACCCAAAACTCATCGGGCCAGATGCAGTGCTGATATGTCTCTTGAGAGCATTGCTGCAGGGGGAAGCCAAAAGTGGGGTAAGGATGAGTGGCCAGTGGAGAGAATAATTCAGTACTATGGTCCAGCAACTTGGGAGCCAAATGTAGTTGGGAGAGAGCTCACATATTTGACAAATCGAATTATTAGGCTCCAGGCCGTAGTAGAAATTATTACCAATAAGACTGCCACAGCCCTGTGTCTGATTGGCAACCAGCTTACTCAACTTCGTACCACGGTACTGCAAAATCGCTTAGCTCTTGATTATTTACTTGCAAGTGAAGGAGGGGTATGTAAAAAGCTGAACTTGTCAAACTGTTGTGTTAATATCGACGATAATGGTGAGATAATCAAAGCCTTAGCAGATGAAATGGAAAAGGTTGCACATGTCCCCGTCCAAACATGGAATGGGTGGAATTTTGATTGGTTTACATCCTGGCTCCCCAATTTTGGATGGTTAAAAGGAGTTTTTCTCGTCTTGTGCCTGCTAATGTCAATGCTTTGCTTGCTCCCCTGTATTTTACCCTGTCTCATAGCCCTCATAAAACGGATAATTCAGTCAGTCTTCAACCGAGAAATGCTTGTGCATTATCAAAAATTAGCACTGGCTGAAACCTATTAAGATTAGAGTTAGAGAGCATCTTGAGGGGGGAGTTATTGCAAAAATGTCTCACCTCACTACACAAAAGGCTTCACAGCTAAGAACTGTAAACTGCAAATTGTTTCTTCTCTCCCCCACCACTGCGGGGCCGGGGGGGGGGGGGGGGGGGCTGTTAGGGGGAGAGCACAGTCCGAACAATGCTTGGTTCACGATAAGGCTGATTCCTGTGGGAACACAGATTAGTTACTGCCTGCTTTGCACATAAACTTTGTAGAAAACTGTAGCAAATCACAGATTGCCACAATGGGATCTTGTTCATGAGAGGTATAAAAATGTATCTTCGGGCGTGGCTAGGGGTCGACACGGATTTGGGCTTTGAGCTCCCTTGTCGATCTGTTTGCAAACAAATAAACTTGAGATGGATCCAGCCTGAGTGTGTATGACTCTCTCTTGAGGTATATTGGAAAAGCCTCCAGGGACACGAAACCAGCCGTTTGGGCAACAGCATGTCACTACCTCTTCTAGATTGTTTCTCAGAGCACTGCATAGAAGCATGCTGCTGCTCCTCCTCCACACATGCCAAACCAGGTACTTTGAGAGTGTGCCCCCCCAATCCCACACCACCACCTTGAGAGAGGCATGCTTGTAGTAAGTGGTGGAAAAGTGCTCCCTTGGGCTGGCTTCTCCTCCTTATGTCCAGGTTTGGCCTGTGTGGAGCAGGAGCGGGTAGACAGATTGCATTTCCTAGTGGCCCTTTTCAGAGCACCCTGAAAGCAGGGTAGACATGTCCTCACATCCTGGGTGAATGCTTTATCCAACAAGCTATTGTATAAAAGTGAGAGAGGGGATGCATTCTTCTCTTCCATACTGTGAGATGGATGACTTATATGTTAAGTGTTAACATTTTTACTATGCCACCAGCCACTCTGTGCTCCTTTATTATCAAAAGGAAGATAACAGACTGGATAGTCACAGGGGTTCAGCACACAGTAACTTCCATTGTTTTCAAGTGGAGTGACTAAAAGATAAGGCCTGTGGAACTTCTGTCTCAATCATTCAAATTATGACACAGCCTCCCATAATGGAGATGGATAGGGCAGCAATGGCTGCAGCATGTTGGTCCAATTCTGCCTAGATTTACACTTTCTGGAAATGTATATACTTGGAAGTTGCAGCAGCTATTACAAACATATGCTCCAACTCCAATCTGCATAAAACTTTTGTGTCATGGACCAAAGTAAGCAAACCTGGTTGCATTTGATGAGCTCTGGGCAATATCTGTGTCACAGGCTATCTGGAAAATGTAAACTCTGGAGTGTTAAACCATATAGGACACTGTAATGAGACAAATCATTCTCAGGGAAGTGGGATAAATGCACAACTGCTATTTCTGCTGAAATTTGCCTGGCTTTTTGTAATGTGTTCTTTCCTTTTTGTTTTTAATGGCATCATAAAAAGTTAGTCAACCCTATCTCATTGCTGCTTCCCTGCGGGGCTCATCAGTTTTCTTCACTTTATAATTACCATTGCGATATGTACCAGTGGATTCTTCACAGATAACAGAACCCAGTGTTGCTTGCTTGTTCAGGAATTGTACACAAGAACATAAGTGCCATATTGGGTTTGCCAATGGTCCTTCTAGTACAGTACCGTCTCCAACAATGGCAGGATGCCTTAGAGCAGTAGTTTTTAACCCCTAAAAAAATGAATGGAGGTGCAGATCCCTTTGAATTGTAAGTGTTGATATTCACATACTTTTGGTTGATCAGAGTCATCTGTCATGGACCCCTTAGACATAGTCTGTGGACACCCAGAGATCCACAGAGCACAGGTTGTAAAGCATTGCCTTATAGGGAGAGCATAGAACTGGATATATATTAAGTGATCTATCCACTATTTGTTATTCTCCCTAGCATCCACCATCGTTGCTTTGGAGATGCCAGATGAAACATCTTCACCCCTACTGTTCAACAGCTATTAAAAGATCACCTATGAATTTGTCTAGTTCCTTTTTGAAGCTGGCTATGCTATCTGGCTCTGCCACCTCCTGTGGCTGAGAAGTACATGTTGTATACAAAAATACTCTCTCAGTTTAAAACCTGTCTCCTACTAATTTCAGAGGGTGCCCTCTAGTTCTAGTATGCTGGGACATGGTGAATAACCCTGTTCACTTTCAGTGCCTGTAAATGTGATAACGTCACAATGTACGCATGATAAAAATGTCACTTTGCGTGGCTTAATGGCATCACACATTACATGTGGGGGTTTTAGATGAGTTTGCATCATTTCAAATTAAACTATATCCGGATATTTTTTAGACTCTTACAAACAGTTGATGGTTGTGTTTTTTTTCTTTAAAATGTCAGGCTTTGTATGCTTGCTTCTATAGATACCACTTAAATACAGTCTCACCCTATGTTTTGATTTTTCAATAATAACTTGGCAGGAAATATAAATTGTAAAAATGCTGCAGTATAGGGTTCCATAAAAAGCAAGACATTTTCTGTCAGTAACTCCACACCAATAATATTA
This sequence comes from Alligator mississippiensis, assembly GCF_030867095.1. Classification (NCBI taxonomy): domain Eukaryota; kingdom Metazoa; phylum Chordata; order Crocodylia; family Alligatoridae; genus Alligator; species Alligator mississippiensis. The sequence continues at coordinate 161,225,293 of NC_081826.1, forward strand.
GGGGGTAAACATCCGTCTTTCAGCAGTTTGGAAGTCTAAATTCTTCACTAGTTTTCAGCAAATGTCTCTGCAGATAAAACATCTTTAAAGCAATGCAAAAATAGTAATAGTAGTAAAAATAATGTCTTTTAGTATGCCTTTTAAATAATAAGGTCACACTGAATTTATCACATAAAACTAATTGATTTACATGATCATAATCCTGATATAGCTTTCACTCTACCAGTATAATATAGATTATAGGACCAGATCCAGACACACAGTCATATGCAGTTTGTGGCACCGCAAACCTTTGCAGCACCACAAGCCACATGTGTTGTACATTAAACTGTGCACCGCACTCCTAATTTGCAACTCTGGAGCAAAATTTGCTACCGGGATTTCCCGGTACCACAAAACCCCCCCAAAAAACCCTACCAAAAAAACTGTGCAAAGCATGCCAAAGTGTCGTGTGCTGGGACAAATGTGGAATTGGGAACAGGCAGCCCAGGGCTGCCTACTCCCCCATTTCTGCATGCTGAGAAACTCCCATGCTGAGGCACTCTGGGACCCAGCCAGCTGCTCCCTGGCTGGCTGAGGCATAGTGTGCCTCAAGATGGAGAAGCAGGCAGCCCTGGGGTAGCTGGTCCCCTTTCTCTGTTTGACTAGGTGCAGGGACTCTGCTGCAAAGCCCCCATGCTGGAGGTATGAGGCATGTGGAGCCCTCCACATACATTAGAGCAGAGTTCTGGAAAGTAATGTGTTGGCTTATCTCTGCTCTTTTCTATCGATTCCAGAATGACCAAATTTAGGTCAATACCGAATGCTTTTGAAAATACCATTCTCATTCTTTCTTCGTGTTTGCACACACCTAATCAAAATAATCAATTTATTATGACATGGCGCTTATGCATGGCACCTGTAATTTTCGCTGGCTTCCTAAACCATTATGGTGTATTTTCTAATTGTTTAAAATGCACAATATCAGTAGTGTAATGTGGAGTGGGTGAAAGGGCATGTGCTCTGGGAACCACCCAAGGGAAGGAGCACCAGAAGAATGGGAGAGAGAAGGGTGTTTCACCTTGGGGCTGCTGCTTGCTTCATTGTTGCCTGACTTGTTACCTGCCCCTATGACGTGTTGGCAGCATAGGCAGTATGTCATAAAGCACAAACTGTTCTGGGAATTATAATTTTATACAGTAGCAGTTGGGTTTGCTGTTGCTGAGGTGAGAACTGACACATATTGTTTGCTGTTGAATTCAATATTCTTTTTCCTCTCTTAGACATGGGTTTCAGCAGCAAAAAATGAGGTGAAAGTTTCCCCTCTGCAGCAGTAAAACTCTACTGCCAGGCTAGAAAACTATGACTGTCAGGATGCCTCACACTCCATAATGCTGACTGTCTCTCTGCTCTGTTTCTGCAAAGGTAGGAGAGGAGAGAAGTGGAGAAGAGAGGGAGGGAAGGGTGACAGACAGTTGCCCAGGGCTCATTTTTTCCATGCTATGTCTCTGCACAATATGAATAATTTTCATTAAGTTGCTTATGAAAATTGAGGTTAGCATGAACCAGGAAAGCAGATTTTTTGTAAAAATTCTGTAGTATGCTAAAGTGCTTGGCTAGATCAGCACCAAGCCTCAAGTGAAGACTGTCTTATCCTTGTCTGTGTTCTAGAACTAGCAACTCCAGGAATTTGAGATCCTGCTGAAAACTCTACTTTGACCTGCATATAGTTAATTTATACACAGGTAGCTGGAGTCATGCACTATTGCTTGGTTTATTAGCCTGTTATTATTTTAATCTCCTACAATGATGTGCACTCAAGATCCATTTCCTTATCCAGAAGCCAACCCTACTAGTATAGTATAATGATTTAGGACTTCTACCTATACAGTCTATTTTATGTCCTCCCTTCAGAAATTTCAACTCATTTGGCTTTATAAAATCTTTAAGGTATAAATAATACTTGCTATTCCCCATCTCTGCAACCTAATCTGTTCTGTAAGTATAGTTCATGCCCAGGTAGTATAGTATGCCATTGATTTTTGCCATTCTAACGTGTTTCAGTAATGCCTATTATTCCACAATCCTCTTCTACTACCAGTCGTTCTATTTCATGTATTTTTGTTTTTGGCTTTCTTGCACAATGCATGGGACCACAGGATCTTCTTCTGCACTACAGTGGTTCTTTTTTTCATAATTTAGCTCCATTGTAACTGGAGTTACATTAATATAAAACTGGAGAAATACAGTGGGAAACAGGTTTTTCATTCTTGACTGTGGCCATTTTATCTACCTAACACCCTTTATTTGCAATTTACTTTTCCAAGCTCGACCTGCATCCGCTTCCCACTTCAGTGCATAAATTCCTGATATTTTAGAAGAAGTCTCTGTCTGACCTAAATGCTATTTAGCACCTCCCAGTTTATACTCAGTTCCTGGATTTAAAATAAAGAAAAAATAATCTCTCAAAAACTTCACAATTTTCAGGATGGCTTTGGTTCATCTGGAAGCCCTCTCTTCTTCACAGTTTTCCTTCCCGCAAAAAGGTTTCCAATTACTAATACATTTAAACTCTTTCCCCTTTTCACCATCTGCTAATCTATGTATAAGCAGCTTGAAATAGAACAAAATATTGTTTTCAGTCCGTTATTTTTGTCAGCCAGAAAAAAAGAATTAAATTGTGCATGTATGTGTATTTATTTACCAAAAAAACATATTTATGTCAATCAGAAACTGTTTTTGAGTGTGTGCTGAATTTGTTGAATTGCGTCTGTTGGCAGGAAAGGAGATTTAATAATGAATGGGAAAATACTCTTTTGAAGGTTTCATTTTAGGTAGAAAAATGAACAAAAACAACAACAAAAAAGCAAATGTTTTGGACTGACCTAAATTTTATTATCCCACATTTACTTTGGCCAGTCAACTGAAAAATCAGTTTTCTAGACTGTTCTATGCTGAAGTTCTTGCCTGGGTTGGTGTTGCACTTTGAACCAGACTAGCCCTGGGCACTGACCTAGAGGGGGTGTTCTCAAGATCCCCTCTGCTCACATGTTTTGCTAAGCACTTCCCAAACCTGATGGGCAGTCTTTCATCCTCCCAATGATCTCAACTCAATAGCACCCAACTCAATAGCACTGTAAGTGTTCTGTTACTTACTTACCCTTATCACTGAATTTGGCATTGTAAACTCTCTCTTGCCCTACATTTTGGTATCAGAGACAGTAAATAAGTAGCCCTCAGGACAGAGCAGAGAGGACTTCAGTGCTGTGGAAAGAGAGAGAAACCCAGGAACCAGCAGAGGAAATGCAGTGTATAACAGGAATATAGACTATAGCCACATAAAGAGACCCTTTATTTTTTTTATATGCATTTCTCTGTACTCCATCAGTAAAACACCAAAAGAGTTCATCGTGATTAATGCTAATACAATGAAAGCTAAAAGAATTAAGAGATTAAACAGATTTATAGTGAAGTGATGCCTCATCTTTCAGTCAAATGGGTAACAAAAGTAGCAATAATTCAATTTACTTGTCAGACAGTTTCTTTTTTTTTCTTTCACAATATACTGTGCATGTATTGAAAAGGCTTGTCTTGTCCTCCTATCATTTGGCACTAATGGTGGATGTATTTCTTCTGAAAAAAAAATTATGATGGCAGAAGAATAGGTTGCATCCTGATTTCTTAGTTTAATGCACAAACAGAGGAAAGATAGAACTGAACTTCTGCTTGCAAAAGGAGCATCTTTCTAAATGCAGTGAGTCATTTAGAGAAGCAATATAGAAACAGACCCATGAAGGTTAAATCATTTTTCACATAACCGTTATCTCACTGTTTTGTGATTGAATTATTGTGCCTTCAGAAGAGCAAATACTGTAAGATTTCTAATGGTTTCACAAAGAGCAGCTGTTCATTTCCACCTCATCACAAACAAATAATTTAAAATGACTGGTTCTCTAGGCCAGGTACAGATATTGCACTTATTGTGTGGTAATCACTCAAATACACTCTACAGCCATAACTGAACAGATGATCAGGGAATGTAGAGGGCTGTAAAAAGGGCAGATCCTGCTTTGAGATAATCCAGGATGGATGTGGCATCAGACTTCAGTGCTGTAGGTTAGAGCACTGTAACAAACATCCAGGCTGACCTTGACAGGCTCAAGAAATGGGTGGATGAGAACCTTATGGTGTTTAACACTGAAAAATGCAAGGTTCTCCACCTTGGGAAGAAAAACCTGTAGCATGCTTATTGGCTTGGCAGTGCTACGCTGGTTAGCACTATGGATGAAAGGGACTTGGGGTTCATGATTGACCACAACATGAATATGAGCCTTCAATGTGATGCTGTGGCCAGTAAAGTGACCAAAATGTTGGCTTGCATCCATAGATGCTTCTCAAGCAAATCCTGGGACATCAGTCTCCTGTTGTACTCAGCCTTGGTGAGGCCACAGCTGAAGTACTGCGTCCAGTTTTGGGCTCCTCAATTCAAAAAGGATGTGGAGAAGCTTGAGAGAGTCCAGAGAGGAGCCACGTGCATGATCAGCACTCAGGAAGACAGACCTTATGATGACAGGCTGACAGCTATGGGGCTCTTTATCCTGGAAAAGCGCAGGGTCGGGGTGATCTGATGGCTACCTATAAGTTTATCAAGGGTGTTCACCAGGATCTGTGGGAATGATTGTTTACCAGAGCGCCCCAAGGGATGACAAGGTTGAACGGTTATAATCTCCAGGAAGAACTGTTTCAGGCTGGACATAAGGAAGAATTTCTTTACTGTCTGAGCCCCCAAGGTCTGGAATAGCCTGCCACTGGAGGTGGTTCAAGCACCTACACTGAATGCCTTCAAGAGAAATTTGGATGCTTATCTTGCTGGGATCTTATGACCCCAGCTGACTTCCTGCCCCTGGGGCAGGGGGCTGGACTCGATGATCTTCTGAGGTCCCTTCCAGTCCTAATGTCTATGAGATCTATGAATCTGTACTAGATCCTCTCACGACTCACATTGGGTCTCATTCCCCTGGCATTCCACAGGGCTTTGCAGCACCCTACTCACCCCCCGTATCTCACCAGAGCTTGTCTCCTCTGCCTGAGCGCTGGGCTGGCCCAGCCCCCTGGCTATCCCTCACAAGAGTCAGCAACACCTCTGTCCCTAGACCCACCCACATCCTCCCTCTGGTTACCATAGATCCATCCACACAAAGAAAACTGCTTATTGCTAAATTTCTCATATTGCATATTGTCATGGGTGCAACTGAGCAAGTCCTGAATGTGGTTCATCTCCTAATTTAGGCTCAAAGGGTGTCTTTACATGTGCCCCAGGTGTGTGTGTGTGCAGGGGAGAGGGGTGCTTTCATTAAAGCTGCTCTTGGGAGCCACTCTAATTAAAGTGCCCAAAGTGTCTCATGTATTCAGCGTCCTGCACTTCAAAATGGTGGTAGGGGAGCATTAACTAAAGCTTATTTCATGACCTTTGATTAGACACCACACAATTTACAACTATGTACACTTTATTTACAAAGGGTTAAAGAAAAGGAAACTAATTAATACGGAACTGATAAACCGTCAGACACGTATTCACACCTTCAGTCAATAATGTTGTCCATGATGATGGCCTCTGATGATGTGTGTACATGGGTAGCTTAGACTGGATGCCCAGGGAAGCAAAGCTGCTTCCATGCACCTCCTGTGGAAACGTGGGCAGGTCTTTGCTGTAATGGTCTCACATGGCAGCCCCATGGGTTGCTGTGCTGCAGGCAGGTGCTCCTTTAATGAAATTCCTGTAAAATAGCTTACCCTGCCCAGACCCTCACCCCCTGACACACCAGGAGCAGGGGCTGGGTTGGACTGGAGCTCTGGAAATCCCCTGCTCACCCCTGCTTGCCAAGCAGTCATGTTTGCCCCCTCGCTCAGGTCTGAACTCTCTCATAGAGGTCTTGCCCTGTGTGAGCAGGGCTAAAGTTCCCTAGCTCTGCCTCTCACCCAGAGCTCACGGGGAGCTGGATTAATTGCTCTGCAGTTTCCCTCCTCCCTAATGCACCTCACACTGTGCAGGAGCTTGGAGAAGAGTCTGGGCATCTCTCATAGCTCTCCTGTTCCCCCAAATGGCTGCCTCTAGAGCAGGCTTCATCTGCTCTTATCAAGTGATCTCTGGGGAACCATTTTCCCCTTCCCTGGCTGCTCGGAGAGGGCTTCATTTGCCTGCAGCACATGGTCTCCCAGGAGCCGTGCTGTCCCACCTACCTGGCTGAGTTCACCCTGAGATCTTGTTCTCTCAGGTAAGGTGATGTCATTATTCATTACACTAATATGTAGCATCGTTATTGCCCAACTTGTCCTCATGTAGCATCACCATTTTCTAACTTGTCTGGGGAAATGAATGTATGTGCACAATGTAGATTGTGAGAAGCACTTACAATGTCTGTACTCCATGCAGGATGCAGGACCAGACAGTCATGAGTCCAGCTTACAGACACAAAGTCCAAGAAACCTAGGATCATTTGTACACTTGCTTGTAAAACATCCTTAGTGCAACCTAAATTTATCTTTGTTGCACACAAGGCACATGTGACAGACTCCTGCATTCATCCATCTATTGCATTCAGATCATGGCCAGCTGCAAGTCACAGCCTTGGGGGGAGGGGGGTGTTAAGGGGTTTCTGTTTATGCAACAGACCTGGCAATGGGCCACCTCCATATCCAGTCTGCAACTCCATCATGAATCACTCCACAGATCTTATACAGAGCCCATGAGAAGCCCCAGTGCGCAGGCACAGGTCTGTGGGCTCCCAGCCCTGGCACCCAGAAAACCATTCCAGGGAGCCCCAGGGCCAGGCACCCTGCCTCTAAGACCTCAGCATGCCCCCAGTTTCAAGCAGGACCTGGGTGGCAGGGTCCAGATTGGCACTGAACTTGCATGGAGCCAACCATGTGAACCTACAAGCTGGGGAGAGCAGACAGACACCTCTGGAACCTTCAGGACCATGTGAGGCATGGCCAGGCACCTCCTTGATTGGGGATCAAGGACCCTTGAATTTTACAACCCGGGCAGGGCATGTGACATTGCCATAATCATGGGATATCTTTTGAAAGCCCATGGGAATTTCAAGATTGTGGAATTGATCTGAATAGCAGAGCCCAGGTGACACAGAAGCAGAAGCCATAAGCCTCTGAACTGAGAGTAAAAGCCACATGCTCCAAACCGCACCTTTGTGTGTCCACCGCTGCTTCCATCCACCAACCACCCTTCCAGCCTTCTACCCACCCCTTTGCAGCAACCCATGGCTACCAAGACCCCATGGGCACCACTGCAAACTATGGATGAACCTGCCCCAGTGAACACCAGCCAAACCTGGGCATAGAACTGGGACTGTAGGGAAATAATCTCATCACCATCTGGGGTAAGGAAGACATCCAGCTCTAGCTCTAGATAGGCCATAGAGTTAGAGATATCTTCAAGTGCATCACCCAGCAGATACATACATGGAGGCACAACAGAGATTGGTTGCAGTGCCTTGCCCAGGACCACATTGATGAGAGGCATTATCATCATGTGGTTGATGCTACAAAGTGGTCTGGGTGCTGGAGGCAGAGCATGCCATTCTACAAGGACCTGTACCACTTCCTCAGCAACAACAGGGCAATCAATACCTCTCAGTCTCATGGGACCATGGGCGTTCTGGATACTTTGCCGACAGGGAGCCCAGTATAGGAGGAGGTGGCACAGGAAGACCCTGGGATACCATGTTCCACACAGGGGGTGCAGCTTTGGAGCAAGTTTTGGAGCAAGTTTTGGAGCAAGTGCTATCACACACAATTTCACCCCTCCCAGAGGCACAGAACACATATCAGCCCCTGCCAGTACCAGTGCAGTGGCTGTTGCACTAGTACAACCTGCAGGAGTGGTGGCCAATTCTCCCAACACTTATGCTGATGATTCAGGCCCTGCATGAGGATACTGTGCAACCCATGATGGGAAGATTCACTCCAGCATCACGTGAATGCAATGGGAACCCATGTCCTGGGGAAAGCATGGAGCCCCCAGGGAGGGAGACAGGAGGAAAGGAAGGGGCAGCAAGGGGATCTGAAGCTGCCATAATTTCCCTCCACCTATATGGTCATAGACCTCTTTCAGGCCGTTGTGGCCAAGCGGCCCACAGAGGGATTGGGGATGGGGGAGGCGCAGGTATGCTGGGGCATAGGGAGAGGGTGAATTGCCCACTTTTCCCCCTCCCCAACCCTCCCCTGTTGAAGTCTGGAGCCCAGCCAAGGCTTGAAACCTGCCTCCCTCTCCCCCTCCCCCCCCCCCCCGCAACACACACACTCTTGGGTGCTTAAGAGAGCATGTTCCATTCAGTGGGATAATAAATCTGCATAATTGACATGTCTTACCATATCTCTCAGGGACATGCTGGAGTCCATGGGAGATTCAGTTCTAAGTGCAGATACCCTGAGCAGTTGCATGGAAGCAGCTCCCCCTCTCCCTAAAACATCCATGGAAAGGCATCAATATAGTTTATTTTACTCAGAAGGCAAAGGGTAAGCAGCAGTTTTAGCAGAGAAACCCCCCAGGTCAGGGACAGGAGATAGCATGTTTTACAACCACTGCAGAAACAAGAAAAAATCCTCCTTGTCAAACCCCCCCCAGACCTCCCTTGCAGTCCAGGAAAGGGACATATGATTGAAGGATTGCCACTTGGGAGCTGTTATCTCAGCCACTCAGCTCCTGCTGCTAGGGTGACTCCCAGGTAGTGCACCTGGACAGGTTGGCAAGTGGCCCAACAGCACTTTTCCCTCCTCCCCTCTGATCCAATCTGTGGATGAAGTCCAATGGGCACCAGCTGATTCTGATTCTCATAATGCAGACACTCACTGTGTTGACCCCTCAGGGCAAATTCCAACCCTCTTTCTGCAATCATGGTCCCATCTTGGTCCCAGATCTTCATCTCCCACCCCACATCCCAACTCCTGAAAGCTAAGCAACCCCTCCCCCTTGCCTGCAGGCTCTGTATCTGTGCATGGAAGGCCAGCTTATGGTGGCCAGCATGGTGGGTTCAGGACAGGCAGTCAAACACCTGCAGAGTGTGCATGAAAGATGTGCATGTGGGGTGCCAGTGAAATAAAGAAGAAATGTTACAAGCTCTGGTCTCAGCCTGTTAATTCAGGCCACATAGTGTGGACTCCTGGTGCCAGGAGCTATGAGACTGGCATGAGGAATAAATTGTGATATGTATGGGGGAAATGGACAGGCTGGGGGATGCTGTCACATTGCATGATGGGGGTGGGGGTGGGCTTCAGATGGCTACCTACTATTTGGAGGAGACAACTCGTGGTGGAGTGAAGCTGAGAGAGTCACAGCACCAGAACAGGGAGTTAATGCACATGGCACTCAAAGCCCTCTGGCCCTACTCATCTGGGGAGGGCTCCCAGTCCATGCAGGTGAGGAAGTAGTTGGACAGGGCTTTGCAGATTTGAGAAGCCTGCCACTGTGTGGGGCCAGGGCCACCAACATCAGTGGGGGCTCGCCCTCTCCCTCATCCCTGTGCCACATGTGCTCACAGTGCTAGGCTTGGTCCATAGTTGTGCTCCTTTTGGCAATCCAGCTGTTGCTCATAGGGCTTTATGAGCTAGGTGCACTGGGTGGCCATACGTGGGACAGCTGGCTGGTAGCTCATGGCCATGGGGGTGATTGGCATGATGAAACACTGCTGCATCTGGTCCAGGTGGTTATGGAGTCCTGCAGCATCCATTGAGACTCTCACATGGGAACCAGCAGGACCTGCTGCAACTCCTGGGTCTCCCTGCTTGAATGTGCAGGCCAGGAAATGAAGGTACATGCAAAGCATGATGATAGGTGGTTGAGGTTGTGGTGGCCTGTGCCCAGCAGCCAATCTGAGGCACAGCCAAATGGAGCCATTTGATTCCATTCAGGAATCTTTGGCAGCACAGGGAGACCATAGGGCATGCTGGGAGGTGTGCAAGAGTTCTCCCCCCACCCCACCCCACCCCACCCCACATCTGCTGGGCTCCGCCTGTGCAGGCAGGCTCCAAGGCCCACCTCACCGAAGAGCTAACGTTTGTTCTGTTTGCTCCTAACCTACACTTGAGCACTTAACTTAAAACTCAAGAGTTAAAGAGCTTCCACCTTTGGCTTCTTGAACTCCTGTCCTTAGCCCTACTCTTTGTCAGTAACAGCTTCCATTAAACAGTGGATTGTCTCATTAAAGTTGTATCTTGCAATGAATCATGTCTGACAAGGATATTTTTTATTTTCTTTATTCCCTTCCCTTTTACACAGTAATTACATTGCAAATACTTCAAGGGGCTAATGAGGAAGATCAGTGTTTCACATCTGAAAGATATGGGTAATTTATGACTTTCATTACATTTGATGCAAAGACCAAAACCTTTGCTTTTAAATTATCCCTCTTTACTCAGGCCAGATTTAATCAATTAGCTTCTGCAGATAAACTCTGTAAAATGATCATCTTAATAGTCTCAAATTAAAAAAGAGAAATCAATGAAAATAATCAGCTGGGATTGTCTTTCTTCAAGCGGCTTGCCTCTCATTGCATTTAGCTGTCAGACTTAACATGAATAAAAAACAAACAAACAACAGTTCTCTAGAACAGGACAACTTCTTATGGGAAAAATATGAATCCTGTAGTGAAGGATTATGCCTTATCTCTCTAAGTTGTGGTATGAGCACAGAATCATTAACTTCATTTCACCTCAAGGTTTGTTTAGAACTGTAGTGGGATGCTCACTGTAAATTTAGATGTTGAGTAATGGCTTCAACAGTCGAGGCTAAATAGTCCTTATTCCTTTATTGCTCCCTGTTAGAGCTCATTTTGGATCAAGAATACATTATTCATGGATGGATACACTGCTAAGCCCATCTGCAAGATCCTTATGCTGTACACATTTAAGTTTCTCCTAAGTATAATTGGGGACATTCTTAAAGACAAGGAAGTTAGCCCGCATTTCCCCTTCATTATCAGTCGCCAAGGATAACCCATCTACAGCATTTACACTTGTAGACTGTCCAGCTCAATTGAGTACTAGTCCTGACTGGGCACTCCTACACAAAATGCTTTACCATGCATTAGACTAATCTAATGTACAGTAAAGCATCACTGTCTACATGTATGCAGAATTACTGCACAGTAAATTAGGCTAATGTGCCATTTGCTAGTACCAGAAAATACAGGTACTAGATTAACAGCACATTAGCTATGGTGCAGTAGCGCACATGTAGATGCTGACCGGGGCAGTTTGCTATCTCTCCTGGACAGGTGGTGATCAGGACCAGCCCCTATACCCCCTGCCAGCCCTAAGGCTGTCACCCAGGGGAGTCTGGAGATTTCCCTGGCTGCTTCAGGGGAGCAGAGCAGGGCAAGAGCAGCCCTGGACTGGGCTGCTCCTGTCAGGTGCAGTTTGCTTCCAATGGGGATGCACATATAAACAGGTACCCCAGAGTGCTTTAATGAGCCTGAATTTTCTGCAAATAAAATTCAGGCGCATTAATTGCATGTGTAGATGTGCCCACTGGGTACTATTCTAACAAAAAGAAGTCACTATAAGTTAAGGTGAGTTTCTTGGAATTTAAGCAGGAATATAAGAAAAGAAGAGTGGGAGTGATAGAATTAAATCCAGCCAGCACACTCTAGTTGAGGAAGAGTGGATTACACTGAAAGAATAGTATGCATTGGGAATTTGTTAATAATGCTGAGAAATTTAAGACCTCTAGTTCACAAAGTTCACTAACAACTTTTCATTGCTATCAAGTTTACATATCAGGCACTCATGATGTACCAGACCATGATGAACAGTAGCTAAGATCAATAAGATGAATACATAGCGAAGAATTTCAGGAGGCACCTACCTTTAAGCAGACAATATGAAAACTTAACTTCTATGAGAGTATGTATGCTTAAATGTAGGGAGCACAGTAAATGACGGGTTAAAGACAGCTAAACTATTACCTCTTTTCCCCTAGTTTTAAAGCAAAACTTGTTGGTTACCCGACTGACTTGCTACAACAAGAGAAATAATTACATAAACAGAATGTGACTATTGTGTACAATGTAAAACACTTTATTGTGACAATGGAAGAACCAGTGTTTTCTCATTTAAGAGTGTCATAATGATAAATTGTCTGTTGCCAGGTACCAAGTAACAAAGCTACTGGATAGAATGTTATGTTTCTGCTAAATATATTACATTGAGGGAGGTGCTCATACAGAATTTATACTCTGCATAAGGTGTACTTGCAGAGTCAAATCCTGGAGTACAGCGGTCCCTCTCATACAACAAAGACAGCATTCATCAATGCAACAAATGTTTCTCTGAAGGCAACAGAGTACCCAGATGATGTATTTGAGAAGGGAAATGAAACGAAAAAGAAGGCAGAGGATGAATTATTCTTCTCAATATATGTTGCTGGTGACATCTGCTATCAGCTCAATTGACAACCAGTTTTTTGGAAGTTGATTTTTATCATTTGGCAACACCCCTTCAGTTTATGTATGCAGTATCTCTCCTGCATTCTTTTTATTAATCCAAAGAGTATTTATTCTTAACCTTTATATCCAATAATCCCTGCATACATCAACATCATTAAGAAGCTCATCTTCTCATCAGAATTCAGAACCAGGCATTGGCATGTGAAAAGCAAAATGTAAACACCCCAGCTACCTCCCTGCACTTTGCCATAGAAGCAGGTACTTAGCATTTGTACTGCAGATATGGTAGTGATATCCATGTGATATATGCCATTTATTAAGTACCTCTGCCCCATATCCCCTCTCTCAGGAAGTATTCTAACCTCCAAATCCTGTGTGACTTCAGACACTTTCATACAAACACAGAATCAATCTTGCAGAAAATATTCCATCCTTTGCCCCTCTCTTCTTAAATATAGAACCTCAACACAAATTGAATACATCTTTTTTTTTTTTTTTAACAGTTTTTTACCAGATGTACAGCTAGGTTGTAAAACTTATCAGCGTATTATTTAAATAAGCAGGTGCATAGTCAGGGTGAAATAGACCTTACTAACTCCAGCCTTAAAACCAAACATCATGTGATACTGTTGTTTACAGCTGCTGAAGGGCAGTACATAAAAGAAATATACATTTGTATAGTGTTTTCACTGGGTGCACCTACATGAGATGTTTAATACCCATTGGATTAATTGTACTGCATGTTAGTGTGGCTGAAAAAAAATGAGCCAATGAGCAGTAGATTAGTTCAATGGGCATTAAGTATCACAAAAAAAGTGTTAATTTGTGCTAATGTGTGGTAACTTTGATTATGATGCATTAAGTTAGTACCTGTTATTGCAGGTACTGAACTTAATACACCATAATTATGATGCATTAATGAACATGTAGATGTGCCCACTGAGTTTGAGTTGAATTCTGCTGTTAATAAGGTAAAGTATTAGGAGTAACTGATGGAGTTACATAGATGTAAGAGAATGAATTGAGCCTTCTGTTTTTATATTTTTAAGCTAATGCGTACAAACTGATCTCACCTTTTAGTAGAGGTGTACAACAGCCATCATTGATGACAGCTACCCATTTCACTTGAAATTTGACTAGTGTGATCATGTACTAAACAGTAAAATAGTGATTATTGATCTGGGCAGAAACAGAATGACAGCTTTCATTTTTGACCCATGCAGTCTTCTTTCTAAGCAACATTTTGAATAGATAGGGAAAAAGTATTGCTAAGTGGAATACTAATTAAAGAGGAGTTCAGGTAATGAATTCCACTCAATAGTTGATCTAGAAATCCTCCAGTGAAAAAGTAGAGTGAGAAAAATTGCACAGGAGAATATGTCATATAACAAGCTGGCTACTGTAGAAGTTGTACAGAGCTACAGATTGCTCTGGCTTTCATTGGGCACCACTACACAAGACATTTACTGCAGACCTACCTAATTAGTTCCATAGTAAATTCTCCGCATCTACACAAGCATCCCTGTTAGGCTACAGTAAACTAATTAATTCTGCCTTAGGTTAATACTTGTAACCACAAATACTACCCTATGGTGGCATTCTTTAATGCACAGCAACACATGTAGATGTTGACTGGGTTGGCTGGGCATGAGGGTGTTTCAGTATGAGGGATTCTTGCCAGCTAACCCCACACTGGAGCACTATCGTGCCCCAGCCAGACCCCCCTGCTCCCCCTGCCCCCCCCCCCCCCCAGCTGGTTTGGAGCAGCCCTGGGCCAGCTGGGGCTGCTCTGACATGGCTCAACATGCTGCAGTCCTAGGCACACATGTATATGTGGCACCTGGGAGGAATAAACTGCGGTGAGATATATGCCAGAGTTTATTGCTCTGTGCTAATAGCACACATAGATTCACCTAAAGGTCATGTCCAGACAAGCAGAAACATGTTTTTTTCCATGGAGGGCAAGTAGCAGTGGCATACCTTGTGCCCTGGCTACTTGTCCCCAAAGGAATGCCTGTGCTGTGAGCGTGGCAGGTTAACCTAGGTGGGGTAGGATAGGCTGAGGACAGCAACTGTGCTGGCTTCAGCAGCCTTACATGGTCTCCTGGGGCCTCTGGGATCTGCAGCCTTGGAGTTCCTGCAGTAGGAAGCCTGGCCAGCAGCTGGACCATGGCTCTGTCTGGCCAGGCTTTAGTTTTGGGTGGCACACACTGCTGCCATGTATACTGCGTTGCATTTTTTTGGTGTGGGATTTTTTGACCCTGGGATCTCCCCCGGAATGCCTGCATGTGCAGTATATAGTTATATACAGCATGTCTGTGCTCACCTGGACACACCCAATGTGTACTTTCCAGTTCTGATTTTCAGATGGGTTACAGGGGTGGAGGCCAAAATAGTTGGAAGTCCTATTCAAATAAGCATCCAGAAAGCTTCTAAATGTGTGTGTTCACAGCAGTTACTTTCCTGGCAGAGACCTTCTGAACTGAGCCAAAGGCCTTCAGGGCTAAAGAGCCTGAGCTGCTATAACTTGAGGGAAAGGGACAAGGTGCCCTAGCTGAAGGTTACAAGCAGCTTGTATTCTTCATGGATTGGGCATAAAGGCTGAACTGCTGCACACACTTTTAGGGGTAAATCTTAGACCACAATGTAATTGCCTTATCACAGCATTAATCCATGACGGGTGTGGATGCTACAGCATTTCCTACTCGAAGGAAATTCTGCTTCCTACCTAATCTCTTGCTTGCCACATCTTTAATGTACCAAAAATAGGAGAATTGGTTCCACCAGGAGTCAGTACTTTGCTTGGAGAAAAATGTTTGCCCTGCTAGCTTCTACGAGCCACCAAAAGAAAGGCCTGTTGGCTTGACCCTCACGGAGTCTGTATTGGGAGCTCCTCCACCCCTACACTCCTATCTCAGGCCTCCGTGTGTCTGTCCATGTCTAAGTGCTTGCTATGGCTGTGATGTTGGCTGGGTGCTAGGTTACTAAGCTTTGCTCATACTCCCCAGCTGAAGGCCCCAGATTTCATGTCAGTCTTTTATGAAAATCAAAAAATATGGGTAGCTTAGCTACCTTTCATCCACTTCCATTTTGATTCCTGTCATTTGCCATCTAATGATCTCATCCTTCAGTTCTGGCATCTTGTATCCTCCCACCAGCTTCCAGCTTACCAGGGATAGCATTCTATATCCAGCTGCTGCTCAGCATCCCTGCTGATGAACCTGCATGTCAACTATTGGGGCTGTGGGGATTACAACTGCTATGGGTTAAGGATTCCCCTGAACCCAGTTTCTGGCTGGTGGAACTTCCCTCTGCAACCAGGGCTTTCCTTGATGTGTGCCATGCTATTTGGCCCAGCAGATCCTGCCTGGTTGGCCAGAAGCACAAGTCTGGTGCTGCAGCACTTGCCGCTCCACCCATCTTTGTGGCTGCCAGGGGAAGTGTCTGCCATTATGCCAGTAAGGGGAAGGGTGCAAGTGGGGAGTTTATTTTCTCCTGCCTCACCTGCTCTGCCACATGTCTATTGACACAGCTCCAGCCAGTCTGTCCCCTGGTACTTGGTAATGATTGTTGTGGTCTGAGATGGAAAAAGTTCATCCTACATGCTGCTGCTATGGGCAGCACAACAGAAGTAGACACAGGAGCTGATTATGTATTTATGTGACTCCTGCCTTGTATTATTTCTCACATGATTAACCAGCTGTCATCATTTGGAACGGCCAGAGTCATCATGTTGTCATGTCATCATGTGGTAGGGGCTGAGACCTATCTAGAGAGAGTTTCTTAGGAAAGTGAGTACCAAATACTGACTCCAGGGTGTAGTACCTCCTCTCTAGAGTGTTGCCATATTGAGGAAATGGATTGTGAAATGTGATATATGCAAATAGTCATTGTTTTGTATAGGACAGAACATGTAGTAATACATAAGTAAAAGATTAGAATTTAGAGATGGTTCTCTATAATGTGAGTATGGGAATTGGGAGATGAGCCTTTGGGATTAGGAAAAACTGAAGGTTCCATTTTGTAGTAGTTCTCCATAGCTGCTAATAAAAGGGTTTGTCTCTTTCTCATTCAAGGACTTATGCTGTTTCTTAAAACCTAAGGAACATTATACCCTTGAAATTGGGCTAATTTCCACTTTTCACTGTGAGATTGAGAATCTGATGAAGGAGTTGTCCATTTTATTTTTCCTTTGGATTTTTGGAGTCTGAGTGATTCATAGATTTCAAGAAAGCACTTACAGTGAGAGAACTCTTGCCTGTGTTCTGTGTGTTTCCAAGACTACAGATTGGATTAAGATAAAGTAGAAAAAAAAATCTGGATCAAATATCTCAACATGTACAGTTATTCAAGAACAGCTGTTGTGATCCAAATTTCCATTTTGCAATAATCCAAGTTAATTTTTGTGTATTAACAAGTCCTAAATGACGATAGTATGTTTCTCCCCATATGCCTCTGCATACAGCATTTTTTGCCTTTTTTTAAGAATAATGACTATAAACATGTAGCTGTGATTAATGTTGCTGTAAAATAATTCTGATGTTCCAAACTCTCTGTAATTTAATTTTCAGCAAGGGAAGAAATATAAAAGCAAGCCTCTCTGCAATTAAACTCCAAAGCTTATTGTAAATCTCCAGCAACTACAGGTTATTTCTAATAACAAACATCTCTCCCCTCTTAAAAATATTGTAATAAATCTAGTTACCCTATAGTTGCCTTCATAGCTTATGTGTGAATGTTACAAGACCACACAGACATGTTAGTGTGGCATTCTTCCTAATCAGCTCTGATCATTTACAGGGCAAATTAGCTCACATGAAGTGCAATGCTAACATGACTCTCCCAGTTCTTTTAGGCTGGGGACAGACATTCAAAAAGCCTCAGCCTGAATTGATTCACGCTTTGCAGGTTAGTCTAAACTGCACAGTTTAAACTGATTAATAACTGGACAGACATTCTGCAGTGGCTCAAGCCAGAAGCTGGGGGGCGCTAGAGCATGCCTGCCAGCCACTGTCAAAGGGGAGTGAAGAGAACCCCCCTCCAAGGCTCACAGCCCTCCCTGCTGGAGTGGAGGGGGCATAGCCAAGCACCAGTCAGGGCTAGCACAACACACGGGATGCCAGCCACTAGCCTGGGGGTGGGAGGTGGGCACCTGCTACCAGACTGAGGAGTGGGGATGGGGAAAAAGTCCTTTCTCTGAAGCAAGACCTACTAGAGGGACACGCCAATTAGTTAACACACTAATCAATATGCACAGAGGCTCATTAATCCTTTACACCCCACTAATGTTCAAAGTTTGTTGGCACCGAAGTAGATTAATTCCCCTGAAAATTGGTGTACAACCCAACCCCAAAGTTAGGACACTACACAATCAAGTAAGTTGAATAAGGTATGTATATATTGAAAAACAAATCCACAATAAAACACCTGAGCAACAAATACCCAATGCAACACCTGTAACACCCTAATCATAATACACAAACTCAAGTCAACAACAATGACACAATTATTGTAAAAGAATTGAATTAGCCTACGGTCAATCAACATTTAATAGTGAACTGTAATAACAAAGGCCATTTTGCTTGCACTAGGTGGCAGGCAAGAGCACTCTCAGACAGCCTCTGAGGATTTCTGGCTTTGCCCTTCACAAGGTACTCAGCACCTCAGGAAAAAGGGAGGGGTGATACATTACCCAACTGTGGTGGAGATGAGGCAGGTCAAATGCAGGTAGGACAGCCCCTCCCATCAGATGCTCTTCCCACCTCTCAGTCTGGTCCTTCAGGTCCTAGCTCTGTGCTTACAGGTGCAGGGTTTGGATCTGCACACAAGGAACTTGCTTACCCTGTGGCAGGCCAGTAGGGGTCACTCCTGTGTTGAGCCACCCACCTCACTGTGCCTGACCACCTTCCAGGCTCCGAGTACCTCCCTGGGGGCGCCTCACGTCTGGCCGACCCCCTTCCTGGAGTATACCTGCATCCCTGGATGGTGGCAGCTCTATCCCAGGCTATCCCACCTCCAGAGGGACTCTCCATCTGCCTCTGGATCATACTCGTGAGTAAGCTACCTGAGATCTAACTACATATATAGCTTGCAATAACTCAGATGCGTGATCAAAGGCTACTCCAGCCACCCTGTTCTCTCTATGGGATTTCTCTGATACTACTCAACTCTGTACCCTATTTCAACCCTACTTCTTGTAATGAATAAATTTCTCCTTTGTACCTAGCGTGGGAGACTTATTGGGAGTGGGTCTAGATTATGTCTTGGGGTCCCCTTGGTTCAGCTGACTAAGGAAGACCACTACTTGTGCTTCTGACTGAGGGAACCATGCCAAGTTCTTGAAGTGAGTTAAGTATTCTTGAGGGCTACTAGGCCCGTGTTTCCCAGAGGGTGCCATGCCAGAATCAAACCCATCCCTGGGTGGTGACAGCTCTACCCCCAGGCTAGCAGGTATGCTCCAGGAAGGGGGTTGGATAGACATGAGGTGCCCCCAGGGAGGCACTCGGAGCCTGGAAGGTGGTCGGGCACAGTGAGTTAGACGGCTCAGCACAGGAGCACCCCCTACCAGCCTGCTACAACCTCTCTTCCCCCTGCTCTGGGACACACTGTAGAATTAACCCCCTCCCTGCCTGGCTGCAGGCAAGCCTCAGAGACTGCAGCCAAACACCCAACTGCAGTCCCCAGGGTTTGCCAGCAGAAGTGGGAAGAGGGGATGGAGGAAGGAATTTGCCTCAGGGGCCATGGCAGGCCAGAGTCTGGCCACACCCTGCCCCTGCTCTGTCTAGAGAGCAGAACGGAGGAGCCAGCCCAGCTCACTGGAGCAGAGCTCTGCTCAGTCCCGAGAGCATGCTGGGATGCTGGGCGAGTCTGATTTAACTTAAACCAGCAAGGGGTCTAGGACAGACATTGCATAAACTGGTTTGAGCCAAATCAGTTAAGTCTGATACTACATTCAACCAGGTTTATCTCAAACTGTTTTCAGCCATTTTCAAACTGATTTATGTGCACTGAATGTCTGTTCTATTACAGGTTCAAACCAGTTTCTGATCACTTAAACCAGTTTATGTGTAATGTCTGTCCCTAGCCTTACAGCACTGCATTGTCTTGGGTAGGCAAACTCAGTCAGGGGTCCAGACAATCAGTGTGTATGAATCAGCACAGCTATATGGAAATTGGCTGAGTATTGATGATTTACACCATGTAATGATCTGGCTTGGGACTTATATAACAAAACCTCACAAATCTTCTTACTGAGGACAACACAAACATACTCCACAATTTCTCCAACAAATAAATCATCTTCAAAATGCACAGACATGCTGAAGTCATACATACAATACTCTCGTACATCTTTAAAACTGCCTTGTTTGCTGTGGAAACCTTACCTATTAAATACTCATTTAACCCATCCTGTGTATCCATTGCACATAAGAAGGAAAGAATCCAGTTTTTGACTGCAGATCATATTAGGATAAGAATGGTTAATCCTATTGTATTATGGAATAACAAATGGGTCTTTAATGAGTCATGGCATGCAGGTATATAAGATAAGTATGTAGGAATCCAGAATTTAAGAGTAAAACAAGCTCTCTATGCACTTTTATTTGATCTTAATTTATATAGGTAGTCAGAAATGAATTAGGACATGTTTCCATTGGTCTAATTTAGTTTTTTGATAGTTTGGTAGGATCGTAAAATAAAAGGAAGCAAGATAAGGATATAAAAAAAAGAAAGAACTACAATTCCTGTTCTAGTCCACGCAGTTCTAATTTTATCAATCTGCAGCACCTGGTCATAAGAAAATACGGGCTTTGTTGTAAAGGTGGTAAAGTTAAATGGAGGTTAGGAAGCAGGCTTCACAATGAATGTGTGGCAGCCAGAAACCATTTTTAATGGATTGCAGAGGTGCTTTAAAATGCTGATAATTAATTACCCAGTTGCATAGTTATATACTCTCTTCAGTTCCTGTATCTTCTACCTGTTCTGTAGACAATCCTTTGATTCCTGATCAGTCCCAAGTGTCCTAGTTACACTGTACTCTGTTTGGGTCCCCCCCCCCGCCGCCGCCTCCCCCTTTAGTCTATGAATCCTTTACCCATGTTGTATTATATCAAGAGGTGCAACCAGTGCTGTATATTATGAACACAAGTCCTAACCCTTCTTCTATAGGCACCGTTCTAATCAAGGGTAAGGGGAGGGCAGAAAAGAATCAGGAATTTAGAAGCCAATACATGGCCTAGTGCCAAGATATTCAGGGCTCCACAGGGCTTCCTACCCAGCACCTCTTCCTGGTGGAATCAGCAGAAGCACTGGCAATTGATCACAGCATAAAGGCCGGGGGCTGGATTTACAGCTACACTGCATGTTGATGGAGTTCTGTAGCTTGTGGGGAATTGCTCCCCTCTTGAGTTTTCCATGTCCATCTCAGTGATTCAGACTGATATCTAGGAAAAGCATTTTCCCCTTATGTACTTTTTATTTGGAGAATAATTGGCAATAGAACTCCTTGCATCAAAGAAGCATTTTACTTTCCAGCTTTTATATTATTATCAGAATACTCAGAAGACATGGCTATATATCTATTTTCATGCCGTTCTCATAACCAGGGACTAAGCTATTCAAAATCAGAACAAGATGCCATTAAACATTCAGTAAGTGAAGACAATGTAGACCTGTTTTTACTTTTTGTTCTCTTTATTCTTTACTTGTGGCAAGCATCACAAACCAGCAGGGAAGGGAGTCTGAGCCTGCAGAAGGCAGCCTGCCCTGTGCACAGATCTGGGGGACATGTGCACCCCATGCCTCCCCCAGGAGTGCACGAAGCAGTGGGGACCCAGACTCCCCCTGCCCCCCACATGAGCCACCTGCAGCTCCATCCTGCTCCCCGCCCAGGCCTGCCACCATGCATTTCAGCCTCGGGCCACAAGCCTCATACACACTGCCTGCGTTGGCCAGCAGCCCCAGCCTTGCGCAACTCCCTCCCTCCCTCCCTCCCTCACTATGGGGACCTCACTGCCCCGCC
Organism: Alligator mississippiensis; assembly: GCF_030867095.1. NCBI lineage: Eukaryota > Metazoa > Chordata > Crocodylia > Alligatoridae > Alligator > Alligator mississippiensis. The sequence goes on from NC_081826.1 coordinate 161,246,755, forward strand.
CCACCAGACTTACCTGTGGGGAGCTGCTCTCCTGGCAGCTATGTGCATGTGTATGTGCACACATGCATGTGGTGCCCCTGATGGTGGCCCTTCTCCCATTCCCCCCAGCCCCTCGCAGGCTGGAACTCTGCCAGCCTGCAAGGGAAAACCCACTCTTTCCTACATTTTTTTTTTCCTTTAAGGGAGGTAATCCAGGTTTTTCTCCTTGACATGAGAAAATCTGGGCATGGTAAACAGAAAACCTGGATCCATGCTGATTATACAGCCATAGTCTAGTACTTATATATGAGAGCTCCAAGAAATATCTATTTATTTGCACAAATTAGAACAGCCTCAAAAGCTGAGATTGAAAAATACCCACATTGGGATAGATAATAGTCAGTCATTACAGCACTGTTCTGACACGCTGGAATGGTAGGGAGGATGGACTGTCCCACAGGAGTGCGGGATGCTCTGCAGTGTGCTTGGCAGCAGACCCAGTCCACTTCTGGGTTCACCGCCAAGCATGCGGGGGGCCCCCTGCACTCCTTGCGGATGCTTCATCCACTCCAGTATCGCAGCGTTCACGAGCCACACCTGGTACCTTGTGGTATGTAGAAAAAACATTTAAAGCTGTGTCTATGGCCGAATCGCTGAGTCTCCGAAACAGTATCAAATCTTCAGATTCAGCTGAATCAAATCGAGCACAGTGATCCAAATCAATTAATCGAATCACTGTCCCCAATTCCGGCCAAATCTGAATCCAAATTGAATAGAGCCTATTCCGCACACCCCTGTTTGCTCCCTAGTTACTGGATCTTCCTATAAAAATTAATAAAGACCTCCCAGCATGCAGGAGTGACAGAACTAAGGATTTCTGTCTGTCAGTTTTCAATTCCTTGTCATGATCAATAACAACCTCAAGGCCAGAACTCTCATTTAGCTCATTCTTCAGTCATTTCTGCACTGTGAATTCTCCCCTGTCTCCCAAACACACTTATTACCTTCCTACTTCTATCCAGGTTAACTGCAGCTACTAAAATCTGTTCTTACCACCCTCCCCTCCCCACCTTCCCCAGTATGGTCATGCTAATTCTTCTATGAATTAATTTTAGGTTGACTGGAAAAAGGATCTCTTTTTATTCTTATAGAACTGTCAGCAAACAACAATTTGTTACACATCCTAGCTTAATACAGAATCTGAGTCATATATTTAAAAAAATTCTGCTCCCATTTAAGAAGCTAAATAAGGAAATGGACAGTTTTTAAGAAGCATGAATATGCCAATATGCTGATGTTTTTTAAAAATATGCTCACTGATTTTAATGTAGAACCGGCAGACATTATATGCAGGAATAAAATTCTATAATATGTAGCTTTGTTAACATTTTCTGTGTGTGTGTGTGTGTGTGCGCGCGCACACATATGCATCTGTATTTCTGATGGTAAGACTCTATATCAAATCATCCTTTCATAATGACTTTTCAAAATAAAATAGCTCATATCATATTTCTATAGGACTTCATGTCTCCACAAAATGAAGGTATTCTGAAATAGAATATATGTTATATAGGAAACTTTAGAGATTTGAGAAACGTGTCTTGAAATTTAAAGTCTGAATATCAAACAAAATGAAAAAAGATAGAAGTTTCAAATCAGAAAAAAATATTTTTTTATTTAAAACAACATTTTAGAACAATGTTTTGTATTTTAAAAGCTTTGCAAAGAAAAAAAAGGAAAATAATTTTAGGCTTTTCCATTTGAAACTTCCCAACTTATTTTCCACTGTGAAACATGAAATACACTTAAAATATCAAAATATTCCGTAAAAGGAAAAACAAAAACTATTTTGGTGCAAAAGTAAATGTGAACACTTTCAAAAATCTGTTCTCAGGTATAAATAATTAGACTTTCTGATAATTAAGGCCACTGGGTAACTCTGCTTTTCTTTTAATTTTTTGGATATTTTTGCTTGCCACTTGCTTTTCTTTTTCCCCCAGAGAAGGATTACATATTTTTAGAGAAAAAGTGAAGAGTTTTTGAGACTAGAATGCTTATGTGCTTTATTAGATTTTTTTTCCCTCTGAATTTCATTAGTATTTGACTAAGCTCATAAGCTTGAAGAACTTTCAGAGGAATCATTCAAGGAAAAAGGGAAGTGCCACCTACATCTAATACTTCCCTAGATCACAGCTCTGGTAAAAAACAAAAACAAAACTGATAGTTATTTTGGCTGAAATGCAATACATATTTTAATTAAATTGCCTTTTCTCTTTTGCTGCATGTGCATGTTTTTATTCCACTATAATCACTGTCATAACCCAAATATATATATATTTCATTGGGACTGGGTATTTAATTTAATTTTATTAAATCAAAATGAGAGGGAGAAAGAGGGAGAGCTTTCTATCAGTATTGCATAGATGGGAAACTGTGAAAACTATCTTGGAGAGTTGCTATAATGAAATTCAGGACAGTGATGCAGGCATTATCTTTTCCCATGACAAACACAAGTTAAGTAAATGTCACTAGAGATAAGAGTTCCTGTTTCTAATAAGACATTTGTCAGGAGATTCCCACACCATCTGTGATGCATAATACTTAATATGACTTACAATCTGGCATGGGAACATTGGAGAAAACTCCTTCCTCAGCCAGCAGGTTCTTGTGAAGATTTCCATGAAGTGAACTTATTTTTATTGAACAATATATTGTATGACTGAAAATTGTTGTAGACATATTTTAAGAATAAAGAAATGGTGCTAAAGAAATACTCCTACTTCTTTCTCCCCATAATATGCTATCATTAAATTATTTTAGTTTCAGTTCTGAACCAAGCAGAATTGGCCAGTGCAATAGAGAATGCATCATCCTGAAACAGTTGTTGGTTTACTCCATTGTGGAGTTTTGGCCAACATTCTCAAACCTGGATGGCTAGATGTAGTTTCTAAACTCAAATGTAGACACTGAAATAAAAGTGCCTTCCTTTCCTGAAGTTCTAAAAACCTACAAATCACTCTTACTCTTGATTTGAGCCACTGGGTCTGAGCATTTCTAAAAAATGCATCACATTGGAGATGCCTACAAAGCACTAGGAGCCAGATTTTCAAGAGTTTAGCTGCCATTCAAGCACATAAAGAAATAGACAGTTTTGAAAAGTGAAGCAAAACCATCCTGTCCTACTATTCTTAACTGGAGCAAATGGGTGTTAACCACTTTTGAAATATCTGTTCCCTTTTAGGTTGTTTAAATGGGAGTTTTTGGGTGCTGAGACCTTTTGAGAATACAGGATTAGGCAACACTCATGCTTTTGAATACCTCACTTACGAAACCTTACAGGATCTTACTTTTTCAAAGGCTGGGTACACAAAATTTTTAGAATATTTTGACTGATATTTTTATTCACCAGTATTCTAGTCACAGGCACTGAGATGTGATTTCTGGAAACTGGGCCTTAGTATTAGACAGGCTCTATCACACAAATTGCAACATGTGGAGTGCACCGAAGTACTATCAAAGTCAATGAAACTCTGTGCAGGTGTAGTAGTAGTTTTCCTGCTTATTGAGTATATCTACATATGCATTGATCTGAGAACAGTTTACCGGCAAGTAAACTACTTGCGAGTAAATGCTCCCAGGTAGGAGTCTACACATGCAGGGACGTGGGAGAAAATATGCTGCTCTTAGCACCAAACTGGTGCTACTTCATGCAGCCCTGCAATGGGCCCCTGCTGCCACCAGGGGGAAGCTCTAGACTCCTGTTGCAGCTGCCAGCAGCTGGCAGCCATCTTGAAAAGCCAGTCTTACTCTCTTCTCCTTGGCTACCTACTTCCCTGACTAGAAGCAACATACACAGTGCAGGGGCAGAACATGGCAGCTCTCTCCTTGTCAGCTCTCTCTGTCTCCCCACACTATGGCTGCTCCAGTCCTTGCCCCTGGCAGTGACAACCTGCACCCCAGGTTCCTGCTGGCCACTGCACTGGCCCTGCTGGCCCAACATGCCAGCCACTGGGCCCTCCTAGCTACCCCATGTGGAGTGACCACCCGCCTAGCCCCACCATGTTGTCCCAGGGCTGCCACCATCATGCAGATGCTGCCTGGAGCCCTGTCCACCTGGCCAGAACCTGGCTGGGATGTCAATAACATGCTACTGGATGCCACCACTGGGGTCACCCTTGCCTTAGCCCTTCTAGGCCTCCAGCCCCACTGCCTCTGGGCCTGCCAGGCTAGCCAGGGCTGGTGGCTGCACATTGTCCAGCACACCTGGGATGATGAGCAGTGCCTGGAGGCATTAAGGATGAACTGAGACACCTTCTGAGACCTCCTAGAGCAGCTCTGGCACAGCTGGAATGGCAGGACACCACCATGTGGCTGCCCCTCCCCATGGACACCTGGACTGCCCTTACCCTGCTCAAGCTGGCCATGCCCACCAGCTTCCTCTATATGGGCCATCTCTTTGGTGTGGGCAAGGCCACCATCAGAGAGGCCATTCTGAAGGTGTGCAGTGCCCTCCAGGATGTGATCAGGCACAGAGTGCTCTAGGTGTAAGGCACTGTGGTGGGGGCGGGGGGAGTTCTGTGCTGTGGGATTCCTCCAGTTCACTGGGGTCCTAGACAGGACCCACATCCCCATCATCTGCCCACCCCATGGTGACTGGCTATACTACAGCTGGAAGGGATTTTACTCCCTGATGCTCCAGGCTGTTGTGGACCACCATGGTGTCTTCATGCATGTGAGTGCCAGCTGGGCAGACAGTCCCTGTGACACCCACATGTTTTGAAACTCTGCTCTGCTAGGCCTGGTGCAGAGCAGCTGCTTCACACCAGAGGTGCTGGACCTACAGCTGGGTGCTATAGTGATCCAACCCCTCTTCACTGGGGACCCCACGTACCCGTCCCTGCTCTGGCTCATGCGGTCATATACTGGCCAGATGGACCTCCCACTAGGCCCACTTTAACCATTGCCTGGGCCAGAACCATGCCCTGGTGGAGTGCACCTTTAACCACCTCAAGGGACACTGGTGCACCATTTCCGTCTGCCTTGAGTTCGCCAAGGACAACTTCCCCCAGATCACTGTCACAACCTATGTGCTGCATGACATCTGTTAGGTCAAGAGGGAGCACTTCCATGAGGCCTGGGCAGAAGAGATGCAGTGCATGGAGGATTCCTAGCAGTGGGAGCACCACCTGTAGCAGCAGCTACAGCAGCAAGCAAGCCCCCAGGTGTGCTGCACACCTGCCACCAGGGACCAGGGCACTGGGTACAAGAGGCACTGGCTGACCATCTCCTGCACTCTCCACTGTAGCCATCCTGGAACCACCACTCATTGCCCCCCCAACCCTTTCTGCCCACCCCCATCACCATGCTTACTGCAGACAGGTCTCAGAAGAACAAGTTTGTATTCTTCTCGCATCAAACACTTCCTCCCTCCCTCCCTCCCTCCCTCCCTCCCCAACAAATAAAGCCCCTCCTAGCCCCCTACAACAACAGAGCCCCTCCACCATGCACGCCACCCACCAACATTAAAATACCCTCTCCTCTGTGCAAACTATTTGCAAAGTGCTTTATGTGCTGTCCCAGGGTGGGGGCAGTGGGGTGGGGATGCATATGGCGCAGAGCCTGGGGACAGGTGGTCAGCACCCCAGCCTCTGGCTGTTCCTCCATGGCTATGTACACTGTGGCTAGCCTGGTGGGCAGGCGCCTTCCCCAGGGGTGATGGCAGCTGGTGGTGGGTGGCCACCCCTTCAGCAGCCAGTGCTCAGGGCCAGAAGGGCCAGCATGTCATCCTGGACCCACTACAGGCAGCTCCAGCTCCATGTCCATGTGGAACTTGGGTGAGTGGCAGGCCTGGGCCCAGGCTGGGGGGCTGGATGCCTGGGGACCTGGGGCAGGGGCCAGGCCAGGGACTCCTGGCTACTGGAGGTACTGCAGGGCCTCCTTTCAGGCCCATGGCAGGAGGCTGCTGCTGGGTGGTGGGTGGCTGTCAGGGGGCAGGTGAAGCTAGGGTTGCGGGGCTGGGCAGCAGTTGGCACAAAGGTAATCACCAGTGTCAGAATGATGTCTAGCACCCAGTGGTTATCGTCCATGGCAAACTTACAGACTTGGTGCTGCTACGTTAGCTAGTACCACATCTGAAAGGGACCTGGGGGTCATAATTGACTATAAAATGAATATGAGCCATCAGTGTGATGCTACAGTTAGCAGGGCAATCAATACGCTGGCATGTATCAACCAATACATCTAAAGCAAAGTTATAGAAGTTATTCTCCCACTCTACTCAGTATTTGTGAGGCTGCAGCTGGAATACTGCATCCAGTTATTGATGCCACACTTCAGGAAGGATGTGGAGAAGCTTGAGAGAATCAGAGAACAGGCACTTGTATGATTAGAGGCCTGAAGAACAAACCATACAAGGAGTCTTTCCTGCCCAGAGCAGGGAGCTTGACCCAATGATTTCACGAATTCTCTTTCAGCCCTAAACTTCTGGGAATCTGTGAATTTGTGGCCTGCACTGCTCTGGCCAAGATCACATTCTGCTCCCACAGCATCTCTACCCACTTGATCTCCAGGGCCAGAAGCTGCACCTGGAACTCCTGGTCTGCTTCATCCCACATATCATTGCGGGCATCATCCTCTGCCCACCAGGCCTGTGTATCCACTAGCTGGTCCTCTGATGCTGTCCCCAGCTGGTCCACAAGGACAGTGTGATCCTGGATCTACCTCTGGTGCAGATGGCACATCCTCAAGGCCCTGGCTGTAGGCAGCAGCGACCCTGATGCCCCATCCTGGCTGCCAAGTGTGTCGTCTCTCCCTTGTGCAGTGGAAGACCTGCAGAGCCATGTGAAATAAGCTGTTTGTGAGAGTTTTGCAACATTTCTAAGATGTTCTGTACCAGGGGCCACATGCTGCCTAGCTTCATATCGGGGATCAGGTCTACATGGGTGCCCAGGTCCACACTTGCTGCCTGGAGGCAGACAGGCAGCTGGGTTTTGACAACAGGAAGCCTGCCTCCCCCACCCTGTTTCCAGGCTGGGACAGGCCAGGCTCCTGGCAGCACCTGTTGCCACAGCTTCAGACTCCATTGCCCACCCACCCTGGCAGGCCAGCTGTGCTCCTGTGCTGCTTCCCAGCCCATGGCCCCCAGGCTTGCATTTCCTGCACTCCCTTCAGGGGGCCTCTCTAGGCATGCACCCCAGGACCAGCCCCCTACCATGCCAGCATCGTGTCCCCAGCATGTCCTCGCTGCATGTGTTCCAGGCACTGCAGAAGGATCTGTTTGCATGAACTGAGGGGTTCCTGACCCACTATGCCCTGCTGCTGCTGATCACCATGGTGTCCCAGGCACACCTGCACACTTGCATGGGACCCTGAGCTTCAACAGTCCAGCGAACAAACCCAGGCTGTCCCACAGCCTCCGCTGTTGCCTGGAGGACCACCTGTGGCTGTGCTACATGTCCCTGTCCCTTGCAGCCTAGGAGGACACCACCAGCAGCATTGAAACATTCCTCAGCGTATGAGAGGCACATGCCTGCCTAGCTGCAGGGGCATGGGCTACTCAGTAGAGTTTTTCACTGTCTCCTGCCTCCCTGCAAGCTGTGTGTATGCAGCGGGGTGTGGGGGGAGGACCCAGGGCCAGTGAAGTGCAGGTGAGCCAGGTGGGGAGAGGGGAGGGGCAGGGGCTGGTGTGGGGAAGGCTCTCCCCACAGTGTGGGGCTTATCATGTGGCTGGGGATGGCAGCTCTGCTCAGTGCTGGCTGGTGGCAATGAAAGGTGGCTCCAGGCAGTGTCCTCAGATGGTAGGGCATGTTGTGTAGGATCATGGTTCCTCCCCCGCCCCGCCCTGGAGAGGATATGGTGCTGCTGGTGGCTGGTGGTGACATGGCCACCCATGCCTCATGGCTGGGGCTGTGGAGCTGTTGGGGTGCTGGCCTGGGCTCTTCAAACTGCTGGAGAGCCTTCCCCTGGTGGCATGTCACAATGGGTGCCAGACCAGCGGGGGGTCTCGGGCAGGCTGCTCATGCTGCTGTACACAGCATGGCTGTAGCCTAGGTCCTGGGGTGTGAGGATGGCTGTCGGTTGCTACATAAAGGGCATGGACTTGTGGGCACTCCCTAACCAAATGTTATTGTCGGTCACAGTGATCCACTGTACCTGCAAGGTCTTGACATTTATGTGGCACTGCTGTGCCAATTGGTCATGCCTGTGGTCCTGCATCTGGTGTGACAATCCCTCAAAGACATGAGCAGTGGAGCACCCACCCCGTGTGAACTGGTGCTGCACCTCCACCTCGCTCCACAGTGCCACAAGGTCACCAATCTCCTCCATGGACCATTTGGGGCCCTGGGTGGCGGGCATAGGCGTGAGCAAGGATGACTCCATTGTGGGTCCCACACCAGCTCTCTGGGCCTCTGCATGACTGTTCCTGTGCTACTGGACCTGGGCAGCTATCTGCAGCAGCCAGTTTAAGGGTATGGCATGGGACTGACAACTGTGCAGTGAGGCAATGCCCTATAGCATATGTGTTGGCTACAATGGACCAAATGATGGGATCATAAAAAATTCTAGTTTATTGGACAGGATGTGAAGTTGCCAATAAAATCATAAATGCAAACTTTTAGTTATGAGTGGTACTGGTCACTGTGTACTTTAGCACATACACACACACATGCACTCACTCATTCAAACCCATGTAGTATAGTGTATAGTAGCTACTGTAATGATTGTGGTAGCACTGCTGTCAGTATATCTACCCATCTGAGACCTTGGAGTCTGCTATGGTCAGCTTCCTTCAAGGTGATGTCTTCTTCAGAAGGGGGTCACCTGCTTGTCCTTCTGTCTTGGTAGGTCAGGTGCTGGATGAGAGGGCGCCACTGAGGGTCACGCTTCAGTGCCTTTTATCCCTTTCTGACAGACTTGTGTAATCCCCCAGCATCATCTTGGCTACCCAATCCAGAAGTTGCTGTCCCGCGTGGGTCTTGAATAGTACCTGACATGTGGTGTTAATCATAGGGGTCTCTGCCTGCTGGTACCTGAAGTTTTGGGAGTCCACCCTTGACTTATTGACTTAATGGCTGTATTGTCATGGGTTACAGGAATAGTCCATAGGTTGAGTGCTCAGTTCCAGGAATCAGTTCTTTAGCTTGATTAGCTTAAAAAGGAGTTCCTTTGACTAGGCTAGTGTCTACTGATGATTACCATTCACTTACATTCACTCAACAGATTTTATCACTTTACAATTACAATTTCAATGCGGCTTTAACAATGGTCCAGGGTGTAACTTAACTCTACAGGGAGTACATTCCTTAAGAGTTTAAAAGTATAAAATATAAAATACAAAATGCTATGGTAAAGACGAGGCAGACAAGGTTCCTTGGGTGAATTTGATATCTTTTATTAGACCAACCTAAATGGTTGGAGAATAGTTATTAAGCAACCTAAACCCCTGCAGCATGGTAAAGACGAGACAGATGAAATATGAAAATGCACTGTGAGAAATATATGAAAATGCATTGTGAGGTAGCGAGGGTCAAAGGCTACTGGGGACAGTAAGTGAGTTGGGTTAGCACAGGATATATTTACAGTCTTTGCAGTGGATATTTTAGTTCTTTTGTTTTCTTTAGTGACATTGATATGTAGATGTAGTTTCTAGGTTTCTCCTACAGAAAGTCACTTCAGCTTTCTGGCTTGCTCTGAGTCTTGCCACACCCATGCAATGTGTGTGCTAGGTCTGCCAATACTTAGAATGAAAAGAAATGCACAAAATGTGGTAGGGGGTGCAGGCAAGAAGGGGCTTCTGTTATATCCATGTCCAGAAGGGAAATGTACAAAGGTGGCTTTCTGCTACACCTGCAGGCTCTGGACAGGCTGCTTGGGGTGGGTTGTGGGCAGGTGGAGCTGGCTCTGGCAGCCAGAAGCTGCCTGTAGCTGGGCCTGGGTGCTGGCAGGCCTGCCAGAAACCTGCAGCACCCTGCAAGCCTGGATGTTGTGGGCCTGGATCCTACTTGACACTGCAGTGCCAAGCAACGGCACCAGGGTGAAGGCAGGCTGGCACAGGGGCCGGGGGGGGGGGGGGAGGGGGGGGGAGACTCAGGCTCCCTTCGTATGTGCCCCAGGGCTCAAAATGCCTGAAGGCTTGTAAGAGCCTGAGTCAGGGGCTGCCACAGAGGAAGCCCAGTCCTGGGGCAGAAGATAATCCCAGCCTGGAGCCCTAGGGCTAGCCTTAGGCTGGTCCCCTCATGGCAGGGCTCACTGGGAGGAATTTGCTCCCAGGTCGCATCTACATCTATGTTACTGCATAGTAACTAAATGTGATAGCATATTTACTCACGATTAGCATCATTTACTGCACAGAAAGCATGTGCATGTGTAGATGCACATGTAGATGTGCACTTACTGTGTAGCAAACTATTCTACTGCACAGTAAAGCGTCTCATATAGAGGCATCCCTTGTAAGTCACTGAATTAGTGCCTTTCAAGTGAGACAGTGGAATCATAGCCTTTGACTAAATTTTTTTCAGCTTATAGATTTAGGCCAGGCTGCCAATTTGAGCTGTTACATGTTTCCTAAATGTTCTTTTTCCAGGGACACAGGACTTGGTGGAAACATCCACTGAATGTATTGCTTGTCTTGCATGAGTGGTTGAGGGCAGGCAGAGAAAGGAACAAAGTGATTAGGAATGTAGGATGAAGCTGTATGTTGTCAAATTGGGCAAACACAGAAGCCGACAAAGCTTAAAATTTACTTGGCAGCTAAAAATGGAGATCAGTGAGAACAGCATAAAAGAGATATTTTTAATAACTTCAAGTGTGCAAATTACAGCTAATAGTTATAAAAATGGAAGCCTAAAATTAGACTCCTAAATCTCTCATTGGGTGTCTAAACAAGTGGCCTGATTTTCAGAAGTGCTCAGCAAGAAACCATACATTTTCCTAAGAAATCAATGGTGGTTGTGGCTGAATGCACAGCTGTTTTTGAAAATCCAGCCACTTACAGAAGGAAGGATGTATTTTAGTCAAACACAAGATATTTTAGGGCTCAGTGCTCATGCAACTGGATATGAAATTGTATGGCCTGTATGTATAGGAAATCAGACTCACATATTTGATAGTTCCATTTATTGACCTAAATTTACCCCCTTTCACACCCCCATTATTGTAAATGTCAGCCTAGATACCTTGCCATGCGTCCAATGAAACATGCTGGACTAGATTCTACAAGGCATTTACATGAAAGAAAAGTACAAAAAGTCCTCTCTCTGTTGTGTGACCTGCTTAAATTCCAGACAGAGTGCCCCACATACATTTTTGCCCCCGCACTACAGAGGAAGTAGCATGAAAGCAGGAGGGAGAAAGCCACACCTTACTCTTGTCTAAGTGCAGCCTCTACCCTCTAAGGAGGGATACTTCCCTTAAACACCTTTTACCATGGGGTGGAACTAGACAGAAATATATAACTGTTTTATATAGTTTTAATAATATATTTGACTGAGCCAGACTACGCTTGTCTGACAGGTGCTATGTTGTGGAAATCATTCGAAAGCTGAGATAAGCAGGTCTTTTCTGGTCTAGGATTTTGACTGAGCGCATATAAGATTCAAGGATGAGATTTAGGGAACTGCAGCATTCTCAGATGTTCAAATATTTGTAGTGAATACTGCATCTTATTAAAATGAATCTGGAATTTCTACATTCTTTCAGTTATAACATTGCATAAATATTTAGAAGAGTTTTGCAACAAATACAGACTTATTTTTTTCAAACTTTTCATAAGAAAGAATAAGCGTATCCAATTTACCCCAAATGTAAACAATAAATAAATAAAATAAAAAAATACCGCCTGTGGCTAAACACTAGACATGGGAGATGTAAGGAACTATTTTCAGTGGAGAAAGAAAACTTGAGCATGCTTCCTTCCAAATTCCTCTTGCTTATAATGCAATTATTGCCTCTCTTCCATAACTGCTGTTTCTTCTAGCATCTTGCATCCAATCAGAACTGCAGAGTGAAATCTTTAGTATTTTTTTCTTATCTTGCATAAAACTGAGTAGGCAGTAAAGTAAAATACTTGATAAATTATGCTAAAATATAGTGTTTGATAAAAATGCCATTTTCGGCTCTTATCAAGTTGTTCATCCTGATTAAAATTGGTTTGTAACATGATTTCATTCAAAAAATATGATTAAAATGACAACACTCATAAATTTAGTGCATTTGCTGTAGCTAAGCTATATAAAACTTTACAATGCACAGTATATCTCAACAGGAAGTTTGTAAAATATGAAAAATGTAGTGGCAAGTGTCCAAAACAGTGATCTCAGGAATGTAGTAGGTTTAACAATAGAATATTTAAAGACAGGCATTTTTTGGTTATTTTGTAGTTTATCATTTGTTGACAAGGTAGTGCTATTCCAAAATGCTTCCTCAAACAGGCTTAGCAAAACTAATTGATGTTTTTAGCTCAGTTGAATAGATTATGCACATTTCCACTAAAACTCATTAGACTTTTATGAAGATCTCCACTAACATTTTTACAAAAGATTTTTCTGTAGCTGGATGTTCTGACCAATACATAAGGTAATCTGCAACAAATGCAGACAGCCCATTACAAGTTAATGTTTTACCACATTCTGGCTGCATCTATATGTACTGATTTAAGGTGCTTTAGCCCAATTTAAGGTACACTGAGGGTGCGTGTCTACATGTATGTGCCCTTAATGTGCCTTAACAATGGTGATTTTTTGCTTTTCACACATAAAGTTGATACCTGCAAGTATCAAATTTAGGTGCAAATAGCTAAAGCATATTAACACACGTGTAGATGCCTTAAGGCAAATCAACATTGTGTATGGACTGACTAGGGATTAACTTTAGTCCCAAATCAGTCCTTTCACACAGCATTAATGAGCTTTAATGCATGCATGTCTAGATGCACGTCTAAATCACCTTAATGCACATTGAGCGAATGTGCATTAAATTGAGGTGTGCCAAAATGCACGTGTAGACACACTTTCCTTTATGCAAAAGAAGGAATAGGGATATACTAATAATTCTTGATGTCATAGAATGATTTAGCTCAAGTTGTCTTTAAAAACATAACTTATTTAATCCAGACATCACTTTTGGGGGCAGAATATTTTTTTTTTAAACATCACAAAAGTTATTTGACTCCATCAAGGTGATTCAGGGAATCTGTGGTAGAACTGGAGTTAGAAAAATTTAATTCACAGGATCATATGAAAATATGGCTAGAAAGTACCTCACAAGGTCTCAAGGCAGGAGCATCTCTGAATAAACCATCTCAGCCAACTGTCTAACCTGGTTTTGAGATTTTCTTGGGATGGAGATTCCACAACTTCTTTAGGTAGCCTGTTCCAATGCTTGGCCACCCTAATCTCCAACCTAAATTTATCCTGCTGAAACTTGAGGCTAGTGCTTCTAAGCATGCTCCTTACAACCATAAGGGAAGCTGATTTCCAACCTCTTCATATCGCCCTCTAGGTATTTGAAGACTGTAATCAAATTTCCCTGTCAGTCTTCTCTTCTGCAGACTAAACAACTTGAGCTCTTTCAGCCTTTCCTCATGACTCATGCTTTCCAGGCCTCTAATCATCATCCAAATCATTAATGAAGATGTTAAACATTGCTAGAAAAATAGAGAAAGGACCCAGGACAGACCTCCAGGAAACCTCATTTGAGACTTTCTCCCAATTTTTCCTTGACTTTATGAAAGCTGACTTTCACAACCTCAGGAGGTTGGTTGTTGAGGCCCTGAGAGACCATGATCTGACAGGGAATGGAGTCCATGATGAGTGATCGCTTCTTAAGAATATGATCCTAAAAGCACAAGGGAAGTCCATTCCAGCCTGTAGGAAAGGTAGCAAAAAGGGCTGGGAGACTCCCTTGCCACAATAGAAAACTCATGGACCTCCTGAATCTGAAAAGAAAAGCTTATAAGGGATGGAAGTCAGAAACTACCACTAAGGAAGATTATGTAGCACTTGCCCACACCTATAGGGAGTGGACCAGAAAAGCCAAGGCTGAAACCAAACTCAAACTGCCTACGGGAATCAAGGACAATAAAAAAGTCCTTCTTCAAATATGTGAGAAGTCAGAAAAAAAATAAGGGACCCTTACTGAACCAAATGGAGCAGATGATAACCGACACCCAGGAAAAAGCTAATCTCCTCAATGATTACTTTGTGTCAGTTTCCCCCAACCAAAGGGGATCACCCTGCTTGACAGGATGCAGGACTATCAGGGTAAGGGTGATCATACACCTATAATTGGCAAAGATTTTGTGAGGGAGCACCTTCAGAGGCTAGACATCCACAAGTCAGATGGCCCAAGTGTGCTAAAACGCTGGCTGACATCATAGCACAACTGATGGTGAGGATATCTGAGGACTCATGGTACACAGGAGAGGTTCCTGAAGATTGGAAGAGGGACAATGTGGTGCCTATCTTCAAGGAAGGAAGGAAGGAAGATCCATGGAACTACAGGCCACTCAGTTTGACCTCAATCCCTGAAAGATCTTGGAAAAAATCATCAAAGAAACCTTCAACAAGCTAACGGTAGGCAATATTCTGAGAGATAGCCAACATGGCTTCGTTGTAGGTAGGTCTTGCCTGACCAACCTTATTTCTTTGTACGACCAGGTGACTCATCACCTAGACAAAGGAGAAGAGGTGGATGTCATATATTTAGATTTCAGAAAAGCCTTTGACTTGGTCTCCCATTATGCCCTCATGGTAAAATTGGGGAACTAAAGCCACAACAACCTTATGGTCTGATGGCTGGTGAACTGGCTCTGTGGTTGGACCCAGAAAGTGATAGTCGGTGGAACCGAGTCAACATGGTGCATGGTGACTGGTGGTGTCCCCCAGGGCTCAGGACTCAGACCAGTACTCTTTAATATATTCATAAATTATCTGTATTTGAGTATCAGAAGCAGACTGGCTAAGTGGACAACACCAAATTATGGGGAATTGTGGTCATTCTAGAGTATAGGCTGGCAACTCAGGCTAACCTGGACAGGCTTGCAAGGTGGGCAGATCAAATCCTGATGACATTCAACACAGAGAAATGCAAGATGCTCCACCTTGGGAGAAAAAATCCATATCATACTTATAGGCTCAGCAGTGCCACACTCACTAGCACCATGACCGAAAGAGACTTGGGGGTCATGATTAACCACAAGATGAACATGAGCTACCAGTGTGATGCCACAGCTGGCAAAGCAAATAAAACTCTGGCTTGCATCTACCAATGCATCTCAAGCAACAACCAAGAAGTCATCCTCCAGCTTTACTTGGCCTTGGTGAAGCTGCAGTTGGTATACTGCATCCAATTCTGGGCTCCACACTGGGCTGCACACTAAATGACTGCACAGTAATAACTGCACAGTCCACTACATTTGTAGATGTGCACTGTTTCTCTCAGGTAGTCATTATAAGTGACCAGAATTCTCCATGTGTTTCAGTGGTACCCCCATCACTATGAACCACTATAAGGAAAAGGAATTATTGCCAAATGCAGTATAAGAATAGTCATTGTGCTGCTCCCCACAAAAGGGGGTTGATGTCATTTTGTGGTGAGCCCATTAAAGTCAGTGATTCTACCTCATGCAGGGAAATACCCACATGTGTGTATAAGTAATTCACCATATGACCCTTAAAAATATGCCTTGAATCACACTGTGCCAAGGAACAGCTTTCTAGGCTAAAGCAAATACAAGATTGATTGAGAGCAGTTGCTTAATTGGCATTTTTCTTCACATGCGAAATCCTGGAATCCCAGTGGGATTTTTCTAAACACAATAGGATTTTAACTGCTTTGCTGAGAAAGGGTTTCTTTTTTTTTCATTGCCTCAAAAAAATAGAGCACATCAGTAGTGAACTAAGCATGTCTTGTCCTCCTGGTTAAGACCCTTCCATCTGGCTTTGTGTTGACTATTCCAAGTATATATGGCAAGAAACTTGCCAAAATCTTGAACCCCTGAAAGAATAAATTTGATGAATGCGTTTCATTATTTACTTGTTTTTTAAGCAATTAAAATGTGCATGTGTGTGTATCAGAAAAGCTTAGAAGAACTGAAAATGGCTTGTAAAACACATTCCATATTACAATAGAAAGGGAGAAATGCTCCAGCTAAAATCTCTGGCCAAAATTAATTTATTAAGAGCCCTTACAAAGTGGATGTTATACTTTCCAGTTCATGCATACCTCATGTATAACATTTTTTCATCACTGGATCTTAGAGCACTCTACAAAGGGAGGTCAATATCATGTTACACATAGAAAAACTGAGGCACAAAAAAGATTAACACCTTTTCTCAAGGAGAACTAGACATAGAACCAAAATCTCTCAAATCGTAGCCTAGAGCTCTAGCTATTATAGGCTGGACCCACATTACTGCCTATGATGAATGTGGTTCAAATATCCTATTTTAAGACCTTGCCTCAAATTCCCCTCTGTCTTTTTTTTTTTTTTTTTTTTTTAATGTTAACCATAATTCTTCTTCTTTGGTAATCTGTTAAGGTTGAGGATGATTGTCTTCCATGACGCTCTCATCTTTGGGTCCAAAGATGGCTGACAAGGCTAATCTAGGATCCACAAACTCTGCTGCAACTCAGGCATGTGTTTCCATGCAGGATGTGTGGCTCCTTGACTCCTGATTCAGTCCATGACATGCTGTTTTTGCCACTCCCGCTTTTCTGTCTCCTGTTGTCATAAGGTTTCAAAGTACTGAGATATTTGCAGCAGACTCTTCCTTCATTTCAGGTACCCCTGGGCAGCAATCTCCCATGAGTTGATGTCAATATTGAATTTATTCAAGTTGGCCTTGAGATGTCCTTGAAGCACTTTTTCTGCTCTTCTTCAGCATATGCCTTGACTGAGCTAGGAGAATAAAACTTGCTTTAGGAGTCTGGAATTGGACATTCGGATGATGTGGCTGGCCCAGCTAAGTTGATGATGGATGATCATTGGCTTAATGCTCTTGGTGTTTGCTTGCAAGAGGATGCTAATGTTGCTGCATCTATCTTCTACCCGCTGGATTGAAAGGATCTTCCAGAGGCAGTATTGATGGTACTTTTCCAAAAACCTGAGGTATCTCCTGTATGTTGTCCATAACTCGACTCCATACAGTAAGGTGGGAATTCCTTAATATTAACAAAATACAGTTTTCTCCACGTTTGACAACTCTGGTGTCCTTTTCTTTGTGAAGTCCTGGTGCATCCATGCTTTGAAGCAGAAACTTGAAATTTCTTAAAATTGTGGGGTTTTTTTGTCAGAGATGTTCCTTTTGCTGTCCCTGTGAAATTCTACCAAGCTGTGTCCACATTATCAGACTGAAAAAATCATGATTCATGCAGCCTGACTAGCATAAATGTGCCAGCCCTGAGCAAGACTTTTCCTGAAATTGCAGCTTGGAGGTACTTCAAGTTCTAGTAGGTTTAGACCTGGATACTGATATCGAAAGTAGGGAGCTTGTCTTTCTTGTGCTTTCAGTGACCTGGGCCCAGTAACCTCACTACTGGGCCCAGAGTCCAGAGGAGGAAGCTGCTGGATTAAAATGCAGAAAGGGTAAGAGCCAGACCATGGAAGAGTGTAGAATAGGACAAGGAAGCTGGGGAGGAGGCTGGAGCTAGAAGCTACTTTAATGGGATGTGAGTGAATCTGGGAACTGGGAGATGGTTTGAGGGTGTTTCACTGCCTAGGCAGGAGACTGAATCAGGGACCTCAGGAAAAGACAGTAATGGGGAGACTGACATTGCCTAGGCAAGGAATTTGGAATTGAGGTCAGAAATCTGAGAAGTGGAGATTGGGATTGGTTACATGAAAAGAAAGGTGCCAAGATAAGGAGGACAGAAAGGGGGAAAAAGAAGGACTGTAGAGGGGGAAAGGCAGAAGGTGTCTAGCTTGGGAGAAATGGAAGGAAAAGTTTGTAACAGCTAGATGTTCTCCCTCCAGATCCTGGAGTGGAACCTAAGATACCCAGGTGACCCCTTTTGTCAGCTATCAACAATATCTATGAAACC
Source organism: Alligator mississippiensis (assembly GCF_030867095.1). Lineage (NCBI taxonomy): Eukaryota > Metazoa > Chordata > Crocodylia > Alligatoridae > Alligator > Alligator mississippiensis. The sequence continues at coordinate 161,264,773 of NC_081826.1, forward strand.
GCCTCGGGAAGTGTGGACATGTCTTTTCTCCCTTTAATGCAAAGCTACATACGAGCATGACAACCTACTATTGACTTCAGTTACTTTGTGTCAAGTGTCAGGGACCTGTGGTGGATCTCAATGTTCCAGCCTATCTTCTGGTGAACCATGGGGGCATCAATACATTGCTGTATGATGGAATTGTTCTTGGGATGATTTCTGGTTTCTGCATTTGCTTGTTTTTTCAGGGTTTTTTTTTTTTTTTTAAATAGCTGAAGAAATTACACTGAAATTTTACTATGCTATGCCAACAGGTGTGGTTACACTTTTGAGTGCCCAGTACTGTAACCTTAATAATACATCAGCGTTGCTTCTTTGTGTGGAATGTGCATTTTGACAAACAGAAAGGTTACAGCTCAGAAGTGAAACCCCCTGGGAGCTCTGAGTGCTCACAATGTTTGAGAATCAAGCAATTTTATCTAAGTGCCCAAAAAGGGATATTGGTGCCAAATTTTAAACCTTAATAAATAAACAGCTTTATGGCAGAATTCAGCTGTGAAATGCAGAGATGCACATATTTTATGTGGACTTGACTAAATTGTTTTCTTACATGGGAAGTTGAGTAGCGGAGCAGAAGGGAATCAGGACTAGAGCTGTGCAAATAAATTATTTTATTTTTGTTCCTAGGTGCATTAAAAAAAAAAAAAGTTCACCCTAAATGTTGGGGATTTTTTTTTTTTTCTGTTTTCTTGACAAAAGTAGGGAAGGAGGAACATTCTAGGGCACATGAGGAAAACCCTACATAAAATATTTAAGTTAGTTTGGGGGATTTAAACCCTTTCTAAGCCTCTTCGTTTATATTAAATATGGGCAATTTTCTAAATAGAAACATTATTTCAAAATAAAAAAGCAGTTCTTTCATTTCCAAATGCCAATGAAACATTTCAAACTTTACACATGTTGTTTTCCATTTTGTGTTAGCAATTCATAAAGCCCAATTTGCAAACTCTGAATACTCCCTCTTGGAACTGCATTTTCCAACAAATACAGAATATGCCCAGCTTTTCTAATCGCTACCTTCCACTCCTTTTATGCAGCTGGAGCAATCCTCAAATGCTTCCCTAAGGGTCGACTGGAGACGGAAGCAGTAAGGAATAAGAAGTATACCTTCATCCTCTTCTGTACTAGATATTTTTGTTGCCTGCCTACCTGGGTACGGAGTGAATGCTGTATATTGTTCCATTTTAATTTAGTTCAGAAGCCATGAAAATCACTGCCTCTGTGTTGTAGGATAGGGCACAATTTAGTCCATAAATAGCTGGACTTTAAGCCTTGACAAGTAACAGAACATTTAACTCATTTATTTGTTATTCAGTTCTGCAGATGATAATAAGGATGCAGAGTTAAAATTCAAAAAAAAATTAAAATAACAATAAGAACCAAGAATATGGACTTCTTAATTGATTTTAAAGATATGAGAGACAGTTTATTTAATTAATATAATAACATTGTGGTGAGATCTTCTAAATCAAAGTTGCTTAAACTGATATTTATTAGTCACTGAGGTGGGAAGAATTATTTTTTTTAATAGACTGCATCTGGGACCTTTAACTTTCTAATTCATTTACTTACTTTCCAAAAGGTGAAAATAGAATTATTCTTATTAATCCATTGTGTGCTATGCATTTTAGTTAGGAAAGTCATATTGACTATGCATACATAAAAATCTGGCATATATTGATTAGAAGAAAGAAGTGGATCCTGAAAGTAGGGAGCACTTTAGCACATCTTGTCAGGACTACAGATGTCTGCTAAATGAATATGAATGTAAAAAAAAAAACAAACAGTAAAAAAAATGTAATTATTGCACTGTCAACAGTTCAGTGGAGAATTGAGAAAGTGACAGGACCAGCATTTTTAATTAAGTAATAATAATAATAATATTGCACACTAAGGGACTTATTTTTTTTAACCATCACACATGATGCAACAGCAGAGTCAGTAGTTTGTAGGAGAGAGACATTCAGACCCAGATCTTAACTGTAACTGAACTCAATGACCTTTAAGTAATTTTAACAATTTACACTGCTCCACTCGGTGTTAACAGATTTATAGATCAGATTTGTAAAGGTAATTAGTTCACCTAAAGATGTAGATAGGTACCCAGTGAAGTTTTCAAAAGCGCACTAAGTAACACTTAAACAACTAGGCTTATTTGCTTTTGACAATTCTACTAGGCACTTATCTGGAGATTATTAGGACAGGCTTCCCCAAGCCCTCCGCTGTTCTTATGTGTACATGGTGCTGTCTTTTCACTTCTTGAAGGCCTGCCTTTGGCATTTCTGTTGCAGAATCTGGTAACTGTCATGATTTAGGTGTGCTCCGGGCATGCCTACAGATTTTGGTCTTTCTAGTGAGACATCCACTTTGGAGCCTGCTAGAGTTTACCTTTGTTGAGGGCTCCAAACAAGTTGTCAGCTGTGAGACAGTGTCTGTGCTTAGGAGGCTTTGTGAATTCTTCTTGATTTAAGGTTAGGTACCAATGGATCAGAGGATAGCTGAACGTTCAGTTTTAATTATATCAGCAGAGTGATTGATGCCCAAGTACCTCTCAAAGATAGTTAACTCAAAAGTCATGTCAATTCCAGACATCCTTGGCCTAGACAGAAAAAAAAATACAGCTGCAAGACACTTGAAACAGCAGCTACTCCTCAACCAAAATCCAGAAAAAAATTAAAGGTGAAATCATACTCCCAACGAAGTCTGTTTTTATTACCAATACTACATTTAATTGATCCTTTCTTCCCAAAGGGCTGGGTGAGAAAATGGACTTAGCAATTTTCCCTGAAGCTTTCAATACAGCTTTTTAGTATGGATGAAATAAAGGAGAAGGTTATACAGCTGGTGCCCTCTCATGGAAAGCACTTTGCAAAGAAGGGAGGGGTCTCTAAATACCACTGGCTTTACTGACCACACCTCTTCCTGTATCATGCAAGAATAAAGCAAGTTTGTTCAAATAAATAAATAAATAAATTTATATTTATAAATATATTTATATATATATTTATATATATAAATGTGTATGTGTTTTTCAAATATCTATCTATCTATCTATCTATCTATCTATCTATCTATCTATCTACATAGATAGATAGATAGATAGATAGATAGATAGATAGATAGATAGATAGATAGATAGATAGATAGATAGATATGTGTGTGTGTCCCAGGATATTCCAGATGTTTGGAAAAGTCTCTGGATTAGGATTGTGTGACTTTAGGTAAATGATAATACCAAGGATAATGGTCCAAACTGTGCAGAGAATGGAAGTTCCATATAACAAAGGATTTTAGTGTGTAAAAAAAACAGCCAGCTTTGTTCTAAATCTGAGTGAAAGTCAAACATTTAAAAAATCTTCCAGAGGTAAATTCCACAGAACTGGTCTATTAAAAAGGTATTTTTTGACAATTAAAAACATGTTTTGTTTTAAGCATTTTTTATTTGGTATCATTATGTACAAGACAAAATTACACATTGAAAATTAATTTTATGATTAAACAGTTTTCTCTGAAAATGTAGAAATGGGATTTTTCAATACTACTAGAACAACCCCTCTTGCCCCTTCTTGCACATGGCCCTCCCACCAGGGTTTTCTTCCAAAATGAAATGTTGGTGAAACTGATCCAGCTATAAAACAGGTCAATTTTGTTGGAACTGCATATTACTATAGAATATACTTCTATCAAATTTTATCCAACCAGCTGTACGGATGATGTACACCCATCTTCCAAAGCGCTGTATGTAAGCTTCTAATATTATTTCTATGTCAAAGCTAATGTCTTCATTTCCTCCTGGAAGTCAATAGTAGACAATCTGGATTCCACAGTATGATACGTCATGAATCTGTGAAAGAAAGCTCTTAAGGATTTGCTGCTTGCTTATAAGAATTCTAATATCCCTGGCTTCTAGCCATAAATGCTTGAAAAACAGTAAGTGTGAATGTGCTGATTTTCATATATTGACAAGGTGAATCCAATATATGTGATGGATAGTCACAGAACACTCTAGGTACAGTATAACTGACACAGCCATTATGCTTGGGGACAGTGGGGGATTTATAAAATCTGGATTGTTCAATCTGGAACATGAATAGGTAGAGTTTCTTATGTAAGAGAATGGGAAGGGGCTCAATGGCTGGATCTATGGCCATGTCTTCTTTAGTCATTCTCTCCCATAGACAAGCTCAGCAACTGCAGCTTCTCCTCAAAGGAAGACTTCATCCCTTGCCATAGACCACGTGCAGCGCTGGTTAACTAGTCTGCATGCTGGGGCCAATATGTGGTCATTAAATTCATTGCTGTTATCTATATTAACACTGCTTGCATTGAAATTCCTAAAATCTTTTTCTTTTCCAAGAAAGAAACTGTGAATAATAACATTTTTAAAATCTCATAAGAAAATTAATAGCATGTCAACATTCTATTAATTCAGTTCTACCAGCAGCCATATATTTGCATAAATCATCAAGGGTAGAATTTATCCCTGCAGAGAGCCAGCAGTAGGCATGTGCACCACTCATGTTCCAATGGACAGGGCTGAAAGTACATTGGCTTGGGTGGTCCTTTGCTGAGCTGAGTAAACTTCAGGTAGACGGGAAAATTGGCTGCGTATGCACATCGTATCTGTAGCACTACAAGTGTCCATTATAGAACTACAAAAACTGATCATTCATACATTCATGCCACCTGTAGCACCAAAAAAATAATGGCAGATCTGCCATTAAAATGTTTCTCCTTCAAAGAGGAACTTCTCTGTAGTTCTACATTTGGGTAGTGCCGTGTATACTGTGGGGAAAGTTACACATAGTGCTAAAGGGGTCTTTTGGATCTGCAGCATCCCACAGTACTCCGCTCTCCCTTCCCATCCCCTTCCAAAGACAAAGAAAGAGCAGATGACACTGTAACAGGTTGCTCAATCATGGTGAGCTGTAACAGAGCCCTGCTGGGACTTGGCTGCCACCATCATTGCCACTGGAGCACTGGCAACAGCTGGTGCACCCATGGTAGAGGTAGCACTGGAAACAGGTCCTGCTGCTACCACCACTGTGAGAGAACCAGCAACAGATGTGGTGGCAGTAGGAAGAGCAGCCAATGTCATTGCTCCTGGGAGAGCATCAGCAGCAGCTGGTGCACCCATGGCAACAGCAGGAAGGGCTGCCTTTGCAAGGGGATGGCCCCAATAGCTGATGCTCCCATCATGCATAGCAGCAGGAGAGACTTCTGCCTTCACAAGTCTTCTGCATCAGTTGGAGGCAGTCTCTCTGTTACCACCACCTCTCTGACAGGTTCCTCTGGGGGTGGGGCAAGCAAAACAGCAGCCCCTTGCCACCTCCTGTGGGACAGTGTGCCTTTAAAATGGCTTTGAAGTGCTCTGGCCAGGAGGTTGTGCATGTACCTGCCTACATAGGGCTTTATTTTTTTAGTGTTACAAACAAATGAGTGTCCATAACATATTATGCAGTCTGCAGTGCTTATGCTGGCAGTCTTTTCCCAGACCTTTATTTCTCAGGCAATTATTTTTTACTCGGCAAGGCCTAGATTCTTCCTTGATGGATACTAACTTCCAAAAGTGAAGCCCTTTCAGAGTTATAAAAGCATAAAGAGGTATCAGAAAAATGCCTCAAAGTATAACAAACATTTTCTCTCCATGCTTGGATTGCTTTATACATATCTAAACAGTTTCTTAACCAAACTTCTTGCTTGAAGTCCCCTACAGAGTGGTAATAAGCATGAGAAATTAGAGCCCAGAGGAGACAGAACACGAGTCATGCATACTTCAAAATAAATAAATGAATACTTAAATAAAATGAAGAACAGGGAGGTAAAAAAAAAAATCCCAGATGAATAAAGACCAAAATATAAGAGGTTACAGGAACCCAATGAAATCTTTCCCAAAAAATATGAACATCATTAAGGGGTGCTGTCTGTTCCCCTCCTCCTGCTTCTTTCTCAGCCAGCATCTTAGTACTCAACAGGGGTTACTACCTACATGAGGAAGGAAGCTGTGAGAAAACTCATATTTACTGTGCCTTGATGCCTGCTGCCTTTTTGTTTCTCAGCCAACTTGCCCAGTTTCTCCTTAGTGTGGAGCCTCTTCTGTCTTTCCTTCTGGTCTTTCTTTCACACCTCTAGTGGAGACTTTCTGCCCTCTATTTGCCAGCCAATCAGCCAGCCACCTCTCTTTTCCCCCAGAGAGTCAGAGAGGTAGAAGGAGCTAACAGAGACCTCATGGTATGGAACACAGATCAGCAGACAAGGAACAACACTACTGGGTCTTGGAGGTGAAAATCTGCTTTGGAGAGATCCAGACCCTCTAACAACTGCTGTCAAGACCCATAATAGCTGCAGATGAATTTCGCCAAATTAAACAACTATTTCCACTGCTGAATCTGTTTCTTTGCATTTTAACCCCATGCAAACTTGCAGTTTTGCATGTTTCTTGCTAGCTTCTAATATGGACAGTCTACTTGAACAGTTTGTGATGTCTAATTCAAATTATCTCAGATAAGTGAAAGCAATATACAAATTATGTTTAGTGCACTTAAAACACTCAGAATAGTAAATTGACAGCAAATTATGTCAACATTAAACTAAACCATCTATTTACTTGTAGAAGGAATCTATTCACTGCAGCTTGTCCCCAACATGTTGGAGAGCTGGCAGAACTGTGATGCTTAAGCAAAAAGGTTTTTGTACCTATCATCAATGTGATTACTTTTTTCCCCCCTATGTGATATTAATGTTGTGCTGTATCCTGAATACTGTTGTGTCAGGGACGCCAGTTGCTGCATTTACCTGACACTTCAGGACAGCTAGACACAAAAATAAGTGTCATAAAGGCTGTTTTCCTATATAGTAAAATAGATTAAATTTAACTAGAACTGAGCTAAAAGGACACTGCCAAAGTTTAAGCTTCAAATTATAAGTAATTTAGTATCTGTTTTTGTGCTTAGAGCTTAATTTCTATTTCACCCACTTTTTAGCTTGCAAAAATAATTTCTGTGCCATGATTTTTTTTTTATGCCTGGCATGGAGAAAGCTGGATAGCTCACAGCCTTGGTAATGTAATATGGACCCTTTCACCAAAGTCACTGATTCAATTAAAGACCATATTGGTGGTAATAAAAAAATATTACCACCTTTTATGACCTATGAGCTGTAGTCATATTTATACTTATATACTCAGTCACTTCTGCATGGGTGTCCACATACAAAGTCACTATTTTAGCATGCTGAGGGTATACAAAATGCTGGTAGTTAAAAAGATGAATAATATTTTGTAAGGTTTTGAAAGTGTAACCCCATTAGTTTCCTGTCTGCGAAGAAACACCTGTCTTTTTAAATGAAATACACTTTGGAAGTGGTTGCCGGTTGACTACAAAGCAGTCACTCTCAATTTGCACAGGTGGTAACCGAGAAGAGAATGTAGAGAAAGATAGTTAGCTGTGTTAGCCTGAAGTCAAGTAAGAGCCAGAGTAGATCTGAACCTTATAGACTAGTCAAGGTAGATATATAGCACAAGCTTTCACAGGCTGAAGCTCTGATGATGATCAGCATCTGATGAAGTGAGCTTCATGTATATGTATATATACATATATATACATATACACTTTTACTTAGAGTGCATGGTGAAAATCTACCCTGCCTTCTAAGAGGATGTGGCACAAGGTGGAAAAGGTGAAACATTGATAATCGTATTCTTTTTATATAAAGTCAGTGGGTTGGATTCTCAGTTGGTGCAAATAGACAGTGTTTCATTAAAGTGAATTAGTTCATCTGACCTATTAGCAAGGCCAGACAGATTTGATTTCAATGAGCTGAACAAACCCCAGAAAGACTAAAGAGCATAGAATGAAAATAGGAGGTTTGTAGTTTTAAGGGAAACTATATTAGGTTTAATTTTGTGTATAAAAACGGTAAAGAAAGTGTAACTGATATGCTTAACAGGGTTCTCTGGTCTTTCATTCTCTTGTACATAGTACAATAAAGACACAAACCTTAATAAGAAAAAATACATATCATGAAAACAGAAAGTATCTACTTGAATTGAGACAAATCCATGCCTAGAACCTGCTAAATAGGAAAAAAAAAATGTTTTATTTGTAATTGTGCTGACATAACTTTGTTATCATGCTTTGACCCCTGCTGGAGTCTGAAAACCTAAAACTTGCAGTTAGCTCTCTGACACAACACCCACTGTAATATCTGTAATTGCATTTTACTTAACATTTTAGAGCTTTCCATGTGGTGCAGAAGTTCTACACCAAAGGAATAGCTAGAATGAACAAATGATTGGGAAAATTTAAACTGTGTTGACTCTTGCTTGGATGGGTGTGCACTTCTCCAACTAACTGTTCCAACAAAGTTCAGGTGGCTGAAAGTCTTTTGTCCAGTTCTGCATTGTTGGCAGACTTCTGTCATGAATAAGGGCCTTCTTACATAGTAATTTTGGGTGGCTCCTAGAACTCTTACATCCTGGATTGTCCACCCAAAATTAGTTTTAAGCACACTTTAGATAGCTTAAAGTTACACCACTCCAGGGCAGGCTTCTCTCTTATCCATGTTACCCAGCTAATGTTCCATTAATGTGCGGCCACTCCCCACAGATGAGCCATCCAAGCTGCAGTTCTCCCACCCCTCTGGTTTTGTGTGGACAAACTTTGCACCCCTTGTACTCTACTGCCCAGGGAGTGGTTCTGGCACCAAGACAACTCCCCCTCTCACCCCAGCGTACAACCCGTGCAAAAGCCTGCAGAGCACATGCCAGCTAGCCAGGTCACAGGGCATAGATGGGTCCAGTACAGGATGTGGAGTGGGTGGGGGGTTTCAAGGTGGGGTCTGGATCAGGTCCCCATGAGTGGGGCTTCCTCCCTGGGCCAGGAGCAGTAGCTCCCCCAGAAGTGCCTTCTTCTACTGCTCCTGCCTGCCAACCGCCCTGGGAAGCACGGCTGGTATCCCTCACACCCCTATCCCAAATCCCAGTTCATTAAAACATGAAACCTTCTTTTATTTACTTCCTTTTTATTTTGTTTTAAATTCTTCTCTTTTTTTTTTTACTTATTTTTATTTTATCCTTCAGTACCTGATTTCCTTCATCTCACCACCCTTCCCCAATCCCTTTTCCTTTTTTCCTCCCATTTTTATTACCCACCCCATCCTATTAACTCTCCACTTCCCAGTTTCATATTTCTGTCCCCCATCCCCAACCCATCTCTCAAACACTCCTATCTAGAACAGGGATACAAGCCTGCCCTGATTCACCAGCCCACTATTGGCAACTTCCAAATGTAGGCCCTTGCTTGCCAGGCCTCTAGTGCAGAGCTGGGAAAAATTGCAGATCTGGCTGGTGGCTGGACTCCATTTCCCAGCAGCCCCTGCCTGTGTCACTCCAACAGATCTCCATGGAGACCCCAGGAGCTCTGGGACCATGACAGCATGATGCAAGCATCTCCACAGAGAGTGGCCCAAGTGACATGCTGGCAAGGCATGCAGCTGGTTGGGGAGCTGCTCTGGGATCGGAGCTGGAATCTTGCAGTGCTGCAATCTGATGCCTGCATGCCCCTCGGGTAGTGGATTGCAGCTATTCCCCGGCTCCATCCTGCATTATCACTGCCACAAGATCCCAGCCCAGGAATAGCTCTCCACCCAGCCATGTGCTCTCCCAGCATGACACTCAGACCTGACTCCAAGGAGATGCTGGCCCTGTGCTATAACAGACCTGTGGCTCCTGGGGTCTTCATGGAGACCTTCTGGAGCAACAGCAGCAGGGGCTGCTGGGAAATGAAAGGCCCATGAGTCATACTTTGCCTGCCCCTGCTTAAGGGCCAAGTCACAGCTGTGTGGGTGGGTGACAGTCGGAGAAGCTTTTGAGCCTTAAAGTGTGACTTCTCCAAACTCAAGCTAGCATGGACACTTATCAACACTTGAGCAGCTGAAAGTACAATGTGTAACAAGGCCCTAAAACACAAAAAAGTGAGTTTAATAGCAATATTTACTTTAGCATTTGATGCAAGTGTACTTGTGCTAATTGAGACTTTTTGTTTTTTTGTGGATTAAATGTGGTCCAGAACTAAGAGAATGAGTCTGCAATTTAAGACCAGTGGGTTTTTTATGAACTTTTTACTAAATGTAGTATAATCATATGCAAGCCAGTGGGATAGATTGAACAAAGAGAGTAAGGATTTCATAGTCTTATTCTATAACTATACATTAGAAATAAAATTTGAGATACAATATTGGCAGCATCTTAGCTATTCAGTAAGCATTGTATGTAAAAATAAAAAAAAGTTGCAAGTTTTGGGGAAAGGAATAAAAGAAATATATAAAATGTTATTCTTTTAATAGGGTTTAGTATTTGAAAATGCATAATTCCTAGATAGCTTGCTCTCCTGAAACATTTGTTTATCTCAGGTCCATGGTTGGCACTTTGAAAGTATTTCTTCCTATTGGAGCCTGCTGTTAGGGGCAAACACTGATATCTTGTCTAATGGCCTTTGGATCTGATATTTTCTACATTTATTAATACCATTTATTTATTGTGATGTGGTTTTATTTCAGTATTCCTTAAGCAGTAGTGAATCTTTTAGTGTTAGGGTTTAGCACTGACTTCATTAAGCTGTACTTGAAGTTGAAGGTGACTCAAGGCTAGCAATGCCTGTAGTTATCAGACGTACATAAGACATATGTGAATGAGAGACCAAAATAATAACAAATTTTAATTGTGGAGCAGGTAATGCAAACTTTTCTTGCAGTTTTGTCTCTGTACTAGGTTCCTTGGAACTGAGACTAAAAACACACAACTGCTTTGAAGCAGCGTTGATTAGGCTGGGGTATGGCTTGCATCTAAAGAGGCTCAGCCCAGCCAGTGTGCGCTAGACTTAAATGGCAATTAAGTCAAATTATCTGTGATTTGTTCCAAGGCAAAGTGTTAATTTTAATAATTCACAGGTACTTAATGCAGGACATTGGGGTTGGTTGTCTTCAGGGTCTGGAAATGGTGAGGCACACAATGCTCTGATGCAAATCAAGCCATTTATCTTTAGCCTGAGGGGCCATCTCCCAGTTCCCAGCCTCCTCAATCTCTGAAATTATGGAGTATATCTGAATGATAACTTTTTCACTGCAGTGCTTGCTTTGTACACTTCTGATAATAAGTTGTCCAAGGTGGTCCTTATGTTTGTCAAAGCTTGGGGCAAGTTACCATCACGATTCATGTCAGTATAGAGGGTCATTTTTTTTTTTCATCAAAACATGCAGGTGGCTCCAAGAAGAGAAGCAAAGAATGTTGCAGTAAAGTTTGCTAAAGAAATTCATATAGCAAGAAAATAGGATGTTTGGAATCTTCTTTCAGTGATGACAATTAAAAAAAATACTTAAAACAGAAGGATTCCATGTATAAATATATATGTATTGTTTTCTCCAAATAAATAATTGAAAAATGCTCATTTTGAATTTGGGGGTAAAAATAGATTTTATGTTTCCTTCTTGCAATTTTCCCCTCACAACTTTTTTTTTCATTTAAAAAAAAAAACAAAACTTTTTCAACTAGAAAAGGAATACAAAAAATCTTGAGGAGAATACTAGATAACAGAAAACAGGAGATACATCCTGGAAAAGGTTATAAAGAAAGGGAGACTTGGTAAAAGGTTATAAAGAAAGGGAGACCGCAGCCAGCAAAGCCAACCACACCTTGTCATGCATCCAAAGATGCAACTCAAGCCAGTCCAGAGAGGTGATACTCCCCCCTCTATGTGACACTGGTCCAGCCTCAACTGGAGTACTGCGTCCAGTTCTGGGCACCGCACTTTAAGAAGGATGTGGTCTGCCTTGAGAGGGTTCAGAGGAGGGCCACCCACTTGTTTGGAGGGCAAAAGGGCAGGCCCTATGAGGAGAGGCTGAGGGACCTGAACCTGTTCAGCCTCAGCAAGCAGAGGCTGAGGGGATATTTGGTGGCTGCCTACAAACTCATTAGGGGAGATCAGCAGCAAATAGGAAGAGTCCTACTCCCCCCAGCAGCACCTGGGGTGATGAGGAACAATGGGCAGAAGCTGCTGGAGAATAGGTTCAGGTTAGAGATTAGGAGGCACTATTTCTCTGTCAGGGTAGCTAGGATCTGGAACCAACTTCCTAGGGAAGTGATCCTCGCTCCTACCTTGGGTAAATTAAAAAAGAGGTTGGATGCACACCTGTCTGGGGTCATGTGATCCCATTGTGTGCTCCAACCAGTGGCAGGGGGTTAGACTAGATGATCTATTCAAGTCCCTTCTGTCCCCTAACTACTATGAAACTATTAAACTATTCTCCGGGGAGCAAAGGAGGCACAACTCTTGTGACCTGCATGGAGTTGCCATGTTTGTGTTTTTCCTAGAGGGTCAGGAGCATTTCATCTGCACCAAGGGTAAGCTGGTGGCTGGAAGGAGAAAATTGGAAGCATGGGTATCCATGATGCATGGCATCCAGAACCATAAAGATTATTTGGACAACAGCTATGAGAGGCTGGTACTGGAGAGGCTAAAGAGCAATGAGGAGAAGGAGTAGCACATCCTCAAAGTCCTCAAGAAATCCATTTCTAAGCACTTGGATGAGAAGAAAGTAAACAGGTGCAGTTAGCATGGATTTACTGGCTGTGTCCAAATGAGCATGGCCGTGTGGTATGTGGCGCTGAAGACCCATCTGTGGTGCCACACATTCAGGTGTTCCCTGTACCACAAAGTAGTGGGGGGGGGGGGGGGGGAAATTGTACCCTGGCAGATGCAAAAACAACAACAAAAAAGAGGGACAGCTTATCTGGAGGTAGCACGCACCAGCCAAAACTGGAGTCTGGCTGGCTGGAACCATGCTCTGGCTGCCGGCCAGGCTCCAAGCACCAGGATTGCCATGGCTGCAGTTTTCTGAGGCCCCCAGGACTCCAGGTAAGGTTGCTGGGGACAGCACAGTTGCCGGCCCTAGCCTCCCCTACCCCACCTAGGGTACCTGCTGCATGCCAGAGGGCGTCTGGCACAGGTATTCCCCAGAGACAAGTAGCAGTGGCACAAGGTGTGCTGCTACTGCTTGTTCTTGGGGAAAGAAATGCCTGTGCTCATGTGGACACAGCCACCAAGGACCTGTCATGTCTGATCAACTGGATAGCCTTCTATGATGACATGACTGGCTCTGTGGTTGTGGTGAGAGCAGTGGACATGATATACCTTGATTTTTAGCAACACCATATCAAAAGTCTCCCACAGTATTCTTGCAAGGAAGCTAAGGAGGTACAGGTTGGATGAGTGGACTGTAAAGTGGATAGAAAACTGGCTGAATCATCAGGCTCAGAGGGTAGTAATCAATGGCTTGATGTCTGGTTGGCAGCTGGTGTCAAGTGGAGTGTCTTGGGTTAGTCCTGCGGCCATTTTTTCTTCGGTATCTTCATCAACAACCTGGAAGATGGGATGGAGTGCACCTGCAGGAAGTTTGTGGGTGACACCATGCTTGGTGGGGTTGGGGGAGTAGTAGATACACAGGAAGGTAGGGCTAGGATTCAGAGAGACCTTGAGAAATTGGAGGATTGGACCAAAAGAAATCTCATGGGGTTCACTAAGGACAAGTGCAAAGTCCTGCACTTAGGATGAAACAATCTCATGCACTGCTACAGTTTGGGGGCTGACTGGCTAAGAAGCAGCTCTGCAGAAAAGGACCTTGGGGTAACAGTGGACAATAAGCTGAATATAAACCAACACTGTGCACTTGTTGCCAAAAAGGTTAATAGCATACGGGGCTGCATTAGGACCTTGACCTTGGCAGATTGGAAAATTGGGCTAGAGCTAACAGGCTGATGTTCAGTGCAGACAAATGCAAGGTGCTAAACCTTGGGAGAAATAATAAAAAAACATAAATATAAAGTGGGTGAAACCTGACAGTATGGCAGCACTATGGAAAAGGACTTTGGTTTCTTGGTAGACCACAGACTCAGTATGAGTCTGCAGTGTGATGCAGCTGCACAAAAGGCAAATATGGTTTTGGAATGCATCAATAGAAGCATTAGGTGCAAGACATGGGAGGTGATAGTGCCTTTGTATTAAGCACTGTTGTACTGTGTACAGTTCTGGACTCCACATTTTAGAAAAGGTCCAGAGGCAGTCAAAAAAGATGATCAAGGACTTGGAAGGCAAGTCATACAAAGAGAGGCTGAAGAAGCTAGGCATGTTCAGCTTGAAGAAAAGGTGCTTAAGAGGGGACATAATGGCAGTCTTCAAATACTTGAAGGGCTGCCATTAAAAAGAGGGAAAACACCTCTTCTCTCTTGCTGAAGAGAGGAGGATATGGACCAGGGGTGGGCAAAATATGGCCCAAGGGCTGGGTGAGGCCCAGGAGACCATTCTATCTGGCCTGTGGGGCCTCTAAAAAATTTAAACAATTAATATTTATCTGCCCTCGGCTGCCTGTCACGCAGCCCTTGATGTTGTCCCAAAACTTAGTAAGCAGCCCTCTGCCCAAAATAATTGCCCATCTCTGGCAATTATTCAAGGACCAATTATTCAAGGACCAGTGGCTTGAAGTTTCAGCAAAATAAGTTTAGATTGGAAAAACTTTTTTTCACTATGAGAATGAGGCAGTGCAATAGACTGCCTAGGTAAGTTGTAGACTTCTCCACTATGGGAGGTGCTCAAGAAGAGGTTGGATAGCTACTGGAGATGATCTATGCATGGCTATAATCATCAGAAGCATTTCATTTACCCATGCTCCCATTTGCTTCTGCTATATACGTCAGTGTGTTTTAAGCCTTCCCAGAGGCTTTGGGTGCTGACTACACCCAGGCTAGGGACTTTGACTGGAGCATGTCAGTGTTCCTGCTGGGATCAAAGCTAGATGTTCCTGGCTACAGAGTCTTGCCCTTCTTCTCAGGGTCAGACAGATTGCCATCTTTGGGATCAGGAAGGAATTTTACCCCGTGGTCAGATTGGTACAGGCTGTCGGTTTTTTCTTCTCTTCTCTATTGTGTGGGTCATAACCCTGTACCTGGGATCTCTTGGGTATATACTGACAACATTTCATAGAGGTAGAGTTTTGGCTGCTGTGGTTCCCATGTATTACCTGTGGCAGGTTAGGGTGTTATGTCTTTTGAGGGGTCAAAGCATTATGGCCCATATCCTGAAAGCTGTATGTGGGAGCAAACAAGTGTTCATGGGACTAAGCTCAAGTTTAAGCTGCTTAGTTTAAGCCACCCAAACATCAGTCAATATTGCTGTATGCAAGCATTTGCCACTTCCAAGAAAGGCGTGTGGGCAGCCAGAGGAAAGTAAGTTGTGGAGGGTGCTGGTTGCAGGGAGAGAAAGCGGCTTGATCAGTGCCATGGGAGTAAAAACAGCACAGGCCCAGTGCTGTGGAGTATGGATACATTTTCCCAGCCCCAAGGCTGTGCTAGGGACACACAAAAGTATTCATTAACTCAGGTTACCCTTTGATGATCTAAAGTTAGCTCTTGTCTGATAAGGACTAACTTGAGATCAGGCACACCATTGTTAGGGTAATGTAAGCCCTGTGAGTGCTTGCATACTTCAGCATTTAAATTTCCCTAAGCTTGGTTAGGGCAGTCTAAATGTTAAACTTGTATACATCCTCTGCGTACACAGCATGTTGCAGCCACTTAATACACACTAGATCCAAAACAGAAAGTAGCATCCTGGCTATACTTACTCTCTCTCTAGCCATGATAGACAGGAAAACTGTGGCTAACTAGGATCTTGCTTATGTGAATTAAGTCTCTTTGTCTGCCATGTCTTGAAGCAGTGCAAAATTGAAGTGTAAACAGTTGTTTTGAAGGCAAACCAAAATATTTATCCTGCCAGAGTGAAGTACAAAACATGGCCTATTGGGACAAAGTGTTTTTCTTAAATATAGGTTGCTTAGATACTAGATAAAGCTGTGTAGTACCTTCAAAATGCATAGGCAAATAAATGTACATCATAAATTTACTGCATTGTGAGCTGATATGACAAATGTTAATTCACTGGTGCAAAATGGTGGTGTTGCTTGCATTGAGACAATGTAATCCATCTCAGTTTCGAGGAAGAGCAAAATATTTTTTTAAGTGTCTACTGCTGATATTCTTTTACAGTGTTTTATAGAAATGAATCCATTTCTGCAACAGTGTGTATCTGGTGAAGAAAAATTCACTCATGAAGGAAAAAATAATTGGGTTATTCCAGATTGCTTAGTACTTGCTGTTAAGAGCTTCAATAACACTGCTATTTAGTAACCAGAACAAATAATAAGAGGGAAGTTAAAATTTGCCCCTGCCCTCCACCACTAGATTGGTATAAAATTTTGGAAAACAGTTTACTACAAATATTTTGATGGAACCCTAGACTGAACAGCAGAAAATTGATAGAGTTTACTATGTGTTTTCTTTAAACACATAAGGGCTTTGCATTGTTCCAAGGCCCCGATTTTCATGTCCCTCTTCTCATAGGGATTCTAAGGAAAATTTGTGTAAAGCATTGGGAAGGTGCGAGTAACTTGTAAGAAAACTGTACTCTGTTTATGCTGTCCTAAAACATACTGACATGTGCAACTTTGGAAAAGGGAATGTGATCCGAGGCTGCATCACCTGTACCATGTATTCATACCTGAACAATACAATGACAGTATAACTTAAAGCTTCCAGCTCTGCCTGTGCAGTTGTCCAGTATGCACACTGTGGCTTTGTCTATGCTACTCTTTATGGCCATTTTCAAGCCCAATGACTCTCAACTGGGGTGCCTTGAGATTCTTTCAAGGGTATCACAGGTACCATGCAATGTTAGCCCTGTTGTGTGCAAACATGCACAAGAGGTCTCCTATACATGTGCAGGAAGGCTGCTCCAACACGCTGTAATTACAATTAGCTGTGTTGGTCCAACATGCTGTAATTACAGCGTGTTGGAGCAGATTCGATTAATTCTGTCTGCTGGAGCGTAGTAATTACTATGCTCCAACAGACTCCAGAATCCAGCTCTCAGCGGTGTGATTAATTAAAGTGCTCCTTTCACTGCCTCCCAGAGCACGTGTATAAACGCCCAGAGATTTCAAGCTGGAACCCATAGTGTTGTACTACAACAGGTGAAAGTATTTTTTCTTTGCCACTGGAGAATTGTTCTGTTCTTTTTTGACTATGGAAAAATAAGTGAAAACTAAGAGGTGGCATTTTCTGAGAGGTACCTGAAGCCTAAAAAGGTTGAGAACCACTGCTGTAGCCTAAACCCACCAACCATTCACACTTATTTAAAAAAGAATAAAAAAGAAGCTTTCCCTAGAGCAGTTCAGCCTGCCTCAGGTCTTCTAAATATCAGGCCCCAAGGTCACAATTCCCAAAGTGCACATCCTGCCCTGCTGTGTGCCTAGAACTCTCCTAGGTTAAAAGCTGCAAGTACAGTAAGCCTGCTAGCATACAATTCCTGACCCTTTTATACTCTACTTCCCTCTCTAATGCCTGTAATCAAAGAAGAGCCCTGCTCAATTTCCTTCAGGAATCAGTGCCTGTTACTTGTCTCTTCTTCACTGTTTGACATGCAGTTGCTTCAAGGTAGTATAGGTAGGTGGGCAACTCATGTCTTTGAACTAATTCAGTGTCAGCCCAAAGTAGCAGGATAGAACTGCTCTGTTAGTCTTGCTCCCTTGACTGTCTCTGGGTGCAAACAGTCGTTACCCTTGTGCTTCCAGAAAGAAAAAAAAAAAAAAAATTATGGTGGCATAAGTTGCAAGCAAGTAGATGTCCTCACTCCTTGTTTTTCTTCAAGTGCCCAAAAATGTTGCCATGGACCAAAGATAGTCACAGTTTATGATGCTTTAAATAGAGACATGTGTTTACTCATTACGCATGATTGGAATTCCCTTATGGAAAATTCCTATGGTGTGCTTGCAGAGGTGTGCCCTAGGAAACCCGCTGTAGAGAATTCATGTGGCACACACATCAGGTGGTCATGTCCCAACTCGGAGCATGCATCTGCAAGTGCGAGAACCTCCATGGGACCTCCTGCATGCAGACATGGGTCCTGACACAGAGCAGGGATGTTGTTCCACAGGATTGGACCCCTGCAGCCCCTGGAGTGGCAAGGGCTTGACCCTGCAGGACAGGGTTCTGCCAATGTATGTAGATGCCAGTGAAGTAGATCAGCTGCACTTGGACACATCTGGCACAATTGATCCTGCTCCAAAGATTACTTTTGTTTATAGTCTCTGTTTTCATGTGTCATTCAGTGTGCATCCCTTCTTATATATTCCATTATTGCAACACTAAAAAATCATGTCTCTTACACTACCTTCACGTGTTTGATGTAATGTAACCTGACCATGTTGATACTTAGTGGCCATGTCTACATGAGACACTGACTGCACAGTAGCCTGATACTACTGTGCAGTGGCATCACATGGCAAAAACTGTAATGCAATGCTACTATGCAGTAGTATTAGGCTACTGCACCCTAGTGCCACAAAAAAGTGATTATTGGCACTACTGCACAGTAACTTGGGTGACTGTGCATTCATTTAGTACGTGTTTATACAAGTACTAAATGAATGTGCAGTTATGACTACCCAGTCAGAATCTCATGTAGATGCAGCCTTTCTTTCTGATCATGAAATTTTTATTACCAACTTCTGAGCCCAAACCATCATCCCTGCATTATCAAATCATTATACTGGCTTGAAACTGAAAAAGGAATCTCACAAAGTAGAACTTTGGCCATATTATTAAGAATGGATATTAGTACTGTACAAATAAATAGTGAGAAAAACACAAAATGATACAGGTAGGAAAGGATGTAAAAAGCATTATATAAATATAATGGAACCAAGGAAAGAGTAGGAGCCCCTTACTGAATGCGAAGAAGCTAAAAACAGACAATGTGAACAAGGCTGAAATGTCTAATGCCTTTTTTTTGTTTGTTTTATTCATCACCAAAAGTCTCAACTATCAGATGACTGATACAATTAACAGCAAGGACAGGGGATAGATACCCAGCCTAGATTAGGGAAAGAACATACTAGAGATTTCAAATCAGCAGGGCACTAATGTACTGCAGAATGTGGCTAAAGTAAAGTCAGATCCACTGCCTCTTATATTTGAGCACTCATGGAATTTGAGTGAGGTCCCAGAATACTGGAAAAGGACAAATGTGGTGGAAGCACAGAATTAGAGACTGGTCAGTCTAACTTCAATACCCTTGTCTTGGAATAAACTACTGGGTTCAGAAGATTCCCTGTGCTTGAACAAAGGACGTACTCATGGTTATTCTCACTCTTGCAAAGCTTTATTTAAGGATACTTGCAGAGGCAGGCAATAGGACAGAGCAGAGAGGATGGTCACTTCACATCTGCTCTAGGCAGCAGCCGCCACCCCGCATAGTTCCCCTGGCCCCGGAGTGTCTCGATCTTGGGGATGTGATAGCCTGCGCCGGGCTCTGCGCAAGTCAGGATTCTTGCCAGAGTTACGGAACTCTCCATAACTTAAGAACGTACAGCTTATATAGTCTGGAGTAAATAACGTTATCTCAAACTAGGGATTTGGTTATCTCAAGTTAAGAATTTGGGGATGAGTCGTGATCCAACACACCTGGCGTTTACCACATTCCACTGTATTACAACATTCTACTATCTAGGTTCATGGTTCAGTCACGCTTACAGAGCAAAAAAGCTACATGCTGTTTCAAAGGCCTACTATGGAGTCAGCATACAAGACTCTTGCTATGAGCATTAAGCAAAATCCCTTGCTATTACAACCCTGAAAGATCCGAGAGCATACCATCATACAAGAGCAGACAAGATTCTTTGGGTAAATCTGGTATGTTTTATTAGACCAACTCAAACAGTTGGAAAAATTCTTCTTAGCAAGTTTTCAGGCACAAACACCCTTCATCAGGCTTTGGAAGCATCTACAGATGGTCTGTGCTCTTCCTGGTTCGAGTGGTAAAGCAGGCAGATGCCAGAAGAGTGTTTATTCCCGAAAGCTCGCTAAGAACAATTTTTCCAACTATCTGAGTTGGCCTAATAAAAGATACCAGATTTACCCAAAGAATCTCGTCTGCCTATGTCCTTAGACCAGCAAGGCTACAACCTACACCCCTATCATCATACAATTTATTTGTAAGGATTTAGAGAAGAGCAAGGTGGTAATAGCCAAGCTGGGTTTGTCAGGAGGAACTCATGAGTAAGCAACCTGACTTCCCAGCCACATTCATCACTTTGTAACATTGTGTTCCAAGACCTACAAGTAGATATGATCAACGTTTTAAAATGTGAAACTGTCAGAAATTGAGATATCATGAGAAAAATGTGCTCAAAATATGAAAATGGTCCCAAAAATACCAATTGCCTTGCTGTAGTTGTAATAGTGGAGTTATACTGTTGACCTAATAAATAAAACTAGCCATAGTAAAATTACAAATGAGGCCAGATTTGAACCTCTCCATATTTTGCAGCTACTTTAGATCCAGACCCATAATAAACTTTCACTTGGATCCATTTCAAATTAAAATAAATGTTCATGGCCGCCTTTGCTTTTACTTGTAGCTCTTTAATGTCTAGAACAGGGCAGGCAAAATACAGCCCATTGGCCAAATTTGGCCTGGTAGGCAATTTCAGCCAGCCTACGGGCACCCATCAACTAATTGTACCTTCTCTTCTCCCCCCCTCCCAAGACCACATGCCTTGCTCCTAACCTCATGGGTGGAAGGACCTGGCCCAGCCAGCATGCAGCTTCTGGGCAGGCCTGCTGCTGCCACTGCTGCAGATGCCGGGGGATGTGCTTAGCTTCCCCAGCATCCCACTTGCTTAAGTAGGGAAGTGTCACACCAAGTAGGGAAGTGGCAGGGGCAGAGGGAGCTGCAGTTGGGCAGGAGCGGGAGCATGGGGCTGGGGCTTGGCAACATGTAGCCCATTCCCAGAGGATGGTAGAAGTCCAGAGCTAGGGTGAGCAGGCTATGGGTGTGAGGGAGGGTGGGGAGGGGTGTGGGGAGATCCTTTGCACTCTTTCCCCCCTCCCCATAGCATTCAGTCCCAACTGCCAGCAGCAGCAGGTGGTGTGCACTGGTGGCGCTTGTGCTGTGTGCAGGTGCTGCCACCCGGCGGTGTGTGGCTCTGGCCAGCGCTGTACATGCTGGCAAGAAGCACAGCCAGGATGGCCTGCCTCTATTGCATGGGGCTCCATGCAGCACATGTGCAGCTCTGCCACCGGGGGAAGTTCTGCATGATGGACCTGGCTGTCTTCACCATTCCCTACTTTGTTGGTCCCAGTCCTATGCTGGGAAGCAGGGGCTGGGGCTTCCCTCCACTTCCAGCAGAGTCCTGGCACCTGCACAGCAGGGAGCAGCAAAGGCAACCAGCTCTATCTTGTGGGGCTTCCCCTGGGGGGCATGGAAGTGCCGGGACCTGCACATGTGCTGTGTGGAGCCCCATGAAATAGGCGCTGGCTGGCCAGCCTGTGTTCCTCTCCAGCACTGGCCAGAGATGCACGCCACCAGTGGCAGGGCCTGCATGGGGCATGAGCACCCGCTGCCTGCTGCTGCTACCAGTAGTGGGGCCTATGTATCATGGGGATGATGAGTGTATAGGAGGGTCCCCACATCCCCACAAACCCCCACATATAAACACACCTCCCCACATGCACTACTACCCTATCAAACACATAACCACACACCCTTCACAAACCCTACCATGAACAAACACCCACCTCCAACCACACCCTACAGCCCCACACACAATATACAAAAGTAAGACTTTATTTTTGAGTTATTATGCAATCACCTCTATATACAGTACACAAAGACACATCATTCAAAATGTTTTTTGTATTAAAATTAAAATATGTTGTAATAGGTATTTGATTTTTAGCATATGATTTGGATTTTTTCTGGTTCCAAGATGGCAACCATTCCTTCCCAAAAGGCCTATATCCAGGGGGCAAGGGGAGGAATTTCCAGTGGCAAAGGTCAGGGGTTCAGGGTGAGACTTCTACTCTCAAGATGATGACCAGGGGTGGGGCTACCCTTGTGGCCCTCAACAGCTCATCAAAACTCATTAAACGGCCCTCCAGGCAAAATAATTGCCCACCCCTGGTCTAGAAGATAAAGAGTTGATCTCTGCTTGCATCAGAGAGTCTTAGTAATGATACTACATTATTACATGAAGACCTTCATCAGTAAATCTCAACCTATGTTACATAGAAGAAAATTTGGGGAAAAGATCTTTCTTCATAACAGGGATCAGTAGTCCCAGCTTCCTGAAATTGATATCAAATCCTATCAGCTGTAGAGAAACAAATTTGTTGAACACAGTGGGAACCACTTATTTAAAAACAATGTATTTGCTCTATTGAGGATTTTAAATAAGATCAATTCTACTGCTAAACTTTAGTAGGTTCCTGTCAAGAAGATCCAGTCCATCCCCTTGGATGAGACCTAATGCTTTGACTATGCTTTCCAATGGGGAGGGTGAGGGAGGGAATGGACTGCACAATTCCCAGACTTCTTTTCAATAGAACAAGAGTTAGTTCTCATTGATATAGATGCAGACATATTTTATAAACTGCACCTGTAAATTAGCTTCAAGTGGCACCCCGCAAAATGTAATTAATTTTGATCTGCATTAAACTGCCTTTATGAACCTGAATTAAGTAACAGTCTTTTTTTTGCCTGAATTAGACTACTTAATTTGCATGCAGATTATGGCTTATGATATTAGCAAATGCTAACATAATGTCCAGCAAATAAGTAAAGTTATCTGTGCACCTGCCACTTTCATTTCCCATGTAATAAAGTTACATGCTGCACACACCTTATATAAAGTGTGCAGCATTGGCTTAATTCTACTGAAGTTAATTTTACTTTCCATGTACACCTCTAGAAATCCAGGCCAGCAGAAGATTGGAAAATTATTCAGCATATTTTTCCTCATATAAAAAAATATGTAAATGATAGGGGGCATCATATTTAGTATTAGTCATCCAAATACAAGACTGCACATCCAAATAAGGGAGGTATCTCCAGTGAGATATCTAAAGCACTTTGCACTGGCATAGCTGTCTATCTGCAGTAAAGTAAAATTCCCCTTGACTTCAGTGAATTAAGCCAATGCTGCACACTCTTTATAACCCCAACCATAGAATGCAGGTGCAGTGATTGGCACCACAAAACATTCAGGCTCAGAACTGGAAGCCAAGCCAAACCTCTTAAACTCGAGGACTGAATGTCAAATGGATCAGTATATTTGCAACATTTGAGGGAATTCCAATGCTATCAGCTGGTACAAACTTGAAGCAGTCATTGAAGTCAATGGGATTAACATGCACATATTTGTGATTAAAAAGTGACCATCAAGAAGTTTTATCATTCATGAAATAGTGTTCATTCAACAGTATCATATAAGCATTTTCTCTTGAGACAAAATAAAATACTAAATTAGATCCAATTTTTCTTAAATGTTGCAGAGAAGTAGACTTTATGAACTAGGAAGCACATTTTGTTTTAACTTTTCATAGCTTTTATATTAATCTATTTCCATATTTTTGCCTCCATACACAACGTGTTTTTAATCAAGTCGGGCAACAATAGGGGAGCTCTCCTGTAGTTAATTTGATATCTGAACATTTCCGCAGATTAGTACCAAAGTTTGTGCAGCCACCTAGATAGAATTGTTTCCATCATGTTTCAAAGGTAATGATTTCAAATTCAGTTAAAGTTGATGGGTATGCTTTTTATTAAATTTTCTATTAGCTCCTTCCATCAGCAAAATTATAGATTTATTATTTTTGTAAAGCAAAAACCTACCATCAAACTTTAAATATTTCAAATAAAAAACACAATAAAAGTGTTGAGTATTGGAGAGAGAATATAGCCTGATGTTGATTGTCTTGTATAAAAAAACTTCATTAGGAAAAGATTTTTCAAAGTTATGTCCTGCTTCCAAAAAAACAATTAGGTCTGTGAAGCTTTTTTGTAAAAGTCTTGAAGTTCAGGAATGCATATAGGTATGTTAACGATGAACTTCAGCAAGACACAATGGACCTTATGTTCTGCCATACTTATCCTAGTCTCTGCATTTTGTGTGGGTTGAATTGATGGTGTGATTTAAAAAACAAACAAACAAGTCAACGTGTTACTGTCACTTAATGCCAGTTTCACAGCTGTCAGCATGATTAGCTGCGCCCCCGCCTCCCCTCCTCCGGTCGCTGATTGGCTGCTGGGGTGGGGGGCGGCAAGTGCCCCCCCGATCTCAGGAGGCACCAGTTGCCCAAGAGAGCAAGTAGCTGCACAGGATAGAGTAACCATCTACATGTATACCTGCATTACAGTGCAATAAATTAATTAACCATAAGATAGTATATACTATCATAGAATCATAAAAAAATAGGGTTGGAAATGACATAAGCAGGTCATCTAGTCCAACCCCCTGCTCAAAGCAGGATCACCCCCAACTAGATTATTCCAGGCAGGGCTTCGTTGCACCAGGCCTTAAAAATCTCCAAGGATGGAGATTCAACCACCATTCTAAGTAACTTATTCCAGTGCTTCACCACCCTCCTAGTGAGAGTTTCTTTCCCTGATAACTAACCTATACTTCCCTTGCTACAACTTGACAGAACAAGGAGCAATGGTCTCATCTGCCACCACTGAGAACAGTCTAGCACCATCCTCTTTGGAACCCCCCTTCAGGTAGTTGAAGGCTGCTATTAAATCCCCCCTCAGTCTTCTCTTCTGCAGACTAAATACTCCCAATTCCCGCAGCTTTTCTTCATAACCATTTTTGTTGCCTTCTGCTTGACTCTCTCTAACTTGTCCACATCCTTTCTGTAGTGGAGGACTCAAAACTGGACACAATACTCCAGATGTGGCCTCACCAAGGCAGAATAGAGGAGAATAATTACTTCCCTCAGTCTGCTGGCAATGTTTCTATTAATGCAGCCCATTATGCTGTTAGCCTTCTTGCCAACAAGGGCATACTGTTAACTCATATCCAGCTTTGTCCACTGTTATCCCCAGGTCCTCTTCTGCAGAGCCGCTGCTTAGCCATGTACTAGGGCATGGGATTCTTCCATTCTTAATGAAGGACTTTGCATTTGTCCTTGTTGAACCTCATGAGATGTTTGTGGGCCCAATCCTCCAATTTGTCTAGGTCACTCTAGGATTCACTCTGAATCTTAACCCAACTCTCCAGTGTGTCTTCTGCTCTCCTCAGCTTGGTGTCATCTGCAAACTTGCTGAGGGTGCACTCTATCCCATCTTCTATATTGCTAATGAAGATACTGAACAAAACTGGCCCCAGCGCTGACCCCACTTGACACCAAGTCATTGATCACTCCTGTTGAACCCAACTATCCAGCCAGCTTTCTATTCACCATACAGGCCATTCATCCAACCAGTACTTCCTTAGCTGGCATGCAAGAATGCTGTGGGGGACCATATCAAAAAGTCTTATGGAGTCAAGGTATATCATGTCCACTTCTTTCACCACATCCACAGAGCCAGTTATCTCATCATAAAAGGCTATCTAGTTAGTCAGGCTGACTTGCCCTTGGTGAACCCATGCTGGCTGTTCCTGTTCACTTTCTTCTTCTCCAAGTGTTTTAGAAATGGATTCCTTGAGGACCTGTTCCATGATTTTTCCGGGGACTGAGGTGAGGTTGACTGGTCTGTTGTTCCCTGGGTCCTCCTTCTTCCCTTTCTTAAAGATGGTCACTATATTTGCCCTTTTTCAATCATCCAGAACCTCCCCTGATCACCACAAGTTTTTTTCAAAGATAATGGCCAGCAGCTCTGCAATCACATCAGCCAACTCTCTCAGCACCTACAAACACATGGCATCTGGCCCTATGGACTTGTACACATCCAGCTTTTCTAAATAGTCCCTAACCTGTTCTTTCACCACTGAGGGCTGCTCACTTTCTCCCCAAACAGTGCTGCCCAGTGCAGTAGTTTGGGATGACATTGTCTGTGAAGACTGAGGTAAAAGAGGCATTGAGCACTTCAGCCTTTCCTACATCATCTGTCAGCTAGGTTGCTTTCCCCATTCAGTAAAGGACCTACACTTCCCCTGCCTATTCTCTTGTTACCCTTCCCATCCCTTGCTAGCTGCAGCTCCAATTGTGCTTTGGCCTTCCTGACTTTATCCCTGCATTCCCAAGCAATATACCTATACTCCTCCCAAGTTGTTTGTTCAAGTTTCCACTTCTTGTAAGCTTTCTTTTTGTATTTAAGCTCACTGAAAAGTTCTCTGCTAAGCCAAGCTCATTGCTGCACATCAAAGTGGCTTCTTTCTGCACCCTCTGTAAAGTTTCTTTAAAATACAACCAGTTCTCCTGGACTCCTTTTCCTCTTAGACTGGCCTCCCAGGGGATCCTGCCCATCTGTTCCCTGAGCAAGGTAAAGTCTGCTTTTCTGAAGTTCAAGGTCCTTTCTTCCTTTTTTCAGGATCCTCATCTTAATCATATCATGGTCACTGCTGCCCAAACTGAATGGGCATCAACTTGTTATTCCTCTGAGGATCTTATGTATGAAAGTTACCAAGTATTTGTTAAAGGTGCTAAGTTTGTAATGACTGGAGAATAAATTATAACAACTTCAATAAAGTATAACTGTTGTATCAATAGTGAGATTTAAGCCCACAATTGGATAAAGACAGGAACACGAGTCATGTTCTCATCCTTGCTTTTAGCTTTTGGAATGACTTTGGACAAGTGACTTCTTCTGTGCCCAAGATTCCTTACTTAAAATGTAGGGAAAGTGCCTCATTTTCTAGGATTTTCAAGATCTACAAGTAGATTCAGATAGTAAAGTGACACAGTGAGAAGCTACTCTGGATTTTTGCTTGTGCCCTGAGTTTAGCCAGTGCCACAGAGATCCTGTTGCAGAGTCACTGTGTCTTGGAACCCCAGTTTAACATTTGCATAGAGAAAATGGTTTTCTAGGTCACATGGTTATTTAAGGACCAATTTAAACAAGTTTGTGAAGCTTGTAGATGGTATAGGAAGGGGAACCAAAGAGTACAAATACGAGCCTGAGTGAAACAGCTACCCACCTAGTTTTCAGTGAGGTCAATAGGGAAGCATCGAGTCCTCCTAATGAGCTTGTCTACTAAAAATAAATAGCTAATGTAAGTATAGTCAAACTCCAGCTCTTTGGTACCGTGTAACGGACAAGCAGCTGGTGGGAGAACAAAGGTGGAGGTTATACGGATCTTGATTATAAATGGGATATAGAATTTTTCACCAGATAATCAAAGTGTCTAATAAAATGAGACAAATAAAAAGTCCAACTTGACTGGAGGGAGAGAAACCTTTTCTTGTGCATGTTAAATAATGTGTAATTATCAAAATAACAGTCCTCATCAACCTTCCCATTAACCACACTAATTAACTTCAGTGTTTCCCAGTATGCATCAGAAATTCTCCTCCAATAAATTTGGTCTCAATCTGCTGCAGAGGATGGAAGCTGCTGCTACTTCCTTGCTAGTGCTCTGATGGTGCAACATCTAAATTATCACTCAGTTTGCTAGTTCATTTTGGACTAAACATAGATTTCAAATAATTTCTTTGTTTGTCAGCAAACTTGATGACATTTTTGCTATTCATGCAAAGGGCCAATGTTTCTGCATGAAATGAATGATCATTCAATAAATATTTAAATACTCCTCTTTTCAAATCAGTACTTTCACTCATAAATACAAGTAAAATAAAATATTGACCATTTCTAACTCCTGAAGTGAGGGAGGGCTATTGAAAACAGAACAGAACTTGGTAAATGTAGCTAGCCTTTCCAAATGGCAGATTTAGGAATGCTACAGATCCACAAAGCAGGCTAGTAACAGATTGCTGAGTGGCCATTGGCTATTCTTAACTAAATCTGAAAAATTATTAGTGACCTATGAGCTACCAGCATCTCAGTAACTTTATTTTTTGTCTTAAACTAAAGTTTGTTTAACAAGCAGCTCAACTAGTTAATTCTTGAATAATACAGAGGATGCACATAGTACTCTAGGTGTGTATGATACTTTACTTATGGCTGAGTGCAATCAACCTCAGTATCTTTCTTCAGCTGCTCTACTACATTATCTCTTCCCCTCAAAGTGTCAATTTAAATAATCAGCAGAGAAACTTCCCCAAACCACAGAATTAATAAACAGAGGACAAACTAATCAGACACTTTTGAAATCCACCATCCTGATTTCTAAGAGCAGAGAATTATTTTGTGAAAACTTTAGCCCACTTGTTTTTCAAGCAGCTCTAGTTAACTGGCTCTTCCCTAGACTACATCGCATCCCCTTCTTGAGTATTGTAGATCCTCTGTTCTGTTACAAGCAGTTAGCTCCCACTGCTGCCTCTTCTCAGTCTTTTAATGTATTTGACCTCACAACGTCCCTATGATACCACAACATTTTTTGTTCCTTGTTTAACACATGGAGAAGAAGCAGATGTTCAAAAGATGTCTAAGTGCTGTCTGTGCTGCCACATTTACTGCAGTTAGTGTGTGTTCTTCCGGAAGTCCTCGTGTTTTATGGAAAGAATGACCACAGGTTTGGCTTGGTGGTGAAGGCTTGGCTAGGCATGGCCAGTGAGTTTAACAAGGTATTAGCCACAAATGCTTGTGGTAAGGTACACGCACAATTCTCACTGCATCCCCTAGGCCTAATACAAAGTTCCAAAGGCTTCCAGTTCTCCTTTGATCACAAGACGTTCTGTTTGCATTAAACATGTCCTGTTCCTTGTACTTAACAAAACAAATTACAAAGTCCTCTTACTACCTATACAAATCATCCTTATCCTGCCATTGGACATCCCGTTTTATCTGTGTGGTTTAGATTACCTGGTGCCAATGTTATCAACAGGGATCCTGATTTTCACAAATTCTCTGGTAAAATCCCCAACGTCAATGATTAAAATGAAAGGCCTCTCACTTCTTCACTTGGGCAGGGGTAGGGCTGGCTCCCCAACTGTGCACACTGCCAGGAGGGCAAGGAAGACGCATGCCTCCCAGAACTGTGCACAGGGTACAAGCGGGGGTGGACTCCCTGTTGCAGGCTCAGGCTCGTGCCCTGCTGCCCTCCCCCAGGGCCTCATCATCCCAACAGGTGCAACTTAGCAGTACAGGGCACAGAGGACCCACATGGGATCCCTTTGCAGCTGAGACCTACATTGCCCTGGTGATGTGTCCCCTGTGCATGGGGGGGGCAGTGGCATAGGATTGTAGCCCTCACTGCTGCTGTGCATGAGGGGATACTTCACCAAGGTAGTGTGGAGCTTGCAGCAGCGAGAAGATCCTGGCACAGCCCTGCTGTTCCCTGCAGCACTGGGTCGCACCCACCAGGCTGCAGAGGCCCCAGGGGAGGGCAGCAGGGTGGGAAGGCCAAGCACACAGCAGGCAGCTCACCCTTGCCCCTACCCCATGAACAGATATGGGGGGCACAGGTTCCCCTTGCCCCCAGGAGTGCGTGCAGTAGTGAGGAGCCGGCCTCAACCCCAAATCACCAGACGAGCTGCCTGGAGCCCTATCCTGTTCCCCATTGGGGCCCTGTAGCTGCACATTGCGGCCCTGGACCCAAAGCCCTACATACCACCTGGCTGGGCAGCATCTGCAGGGATGTCAATCTCCCCCCCCCCTTACCTGTGGGAGCTGCTCTCCAGGCCTCCTGGCTGCCATGTTTATATACATGCACATGGTGCCCCTTGCCTGACCACTCTCTCCCAGCGCCCTGCAGGCTGGAACTCTGCCAGCCTGCAGCGAGCTCTCTGCAAAACTGCAAAATCTGTGGGTTTCTCCAGTAAAATGAGAAATCTGTGTTTTCCCCTGGCAAAGGGTAAAATCTGTGGTCTTCTCCATTTTCCCGTGGGAAACTGAAAACCTGGATCCCTACTCATCAATTAAGACTGTGATGTATCTACAGAATCTAATCATGTAGGTGATTTCTACCTTAAGTTTGTGTAAGTAGTTCATATATCAGTCATTCCTTCATTGAAGCATTGACCAACGTAACTCTCAGGAGACTGTTAATGTGATCACTAATCAGTATATTCACGGATCAATACTCCAGTGAGGCCTACATCTACTATAAACAATTAGGACTGTTTCTTGCTATTCTCCAGTCATCTAATGTCAAACTTGATTTAATAGACTTATTATTTCATCGATTTAATAGACATTAGGGCTGGAAGGGACCTCAGGAGATCATCGAGTTCAGCCCTCTGCCCGAAGGGCAGGAAGTCAGCTAGGGTTAAAGGATCCCAACAAGATAAGCATCCAAATGCTTCTTAAAGGAGTCCAGAGCAGGTGCTTGCACCACCTTTGGAGGGAGCCTATTCCAGGCCTTGGGTGCTCAGACAGTAAAGAAATTTTTCCTTATGTCCAGTCTAAAACCGTTTTGAACGATCTTGTGACCGTTGGTTCTTGTTATCCCTTGTGGCGCTCTGGTGAACAGGCATTCCCCCAGATCCTGATGCACACCTCTGATGTATTTACAGGCTGCCACCAGTCACACCTGAGCCTGCACTTTTCCAGGCTAAAGAGCCCCATAGTTCTCAGCCTTTCTTGATAAGGCCTGTTCTCTTGCCCTCTGATCGTGTGTGTGGCTCTCCTCTGGACTCTCTCAAGGTTCTTGACATCCTTTCTGAATTGTGGAGCTCAGAATTGGATGCAGTACTTCAGCTGTGGCCTCACCAAGGCCAAGTACAGCGGGAGGATGACATCCTGAGATTTACTTGAGAAGCATCTATGGATTCAAGCCAGAGTTTGGTTCGCTTTACCAGCTGTGGCATCACATTGGTGGCTCATGTTCATCTTGTAGTCAATCATGACCTGCAAGTCTCTTGCAGCCTTGGTGCTAGTGAGCGTAGCACTGCTGAGCCAATAAGCATGCTGCGGGGTTTATTTTCCCAAGGTGGAGTACCTTACATTTGTTGATATTGAATGTCATCAGGTTTGTATCTGCCCACTTTTTCAGCCTATCCAAGTCAGCCTGGATCACCATCCTATCCTCAGGTGTGAACGCTCTACCCGGAAATTTGGTGTCAGCGGCAAACTTGGCCAGTCCCCTTCTGACATCAGTATCCATGTTGTTGATAAAGGTGTTAAAGAGAACAGGTCCAAGGACAGAGCCTTGGGAGACACCGCTGGTCACGGAGCACCATGATGATTCACTTCCATCAACCATCACTTTATGAGTCTGGCCTCAGAGCCAATTCACCAGCCAT
The DNA here is from genome assembly GCF_030867095.1 of Alligator mississippiensis. Taxonomy (NCBI): domain Eukaryota; kingdom Metazoa; phylum Chordata; order Crocodylia; family Alligatoridae; genus Alligator; species Alligator mississippiensis. Next base: position 161,296,001 of record NC_081826.1, read on the forward strand.
TGGACTATGATGCAGCTAAGGCCACAGTTGGCCAATTTTTCCTAGAGGAGATTGTGGGACACCAAATCAAAGGCTTTTTAGAAGTCCAGTTATATGATGTCAATCTCTTCCCCCTGGTCCAGGTGATATCTCACCTGGTCATAGAAGGAGATGAGATTGGTCAGTCAAGACCTACCCACAACAAATCCATGCTGGCTGTAGGCCTGTGTAAAGAGGCTAGTATTCACTTCGGATTCAGATTCAGGCTGAGGGGGATCAGGGAGGCGGAGGATGAAATTGATAGTTATTTCCTTTCCCTGCAGGCCCAGGCACCAAAGGAAGAAGCACCCCGGGGAATACCCTCCACAGCAGAGTGGCAGACAGTCACAGCCAGGACCGGAGCAGCACGCAGCGAACCGGTACCAGCTTCTCCAGTCCGACTGGTGAACAGGTACGAGGCCCTGGCGACCCTGCAGGAGATGGAAGGGGAGGAGGAAAGCCTTGAGCAAGAAGAAACACCACGTTCTTCACACTCCAAACAGATCAAGAGATCCACGAGGACCCAGAGGAGGAGGCGACGAGTGCTCGTCATAGGAGACTCCATCCTGAGAGGTACGGAAGGACCCATCTGTTGCCAGGACCCCTCGGCACGAGAGGTATGCTGCCTCCCTGGAGCAAAGATTCGGGATGTGACGGAGGTAATCCAGGCCTGGATCAAGCCCACCGATTATTACCCCATGGCCCTAGTCCATGTGGGTACTAATGATGCGGCCAGGAGAACCCCCGATCACCTGATGGCGGACTACTGTGCTCTGGGTGGCGTGCTGAAGGAGTTTGGTGCACAGGTGGTTTTCTCTTCCATCCTACCAGTGACCGGATGAGGAAGACGGCAGGAGAACTGCATCAGAGAGACCAACTGGCGGCTTTGGCAGTGGTGTCTCGAGGCAGGCTTCGGCTTCCTGGACAATGACCCGCACATCACGACGAAGGACATGCTCAGCTGGGATGGGCTTCACCTGTCCCCCAAAGGTAAGCGTGTGTTTTCTACTAGGTTGGCGGATCTACTCCGGCGGGCTTTAAACTAGGCTCGTCGGGGGGAGGGGAGTATGAGGGCAGGGGAAGCTGTGGACCACCAAACCATGTGGCACCCACAAGGACAGCCCAGCCTGAAGAAGGAGAACATTGGGAACCTGAAAGCCATGGGGAGGCCAGCACTACAAAACAGGTAAGAAACAATGGGCCCCATGAGACTGGGAGCGGGGGGGCAGCAAAGGCACCAGTCGCAGGGCTCAAGTGCTTATATACTAATGCTAGGAGCATGGGGAACAAGCAGGATGAATTAGCGCTCCTGCTTGCACTAAACACCTATGACTTAGTGGGGCTAACAGAGACCTGGTGGGATTCATCCCATGACTGGGCGGTACATATTGAGGGCTATAGATTGTACAGAAAGGACAGGTCGGGGAAGAAAGGGGGGGTGGTTGCACTTTATGTCAGTGAGCAATATACATCAACCCTCATCAAGACAGAATCCGAGGTTGAGGAAGTAGAAGGATTGTGGGTTAGGCTACATGGGGGGCAAGGAGAAAGGGATTTGGTGGTAGGGGTCTGCTACAGACCCCCACACCAAGGGGAAGAAATAGATGCGGGGCTCCTGAGGCAACTCTCGGAGACCATAAAAGCTAAAGAGGCAGTAGTCATGGGGGACCTAAACTACCCGGACATCTGCTGGGAGACGCAGACAGCAAGGTCCCATCGCTCATGCAGGTTTCTAACCTGTGTACAGGACCTCCACCTGACACAGGAGATACACGGTCCCACTAGGGGGAATGCCATACTGGATCTGGTATTGGCAACGGGAGATGACATGATAGGGGACCTCCAGATCGGTAGCCATTTGCGAGACAGTGATCACCTTATAATAGAATTCAACATAAGACGGCAAGTGGGTAAAGTAACTAGTAGGGTGAAAGTGCTAGACTTTAGGAAAGCTGATCTCAATGCACTCAGGCGATTAGTCAAGGAAGCACTGCAGAGTAGGAGTTTTGATGGGATGGGAGCCCAAGAAGGGTGGCTGTGCGTAAAGGAAACGATCCTTCGGGCAGAAAGCAAGACGATCCCCGAGCGAGGCAAAAGAGGGAAAGGGGCCAGGAGGCTTCCATGGCTGACCAGAGAAATCCAGGGCAGCCTAAGGGCCAAAAGGGGAGCACATAAAAAGTGGAAACAGGGTGAGATCACTAAAGATGAATATACCTCCTCTGCTCGTGCTTGTAGGGAGGCAGTTAGGCGGGCCAAAGCTACCATGGAGCTGAGGATGGCAACCCAAGTAAAGGACAACAAGAAATTGTTTTTTAGATATATTAGGAGTAAAAGGAAGGCCCAGGGAGGAATAGGACTGCTGCTAAATGGGCAGAAATAATTGGTGACAGATAGGGGGGACAAGGCTGCACTCCTCAATGAGTTCTTTGCCTCAGTGTTCCTAAGTGAGGGGCACGACAAGTCTCTCACTGGGGTTGCAGAGAGGCAGCAGCAAGGCGCCAGACTTCCATACGTAGATCCTGAGGTGGTGCAGAGTCACTTGGAAGAACTGGATGCCTTTAAGTTGGCAGGCCCGGATGGGCTCCATCCAAGGGTGCTGAAGGCACTGGCCGACACCATTGCAGAGCCACTGGCGGGAATATTCGAACGCTTGTGGCACACGGGCCAAGTCCCGGAGGACTGGAAAAGGGCTAACGTGGTCCCCATTTTCAAAAAGGGGAGGAAGGAGGACCCGGGCAACTATAGGCTGGTCAGTCTCACCTCCATCCTTGGTAAAGTCTTTGAAAAAATTATCAAGGTTCACATTTGTGAGAGCCCGGCAGGGCAAATTATGCTGAGGGGAAACCAGCATGGGTTTGTGGCGGGCAGATCGTGCCTGACCAATCTAGTCTCTTTTTATGACCAGGTTACGAAATGCCTGGACACAGGAGGAGGGGTGGATGTCGTATACTTAGACTTCAGGAAGGCCTTCGATACAGTATCCCACCCCATGCTGGTGAACAAGTTAAGAGGCTGTGATGTGGATGACTGCACAGTCCGGTGGGTGGCAAATTGGCTAGAGGGTCGCACCCAAAGAGTCGTGGTAGATGGGTCGGTCTCGACCTGGAAGGGTGTGGGCAGTGGGGTCCCGCAGGGCTCGGTCCTTGGACCGATACTCTTTAATGTCTTCATCAGCGACTTGGACGAGGGAGTAAAGTGTACTCTGTCCAAGTTTGCAGATGACACAAAGCTATGGGGAGAAGTGGACACGCCGGAGGGCAGGGAACAGCTGCAGGCAGACCTGGATAGGTTGGACAAGTAGGCAGAAAACAACAGGATGCAGCTCAACAAGGAGAAATGCAAAGTGCTGCACCTAGGGAGGAAAAATGTCCACCTACAGCCTAGGGAATGACCTGCTGGGTGGCACGGAGGTGGAAAGGGATCTTGGAGTCCTAGTGGACTCCAAGATGAACATGAGCCGGCAGTGTGACGAAGCCATCAGAAAAGCCAATGGCACTTTATCGTGCATCAGCAGATGCATGACGAATAGGTCCAAGGAGGTGATACTTCCCCTCTATCGGGCACTGGTCAGACCACAGTTGGAGTACTGCGTGCAATTCTGGGCGCCACACTTCAAGAAGGATGCGGATAACCTGGAGAGGGTCCAGAGAAGGGCAACTCATATGGTCAAGGGCCTGCAGACCAAGCCCTACGAGGAGAGACTAGAGAAACTGGACCTTTTCAGCCTCCGCAAGAGAAGGTTGAGAAGCGACCTTGTGGCCGCCTATAAGTTCATCACGGGGGCACAGAAGGGAATTGGTGAGGATTTATTCACCAAGGCGCCCCCGGGGGTTACAAGAAACAATGGCCACAAGCTAGCAGAGAGCAGATTTAGACTGGACATTAGGAAGAACTTCTTCACAGTTCGAGTGGCCAAGGTCTGGAACGGGCTCCCAAGGGAGGTGGTGCTCTCCCCTACCCTGGGGGTCTTCAAGAGGAGGTTAGACAAGTATCTAGCTGGGGTCATCTAGACCCAGCACTCTTTCCTGCTTATGCAGGGGGTCGGACTTGATGATCTATTGAGGTCCCTTCCGACCCTAACATCTATGAATCTATGAATCTATGATTCGAGGGACAATGATTTGATTCAGTGATTTGGGGTCTCCCCTGCCCCTAGTACTTACCAGCTCCGAGTGGCTGCAGCTCCCTGCTGCAGCCACTGGGAACTTCCCAAATCATCAGAGCTCTCTGATCTTTGCTGAAGATTTGGAGAGCTTTAAATTGATTTGGACCTTTAAAATGGTCCCCTGATTCAATTTGGATCTGGAGATTCGGCCATCGAATCGGGCTGAATCTCCTCCAGGTCGAATCACTGCCCAAAGCTTCTTACAGCCTGAGCTGGCTGTCCTTCAGGATGTTGCCATCAGCCAGCTTGTCAAGAATGGACTCCTTGATGATCTTTTTCTAGAATTTTACAAGGGATTGAGGTCAAGCTAGTTGGCCTATAGTTCTCTGGATCTACTTTCCTCCCTTTCTTGAAGATGGGCACCACATTGGGCTTCTTCCAATCTTCAGGTATTTCACCTGAGCACCAGGAGTTTTCAAAAATCTTCGTCAGTGGTTGGGACATGACTCCTGCTAGCTCCTTAAGTACTCTGGGGCGTGGTCTGTCTGGAACAGCTAATTTGAAGGTGTCCAGCATCTCAAGATGTTCTTTTACAAGGTCTACACCAATGCTGGGTATAAATTCACCCTCACCCTGGCTGTGCTTCATCTTGCTCGGCAGAGCGGACCTTTTGCGTTGATGAAAAACTGATGTGAAAGCTAAACAGGTTAGCTTTTTCATGGGTATCGGTTGTCAGTTGTCCCATTTGGTTTAGCAGTTGTCCCATTTGGTTCTTCTGACTCCCCACATATCTACAAAAGGACTTTTTATTTTCCTTGATATATGTAGCCAGGTGGAGTTCGGTTGCAGGCTTTCCTGCTTTGCTCCCTACAGTTACGGACCAGTGCAGAGTAATCCTCCTTTGTGGTGATACCTGTCTTCCATCCTTTATAAGTCTCTCTTTTTTGGCATAGGAGGTTCACAAGTTCCCTGCTGAGCCAAGGGGGTTGCTGTGCCCTTTTGCTACCTTTCCTCTGAAATGGGATGGACATCCCTTGTACTTCCAGAATCACTCCCTTAAGGAGCTACCACTCCTCTTGGACTACTCTCCTTGTCAAGTCATGAACCCTTAGTATCTCGAGAACAAGCCTCCTGAGCTTAACAAAGTCAGCTTTCCTAAAGTCAATAACTTCTGCATTGCTAACTGACTTGCCAGCTTTGCGATGGATAGTAAAAGTAATCAGCTCATGGTCATTATCTCCCAGCTTTCCTTCAGTCTTTAAGGTGCTGACTAGATCATCCCCTTTAGCCAGTACCAGGTCCAGCTGCGCTTTACCTCTTGTTGTTCAATAGAATGCTTGGGTCATGTAATGCTCATCCACGCATGTGAGGAAGCTTTGCGACCATTCAGATTTGGCTGTGTGCTCTTCCCATGAGATATCTGGGTAGTTGAAGTCTCCCTTGACAACCATGTACCAAGAGCGTGTAGCCTCAGACAGTTCCCTCGTGAATTCCTGGTCAGGCTCTTGTTTCTGGTTAGAGGGTTTGTAGTAGACTCCTATCATTCTGTCCCCTGTGCCTCATTCCCCATGTATTTTAACCCAGAGGGTCTCTAGTTACCCTCCCTGGGTGACAATGTCAGCTTTCAGGGATGTGTAGCTATCCTCGACATAGTGCAGATAAAAGGGGTGGGGGTGTAGCTCTCTCTCTCTCCTGTACAGGGTACAGCCATCTATACCTGTGGCCCAGTCATAGGTGGAGTCCCACCAGGTCTCCATTATTCCTATGAAATCATAGTCATTCTTGTTTAATAGGAGGACCAGTTCCTCCTGTTTGTTCCCTAAGCTCCTGGCATTGGTGTACAGACACGTAAGGATCCTATTGGGAGCCCTAGGGTTCCTTACGTTCCCAGGAGGACACTGTTCCAGGGCTGGGGTAGGAGTGGAATCCCTTGGGTGCCCTAACCTATTGGTTTTGTAGGTATTGCCTAGCAGGCTTGCTTTGGTGGTTGTGCACCCATCCCCCGGTGGACTTAGTTTAAAGCCCAGTAGAGCAGGTTAGCCATTCTGGCTGAGCTTCCTCCCCAGTAAAGAGAGGTGGAGGCCATCTCTTCCTAGCAGACCATTACCTCTCTCATTAAAGAGTGAACTGTGATTATGGAAGCCAAAGCCATCTCTCCCTCCTCAGTCCATTACCCATAACCAGGAGGATAGAGGAAAAAAAACACCTGTGCCCCGAACCTCCTTAGCCCTGCAACCATTCATGACCTGGCAGGGAATGCTCCGAGCTGTGTCATTTGTGTCCTCATGGATAAGGAGCATAGGGTAGTGGTCAGAGGACTGGATAAGCTTTGGGATCGTCTCTGCTATGTCCCAGATGCAGACCCCTGGGAGTCTGAGAGCATGTAGCCTTAAAAATTCTTGCTACAAGACTTGCAATTTCAGGTCAGTTCTTTCATATTTCTGGGATAGAAAGTATCCAGTATGCCTGTGTTCAGTATATTAAACTTTTCTGAGTTTTGCTTCCATTTTAGATGTGGCAACCACCAATTCTAGACATTCATTCCAACTGGCCACCTTGCTGTGGCCTGCCAGTGTTGCATCATCCATAATAAAAACTGAGGCAATTTATGTGGTTAATTTTGGAGCTAAATTTACTTCTTACCTCTACCTTATCCCTCCTTCATGCTGGCCTCTGTTCCTATTTTTCCTTTTATTTCTATGGTCAAAGAATCTTTAACTGTTCACTTAATTTTTATTTTTTTTTTTGTAAGACCTAATGAAGCTTGAGTTTTTGTAAGTCTCTTTTTTTCACTCTGGTTTCCTTTTTTGCCTTGCAGTTTGCATGCGATATCCCAAAAACTTGAAAAAGAGATGCTCATGGTTTTAAAATAAATTTATACATTAAGTTCTTAACTTTGTTTGGTACTGGTAAAATTGCAGAAACAAAAGCAAATTCAGGTACTTGTGATGGATGGATGAGAAACAATTTTGCAAGTATTTGATTTGTAAGTTGTGATGTATTTGCAATAAATGGATCCAATTATAACATTATGCTGTAATAGAACTAACAGAAGGAAAATTAATGAGACCTATGTTGCTGTTACAGAAAAGAGAAATTAAGTAAGATCTATCATGGGAGCAAATCATACATCAAAGTTCACTCATACTTTGAAAATAAAGCTTTATAGCCCTGGGATATTTAATGCCCATAAAACCACTGGGCTTGATAAACTGCAATGTGGGAAAATCCCAAAATGTTAATTAGCACTTCAGTGATTGAAGGACCTCAAAACAGAGGAGTTTAGTTGTATGCGAGAATGCTTGGGTTTTGGTTTTCTTTATCTTCCTCATTTGAAAACAAAATATCTTTTAATACATTGATCCACTGTAATTAGATTGAAAGCATCTGACAAGGTAGTCTATTGCCTATGAAAGCTCATGATCAGTACAGGGGTTTAGGGGAAACAGCACCCCAAATTCTTGAAAGCAAAACTCATGTCACAACTAGGGGTTACATCATAGCATGGTGAAAACTGCAAGAGTGGTAGCCTATGCTAAGACCACAAATCCTGATAAGTTTCAAGAATATTGGTGCAGGGGTTTGGGGGCAACTGTACCTCAAATTTTTTAAAGCAAATCTCCTGTCACATCTGTGTGTTACAACAAGGGGAGGGGGGTGAAAACTATAGAGCTGGTAGCTCTTACTGAGGCCACAAAGCCTGCCAAGTTTCAAGAAGATCGGTGCAGGGGTTTGGGGGGAACTGCCCTTCAAGCTGTGGACAAGCAAAACTGGTGCCATGGGTGTTTGTGGGACTAACTGTGTCTGTCTTGGGGCAGGGAGGGGAGACACTGCTTCAGGCCTGGCTGCTAAGCTGCTGTGTTCCCAGTTACCAATCAATTCGGGATTCACTCAGGGACCAGGGACTCAGGGACCAGCTCAATACACAGGACCTAGCTACTACATAATGACTTAATGAGCATCAATTAGCACCTACAAAACCAGGCTAAGGAGAAGAAGGTATCAATACAGACAATCAACTGCCCCAAGACAGAGACAGTTTTGGCACGAGTTTTGTCTGTCAGCAGTTGGGGGTGCAGGGCCCCAGAACTCCCCTGCACTGATCTCCTTGATAGCTGGCAGGCATCACAGCAGGGGCCACCATCCCTGCAGCTGTCACCCCACTGGGCCTTAACACACACACTCACCCATGGCATGAGTTTTGCTTGTCAGCAGCTTGAGGTGCAGTTCCCCTGCACCTATCTCCTTGAAACTTGGCAGGCTTTGTGGCCTCAGTAAGAGCCACCAGCCCTGCAGTTTTGACCCCCCTGTGGTGTAACACATAGCCGTGACATGAGTTTGGCTTTCAAGAATGTGGGGTACAGTTTCCCCCAAACCCCTGCACCTATCTTCTTGAAACTTGGCAGGTTTCACGCTCTCAGCAGAGGCTCTGAAAGTTTCATCCAAATCAGACAAAAAACAACAAAGTTATAGATATTTCATTGATTTCCTCCGTTATACTCTATGGCCGGATCTCCGAGGTGGCTCCGAAGCTTCAGCTGGATCAAGGTGGAAACCCGGTCCAGAGCTCCGGATCGGATTGTGGCCATCTGAAGTGGCCGGATCCGAAGCCAGATCAGATTGCTGCTGACTCGTACAGGCCTAATAGCAGATAAGAATAATGCAAACAATTTTATATCCACCAGTCCTAGAGATGTCATCAGAGTCAAGGTATTTCTGGCCAGGTTGCGAGCTTCATTCTGATGTTCTCTCTTGAATGTCAGATGTTAGCAGCCTGGGGGTTGGAGGATGCCCCCCTCCCCTCCCCCAGTAGGGTGAGTGAGATGGACTGGTGGTGTGCCCTCTGTCCATGGTGGCCTTGGGTTCCCCTCTTGAGGACACTTTGTTCTCATGGGAGGTGGCAGGTGCTTGTAGCCTGAGCAGAATGCAGAGCCCAGATCCCCTACCCCTGCAGGAAGCACAGCTGGAGTAGAGCCTGTGGGGGATGGGGCATATGTGGACTGGTGGCTGTGGGCTTGAGGCTCCCCATCCTATGATATGATATACATTTTCACTGTGGAGTCTTATGGCAAGAGTTAAGTCATTTAGTCTCACACGATAGCCATTTACTGTGGTCATCATGCCCATACCTACAGGAGCAAAGATTTGTCCAAACAAAATACACAATGAAACAGTAGGGAGAACAGACAGAAGTGCCTCTGCTATAAAAAAGTCACTTGTCTACAGGACAGCATCATCTTCTGTGTGTTCCCAGGATTACCTGGAATTGGTACTCTGCCTATATCCAGGCTCTGCAGAAGCAGAATGAAATCATGGCAAAGAATGAGAGGTCATAGGATAACTGGAGGTTTCTCAAATGCAGACATTCAGGGAAACCTAGTGAGAGGCCTGTATTCCTTTTCTAAAATCTCCATTTTCCTCTGTTGTCTAATCAGTTTCATCCTCTAAACTTTAGTAAACAAACTTAACATATGGTTCTTGGGGCCCTTGCTGCATCTTACATTTACCCTATGATTAACGTGTTAATCGTGGCATAAATGGCAAAGATGATACAGGTGAACCCTATTTAAAGCACCATTAAAAATCTGTCCATAAAAATACTCTCATTCTTCAATAGGTTGTTTCAAGACCCCGATACGGTAGTGGGGCCAGGGCCAAGAATCAGCTGATTGTGAGTTCTGGCCCTGGATCTGGACCTGCTGGCACTCAGTTTTCGAATAGCCAGTTCAGGGGGAGCCTGAGATTATGATTCCAGGCTCCCCCTGCCCTGGTAAGTAGAAAGGGTGTAATAAGAATCTGATCCTTGAGTTCAAAGTTGCATTTGCTGCCATGCATGTATGGTATGGTGGGAGTCATGATTGTTGGGATGGGAATCCGATTCCATGGTGCCTTAAAATGAGCGTGTGCCAAGGTCCTCAATTTCATTAATTCACCTGTTAGATACTAGATAATGAACAGATAGTGACTTTTTGGCACAGGTGTTTTGACCTAAGAGGTGGGTAATAATGAATGAATAATCAGTTGATGAATAAAATACATTTACCTGAGGCTGAGTTTGACTTGTTTTGCTGATTACCCAGCTGCAGAACAAATTTAAATTAGTGACCCTAGAAATGTTCCCTATTTGGGGACAGCTACTAAAGATGGAACCAGAGATTTGAATCTGAATTGTTGGAGGTGAGGTCTCAGCTCACCATAAAATGGCACTGAGATGATAAACCATGCAGTAGACAGTTGACAAAAATATTAACCAACCACTAATAAGTTAAGGGACTTCTGTACAAGGGCTCAGGTGTTTCCTTGACAACCATAATGGTAGTATAATTAAGATCACTGATACACCATAACTTTCATGTTAACATAGTACAAATATTAACTAAAACAAGTTAAAGTTTTCAAATTAAATGCTTTTTAAGAAGAAAATTTCATTCGCAACAACTTGCTTATGAGACACGTCACTTCTCACAAATCAGGATTTTCTAACAGGAAAACATTTCACTGAAATATTTACTGGATCTAAAGTTTGATCTATACTGGGCAGGTCTATACATGTGCTTTAATGCAACGCAGTTGTCTATTTTACTGTGTATCAAAGCGTAATGTAAAAATCAATGCATATATTCTCATGTGCAGTAAAATAAGCTACTGTGCATTAATTGTCACCTAAAAAGGTGTGCTTTTGCACTACTGTGCATTTGGGCAGCCTAATACACATTAATTTAGTAGCTCATATTGGAGGTACTGTAACAGGAGGCCTTCCTGGGATCTGATCTCAAGTTGGCCCACCTACGTGCCTAGGGCAGCTTGCCCTGACTCACCTGCCACAACTTGAATGCTATCTGCATGTTAAGCGGGAGGCTGCCCATTCCTTGCCTTGATGCCAGGGGGTGCTACCTGATGGCATCCAGATTATGATTGCTCCCCCCTGCCTGAGGCCAGGGCAAACTCTGTCCTTTGTTGAGCTCCATTCACTTTCCCATTCACTCTACCCCCACTCTTACAGGGGGCCTCTTGTGTTCTGCCTATCACTAGGCCACACTCAACTGCCCTAGCTTCTCTTGAGTAACCCCTCTTGGGCTTTCAGGCTTCACTACTTGCACCCTGGCACTACCACACAGTCCTTCAGTTCCTATGAGTTCCCCTACTCTAAGTGGTGCAACCTTGTGCCAATGCTGAGCTGCCTTTGCCCCAAGCCCCTCACTGGACAACTGATTTCACACATGGGGTTGACTCATGTATTGTCCTTCAAGCCACTTGAGCAGCCCTACTTGGTACACCGCTGGTGCAGTCCTTCAAGCTGCCTGTCACGGCGGGGTCCTCGCGGAGGGCCGTGATCTCCTTGAGGTCCCTTGCTCCGTGTCAGGCCAGCCTAAGACACCCTCTAATTCTCGCCCGCCACGTCTTTGATGTTTATATGATAGGGGGGCTGCCTTGTGTTTTCCCTGGGCACGGCTACTCGGGACCTCTGTCCCCGCGGTTCTTCCGGACCCCCTGGGGGTCTCCTGATATGGTGGGTGTTCCCCGGACACCCTAGCCTTATGGGCTATGCGTGGCTCCTACCTCCCCTGATACCACGCCCCAAGCCTCGCAGATGTAATAGACGTTGTTGGGTCTGTCTCTCTCGTGCCCAGCCTCTTGCTGGAACTTTTGTCTTGCCCACTCTAGGCCTCCCCTGCCGGTGTGGTTCTGCTCAGGGACTCTCTAGCGGGCCTCTGGTCCTATGGGCCAACCGCACGGGCACCCTCCCTGACCCTGGGTCACCGCGCTGCTACTCCCTGTCTTCTCAGGGCAACTGCAGCGCCCTGCCTCAGTCTGAGGGGTGTTGCCACACTAGCCTGCGGCCAGGCTCGCTATGCCCGTCTCAGGCTCCTTGATATGACCCCTCTAGGGCTCCTCAGTAATGGCGCTCCCCCCTTTTTGGGGTTCGCCGTGCCCACACTGGGCTACTCAATAATACCACCCCTTTCCTGGGGCCGGGGTCTATGTTCCCCCACACGCAATCCGGGGTCTAGGTCCCCGTCCGCAACCTACGGGTTGTGCCCGCGACCCACTGGCCGCGCTCCTCGCCGCCAGTTGCTCACGCACTGGCGTGCGAGCTGCGCCTTCCCTGGCGCTATGAAAATAATGCGCCCTCTTGGCGCTAGGGCACCCCACACTCTCTGGGGTCCCTGTGATTGAGGCCTCCTCCAACCCCTACAGCCTCACCCAAGTCTCCGGGTGTAATATACAGAGCCTAAAGCCCCCTGGCTAAACCATAGTGCCCATCCTCTCAGGGCTATCACGAGCTGTACTTGCAAGTCATGCTCCTTTCCACATCTCAGTTGAGGGAGCTCCTGCCTCTCCGGCTGCTGGCAGAGAACTGCCAGCCTGGCCTTAGCCCTGAGCTTTATAAGGGCCAGGCCCTGCCCCCCTACAGGCAGCTGGCTCTGCTTGGTTGCTCCGGCAACCCGCAGCTGCGCTCATTACCTGAGCAAGCCTCAGCTGGGCTTGTTATGTCAGGCCAGGGCGCGCTCACTCGCTCCCTGGCAGTTTCTCCACTCTAGGAGCAGGGGCACCGAGGTGCCCTGCAACACTGCCCTCTGCAGCCCTACTCTGCACCCCACATGCTCAGTCCTTCAGACACCCCTTATCGCGCTCTACTTTGAGCAGACCCTGACACTGCCTCCTCACTGGGGCGCCACTCTGCACAGAACAAGCTACCCCCCAGGGGTCTCTGGGACCTCATACCCCTGATGGGCTCAGGTGCCTCCTAATGGGCGTACCAGGCCCTGCTGCTCCACTACCCTCCAATCTTACCCACCAGATGGTAGAGGCCGAGGTTAAGGTGCCCCTACCCACCTTACACAGGGACAGTCACTGGCCTGGCACTTCTTGGGGGCTGCTTTGCCACAAATAGTCCTGCCAGGCCACCCTTCCTCAGCAGGGTGAAGTTTCAGGTCATGCACAGGACCAGGAGCCTCCAAACCACACCCATAGCTCCTGTCCTTCATGTTCTATCCCTCCATGTTGTTCTCCAAGCAGTAGCTCTGCTGGGAGATGTTGTTTCCTTGGTGTCTGGCAGCAAACTGCTGCCACACCATATAAACACAGGGACCTAAAATGGCCTCCCTAATCAAGCATCTGCTGGCTGCCTGTCTCTGGCCCTTAAAGTGGTAAGCACCCAAAGGTGTGCTGCCACAGGTACTAAATTCAATGCACATTAGGAAAAACTCATTAATGTATGTGTAGACATGCCCACTTAATTGAAAAGCTAGGCCACATTGCAATCCTGACTTTCTAAATGCATGAGATGATATAATGAAAGTATGAATCTATGTGGACTGTAGATGGTTTTTAAAAGTAGATGGAGCTGTGTTATTGAGCAGGCAAATTGTTCAGAAAGAAAATTAATGAGCTTGGGAGTAAATGAGATGCTTAATAACACATCTACTTAATCCCCAATCAGGATAACAAATGAAAAGAAAATCAGTGTATTTAAAAATGTAGTGTCAGTAATTGTCTTGATTAGTAACTGACTTTTTGCTGAATTAAAAAAATAGTATCTTGTGAAAATCTTTATACATGACCCCTTTATCTACTCAGACTCATATATTCCATCTCATTCTGGCTTTGGTTCATCTAGGCACTCAAGATCATGCCTAATGGTAAGCACTTGTTGATGTGCTTAGTTGAAAAAAGATCTCTGAGTGGTGCCAATAAAATCTACAGACTGCTTGTAATGCAAAGGGCTGCTTGTTATCAGAAAGAGTGCAAGAACTGGGTCAGCAGTCTGTGCATTTTTAATAGCAGTCACACTGTTGAAACAACGTGCCCATTTAGGAACCTGCAATATTTGGTTTACAATGGACTCTTCTGCAGACATTTAATTGTGAATGTAATATGTCAACACAGCACAAATAATAGCTCAAGTTCTAGCCCCAAAATTCCATGTTGGTTTACACCAGTTGCATTAACTTCCTTGATTGTATATTTATTTACCCCATCAAAGTATCTGGCATTAGTTATTAAAGTTGATTGCCAGTCTCCTATTACTTAAGTGAGGTCAGGATTAAAACACACCCTTCAGGTAGCACTATTGTTATCCCCACAAAATGGCGAGTCCCTACTTACTAAAAAAAAATTAGATTACTTGTTAAGTTGCCTGCATTTGACACCAAAAATAATTTTATTTTTATCTTAAGCATTTACTTTGCCAAGTAGAGCCATACCTTAGTGGTTTAAAGACAGTAAAAAAATAAGTCATAAAAAAGTAGAATTGAATGCTATGGAGTATGTTCCCACCTTTCTCTGTCTTGGCAAAATATAAATGTGTTCACATTTTAATTGTGAATAAGTCAATTGTATTGAGCAGTTGGTTAAGAGAAGCCGAGTCCTGTAAGGTTATAGCTGAAAGACCATGTCTGTATCCACCTATGTCCTGCCAAGTCTGGGTTCATCTCCAAGAAAAAAGTCCCACCTAATATATGTTAAACTCAACAATTAAGGCAGTGTAGGCAATTTAGACAGAAAGGTCCTGAAAGTGTCATGGCTCTCCTAGCCTCTCCTGAGAGCCAATAAGGATCTGTCAGATGAAGGGTCACATCTTCACCTGATGCATAAATCAACAAGTTCCACAAAAATCAATGGGGTGATGCATGCGCTTCAGGATTGGGGCTCATGGTTTCATGCTATATTGGTTTCTATTTTTCTGAGATGAGCCTGTCCCCATAGCTCAGGATTTTTATAATGTCCTTGAATACACTAAGATGTTAAGTTGCTTTCTTCAAGTTAGTTGGAGGGGAAAAATATTCTGGTTGTTCCAGACAAAATGGTATTCTGCAGCCTTGTACCTGATTATGGATGCAGCTGGGGACTCTGTTCAGGGTTTTGAGAATTCTTAAGCTTCCCATTAATTTAGATTTGCCATTTCTGAAGAGGATATAAACTACCCAGGCTAATGAAAAGAACAAATGGTCCCACTCTGCTCTCTTCCTGCTTCCTCACCTTGCAACGGTGTTTGCCTTGTCTAAGCTCCCCTGGTGTATGCAGCAGGGAACTAATTGCATTTTTCCTGGCTTTAACATTATTTTACAGCTTGCAATTCCTCAATGCCTTGCACTAAATTGTCAGGGAACTGATTTGGCTGTGTAGAGGAATGAAGAGTCCAAATTACAATCAAGGGAAAGTGAAACTTCCTTCCCTAAATGCTACTTGGTCTGGCTTTAGAAGTATTTGGAACAGCAGGGCATTCTCTCCTTCTATTGTGAGTGTACCCATTCTGTTCCCCTTTAATTGTGACTGGGCACCTGAGGTGCTTAAACTAGCAAAGCCTAGGGGAGCAGACGTGTGTATTTTAGGCCTACCCTATTTAAGCTTATAGAAGCTTCAGAGTAGCTAGCTGCTTAAGAGTTTGAATTAACTTGCTTCTCTCCAGGGGAAGAGCCAAACATCTTGGAGGCAGTTCATTTGCTGGCCTCCTCCTGGGCAGTATAGGTACACTCCATCCCGTACACCGGGTAGGCTGAAATGTTCATTTTAGCATTTTTTTACATTTTTAGGTATATCTTTCTTCTGAAATGAAGTTCTATTTTGTTTTAGCCATTGTTATAGATGTACTAGCCAATCGCTTATCAAGAATGATGGGGGGTGGGCAAAGACGGAGCACTGCCACCCAATGTCCCATGCTACTGTCACTGTCTCTGGCCCCATGCCCCCGTCCTCCTCCCACACCTTGCCCAGCTACTCCAGCCCCTTATTTGCCACCGTCATGGAGGGGATAGGCAAGGACAGAGCCCTGCATCTGGCCTCGGCCCCTCTTCTCATCCAGCCCCATTCCCACCAGCTCCCCACTCTGACCCTGCCATATAGGGTCCAGGCCCATTTCCCCCCACCCCCTCTCCGTCCCCCTCTGCCTCTGAGGAGCAGGGCTTCAGAGGGGGACAAGGCCAGCAGTTTTGCCCTTGCCCCCCTGCTCTGCCCCTGCTTGGGGATGGTGGAGACGGTGCCTCCATGACAGTGAGGACTGAGGTGCTGAAGCAGGGGCACAAGGCCATCACCACTGGCCTCCCCCCCCTGCTTCAGCCCCTCAGTCCCCACTGTCATGGCAGTGCTTCTGTATGTGCAGAACACTGGTTCTTTCAGTAAGCATTGTGATTGGCTGCTGAGACAACCAATCAGAGTGTAAATAAAGTGTTATGGACAGACAGACAGACTAAGGGTTTTATAATATTAGAATAGGGTACATTCAGATGAGTGTGACCATGCAGTATGTGGTGCCACAAACATGTCTATGGTGCCACGTACCTCACAGTCAGGTGTTCTCTGTACTGCAAGGACACGCTGCCTGTGCATATGCAGCTCCAAGGTTTTTTTCCATGTTTTTTTTTTTGATTCACTGGAAAATGGAGCCAGGCAGGATTGCTGCTGCAGCCCTGGGAGGCCCCCAGGACAACAGGTAAGGCTGCTGGGGCCAGCACAGTGCTGGCCTCAGCCTCCCCTACTGCCCCCAAGATAACTTGCTGGGTGCCAATGCGCACGTGGCACAAGCATTCCCTGGGGACAAGTAGCTCATCTGGACACGGCCATAGATTCTATTAGGCCTCAGTTATTTAATGTATAAAACAAGGTAAGGAGAGGATACTGTAGTGCTGTGAATTATGTGAATGTAAATCTGAAGTTGTGAACCTACTTAATCTCTTCATAACTATGACTAGGGAACATGCTGGGTTTTGCTTAATCTTCACCTAATACAAAAATCAGGAAAACTCAGTTTTCTTTAGTGTTTCCAGGTTCTTATAATGTGGAGCATTATGGTACCTAAGCATCTTGTAAATATAATGAAATAAAAATATGTATCTACTCTACCCCTTGTTGTAGGGTCTCTTTAAAGCTGGGGTGAAATCTTAAAGGAAATCAGTTTAAATAGGGATTTGAATTTTACTGTTACATTGGATAAAATGTTGTCTGCTATTCCACTATTAATAATTAGAGTTAAGTAATAATTTTCTATAACCTTTTTCAATTTCAATTTTAACTCCAAAATCAAAGTATTCTGAAAAGAAATCAATGAAGTTTAAAATTTTTGGAACAAACATTATGAAATGATCTCTTTTTTTAACTGACCAGCAATGGTTCCTTTTGTTGCTTCATGGGATTTGTAATCTAGCTAGTGTGTCCTGTTCCTAGAAGCTAAAAATTCCAAATTACACCTCCTGTGGTATAATACTGTTTCTTCTCTGAACAAGTTATATGATACATTGTGTGAAGCAGTCCATTGCAGAGTCCTGGCCTAGATTACAATTCCCACAGAACAATGCAGCATCATAAGGTTAACACCTAACTGGTTTTAAAGCAGAACATGCTAAACTGACACAAAATGTCAGACTATTTGGATTTGGATCTTTCCCCATTTGATAGTTATTAAATAGGTCAACAAACTTCTTTAGAAATTTGACTTTGTCCAAAATTTAGAAATTGTGATTCCCCTCCCTCAGTTTTAAGTATAAAAATGAAATATTGGAATTTCCTGCAGAGCTGAAATTGAGGTTTTTCACTCAGCTTTCACAGATGCTTCTCATAATTTCTTTTTGACAAAATGCCATTTGTTTCCAGAACAGGGGCAAATTCTTTCCTGTCTTCAAAATGGTCATTCAAAAGAAGGTATAAGCCCAGGGACAGAAAATATACCTGTTTGGCTTTAATGTGCTGAAGCTTCACTTTATTAGATTTCATTCATTCACCTGCTGAGGAAACAGTTGGAGCTCAGCTATGAATGGGAGGTGCACAGGGTCATTTGTTAAATATTTAATGGTACACGAACAGTGTGGCTGTAGCTGAGATGCATATGGAGAGATTAATCTGAGGTGAAAGTACAATATGTCTTGGTATAGTTT
Organism: Alligator mississippiensis; assembly: GCF_030867095.1. Taxonomy (NCBI): domain Eukaryota; kingdom Metazoa; phylum Chordata; order Crocodylia; family Alligatoridae; genus Alligator; species Alligator mississippiensis. Next base: position 161,313,995 of record NC_081826.1, read on the forward strand.
TCTTAATAATAAAAAATTGTATTTGCTTTCCAAGCAGAGGTTAACTGCCTCAAAGTACCTTAGTGCATATAAAGTAAAATGAGCTATTGTTCTAGGATTGTAGCTTTCTTTTCCTAAAATCCATATCCTTCTGTAATGAGAACTACTATATTTCACAATGTATAGATCAGCACGGTGTATAGTTTGACCCCGGTTTTCTGATGTGAAAAGTTAGTATTTTCATAGGCATAATGTATAAGCCAAGGCCAGGCTGCATGCTTGGCTGCAAGGGCCCCATCTCCTGTAAGCAGCACTGCCTGGGCTGTGCCAGCTGAGCACTGAGCTGACCCTGTCCACTGCAAGCAGTGCTGCAGAGTGCTGTGTGTAGGTAAGTATGGGGGGTGGGATGGGGCTTGGCTGGTGTGGCCCCATCCCCTGCGAGTGGCACTATCTAGGATGCACCAGTGCCACTTGCAGGGGATGGGGTCACACCAGCTGAGTGCCGAGCCCATCCCCATCCCTATCCCCACTCGCCAGGGTTGGAAGGAATGAGGCCGCACCAGCTAAGCACTGAGCCTGGCCCTGTCTGCTGCAAGCAGTGTTGCTGAGTGCTGAGCCCAGAGCTGCTTGCAAGGGATGGAGCTGGGCTTGGCACTCAGCCAGTGTGGCCTCATCCCCTGCAAACAGGTCTGGGCTCAGCACTCAGCAGCACCATTTGCAACAGACAGGGCCAGGCTCAGCGCTTGGCTGATGCAGCCCCATCCCCGGTGAGTAGCACTGGTATAGCCCAGGCTGCACTGCCCACAGGGGATGGGGCCGCACCAGCTGAGTGCCAAGCCCAGCTAAGCCGGGCCCTGTCCCCGCCCCCATCCCTGTTCCTGGGCCCTGTGAGTGGCACTGGGCTCAGTGCTTAGCTGTCTTGGGCTCATCACATGTGAGCAGTGCTGCCTGGGCCATGCCAGCCATGTGCTGAGCCCAGAGCTGATTGCAGGGGACTTTGATAATGGTGTAAACGTCAAGGTTGAATTTTAAGAGTTAAACATTGGGTTTCAAACCTCAACTTGTATACTATGAAATATGGTACTCATTAGTTTTCGTGGTTCCCAATAAGTTTTTACATCCATTACCTACAGGGAAAGATATAAGGCTAGACTAAATCCTATATGGCAAAAGTACCGTAGAATATTTTAAGTCAGAGCTCCCCTACTATAGAAGCAGCTGAAAGAGACACTTGTATACCTTCACATAAGATGATGCCATAACACTTTGCCATATGTCATCAACTCCATGATAGTATAAAAGCTGAAGGGTTATTTGGTTACCCTTACAGATTTAATTGACTTGAGCCACTGGTGAGGAGCTTGCACGTGCTATAACTATTTGCATTTATATAGGTCCAGTCTTCTAAAAGCTCTGTGTCAGTATTTTCCAGGTATCAACCTAGCAAAATGGAGCTGCTGATCCTGTAGAGCTGAGCAAGGAGCCATTTTTTCCATACCATGAAAATGTTTGAGATTTTGAACATGAGCATTTTTTTCCTGTTGCAAGGTAAAATGTTGCAATCTTGCACTCCCACAAACACCTTGCCTTCAGAAAAGCAATTAATTTTTACTCCAATTGAAATATTATGATAATAGACCTCTATGATTTTTTAAAATAACATAGTCGGTTTTCCATTTCAAAATAAGAACTTTGAAAACAATTATTTTCTGTTGTTTAGGACATGTTAAAATATCTCAGTTTAACCAGTCCAAACCTTTCATTTTTAGGTTGAAATATTTGTCACACCTCTTTTCCATAAAATATTTTCTCTTAACTTGATTTATTATTAGTAGTAATAATAACTTTGTTGTTGTTGTTGTTTATTAGTCTTAACTGAGAAAACTACTTGCCCACTTAACCTCAGGAAAACCATACCTTCTCAGGAGTCACCAGCATGCTGGGCCAGGAGAAAGGCATGATTCGTTGGCCAGTCTCTGTACCTTTAAAGGGGGGAACTAACCTGTCAAAAGGACTATATTCAGTGCAAATGATGCTTAGTCATCTGGAAAGAAAACAGCTTCCTCTGTTGACAGGTCTAAATGGTTGTTTTAGAAATTAATTACTTGTTACACATGGGTTATTAGAAAGCCAATGACCCCTGGTTTGGAGACTTCTTTTGTTTGTTGGGGTTAGTAAGTTTGCCAAAAACAAGCATTAGTTCATGGGGTCTAGAATATTGCACATATACATGGCCAGTGTGTTTCCCCAATGAATGAAGAACATGAAGCACTTGGAGGCTCCATATTCTTGTAACTATTTTGGATTCTAAACAGCAAAAGACTGCATTGTTTTATGCTGGATCTCAGCCAAGCAGCTTCCAGATGAGAGAAATAAGTAGTGAGATTGGAAAGAATATTCTATAGTTTAATTTTATTTTTAATGAGGAGGCAGAAATCCTGGCATCATCATCATCATCATCACCATCATAAAATGCCTTATTGATTCTTTTCCAATATGAAGTCACTTTGAAATTTTGATTACTGTATTGAGTGACTGCAAGAGGTACGGTTTTGGATTTTTGACAGTGTTGGTCATCTTGAATCCCATTTCGGAATAAAGTAGCTACTTAATTTGACACATTAGTATTTAAGAGTACTATATGTTTTTGGTATTATTTCTTGTGTACGGAAGAGGACAGTGGACATTTGCTATAGCTCTCACTCTAGACATTTTCTTAACTTTTTTAGGAGGTGTTAATAGTTCTAAATTCACTCTATCTATATGTGAAAAATAGAGCCCTGCTCCTCCTCCTAACTAGATTAAGACTAAGAATATTCTCTGCAGTGTTTTGAAAATAACAAAGCTGGCTACATGATCAGATTGCTACTGAGGTGCAGTCAGAAGTAATCCAGTTCTATTAAGATATGGCTCATCTTCCATGATCACTGTCCTACACCTCTGTTAATTTGCTTTATTAACTAGTCATTTTTATTTTATTTATTCAGTGGCATATTTAATTTGATTTTAAAAATACCTACAAAAATAGTATCATTAGTTCCTGGAGCCTCCTGCTTTTGATTCCTGTCATGAGATGATATTTTGTAAACTTGACTCATGTGATGTGACTGGGCCAGGAAATATACTTCAGTTCTGTAGGTAAGTGACTGAAACATGCAAGGATTTGATTTCAAGTAGGAAGAGTTTTGGAAAGGTACCTGGAATACTATTAGTAAGTCCAGAATGCTAGTCAGAACCATCATGGCAATGGTTCCCACAAAGTGACAAATGCAAATATGGAGTTCTTTCATATTGTTACCCAGAATGCAATGTGTGAACTACTTTCTTTCTCATTATTCTAGCATATAATTCCTTTTATACCACTTTGTAACCAGAGATAAGGAAATGAATTAAGCAGTAGTAATCCAACTTTCTCTAATAACCTAATGAGAAAGTAGAGGAAAAGAAGGTTGAGAGGTGACCTTGTGGCCGCCTATAAGTTCATCACAGGGGCACAGAAGGGAATTGGTGAGTATTTATTCACCAAGGCGCCCCCGGGGGTTACAAGAAATAATGGCCACAAGCTAGCAGAGAGCAGATTTAGATTGGACATTAGGTTTCATAGGCATTAGGGCTGGAAGGGACCTCGGAAGATCATCGAGTCCAGCCCCCCGCCCAAAGGGCAGGACGTCAGCTGGGGTCATAGGATCCCAGCAAGATAAGCATCCAGTTTCATCTTGAAGGTGTTCAATGAAGGCACTTGAACAACCTCCGGTGGCAGGCTGTTCCAGACCTTGGGGGCTCGGACAGTAAAGAAATTCTTCCTTATGTCCAGCCTGAAACGATCTTGTAGTAGTTTGTGACCATTCGTCCTTGTCAACCCTTGGGGCGCTCTGGTGAACAAACGTTCCCCTAGATACTGGTGGTCACCCCTGATAAACTTGTAGGTGGCCATCAGATCACCCCTGAGCCTGTGCTTTTCCAGGCTAAAGAGCCCCAGGGCTCTCAGCCTGTCATCGTAGGGTCTGCTTCCCTGACCTCTGATCATGCGCGTGGTTCTTCTCTGGACTCTCTCAAGCTTCTCCACATCCTTTTTGAATTGTGGAGCCCAAAACTGGACGCAGTACTCCAGCTGCGGCCTCACCAAGGCCGAGTACAGGGGGAGAATGACGTCCCGGGATTTGCTTGAGAAGCATCTATGGATGCAAGCCAGCATTTTGGTCGCTTTACTAGCCGCAGCATCGCATTGCAGGCTCATGTTCATCTTGTGGTCAATGATGACCCCCAAGTCTCTTTCTTCCATAGTGCTAACCAACATAGCACTGCCGAGCCTATAAGGATGCTGCGGGTTTTTTTTCCCAAGGTGGAGAACCTTGCATTTATCGGCGTTGAACACCATCAGATTCTCATCCGCCCACTTGCTGAGCCTTTCCAGGTCAGCCTGGATCATCTGCCTGTCTTCTGGCGTGGATGCTTTGCCCCAAAGTTTGGTGTCATCGGCGAACTTGGCCAGTCCGCTTCTGACTCCAGTGTCCACATCATTAATGAAGATGTTGAACAGTATGGGTCCAAGGACAGAGCCCTGGGGGACCCCACTGGTCACAGGACACCATGATGAGTGACTTCCATCAATTACTACCCTCTGGGTCCGACCCCGGAGCCAATTTTCCAGCCAGTGGATCGTGGGGGACCCAAGGCGACAATTGGCCAGTTTCTCCAAGAGACGATCATGGGACACCAGATCGAAGGCTTTTTTGAAGTCAAGATATATGACATCAATCTCATCTCCCTTGTCCAGGTGATAGGTCACCTGGTCGTAGAAGGAAATGAGATTGGTCAAGCAAGACCTACCCGCAACAAACCTGTGCTGGCTATCCCTTAAGATGTTGGCATCAGCCAGTCCATTAAGGATGGCCTCCTTAATAAACTTTTCTAAGATCTTCCCCGGGATAGAAGTCAGGCTGATGGGCCTATAGTTAGCCGGATCCACTTTCCTCCCTCTCTTGAAGATAGGCACCACGTTGGCCTTCTTCCAGTCTTCGGGCACTACACCAGAGCGCCAAGAGTTTTCAAAGATCTGCGCTAGAGGCTGGGCTATGAAGCTCGCCAGCTCCTTGAGTACCCTGGGGTGAAGATTGTCAGGGCCGGCTGACTTAAAGGTATGCAGCTTCTCAAGAGGTTCCTTCACAAAGTCAGCATTAATGGAGGGCAGGGGATCACCCTCACCCGGACTTCCCGGCCCTGTAGCGGGCATGGGCGTCCCACGGGGCTGATGAAATCCCGACGCAAAGTACCTATTTAATAGGTTGGCTTTTTCCTGGGCGTCAGTTGTCAGTTGCCCCATCTGGTTCAGCAGGGATCCAACGTTGCCCCTGCTTTTCCTCCGGCTCCCCACATATCTGAAAAAGGACTTTTTATTGTCCTTGATGCTCAAAGCTAGCTGGAGTTCAGTTGCAGCCTTGGCTTTCCTGGTCTGCTCCCTACAGGACCGGACCAGTGCAGAATAATCCTCCTTGGAGGTGATTCCCATCCTCCATCCTTTGTAGGCCTTTCTTTTTAGCCTCAGGAGGTCTGCTAGGTCCCTGGAGAGCCAGGGGGGCTGCTGTGCCCTCTTGCTGCCTTTCCTCCGAGATGGAATAGACTTAGTTTGTGCTTTGAGGATCGCTCCCTTAAGAAGCAACCACTATTCTTGAACTCTCCTCTCCCTGTGGTCACAGTCCCTTAGGGCCTCACTGACAAGCCTCCTGAGCTTGTCAAAGTCGGCTTTCCTGAAGTCAAGGACTTGCGTGTTGCTGACTGACTTGCCAGCTTTTCGGCGGATGGTGAAGGTGATCAGCTCGTGGTCGCTGTCACCCAGCTTCCCATCAATCACTAGGTCGCCGACTAGGTCCTCCCCAGTAGCCAGCACCAGGTCGAGCAGCGCTTTGCCTCTCGTTGGCCCATAGACTTCTTGAGTCAGGTAGAGGTCATCCATGCACGAGAGGAAGCTCTGCGACCGCTCAGATTTTGCTGAGCAATCCTCCCACGAGATGTCTGGGTAATTGAAGTCACCCATGACAACCATGGTCCTGGAGCAAGCTGCCTCAGCCAGTTCCTGGGCAAACTCCTGGTCTAGCTCAGGACTTTGGGTGGGAGGTCTGTAATAGACTCCCACCATTGTGTCCCCTGTGCCGTGTTCCCCACGGATTTTAACCCAGAGGGTCTCCAGCCGTCCACCCTGGCCGCCAATATCGGCTTGCAGGGATGCATAGCTTTCCTTAACATAGAGAGCTACACCCCCGCCCCTTTTCTCTACACGATCCCTCCTGTACAGGGTATAGCCATCTATCCCCATGGTCCAGTCATGGTGGAGTCGCACCAGGTCTCCGTGATCCCTATGACATCGTAATTGTTTGCACTGAGCAGGAAGAACTTCTTCACAGTTCGAGCGGCCAGGGTCTGGAACGGGCTCCCAAGGGAGGTGGTGCTCTCCTTTACCCTGGGGGTCTTCAAGAGGAGGTTAGATGAGCATCTAGCTGGGGTCATCTAGACCCAGCACTCTTTCCTGCTTATGCAGGGGGTCGGACTCGATGATCTATTGAGGTCCCTTCCGACCCTAACATCTATGAAACTATGAATCTAGAGGTTCATAGAAAATATTTTACAATGTGATTGAATTCAAATGAATTTGCTGAAATAGATATCTGTCACAACAATAGAATCTGCTTTTGAGTGCTAGAGAATGTATATAAACATATTTTAATTTAATTCACTTTATTTGATTTTATTCATTTGGACTATGCTTTAAAAAGGCTAAAGAAATTAGTCAAAGTACTAGTTTGACAGCTAATACTGAGTAAGGAATGTCTGAATGGAATGTATGTAATGAACTGCTGGAGAGCAACAAAATTTTTCCATGTATATTGAGGCCTATGAATTAATAGTGGCTTATTTAAATCTCACAGCATTGAATTTTGTAGCACATCCAGTCCTGAAACTTTTTTTTTCTTTGATGGTTTCAGAGGAAATGTATTCTCTTCTGATAGAATTGATGATGATAAACATTTCTTCTATTCATCAATGGCTGTATTTTGATTGAGAGAAAGAATAGCTCGCGTATAGCCTTGATACTTTGTGGTGTAAGACAATGTTAGTAAATAGTCTGGATTCTGTCCCTACATAATTTGAATAATTTTATTTTTAAAAAGTGCAGAAGTATAAAAGCAGTTGTCTTGGCCCACCTCCTGGGGACTAACTATAGATCTCCAGAGCTAAAAGCATAAGCTACTATGCTGTAACAGAAGAGACAAGGTCCTTTAGCTAGAGCTCTAAGAGGCGCTCATCCTCTCGGGAGTGAATACAAAGTTGGAGCTGTCATGTGCAAAAGCCAAAAGATTGCAAATATGTCCCTGCTGTGCTACATCAGTGAAATGCCTTAAAAGTGTTTTTTGTTTGTTTGCTTGATTTTGTTTTTAATGCTGTTGTAAGCCCAAGAGCTGACCAAACCCATCTATTCTTTTGAAATAAAGCCAAAATAAGAAGTAAATATATGTGTGACTAGTACAAGAGAAAAACACTGTTAGTGATGCTAACCTGATAGTTTCCAAAAAGAATAGTTAGATATTCTAGGGATTATTTAATTTGTTTATTCCAGCACAAAATCATCCATTAAAAATTTGGCATCTCTAGGAATATGGTAATACAATCCAAGGCTGGATCCAGACATGCAGGCACATATGTTTCCTCAGGGAGAAAAAGCAGTGGCATAACATGTGCTGCTGCTACTTGTCCCCAGGGAATGCCCATGCACATGTGCACTGGCACATGACACATTGCCCCAGGTGGGGTATAGGAGACTAGAGCCAGCACTTGGGATGGCCCAGCAGCCTTACCTGTGGCTCCAGAGGTGGTGAGCCAGCACCAGGGAGTGTGGCTCCAGCTGGCTGGGCTCCAGTTTTGGGCAGTGCACACTGCTGCCACATGCACCACCACATTTTATTCTGCTATGGTTTTTGTGTTTGTTTGTACTTTTTCGACACCAGGATCTCTTAGTGTCAAGTCTCCCCTGCCATGTTGCAAATGAGCAGCATGGGGAACACTTACCTGGGTGTGGTGTGCAGCACCGCAGACAGGTCTGCGGTGCTACATACTGCATGTGCATGCTCGTCTGGATGTGCCCCAAAAGGCTATAAGATCATGATTAAGTACCCAAATATTACATGGTAGTTGTCTTAAAAATAATGTTTTAAATTAATTTTTAATTTAATTTAACTAATTTTAGTTGGATGTTGTGCCCGCCTTTGCTCTATTAGGCGTTCTCAAGCAGCTTTTGCCCGGGCAGTTGACCTGGTTTGTCCCGGGCCTGCATGTGGACCCCAGAGGGTACCTCGGATGATGTCAGAAGACCCCCTTAACTCACCTGCCATGACTTTAGATGGATCCTCAGTGGAGGGGGTCCTTTTTGAGGAAGCCTCCAGGGTCGTCACACCCCTCAGCAGGCATTCACAGGGCTCCGTCCTCCCCTACACCCCGGCCAAATGCCACCTTCTGCCGCGGGTCTCCAAGTCTAACTTTATTACTGGCCCCTCCTGGTTTCTTCTCTTGGACTTCCCATTGTCCTACAGCAGCGGGTGTCCCGGGCTTGGCTCTGGCGTGAAGGCTAAGAGGCCCTTGATACCTGCCGACCCTTACCCCTATTCCAGCACCCACCATGCCACCACGTGAAAACCCCACCACCGTGACAGCCGGGGAGGTGCAATCGTCAGGCAAGAAGGAGCCTATGAGGAAAGTAGTGAGTCCCCAGCCCGTGGAACCCTGTGATTCCCCAGTGCCTCAGTGTCCCAAGGTCTGGGTGGTTGTCCCCTACGCACAGCTTCTATCCGGGGATGTAGCTATAGTCCCCTGAGGTCCTAAAGACCCAGCTGGCACTGTGGGCCTCTCCGCTGGCCCCTTAACTCCACTGACCTTCCTGATTCAGGACTTCCCACCGCCTCTACTGCAGCTATTCCCGATAGGGTTTCTTCCAGTCTCTCTTCTGTCACCTTTGCTCCTTGCCGTCCCTCAGCTCCGGGTTCCCCCGTAGCTGTTCCAGCTTTCTCCACGCTCACTGCCTTCACCGCTTTCGATACTCCCTCCGCTTTCATCGCTCCCGCTGTCTCCTCTGTTCTTGTTGTCTTCCCTGCCGGCTCCTCCACTGGCTTCGCTGTTGGCTTCTCTGCCAGCTCTTTTGCCAGCTCCTCCACTGGCTTCTTTGCCAGTTTCTCCTCCAGCTCCTCTGCCGGCTCCTTTGCCAGCTCCTCTGCCGGCTTCTCGACCGGCTCCCTTGCCGGGTTCTCTGCTGTTGTGGCTCTCACCACTTCCGCAGCTGCAGCTGCCCTCGCTGTCTCGGGCAGGCAGACCCCGTGGGTGTGCGCATCTGGCCTCGGGTTCCCCTGCAGGCTCTCTGGTCATCTGCCCCCTGCCTGCGCCTCAGGGCTGCCCTTTATTTCTGCTGGGTGGCGTCTCTCGCTGATGCCACCCGGTCCCAGATGAATATGAGCGCAGCTAATGAACCGTGCGGGTGGTTTTCCAGCTCCTCTGCTGCCTCCGGCCCCTGTGAATGGTAAGTAGGGGCTTTCTTCCCCTTCTATTTTGCCCTGGGGTTCCCCTATAGCCCCAGCGTCCCTGGGACCATGCCAAGAATATGCAGTACTACCAACAATTTCTGTCCATGGAGCTGGAAATCACACCCAACACACAGTGCATGCTTAAGCTATGCAATCTCCTGGAAAAGGGAAACTTTCAACATAAAGGGAAGTTTGGGATGGAAAATACCACCTGGTTCATGGATCTTCTAATGTGGTCTGAAGGCTGGCAGACTGTGATCCACCAGGCATACAAGCTAATGGATTTGGTAACCTGTGTCAAAGACATGGCATCACAAGAACTGTCAAGCTGTCATCATGAAAACTAGCAGAGAAGGCACCTATTTCCAGGCAATAACTGTGAACTTGAATTAGTACTGCAGGTACAGCCCATCATTACCACTGCAGTTCAGACAAATGGCTGTCTCCTTCCTTAGTGCTGTTCACATTTTTTAACCCCAATCAGGTGCTTTTTCTGAGTTTTGACTATCATGTATTGAAATCAATCCCTGGATGGCAGAAAGAGCATAACAAGGAACGTGCTGTTTATACAAACTTTCTCAGAGTGCCAGATGCCTGTGCCTGGGTTTTGGAATCTATTTCTGATTGGTTTCCACATCTGTATGCTCTGGCAAAATGCTGCTTTAACTTTCCAGCAAACTCAGTGGATACTGAGCATGTGATCTTAATTTATGGACAAGTGTTCACCCCACAGAGACAGAGGATGTCAGCAACAACTGCCACTGGATGCTGCATGCTAGCATTTAACAGCTAATGTGAATTGCCTGTCTCAAGGTTAGCACTGAGTATTGCTAAACTCCTTTTTACATCAATAATAAATTCTGGTAATGGTATTAGTTACAATTCATGGTGTACATTGTTTTCATTTCATAAGGCTTTTTAATTTAAGTTGAATTGGATGCTTATTACTTAATAACATGGTAGTTAATGGCTTCTACAGGTTTATTAGAGTAATTATGCCACAGTTTCAGCCTTTTGGCCAATCAGTGGCAAGCGCTGGGAGTGCTGAAGTTTCTCAGCCAATCAGTGCCATGGGGCGACAAGCCATAGAAAGACCACAAAAATAGTGTCCAGCACCACAATGCAGCCATGAATTTTGGACTCTTCAGTCATGATGTAGGTAGACTGCTATCTATGTGCATTAAGATGATTGTTGGCTGTGGCTGTGGGCTGATTTGATTCCTAGCCCCAACTGACAATCAGCTATTTAGTTTCATCTTGCTGGTACAGGGGGAGCCCCTGGCTTATAAATTTGTTCTCCCCCTGCAACAGCAAATAAGGTGCAACTGGGATCTAATCTCCAGTTCCAAAATCACATGTCCTGCCATGCATATGGCATGGCAGGATGCATATTTGCTGGGATTGAGGATTAGTTCCCATCACATCCTGAAGTGAATGTCTGTCAGGGCTCTTAAGCATTAATCCACAACTCTGAGCTAGAAAGGAATTTGAATACAATAAAATCTCCATTATTCAGCATGAGTGGGAATGCCAGGTGCCGGTAATGTAAAAATGTCAGTTATTTAAAAATACCAGAGCCTGAGGGAGGGGTTTGTACACGGTGACGTGGGGTGGGGGGGTTGCACACAGTTTGTATATGGTGGTGGTAATGCGGTGGCAGCGTGGGGTAGTTACATGTGGCAGCATGGAGTGGTGGATGGTGGTGGCACAGCAGTGCTGGTTAGTGGAATGGATTTTACTGTATAAGGAAAATACAATAAAACCAAGATTCTCACATCACATAGTTCCTGTATCCAGTATATTTTGTATTTTAATTAATCTATTGTGAGACTTTTGGCAGCACAACGACACTGTGAAATGTTATTCAGGGTGCAGACAGAAATGTTGTGATTCAAGGTGTGACAAAAGTGCATGGCTGCAGAGTGCTTTAAAAGCCCCTTATTACAAAACAAACTAATTATCATTATATGAGATTTCAGATGAAGGTGCTCTGAAGCAGAACACCTTCATTAACTTCTTTTAGCTCTAGTGCCTGGACTGACACATCCCAACCCCACCCCAGTGCTATCTGCACAATGAGAGGAGGGGATAAGGGAAGAAATGGAGCTCACACTGGGGTTTGCCCATTCTCCCCTCCTCAAAAGACTCCAATTCACACACCCCCACTCCAGCACAGGCTGGACAAACCCCAGCCCAAGCTCCCTCCCCTCCCTTCTCCCCACTTTCCACTGTGCAGACAGCACCAAAGCTGGAGGGAGAGGCAGAGCTAGGGGAGAGATGCTACATGCATACAGCTCCTTGACTGGATTCACTCCAACGACAAGGTCAATCCCCTCCTCTCCTGACCCAACAGTGAATGCCTGTTGGATCAGGAGGGTTGGTCTAACTCATGGCACATTCTGTGAAGCACCATGAGTTAGATCAGGGACCTGCACATCTGTCAGTGCCCTCAGGGATTAGCCAGGGGAAGGATGTAGAGCTGTACATGGCAAATTCACAACTAGTGTATTTCTATTGAAGACACTTATGCAGACTTTCACCAGCCAAGGAAAGATACAGTCTTTTTTGATCCACTAAAAAATTCTATTCTGCCTTTTTGTCCACTGGCTGACTACATATATAACAATGGGTATGTCTTCATTTACATTACTGTGCAGTAAGTCAGTGCAGTAAACTGTGCTCAGAAACACATAAGGTACAGTAAACTCAGGAAAGTGTATACACATGTGCCCTGGCAGGCATGGATTTGTGCCCAGCAGAAGCAGCCTGCTCTGCCTCCCTTCACCAGCCAGGCAGAAGTCCAGCCCCCCTTGCAAACCTGAGGGCTAGCAGCAGATACAAGAGCTGGTCCCAATGTGAGCAGGGCCAGGAAACCTGTGCTGGCTGCAGGGGCAGCTGTCTCCCACCTTGTCCCCATCCAGGACTGATGGGGATGGGGCCAGGAGCCGGCTGACCCTGCAGCCAGCACAGTTCTCCTGGACTCATGCACATGGATACCAGTCCCAATATGCATGGGGTTGGAGCCAGTTGGCCCTGAAGCCAAAAAAGCTCTCCCAACATGAGGTCTTAGTCAGGCAGCAGTGACTCCCTGCTGCCTGGGCTGACTGGGAGCAAAATTTCTCCTGGTTATCATTTTCACATGCACTACTGTGCATTACCTAATGCACTGATTTTCTAGTACCTGTATTTGTTGGTACAAACAAATGATGCATTAGACTAATTTAATGTGCAGTATGTCCAGTGTACATGCAGACAGTGATAGTTTACTGATTAGTCTAATGTGCAGTAAAGCATATTGTGTAGACTCACCCAATATGAAGTATTACCTGATATCTCTTCCACCTTGATAACTAACTTAATGCTGACTTGAATTAAATGCATATTAGCTTAAATGCATGTTCCTGTTTTGTACAAATTCTTTCTTAATTGGGAAGTCATTAAATAGAACAAAGAATAAAAAATCTGCATTACTTCAGTTGCACACTCTAAACCAATCCTATATTAAAGTAAATGGCTGTGACTTTGCTATGGATTTTTGCCGATTTACACCTGCTGTAATTTTCAATAAGCAATAGTTACTATATCCTGTTTCTCTGAAAATTCACATTTTCAGAGGCAACAGATCTGTCAACCACATCTCAGGGAACCTGTATATTAGTTTAGGTAAGCATATGGTAGTTTTTAGGAAAACTACATTCCTGGAAATTGAGTCTCAGAAATTGGCTAAAATCATCTGTCCATGTGTGCTACAATATAGTATCTTTAAACAATGAAAGACTATCTGCCAGGTTTTCCCTCTCCCCAAGTATATCATTTTAAATTATTTTGAACCTTATCTTGCTGTTTTAAACTAGCATTTACAGTAGTGGTTGGACTATAGGTAAAGGACTTATTATTTTGGCTAACTTTTGAACTGTTTTTCTTTGTTGTGTTCCTGATAGAACATCACTTCCCTGAGTTCATGTTTTAACACTCTTTGATGATTATAAAAATGAAAATACCTCTCTGTACATGATTTGTATCACAGTAGTTTATCTAAGCCCCTTTTGGGAATTGGGAACATAGTGTTTGTAAATCAAGTGTAAGAGATTTAAGTAGAGTGACTGAAACACCTAGTATTCAGGGGGTGGAAAGGGGATTATTTATATGTATACATGTGGATGCACATGCACACACACACTTAAAAGCATATTTCTGTGTGGATGGTATGCATATATGTACTCTTCTGCACTCTGCGCGCCAGATATATCAAACTACAGTTTCATAACAGCAAACTGATTTCCTGTGACCATGATTTTTAAGTGCAGTGCTAAAACTTTTACAGTCCTTATTTATTGCTTATAGAATATATTTCTTCTGGTCTCCTTTTCTGAAGTGGCTTCCTAAGAGTAAGGCTGTTTTTTTTTTAATGTAACCACACTGTTCAGCAGATTAATATTAGGAAAGTGAAGCATGTTCAATATATCTACTGTTCCTTTTGATGAAAAATGTCTCCACGTGGCTAAATGAAATGCCTCCTGCCTAAGGACCTGCAAGAGACAGAACTTCCTCTTGGGGTTGTAGGGTATGTAGGGTAAAATGGAACACTTGTCACACACAGCAGGGAAAACACTGCAACAAAATGCACAGAAAAATGCATTTGCTAACCTCTGCCACCTTCTAGAAGCTTTGGCAATCTAACTATCTTTCCACCAACCAGTAAGAATGTCCCTTGGTTGCACCATTCTCTACAACCACACAACACCTCATAATTTGGATCAGCATTCAGCAGCAACCCAGTATGTCTACCTGCTGGTCCTATTTGGAGGGATTGCCCGGATACGTCTTTTAGGGCGCAGACAGAAATGACAATTTTTGCCCTATCTGGCTACAGAAAGCAGTTTATAGCCATGACCAAATAAAAGTGCATAGCTGCAGACATCTTAAAAAATGGTTGATCGGATGAAAATCTGACCCCGCATTGCATGAGGGGGTCAGATGATGACATTTCAGAACACAGCTTCTACTGTAACTTCTGTCTGTGCTGCCTTCCAGCCTGTTGCTGTTTTCAGAATAGGAAGGAGGAAAGGGAATGGAAGGAGTTTGGTCTGAGGGTTTTTTGGCTCCTGCTGGAGGGGAGGGCACGTGTATTGGAGTGCCCTCAAGGGGATGGGGCTCCGATTTCACCAATCACACCCTCCAGTTCTGCCTGGGGAACCCCTAGAATGAACTCCCTCCACTCCCTTTCCCCCTCCCATTCTGAAAAATTTGCAGCCTAGCAGGGATAAATTTGTTGCTAGGGGCAGCCAACAGCTAGATTCCTCCTCTCCCACCCCTCTCAGAACCAACGGTGAACTTCTGTTTGTTCCAGGAGATCATTGTAACTCAGAATGCTTCCTGCAAAGCGTTCTCGGTAACACCAGATAGCTGCACTTCTGTCTGCACCCTTTTAGCCAAGGCCTCCCTGCTGTTGTCCTCTGTCTCTCGAAGAGGAATCAAGAGGCCATAAGCTAATTCATAACTGCTTAGAAGTAAACTTTCTGCTCCAAGTTTGGAGTTATTGCCTGCCTCTGGGAACTTATTACTACCAAAATCCAAGTTCATGCTAGTAACTACAGCCTCTTGAGTACTGCCAGTGGAATTGTGTATAGGGATCCCTTATTAATGAAGGTGTTACTGGCAGTACTTCTACTTAGTAGCCTGTACAGGGCTCTCTTTTTCCCTAGAGCTTCTCACCATGAGGCTTATGCCTGACATCATTTTGAGGTTGCTGTAATTTTAAGGCGCACTTATTTTGTCATAGAACCTTTATTTCTCCTTTCCATATTTAATTCATTACTGCATTCAGTAAATCTCAGAAAATTTAATGTAATGGTGATCCTTGTTTATCAGACATGTTTCTTGACATAATTTTTACAAGACAGATATCTGTGATTATATACACTGGGTACCTCTGAAATGACTCCAACTCATTCTGTCTGAAAGCTTATCATCTCTTAAATGGAATTGGGTTTGTTTTCTTGCCATTTTTCTATATGGGTGGAGAAGAAATCATCTACTTTAAGTAAGTGCCTGGTGTTCATTCAGGGAACAGCATGTATTAGAAAAACAAGACACAATTGTTTATTCTTTCCTTTGCAGATATAACCTGAAGATGGCTATTAGGGGATATGTCTCCACTAGCTCTATGCTGCTCTTGAGGCAGTCACTGAAAAATGTGGAGGGGCCATAGGAGAAGCATTCATATCATGACCCCTGTCAGGTAATGCCTAGTAATACCTGCAAATTATGCTAACAATCCAAACCATAATTTTGATACTACAGATTGGCCAACTATAACCAATCATAATGCCATGTGACTGAAGTAGACATGAGCCCTCCTTAGGGCCAACATTGACAGTACTGTCCATAAACCTTAAAGGGTTTTCAATGGTGAAAAAAGAACTGATTGTAAATCTATGTAAGAAAGTCCAGTACACTGTCTTATGATTGAACAAGACACACAAAGGACCTTATAATAACTGTCCTTCAATACCTAGAATGACTATGGTAATTGAAATGACTATGGTGATTTGAAGACCACACAAGTAATTTGGAAGTGTCATATTTGCTACAATTGGAATGGTCATAACTTCTACAGCAAAGATTGAAGAAAACAATATTGAAGCCTTGACCATCAAACTCAATGGAATCACAATCACTTCAGTCTACCAACTACCTAACATGAGTTTTGCCTTTACAGATATACCAGAAATCACTCAGAATAAACCACAGGTGATCATTGGTGATTTTAATAGTCACAGAACACAGTGGGGCTATAATCAGACCAATAAAGATGGCAAAGCAGTAGAAGATTGGCTGGATGCATACCAGCTGAGTTTGATCCATGACCCAAAGCTACCTAAATCTTTCAACAGAGGCCACAGGAAACAAGGATACAACCCAGACCTTAGATTCATGAGTAACACCATTGCTGGGATAAGTAATAAAACTGTATTAGACCCAATCTCCTCCTCACCCCGCCCTCCACATTAGTACATTCCCAACATTGACCAACTGGCATTCAGATCAAAGCTGCAGTAACACCTATAACAGTGCCATTTTGCTAATATTTCAACCTTAAAAAGGCAAAATGAAAAGACTTTTCAGAATACCTTGATATCACAGTCAAAACCATCAAAGCACTATCTGAGAACTAGGACCAATTCATAAAAGATGTACAGAAACCTGCAAGGAAGAACATCCCATGGGGTTGCTGCAGCAATTACATCCCAGGCCTTACTCCCCAAACCAGTGGCCTATAGAAGACTACAGGCAACATTATGAACTAGACTCTTTTTCCACAAACAATGTCACTATAGGTGAGAAGCTCATGTTAGCCATCACAGAAGAGTGCAGGAAATCCTGGCAGACCTTGACTGAGTCAAGTGATATGATGCATAATAGTAAAAAGGCTTGGGTGACAATAAGTAAACTAAGCAATGACCAATGACTAACATCATAATGCCACCACTGACCAAATTGCTCACCAGATACTTCTCAATGGAAAAAGCCCAAAAAACAAAAAAATAAACAAAAAAAACTTCAGACTGGAAAGGTACAAGCACCCCAAAGACCTGGGTTTTACAAACCCCTTCTCAAATGACAGAGTTAAATGCTGGTATTAATGTACTGAAGACCGGAAAAGCAGTCAGCCTTGATGACATACCAGACAAATCAAGAAATTCAGACCCCAGATTTGAGAGTGGCTCCTATGTCTATACAAGTCATGCACAGCCAGTCAAAAAATTCTGAAGATATGGTGACATGCTCAGGTAGTGGCACTTCTAAAACCAGAGAAAGATCCATCAGACCCAAAGAGATTCAGACCTATCTCTCTGCTATGCCACACATACATATTGTTATGAACAACTAATTTTAAACCATCTTGTCCTATACATGGATAAACATGTACTCCCTGAACAGCACAGCTTTTGCCCTGGAAAAGCAATAATGAGCCAGCCAGCTGTTCAATCTAACTCAACATACTGAGGATGGTTTTGAAAGAGGCCGAATCAGCTGCGTTCATCAATCTAACAGCCACCGACAATAAAGTTAAACACCCCCCCACTCCACAAGACCCTGGAAATGATAAAAGTTCTACACCTTACAAAGCTGATACAAACCCTGCTCAAAAACAGATTTTTTCTTTGTCAAACAGGATGCGAAAGAAAGCAGATGGAGGAGACACATTAATGACCTCCCCCAAGGAAGTGTACTTTGATTGCCTGGACATTCATATAGCAGTTATCTATCTAGAAACAAAATGTTTCATCTATGCAGATGACCTGGGTGTAACAGCCCACAACACTGGCTTTAACCATGTTGAAAAATTCTTAAGTGAGGCACCAGTCGGCTTAATGTCATACTACACTGAAAATCAATTACATGCCAGCCCAGCATAAACACAAGTACGTGCCTTTTCATCTAAAAAAATCATGAGGCCAACAACCAGCTCAACACTGAATGGTTGGCGATTGCACTATCTTACTATCCAAATCCGGCTTACCTTGGAGTCACTCTTGATGAAACCCTCTTATACAAAGAACGCATCATGTAGACAGAAGCAAACATGAGGACTCATAATGACGGTTTATATAAACTCACCAACTCAAAATGGGGAGCTAGTCCCTCAGCCATCCAAACCAGGGCTTTGGCTCTCAGCTTCTCCTCTGCTGAGTATGCATGCCCTGTGTGGGAGAGACTCATGCATGCTATGCACCTTGACCCTCTCCTGAATGATAGCTGATGATGCATCACAAGATGTCTGAAGCCTACCACCCTAAACAGTGTGTACCCACTGGTTGGAACCACTCTCCCTGACATCAGAAGAACAGTGGCCAACAGGATAGAATGATTGAGACAAACTGAAGATGTGAGACACCCACTGGATGACCATCTCACAGCAGACATACATTTGAAGTCACACACCCAACCTCTCTATGCCATATCCAAGGAGATACAACTACAGATATGGAATGAGAAGTTGAAGCAAATAACTGACAGTAAAAAAAATAAAAATAAATTCCAGTGGCCAGGTCTTTACCACCAGGGTCTGACAAACCATGACAAAGGTGGCAATGTCTCAACTGCCTATGTATGGGAGTCAGACATTCCAAGGAACTAATAAAGAAGCAGGGCTGTACCATTGGTTCAACCACTTGTGCCTGTGGCACACAGCCTCAAACTATGCAACACCTGCTTTAGTGCCTGCTGCCTGAAGGCACACGTACATGAAAGTTTTTGCAAAGTACAATAAATGAAAAAAAGCTCATGTAACAAAATGATCAAATGTAGTATAGAGACATGAGGAGAAGAAAAACCCTGCCCATCTGCCTTTGATCTGCATGTTCCAAATCCAGAAATATGGTGAGGATGACTTTAAAAGTGCCCACAGCTACAATTCTTAAGAGGACCAGAGAAGAGACTGCAAGAGTAGCAGGAACAAACAATCCAGTGCATCCTTATCTCAGTTCCTGGATTGGAGTGTATGCAGTGGGAAATGGTGGGTGAGGCATTCCCATGTCTTGAATTAAAGAAAAAAATAACTTTTGTCTTCTCTCCTATATTATAAATGTACTCAAACTTCTGGAAGTTGCCAGCTGGAAATGAAAATAACCAATGCTGTTCTGTCTGCCCTGAGCACCACCTTTTGGGGAGGAAGGGTGCAAAAATAGCCACCACTATGAACGGCTCATGCCCTGGCAGCTGGGGGGGGGGGGCACAGCAGCGGTGGGAGCACAGTGCTGGGAGTGTGGCAGTGGTAAGTGGGGGAGCTCCCTCAGACACCACCAGCACTGTCAGCGGGGGGTGGGGGGGGTGCGGGGCGAACACTGACCAAGGGTTGGTGACCACCTGCAGCTGCCACCAGCAGTGTCATAGGTGGCCAGTGGGGATTGCGGACCACCCTCAGACGCCACCGGTGGTGTCGGCGGTGGGGTGATGAGTGGCAACTGCTTGCCGGCAGCTTTTTGCAGGGGGTGCACCACCAGGCTCAGGGGGTGCACCTGCACCTGCATGCACCCCCTACGTGTTGCCCCTGGCCACCACAACAGCAGTGGCTACCTGCACCACCACAATCAGCACTGTGGTAGATGGTGCTGCCCTGTGCCCAGGGTGGGGAGCTACCCTGCTACATCTCTGATTTGCTCTGTGTTTATGGAAAAAAGCCTTTTGGCACAATTACTTAGCATAGTGATAACTGGTACAAAGAAAGAAATTAAGTAAGTATACACAATACACTTATGATTTAAGGACTCCTAGCCTGAGTTGCTGGGACAAATCTAGGAATATGCATACCATATTGTCAAACTTGCAGCACTAACATTGCATTTGTGTATGGTGATTTCATAGCCCTGATAATGTTGCCATGTTTGTGTTTGAAAATGTACTCTTCTTAGTTTAGCCACACTGTCATTTGACTCTCTAACTGAAGCACTGCCAAACTATGACTCCTATTAAATCTGGTATGAGCAAAAATAAATTTTGAAAACTTCTCAATGTTCTTCAGCCCTCTTGGTGTTCATGTTGCTTGGGTCAGGGTGGTCTCAGAGATTGTGGCTTTCAACCAGCCTCCTGCTGCTTGGGCATGATGCAGAAAGAATTACACACATTCAGGATCGGTGGTGAAAGCTCAGATAGGTTTATTGTCTTTTAGGACAGTACACTAGCAGGTCTATATAACAACCAGTCCAGCTCAGAAAAACTGCCCAATGGTAAGCAACAAATTACATGCACAGATGCCCTTAAGTTGATACAAAAGTGTGAGTCTTGCAACCCCTCTATTTATAGCCTAAATGTCCCCACCCCATGCCAATTCTTCTCTCTCTCTCTCTCTCATAGGCTCTGACTCCATGGGTGCTCCAGGGCTCAAGCACTCACCAAAAAAAAATAGCTGGTGCACCCATACCCACTTTTTGCTTTTGAATAACTTTCTGGCCCTTTGATCTTAATTTTGTTTTTATGAAGCATGGTATAATACAATTTATTATTCACTCTACTTCTCTATCTAGCATGTTCTTTGCTAAGGTATATGAGCAGCTATATAATGTATCCACACCTAAGATAGAATTAGATGGAGTAAATCAAATTTAAGAATCTACAGTTGAGTTAGAAATATAACTGAGTTTTATTGAGATTAATTCAACTGAATGTAATGGAAACATCATGTTCAGGCAATATATTTTGCTTTACAGCTCCCAGCAGATTATCAACTTAAAATTTTACAGTTGGCCGAGACCCAGGAAAACATCTTTGTTCAGGAAAGTGCTTATTCTTAAGCTTAAGTGCTTTCCTGAATCACAGACCTCAGCTTTCCAATTGTACCCTAAATGCAGGACACTTCTGATTATCAAAGTTGAACACATTTTAAAATAAGGGTCATCAAAGAGTTAAGTTGCTAAATCTTTCATTAGTGGCATCAATTTTATGATTAATGAAGGGGAATCCATAGATTTTTTAATATTCTAAATCTATTGCCATTACCTGGTATGAGCAAGCTAGATAAAAAGTAGCCTAGATGAGATCTGCATTCATGTTACATTAGCTTCAATGGAAAACTATGCTCAGAGTAGTTAACTATGGTTCATTGTCAAACCAGAAGGATAATTTAGGTTAGGTTCTACAGGTGTCTATCTTCGGGCTAGTACTAGTCCAATAGTTTCATTAATGAGTTGAATAAAAGAAAAGAAACTGCACTTCTTTAACCAGAAGATGTATCAAGCTAGGCTGAGTTGCAAGCACTTTGGAAGACATCATATCAAAATGATCACAGCAAATTGGAGAAATGGTCTGAAACAGAGAAGATGAAATTTAATAGGGATGGGTACAACATGTTATGCTTAGTTAGGAATAACTTAACTTTACAAACAGAAGGTAAGGAATGATGAACTATGGAGCAGTATTGCAGAAAAGTATTTGGGGGTTGAAATGTGTCAAGCTAAACACAAGTTAAGAATATCATGTTGCTTAAAAAAACACAAATGTCATACTGGTAAGTATAAATGGGATGGTTGCATGTAAGACAACTGAAGACACTGTTTGGTATTGGTAAGACATTGGCTAGAGAACTGTATCCAGTTTTGGGCACCTCACTTCAACAAAGATGTAGATCAATTGAAGAGAGTTTAGAAGAAAAACAAGAATGATCAGAGATCCAAGAAGCATGACCCAGGAGGAATGGCTGGAAAAATACGATTCGCTGAGTCCAGAGAATGTTATCATACCTTCCATTAGTCTTCATCATCAGTGTACACATGTGTCCAGGTTCTGGGGGTGTAGGGGCAGTAGCAACATCTGGGATCCAGTGCTGCTCCTCCCACTAGGATTGGTTTCTGGGGCCTAGCACCGCTCACTTCTGTCCCCAATACACTAGGATTGGATCCTGGGGACCTAGTGCTGCCCCCGCTTGGCCCTGCATGCTGGTATTAGACACTGGATCCAGCATGTAGGGCCTGGGGATCCCCATAGCTCTGGAGATTTGGCAGAAGGGGAGTAGTGCCACCCCAATGGAGTCCTGCAGGCTAGATGAAATGGTGTCTTGAGCTAGATCTGGCCCATGGGCCAGAGGTTGAGTACCCCTAGTATGTAAATTTGCATAAGTCATTCAGATCCTGGGTCCTGTTAGCCTATTTGCAAAATATGGTTAACACCACTTCTGTATCTCACAAAAGCATTTCAGGAATAAATATGTTCAAGACTGAGGCCTTCAGATCTTATGGGAATAGGATTTCATGTAAATACTCAGGATTAGAGCTGATTAGGATTTTTTTCAAAGGAATGATTTTTCTTATTGTTGTTGTGTCATCTTGGCATTTACCAGCAACAGCAGAGTTCTTTATAGAAACACTTAGGTTGTATTGTAACTTTCTTAATGAAAGTTTCTTAGATCCAGCAATAAGGGGGCTGGAGGAGCAAAAGAAATTGACATCTTTGGGATATTTCCATGGCTGTGGCACTCACTTGGGTGAGATCAATGACCTCAATTCAAGTACCAGCTCTTGTTTTTGAGAAAATATCAGATTTTCAATTGTGTCCAGATGTGCAATGAACTTGAATGCTGAACTCTCAAACTCGCACTTTTATATATATATTTTTAAAACCCTTATGTTCCAGAAAGCCTGATCAAGTATATGTAGAATGTACCTGTAGAATTTACATTTGATATATGGGTTTTCCTATTCATGTGAAGTATTTATTAGAGTTGGCAAGCCAGTCAATAGACTGCATATTTTTTTGAGCAGTCAAAGATTATAGCAATTTTACTAACAAAATAAACCCCCCCAACCTGCATTTTTTTCTGTAGTTTTCTTGATAGAAGTATGATTTTTAAATTTTTTAATGCATTTCTTAAAGGAAAAAAATATGCTTTTTCTGTGTATTATTTGGACCTGTTAGCAATGTTAACAATTTTTGACTGAAATTTGACCGGTCAATTGACCAAACTTTATTTGACTGGTCAAACACCCAACTTTAGTGTTTTTATATTCCTACTTAAGGTATAAAATGAGCACTTCAAGACCACTGTAAAATATTGTTCTATCCTTCCTGTTAGGGTGACAGTATTTGGATCTTGGGGAACATTGAATTTGCAGCTGAATATGAGGCTATAGCTTGTGGCCCAGCAAAGCTGCTAACCACAAAGCCGAATAATATATTAAAAATAACATTGCAAGATGCTTAGGCAAGCATTTTCCTAATAATGTAGTAGTGTGTAGGACATATGACATATTGTATAAAAAGAACAAGATGTAGCCCACCGGCTATCATTAGGAGATAAGCAGAAGCAAGACCTTGGAGACAGGGAAGAAATCAGCAAGAAACCACAAGTGACTGAAAGAACCTGAGGTCATGGTTTTAGGCATGTGCTCATAGCAAAAAGTTATGTAAATAAATGAAATGCATAGGCAATTCCATGCTAATGAAACAAACAGTAGACAGAGGCAAAGCTTGAGATAGGAGGGAATATGGATGGAACAA
Organism: Alligator mississippiensis; assembly: GCF_030867095.1. NCBI lineage: Eukaryota > Metazoa > Chordata > Crocodylia > Alligatoridae > Alligator > Alligator mississippiensis. The sequence continues at coordinate 161,337,532 of NC_081826.1, forward strand.
AGGAGGGACAAAGGTGGAGTAAATGTTAATGAACATGAACCAAGGTGTATAAATATGGAAAGAACTAATGTTCGTGGCTGCTCCCCAGTTTTTTGGGAGTTCGCCTGAAGCTGTCTCCATTTTGAATAAAGCTGTTGCTAGCAATGTGTGCTAGTGTTCCCTCTCTGAGCAATTGGATCATTGTCTCCCTAGTCATTGGGCACCACATGGAGTCGGGATCTAGAAATTACCAAGATTACACAGGATTTGAATCCATCTACTTGACATCTCTTAGCCTACTGCTTTCACCACTAGCTTATCTTCCATCTCCAGTGATCCTAAAACAGTTTACAGTTTACACGATTGTGATAATTATGTGGTTGTGTTGTTTCTTTTGATTGTTCCCATAGAAAGTGGGTTTTTTGTTTGTTTGTCTGTTTGTTTGTTTTTTGGATGGGTTTTATTCTCATAGGGAAGGGGTTAATAGCTGGCTTACAGAGGAGCTGGGCATGGTGAGGTTAATTGCACTCCTATCTCTGGATGGTGCTAAAAGAGCCCCTTTCCTGGGAACTCAAGTTCTTTCTAGAAGCTGGGGGGATGAGCTATAAGTAGGACAGCTGGAAAGTGCACATATGTGTGAAGGCTTTGAAACATGTCAGTTTTAGGCAGCTCCTTGAGATCTTAACCCCTGGATTGTCCACACATTACCACATAAAACTAGGTTTAAGCATTCTTTAGATGGCTTAAAGTTACACCACTTCAGGGTAGATTTATCTCTGGTCTGTGTTACCCAGAACATATTAAACTAAGGGCCATGTTGCTTGATAATTTTTGGTAGCTCCTAGAGCTCTTAACCCCCAGACTGTTGCACATTAACACCTTAAAGTGGTTTTAAGCACTCAAGAGGCTCAAGGTTATGTCATGCCAGGGCGGGATTATCTCTGATCTACACTACCCAGCTTCTTCTAGGTCTGCCGCCCTGCTCCCCTGCCTGTGAGCCAGTGTGGCTGGGGACAGAGGAGCCATGCAGGAATCTCCTAATGGCTGCTCACTCAACGCTGCCCCAGCAATGCACCTCCTGCACGTGGGGCTGCACTGAGGGAAGTGGCGCAGGGCTGTCACTCAGAGCAGCAGCAGGTGCAGGAGGCATGATGGGAGTGCAAGGACATCCTGGTGCAGCCCCACTGTTCCCAGCCATGCTGGGTCTTGCCTGCAGGGCTACAGCAGCCTCACGGGAGGGAAGTAGGAAGGGAGCTCAAGCCCACAGCCTGCCCCCCAATACAGATCTGGAGGCATGGGTTCCCCTTGCCTCCTTAGACTTAACAACACTGAGTTCCCAGGTGGCTCCACATCTCCCTGCTCCCAGCTGGTGCCTCCACGTGTGGCTTCCCTTAAGGGCTGCTAGAGCTGCTTCAGTCTTACCTGCCCCCGTCTTGGCACTCCATGGCTGTGAGCGGGGAGATGTGGAGCCAGCCGGGCACTCCATGTATTTCCCAACACCTCCCCGCTCATGGCTGGAGTGCCCAGCAGGCTTCACATCTGATGATGTCATCACCCATTCCCCAGATCAGGCCTTCCATTCCCCTCCCTGGCACCCTCTACTTGCCTCCCCCCCCCCACCTCCCATAGCTTCTGGCTTATTTAGCACTGTCATGGAAGAGCAGGCAGGGAAGGGGAACCTGCCCACCTGGGCACTGCTGTCACTACAGCTTCTTTCTGGACTGGGCAGGCAGCCACAAATAAGCCAGGCTATGCAGATAAGCTGGGAGGGGGCCATAGGCTCACAACACCAATGAACCGCTGCTACCTTTGGGGTGTTGTGAGATGCTTATCCAATGCCCTTGGCAGATGAGGTGAAAAGATAAAGACAAGTTATCTCATAAAAATTACTATGAGCTCTTCATTATCCATTACTATAGAAAGGAGCACAGGTTTTAGGTCTTAACTTAAAGTACCATATCTGTACGTACATATATTATTATTTTGTTTAGTATATTCCATATGATTGAAAATGGAATGAAGGAAAGGTGCTTAGATAGCTCTTTAAATGCAAAGAGAACAGATTTCAAATTAATTAATGCAGTATAACATTAATCAAGTCTTCTTGAGAAGCTTTAATTTAACAAGAAAGTCTAATAGATTTTTGTTGTAGTTTTTAAATTAAGGCAATTTATATCAGATGTCTTTAACAGACAAGAATATTGCACACAATAAAATTAGCTCTTGAATCATCTTTTACTCTAGAGATTTCTTTTTAAACCACAGTGCATGAATATTAAAATCTGTCAGGGAATATCCAGGAATCGTGTGTAACAGTTAAAATCCTGATCCTTATTAGAATTATAAAGATCAGGTGAAGATAAAGCTTTTTTTTTTAATATAAAGGTTTATATTTAAAACAAGTGTCCTGATTTTCAAAAATGTTGAGCATTGCCAGCACATCCCATTGATGGCAATGGGAACTAGTAGGAGTCTTCTCTTCAAATGTGGGACTCTTAAGTACTTAAACATGGTTTTAGGAGCTTTTTTTTAATGGCCCTGGAATTGTTCCTTAAATGTCGATACTCATCAAATAACTGCCCACAGAAACTGGGCATAGTTTTGGATAATCCATTATATCCTCACTAAATTAGCTGAGAATTGAATTCAGCATTACAGTTCTCAGGTCCTGGCATGTGCAGCTGTAAACTTTAAATTGTGGCTCCTAACCTCAGTGCACTTTCTTAAGTCCTGCAATGCCGGTAGAGCAAACTGGAAGAATGTACATAGTAGCCGTGTCCAGACGTGTGTGGACATTTGGTTCTTGCGGACAACTAGCAGCAGTGCACTTTGTGCTGCTGCTAGTTGTCCCCAGGGAATACCCATGCCATGCTCACTCTGGTGTGTGGCAAGTTACCCCAGGTGGGGTAGATGAGGCTAAGGCCAGTGCTGGGCTGGCACCAGCAGCCTTACCTGGGGTCCTGGGGGTCTCCTGAGGCTGTAGCAGTGGTGATCCTGTTGTACAGAGCCTGGACAGCAGTGGAGTGTGGCTCCAGCTGGCCAGGCTCTGGCTTTAGGTGGTGCATGGTGCCACCGTGTGCACCACTCTGCTTTTTTTCCTGTGGGTTTTTTTTTGAGCCTTGGATATCCTGGATATCTGAGCTGCTCCCTTGCAGCATGGAGAACAATGTAATGTGTGGTATGTGGCACCACAAACATGTCTGCAGTGCTACATATCACATAGCTGCACTCTTCTGGACACAGCCATACAATATGTGAATTTGTCTGTGAATAGTCCAGCACTGATTGTGTGGCTTTCCTTCCAGATTATTGTAGGGGATGTGCTAATCATTTTTTTCTCAAACTATTCTCTTTGTCTTTTGTTCATATGTCAAGGAAAGAAAGTACAATGCACACAGTTTGTAGAACTGCAAATTAACCTCTTTAAAAATCTGAGCACAAGTATATGAAGAGGAGCTGCAGCCATGAATGTAACAAATGATGTACTGAAATCCTACATTAAATATTAGCATCACTCTACAATAACCTCATCCCAAGACTGTACAGATGGTGATTTGCTATGTACTTGACTTTTAGTGTCATAATTTTATGTAGTACTACTTGTCTTCTCCCAGACATGAACTCAAGCTGCAGAAAATTCTGGTTTTGCCCTTTATCTTGCATAACAATGTCTCATTCTGAAGTAAGCTTCCAAGCATGCAGAGTATAAGGCTCTATGAGATTACACTCAAATTTACTCCTTCTAACTTGCAGATAGAGTTAGAGTTGTTTGTCATGTGGTACTCCTTTGTAACTCAACTGAGAATGTAAGGAAGCCTACAGGTTGTTCAGGTTGCATGCCAGACCTCTGCTTTCCTTTGCATTCACAATGTCTTCTTTTTTACATCACTCTACACCAGTTCTGAGGAGCTCAGCCTTGTTAGACATGGTCCCCATTGCCCCACCAGAACAAGTCCATTTTAATTTTGTTTTGGCTATATTAACTTCATAGGAATATGTGAGCATATCATTTAGATGACGGGTGTCAAAGTTGTTTGGCCTTTTGGGCTGGATCAAGACTGCACTGTTTCCCATGGGTTGAGTGACCCATAAACAGCAATGTTAATCCATGTGGCTGCTGGAGTCCCTGCTTCAGCACTACTCTGGAAACCAGGTTGTTAAAGCTGTTGCTGCTTACTTCCCCCCCAGCCCAGCTGCTTATCTGTAGTCACCAGAGGTGACCAAACCCCCAAACTTATCAGTAAGGGGGAGGTGAATGGATTTAACTCCCTGGGTTCTGGAGCTATGCTTTAATATCTGAGATTAACATTGCTGCTGCTGGGGCTCCACATAAATCTATCCCTTCAGCTGTTGCTCTTATGATTCAGTTTAGACCATACTGGAAGGACACCAGATTTCTCTGATAGGACAGAGGTGAGAAGATACTCCTATCTACTCTTATTGGCTAAATACAGACAGTCTAAAAAGCCCAAAGATAAATCAGTTCAATCTGCAGGTTAGCCTAGGTTGCGTAGATTGAACTGATAAGCAAATGAATAGACATTCACTTTTGATTCCAGAAATGCAACCACATGCCTGCAGTTGCCCAAGTCAGAAGCTGGGGAGCACTAGAGCATGCATCCCTGAATGGCTGGAGCAGACAGCTTCAAACAAGGCTAGCCTACCTACCCTGCAAGGGCAGTTTATAGAGCAGGTGCAAAGCATCTTGGGATGCTGGGGGACTATGAGTTACCTTGAAACTGGAGGGGATCTGGAACAGAAATTCAACAACTTGATTAAACCTAAATCAGTTAAGTCTGATACTGCATCTGTCCAGGTTTATCTTAAACTAGTTCTGACCTTTTGAAAGTGGTTTATGTACACTGAATTTCTGGGGCACATCCAAATGAACATGTACATATGTTATACAATGCTGCAGACCCATCTGTGCCACTGCAAATTGCAGGCACCGCAAATGTAGTCATTTGCTGTGCTGCTAATTTGCAGAGACTGTAAAAAAAAAATGTGCCTGAAAAAAATACTATGGGTTCAATTGCAAGAATGGACCTTGCTATTTTATGTGGGTATATTACCACTTAATGTGAAATTAACATAGCCTCTGCAATTATATAAATATTCCAATTTGTAAGGACAAATCTTCTAAGTCAATAACTGTCACTGGTTTTAAAAAGATATGTTGTAATGAAAAAAAATCAGATTTTTCCAGAAAGTTATTATGGACAGACATGCATTTGAATCTGTACTTTAAAGAAGCTTTACTGAGAGTGCTGGAACAAACCATCCCAATGTGCAGGAAGACTAGCAAATATTGCACGCAACTAGCTTAGCTTAGCGGGGAACTCTTCACTAATCTAAATCACAAAAAGGAAGTGTATAAAAAGTGGAAACTTGGACAAACAACTACAGAGGATTGTGAAAATATTGCTTGGGCATGCAGGGATGGAGTCAAGAAGGCAAAGCACAACTGGAGTTGTGGCTAGCAAGGGACATGAAGGGTAACAAGAAGGACTTTTACAAGTATGTCAGTAACAAGAGGAGGATCAGGGAAAGTGTGGGTCCCTTACTGAATGGGGGAGGCAACTTTGTGACAGAGGATACAGAAAAGGCTGAAGTATTCAATGCCTTTTTCACCTCAATCTTCAAAGGCAAGATTAGCTCCCAGATTACTGCACCTGGCAACACAGTTTGGGGAGGAGGTGAGTAGCCAACTGTGGTGAAAGAAAAGGTTAGAACAAGGGTAGGCAAAATAGGGCCCATGGTTCAGATCTGGCCCACCAAGTGATTTCATCTGGCCCACAGGTGCCCACCGGCTAATTGTACCCCACCCAGCCCTTCTACCAACAAGAGCGGGAGTGAAGTGCCCACACATACCCCTCTTCCTCCCCTGCAGCATACCTTATTGTGCCTTGCTCCCACACTTGTGCACGGGAAGGCCCAGCCCAGCCAGCGTTCAGCTTTTGGGCAGAGCTGCTGCTGTCACTACTGCAGCCTCCAGGGGTTCAGCTTCCCCAGCATCCAAGTCTATCAAGTTTAGGACACCTATGAGTCTATTGATGGCTAAGAAGGCCAATCCAGAACCAGAGACACTATGGCAAATGCCACAGGTGGTGGTTAAAGGGAGGATTGGACAACGGATTTCTCAGTCTTGCTTCCTTTCCTTCCATTTCTGTCATTTTTCTGACTCCAGGACAAGATGTCTTTCCTCAAAATAAGATGCATGTTCTCTCACAAGGTATGACCACGTAGCCTGTCCTGGGCTAATTTTTTTCCCAATCTGTGGTGTCTATTCCACACTCCTTAATGTTCATTTTGAGGGTGTCCTTGCATTTCCACTGCCCCCCATGTGTCCTTTGTCCTTGACTGAGTTCGAAGTACAGCAGTTATTTTGGTAAATGTACATCAGAAATGTACACAGTACTTTGTCCACTGCAGCTGGTGTTGAATAATCAACACCTCCATCCTGGCAGTATGAGTGTCAGTGAGGACGCTGGCATTTTTGTAATGATCCTCCAACTTAATACCCAGGATCTTCTGGAAGTAGTACCGGTGATGTTGTTCCAGGGTTTTCAGGTGGTCCCTGTAGGTCACCCAAGCTTCACAGACATAGAGGAGTTGGGATTATCACAGCCTTATATAGCAGGAGCTTTGCTCAAGTTCTGATGCTGTGATCATTGAACACATGATGATTCAGTCATCTGAAGGCAAATCTGGCACATCAGATCTTATACTGGATCTCCTCATTGATGTTGGCCTTCTTTGAGAGATGGCTGTCGAGGTCTGCAAGTGATTAACATTCTTCAGCTCCTGACTGTCAATGAGGGTCTTTGCTGGAGGAGCTGACTGGCCTGAAGCAGGCTGGTGAAACACCTTCATTTTTCCAATGTTAAAGGTCAGTCCCAGACACTGGTATGCTTGATAGAATCGGTTAAAGGTCATCTGTAGTTCCTCCTCAGTGCGTGCAATAACAGCACAATCATTGGCGTAGTAAAGTTCCACAATGGAGGCCAAAGTAATTGGTTTTAGCACAGAGGCAGAAGAGATTGAAAAAGTTTCCATCCATCCAGTACTTGATGTCAATGCCATGTGGCAGACAGTCATGAATAAGCATCTTGATGACCACAAGAATGATGGAAATCAGAACTGGTGTGATCAAGCAGCTTTGCTTGATACCAGTTTGAATGGCAAAGGGCTCCATAGCAGAACCACTGCATAGGATGGAGGCAGCCATCTGGTCATGAAGGAGTCTTAGGATGGTGATAAATTTCACAGGGCAGGCAAACTGCAATAAGATCTACCATAGACTCTCACGGCTGACAGAGTAGAAGACTTTGGTCAAATCAATAAAGGTCATCTGAAGTTCCTGGTAGTGTTCTCAGCATTTCCCTGGACCTGATGGGCTGCAAAAATCATGGTGCCGCTCAGTGATCTTATTGACAAGCTGCAGAATTCTAGTGCTGAATGAGATGATGTACTTACCTTGAAAAATTGAAGGCTTTTTTCTTCCCTGTTTTTATATGCATATCCTAGTAGCGTTGATATGTAAGCATTTTCATTTACAAAAATGAATTCTTTGCAAAGAAAATGTAGATGTTCTATGCTGCATGTGTTCTATGTGCAGATGTTCTATGCTGCATTCTTGCAGGAAAGGATAGGCAGCTAAATGACCATGTCAAAACAAAAGTAGTACCAGATTCACTTTCCCCTAGGCCCATTCACCTCAAGGCAGCATAAACTTCAAAGTTTGGCTGTTATAAATGCTGTAGTTATTAATGGAAATCTGACTTCCTGCATCACAATTTTCATGCTAAAGACTTCACCCTCCACAGGGCTGAATGCCCTCCAATCATACTTACTAGAAGTGGCTTCATTCTGCACAAATTTAATATTGGTGGATATTTAAAAACTTCCTTGAGTGGACCACTGACAACAATACTGTGAGGCTCTTATAAGGCACCTGAGGCATCTAGTACTGTTCCAGTTGAATTCAGAGGGATTTCCAATAGTCACAATAATGGGAACAATATTTAGTGAACACTTTCTTCACACTATTGATAAAAACTGCCACCTCCCTGACCCCACCCACTAAAAAACAGGTTTTAAGTCCCATCATATATTGACAAGTCAGACAAAGCTCCAGGGATCAACAGAAAGACCACATGGCAATAGAATCCATGATAATTGCTGTTACTTCAGTAGTTGCTGCAGCATTGTGGCAGAATAGTTAAGAGTGTCTAAATGTATGGCCTGCAAGCTGGATCTGGTCCACAGCACCATTCCGTCGAACCCACTGGGTTAACAGAAGTTAGGGGTGTGATCAGGGAGAGGAAGGGTCTGGCACAGAATTTGGGGTCCCTGGGCCCTCCTGGACCTGGCCATTGAAAGTGGAAGAGGGAGTGAGCATTATGACACATTCCCACTCACCCTGCATCCACCTGCTTTCCAGCCCCCAGATTGCTCTGTGCTAACCCCACAGATCCAGCCCAAGGCCTGGGATGAGTTCGACATCCCTGAGCTACAGCATCTTTCTGTGACGCCAGAGTTATGAAGAGTCCTATTTGGCCTCATGCCAAAGGCTGCCCCCAGCCAACCAAGTTGTAAAAGGTGCCAGATCTGTTGGGTTGGGGAGTCAATGATGCTGGATATGTTGTTAGCCTCATCACTTCTTTGTGTGTCATTGGTTTTTACAGAAACCAGCTGTTACTAACTATGCCAAACCTATGGGCTGATACTCTCACTGACTTTCCCTACTTCCATAACTATTATTCATGTTAGACTGCTGCTGCTTTCCCATGGTGTCTTGTTTAATAAAAGATACTAAAAACTTGGCATTTGTCAGGTTAAGAATATTTTGTATAATGATTTTGATCATAAACCACCAGGAAGTTTGCTAAAAGCACTAAATTCATTTGTATAATGACTTTAAATATAAAATTGCTTGATTGTAATGATTGTTTTAAAATGTTTTTTTTTTTTTGCCTGAAGAAAATGTGATTTCAGTCATTACTGCAGAATATAAAAATAAGTACATCAAAATAGTATTTAAATTTATCACAGACAAGGGACACAACTGACTCAACAAATCATGGTGAAGTACCCATAATAGAATGCTGTTTATTTGATGAGAGAGGCACAGAGAGTATTCATGCTGTTCTATCACTAGAGCATGATATATGCTTATTAACATGATCGAGGGTTACTGACATCTTGTGCTGAGTGAACCGCTAGTACCCAGAAATTCCCAGATATGACATTTTTTTCCACAAGACATTTGCAAAATTGAAAATATTGGAGTCACTTGGCATATACACATTAGAATTCCATTGGCTTCAGTGGAACAACACTAATTAGCAATACTTTAAAATCTGGTCCAACATATTTAAATTAATCACGCTTTTATAAGTCAACTGCCTTCTTTTGTGTATGGCCTGGACTTGAGATTAAAGGCTTTGTCTCAAGAAGGTATTAATGTGTGCTTAAGTGCTTTTCTCTGTTGGCAGCATAAGCACTAGAAAGCTGGCTATACTTAATTTATATTTTATTGGGTTGCATTTTAATTGTATATATTCAACAGAAAAGCCATAAATCTATTTGGTGTCTCTTCCCAAAACCCTCTAAGTAAACTACATAATTCAGTTCCCACAGAAGTGATGCATCTCTTGATAAACATTTTAAATATTGAAGTTCTGACTGGATATTTTGGAGCCTTGACTTTCTGTCCTCCACAAAACAATACACCTGTCACTGCCTGTTGGAAATATTGATTTTTTTCTTTGCTTTTCTTTTTTTAAACTTTCATTGCCAACAGCTTTATATACATAGTTTCAAGGAAGGGGCAAAGTTTTACCCAGATTCCTCAGAGTGGGTCAGATGTCCTATTTCAAAACATTGCTAACACTTGTCTGGAAATGTCTTGTATGACCTTGTAAATTGCATCCTGGATGTCACATTCCATTTTTAAAGATGATTTCTGTCACGGATATTCTAGTAAAAGCATTTGATGTAAAGATGGAGGGGAGGGGGAAGAAAAGGTAAGAGGAGATGATTAAATCCCAAATGTAACACTTTAATTCGACATCTGAAAATATTTGGGCCAGCACAGGGGTATCTAACTCATCCAGCCCTGTGGAGTAAATCACTAGTATGGGGCTAGTCCTCAGTCCAGATCAGGCCATGGACCCTCTCCACTCTCCTCTCTCCCTCCTTCAGCATACCGCATCTGATATGTGTTCCAGCCAGCCTTAGACATGTATCCTGAAGCAGCCAGAATAGCACCACACAGCACACAGCACCTGTCCAGTCAGACTGTGCACACAGTGCCCACTCTGGGAACTGCAGCACACATGATGTCCACTCCAGTCCAGTGCAGCATATGACAGGTCCCATGTGGATCTGTTCAGACTCACAGACCACTCCCCATCTGGCCCACAGACCATATGTTTGACACCCCTGGGTTATTGTGCTACACAAAGGTTCCCCCCGAAGCACCATGCAGTGTGAACCCAGCCAGACTAAGAAATTAGGAAATTAGGACATTTTTTAATCATTAGGATTCACAGATTCACAGAAGTTTTGGGCTGGAAGGCACCTCATGAGATCATTGAATCCAGCCCCCCTACTCTGGGCGGAAAAGACTCCTGGGGCCAAATAACCCAAGCAAGGTGCGCATCTTGTCTCCTTTTGAGGACCTCCAAGGTAGGTGTTTGCACTACCCCCACTGAGAGTCTATTCTAGAGTCTGGTCATATGAATCGATGATTAAAAAAAAAAGACTGCAGTTGCCTTTGCATGCTTAAATGGTGGAATATACCTGATCTGCAGCAGCATGTTGTTCTTGTCAAAAGGGAAATCAAGTGTTACCTCTCTTCAGTTCATTGTGGAGAACTGAAACTGAATATATTGCTGAAAGAAACTGAAAGAAAGGTAGGCAATTAACTTTCACTCATAATGAGATACTTGGATGTTTGCTTGCAGTCATTAATATAGATACCACTTTCATTGGTTGTACCTGGGTTCTTATACTATATCCATCACTTGTAGCATTTCCTACCACAGACACTGTTATGTGCTCCTTTGCTAGGTGGGGGCTATCAATGTAGAGTAGCTTGATTTGGGAAATGGTGTATGTGTGTAGTATTTTCTCACTGTTGTACCAGCCTATTAGTACTAGTTTAATTATATATACTTCCTGAAAGAAAAATACTAACTGCCTTATTCTCATTGCTCAAAGGCCAGTTGCAGTCAGTAGTGGCAAAAGTCATGTAATAGCAACATATCAGCTGTTTGATACCTGTCCCTTGCAATTTGAGGAAATCAACATTAAAATAGGTCTATACTATAATTCCTTTTCCAAAGAATGAACAAAGAAAGCATAATGCTGCAGCACAGCAAACTGCCAATAATGGAACTGGAAAGAGGTGATGAAATCTGTCCCACCAATAATCAAAGGAAGCACTGCATTGAAAGCACGGGGTTTATCATTATTAATTGTTAGCAATTCACATTCAGTTCAGCGAATAAAGAATAACTAATAAATTCTCACCATGCCCCTCTGATAAGTGATTTGCTTAAGGCAGCCTGGCAAGTCAATTAACATGACCATAGTAACTCACTATTTTCATTATATAACTAAGAATTGGACTAATAACTGGTGCAAGAGTTCATGCTTGCTACAAGGGAACTCATTAACAAAGATTCCATTGACTTCCAGGGAGGGGAAGAACAAGATTTCACCCAAGGTCTTTTTTCAGCTGTGGGAGATTGACTATTACCTAGGTGTAAGTAATTAAAAAAAGGTATTAGTAACATGCACTGTGGTACATGACGTGTTCCTGGTTGATGTGCAGAAAAAAAATCATGTTGATTTGCATTCTGTTGCTGCCTTCTGTCATTTAATGATCCGTGATGCTTTTACTTAGTGGTTCTCAATCTTCTGGAACTGCAGGCCACATGAGTGGAGCGGGCCAGTCTGTGAGCTGGCTCAGCTCTGCCCGCGGCATGATCTGGCATGTAGGGCTCCTTTTCGGGCTGGAAATTCAACAGTGTGGGAGCAGTGGCAGCATTAATTGTTATGGCTCTGGAAGCCATGGCAAATAATGCTGCCACCACTCTCTTACCACCAAATTTCTCGTCCTGTGGAGAGCAACACAGGTCAGATTCGGCTCACAGGACAGAGTTTAAACACCACTGCCTTTAGTTGTTTTAAGCTCATGTGAGCAATCCAAGAAGTTCGTTACATTGTTGCCATGTCACTAGTAGTAGCACATAGCCAAGATTCTTTTTTTACAATACAGAAGAAACCATTTACATGTGCACGAGTCCCAGAATTAAAACAAACAAACAAACAAACAAAAAAAGTGTGTACAACGCTGTTGGCAATGAAAGTTAAAAAACGTAAAGCAAAGAAAAAAAAATCAATATTGCCAACAGTGTCAGTGGCAGGTGTATTGTTTTCTGGAGGAGAGAAAGTTCAGTCCTAAGAAGAACATAGACGGCCATGCTATGAAGGTAGCTGGGACCAGTGTTTATCCCGAATTACCCCAGTAGAGTTCAAAAAGAAACAACTAATCCAAGAAAGTCTTTAAAAAGTTGAGCCTAAAGTTCATTGCTGTTGAGCGTGGTAGCATGATGAGTAACGGGGGGTTGGATACAGCTATAAGAAATCATGCCATCTCTTTTGTGTGTGCTGAAGCAGTGATGGGAAAGTGGAAGTTTATAAGGAGTTAGATTAATTGTCTGAGACAGTCCATGTAAGTGTTCTGAGGTGACTCTCTCCCCCTGAAGTTTTGTGCCTAGAGGTTGGCACAGAGGTACAGAGAAACTAATTTTAAGTGGGTACATGACTGGAAGTCAGTAAAAGTTCCACTCATAAAAGGTTAGAGTATTAATGTATTGGGGAAGAAATGCAATGTGGTTTTAAAGCTTGTGTATCGTGTATAGGGCTCTTCAGTTGAAGTAATGCAAAGACATGGTAGCTTGCTTTATGGTTTTTAACAAGGTTTTGTGTCACGTATAATGAAACAACAAAAGTATCCCTTCAGTACACATTGCCATTAAAAAGGAGCGGCTTTACCTATTGTTTCTAATGTCAGAGTGCTAGCCTCTCAGACAAAATATGTTTGCCAGCTGGGCCACTAGCATTGGTCTGCTATCTTCTGAGTGTTTGGAGTTGCAGCTTCTGAGTGTTTGGAGTTGCAGCTAAATCTTCACCATAAATTATAATGTTTGCCTCTTAGGGCACATCCACACATGCAAGCATGTGTGCTTGCAGGAGCTCAAATAGAAGCAGTGAAAATTTGAGCCAAGGCTTTTTGCCACAGCACACATTCCTGGACATGCACTTTGGTATGGGGCAAATTATGCCACTGGAGGCAAAATAACCCTGCCTGCCTCCTCTGGGATCTGTAGCCAGTGGGAGCTAGAGCCTGGGGCTAGCACCTGTGCTGGCCCCATGCAGTATAAAAAGCTGCCCTGGCAAGCAGCTCAGGACTACTTGTTCTCTGCAGCTTCTGGGAACACTACCCCTTGTGCTAGCTGCACTGCTGAAGCAGCCCTGAGAGTTGCCTGCACCCTCTACCCACTGCATCATTCTGGCAGTGGAACTGGTCCCTGGCTGTGACCTGCTACCACCTGCAACACAGATGGACACTGCATAGCCAGTAGAGGCACCTGACCCTCTGGGCCAGCTGCCAGTGGGCTGTGGCTGCATAGTTGCCTTTGTGAGGCACTACTGCCATGTGTGCCCCTGCCCAGCCACCTGGGCGGCTATCACCCAGAAGATGTTCCCATTTAGTGGCCTGCTTTGAATTGTCAAAGCATACCCTCCTGGCCCCAAGTGGCCAGGAGGTCAGCCACCTCCAGCTGGGTCCCAGGTGCCAGCCCTGAGCAGGCTTTTCTGCCTGGGTCCTGCCACTTGCCTCCCTAGCAGGAATTCTGGTGTTCCCTATTTAAAAACTGCAAAATATCTGAAAAAAAATCCCAAATTAATTCTTTAAAATACCCCAAAATCCATGTTCCTCCACAATTGAAACAAAAGACCACTCTCACTGCATATATATGTATATGTATATGTATATGTGTGTGTGTGTGTGTATATATATATATATATATATATATATATATATACATATATATATATAAAACCAGCAAGGGGTCTGGGATAGACATTGCATAAACCAGTTTGAACCAAATCAGTTAAGTCTGATACTACATTCAACCAGGTTTATCTCTAACCAGTTTCAGACATTTTCATACTGTTTTATGTACACTGAACATCTGCTCCAGGTTTAAACCAGTTTCTGATCACTTAAACCAGTTTATGTGTAATGTCTGTCCCTAGCCCTGGAGTACCGTGTCCAGCTTTGAGCACCAACTTTCACAAAAAATGTCAATGTATTACAAATAATCCAGAGCAGAACAAAAAAAAAATAAGTAGAAAACATAGCTTATGAAGAAAGAATGGGACAAACTGGAAGTATGTAGTCTGGAAGAGAGAACATGGAGGGAGAGTTGATAAGCATTACAATATAAAAAGTATTGAAATGTATTTAGTGTACTAGAGAGCAGTGGCAGTGGCTTCTATCACTGGAAGTTCTTAAGTGTAGGTTACACAAATATCTGTTTTTGGTGGTTAGAAAAGGATGATCCCACCTTGAACCAGGTGTAGGAGTAGATAGTTCCATAAGGTCCCTTCCAGCCCAATTTTTTCTATGATTATCTATGCTTTTTCTTCCATAAGCTCAAAGTCCTTGGTAGGTAAAGTATGAGAGATCCTGCATTCTCATTGGTTTAGTTGGTGTTAAGCATATTCTGCTTTTTGCAAAATTCTATCAGTAATTTACTATATTTTTTATAGATATCAAGCACTGAATAAGATTTGTGGTGTGTTATTGCAAGGATTGGATAGTATCATCAAATACTCCAGTATAGTATTTCATCTTATTTTAGCTTTTAATTGCAAAACTCATTCCAGACAGAGTATGACAGTTTACTACAACACTGGCACATACACACTGGCCGCATCTACCTGAGACACTGACTGCACAGTTGTTGCTTGCATAACCAAGTACTAAGTGACTGAGCAGTAACTGGCATTATTACACAATCACGTCCCTACATGGCTTCTGGGTGAAGCATATTACTACTGTAAAGTAGTGTCGCATCACAGTAGGTGCCCCGTGATGTTACTGTGCAGTACTAACAAGCTACTGCACAGTAGTTACAAGCTACTGCGCAGTAAGTGTCTCATGTAGACATGGCCACAGAGACACACAAAGCAAAGCCTGGTAAAAACCTTCTTTTACCTAGGTATTTCTTTGGGGTTTTTTTGTTTTTGTTTTCTTGGCATATGCATTTAATGTAGGTCCAGATCCTCAGCATATGTAAAATTATGTATTGTATGCCTCTTAACAGCCTATTCTGGGTTTCTGTCACACCTGTTCATTTACCAGCACTGCAGCTGGAAAATGAGGTTTTTGAACCAGAAAAGCACAGACTCTGCATTCATTCTATTGATTTTTCCAATCCTCAAATGCATCTAGCTATACTGTTAGAAGTTAAAAATTCTGCTTAAAAAGGATGTTAATATTAAATTATGTAGATCAAAGTTTTATTGAAACTCATTGATGAGAGAATATTTATTATAGAAGAGAGAATATTATTTTTTTTACATATACTGAAGCCTTTCAAGCTTTTCTTCTACTTCCTTGACATGTTTTAAAGATGTTTTTGCACTCACCTTGAGTGAAAAACACCTTCAGTAGGTGGCATATTTTATAAAATAAGGCTGCTAAATATCAACAGACTCCTGGAGTCAGGCTTTTATAGAAAGGTTATTATCGCAAAGGTTAAAACAGAATGACTTCTAAAATAATAAAAGAGATTAATAATAAGGTCTATTTATTTGCAGTTCTCTTGCTATATAAGAAATGTTTAAGACAACAATAATGACGACTTGCCAAATTCTGGCTCATGTTAACATATAAATTACCATAGGTTCCTGAATCAGGAAGACATTTTAGTATGTACTAAATGCAAAAGAAAGAAGGAGAGCATTTATGATTCCATAGGTGAAGTTGTATGTTTAGGGTATGGGGTGGGAAACTATTTCCTACCTTAACTTCTTAAAATCACAGCAGTTTGGAAGTGCTGGTTCATGAACTGCCAAGTTCATCCTTGATGGAAAAAGATTGGGGGGGGCAGAAAGCAAAAAACCAAAAAGTTAACATGTTTTCTCCTGTATGTTATTTAGCAATTTCTAGAAGAGCTTTCACTTATGCTAAAGCTTATTAAACAACATGAAGTTTTCAAAATCACATAGTCGACATTGGCACTAACATCAGACTATCAAGACAGAAGCCATTATTGTATATACATGTGATAACAAGAGGCTGGGAGGACATTCCAGAAATGACATAAAGATGACTTAGTTATGTTAACTTTATATCGCCGCTCTTTGTTGAATTGCTTTTTTTTCATTCCCCTCTAATGGATTTGATCACATTACTCTCTTCTATCACTAGTCTCTTAGGCAATATTGCATTAAGCTGAAGTTTGAGGGTGAATGAACAGAGAAACTGAAGTGCCATTTCAGTGGTGTATGAGGCACATAGCAACACAACTTCAAGTTAAAAAATAACGCCATTTTCATGGCAGGAGGGCAGTTTTTGCAGAAATTTAGAAAAGCAAATGTATTTTGAAGCAGCATTAGCACCGATGACATGCTTGCAGAGATAAGTACAGGAAAAACCAACTGTTTAAGAAAAACTAAAGAAAGGAGTGAGGGAGGAAAGGAAGCAATATCTTAAACTGAAGGAAAACTGTTCATTGAGGGATAAGAAAGCTAAATTATATAGAGGCATAGTATATATAGAAGAAGAACCAAAAAGCAAGCCTAAAGTCTAGTCAAGTATGTATAGTTCTGACCCCCTATCCTATCATCATTTTTTCTGTTAGACAATATAGATATAGAACTGTACATTTATACATACAAGACTATAATGTTGCTTTAACATATGTTCTGTGTGTGGAAGAGTGTGGTGTCTACAACTGCATTAATCAAGAAGCAGTAAAAGACCGTGTCTGAGATGCACCTTTGCTCCTTGGATTGGCACTGGTCCGCTACTATTAATCATGCCATCACTTTAAAAGCCCGAAGCAAAGGTTACTTAGCCATGTGCTTTGTGAGGTGGGTATTTACAGGTACAGGGCATCTGTTTGGCCTTACGGTAGAGAATCAAAGATCTAAAGTGCCTATGTGTGAAGGTCAAAAGGAAAGTCTTATTACATAGTCATCCAACTCTTCCCCTGAGCAGCTGTGTAAGATGAGATGCTGTTTAGTTTATAGAAAGATGTACTTACTGGCCAGGGAGCTTATACTCAGAGACAAACAGATGGCAGCAGGTCAGAATAGGTAGGTGGGGGAGGATTATTGATGCAGAGTATGGAGGAGACATTAATTGAAGAGGTGACTTCAAGACTTCAATAGGGGTACTTAGTAGATGAACACAGAGCAGGGCATAATGAGCATATGGGGGCAGAAGTGGAAAGAAAAGGCAAAAAATCAGTAGGGTAAAAGAAGTACGCCTTGAACAAAGAGAAGAGACAGAAGAAAATGAGAAAAGAGATTTCAGCATTTTTTGGAAAGACTTCAGCATATAATGTGCCAATTGGTCAGCAGTGTGAGCTCTTCTCTGTCAGAAACGATTCTGAAAACACTGATTTATTCCACACATCACTGTACAGCCATTGGGTCATAACTTTCACTGCTATCTTGGGATGAAGCTGAGTGAACAGCTCGACAGAACAGCCACAAATAATCAAATAAAAAGGAATTGGCTTCTTTTGCGCTTGTGCACCTTTCCATAATACAATAGCAAAGGCATTTGCTGTGGGGAATGTTCATGGAAACCAAACAAGAAGTAAATTCTATTAGAGAATATGCAGAACAGCAAATTTTGAGACCATAAACATGCAACCTAGGTACTGTGCACATCCAATGAAGAAGTAATGCACCCAGTCAGAATTAACTAACATATCCTAATCTGTGTACGTTTTAACTGTTCATGGAAACCTGCTTGCATATAGGTCTAGATTTGTTCACTGAAAATATTGGGTGAATGCAAGTGAATAGCAAATAAATGTAATAAAACCTAACTGTTCATAGAAAAAATTACTGAGGCAAAAAATTCATAGAGTGAGTTATTGTCTACAGATTATTTGCTCCGCTGTTGATTTGTATCAGTGACTGAGAAGTGCAAGACTCCATAATCCCTTTTATGAATTTCCTTCTTTCTGATGTCCCATAGGCTTTCATTTTGTTTTTAAATAAGTGAAGCTAGCTAATGCACTGAAATTAACTGAGCTGAGCAAATGCCAAAGGATAACAAAAAGAGATTTCTTTCTAAGGTTGGTTCTAAACTCTTGTCCGCTGCTATGCAGAATATCATCAATATTACCTAGCCCTATTCTCATGTGTCTCATGCAATTATATAAAGAGTCAGGCTGATATAAAGCAAATCCTCCATTTTATGCGTGAATGGCTAGACTCAAACCTGCCTGGCAGAACTTACTCAGAATTTTTAAAGATTACTTGTCCTCACTAATAGCACTATCCATAATTTATTGATGAGTGTCCTGTGATCTTGTGAAGTGGGGAGTAGGAAGCAGTAAGTTATAGTTGGCTTGGTAGGTTTTTGGAAGGTGATGCAAGACTCAAAACAAAAGTTTGACTGCAAAGGGTTTCTTGAGTGACACCTATCTGAAAAATCTCATGGACTTAGTGTGAGAGACTTGTTCCCCCCAAAATACCTTGCAGTTTAAAGGAAAGTATGTCAAGTTGAAAAACAGGTGACTGAGTTCTCGTCTCACCAATTGTGATGCTAACTGCTGTGCCCTTTTTCCTTAGTATAGATTTGTATCCCTATGCTAGGAGGCTGTAATTTGCACCAAAGATACGTCTACAAAAAACAGGGTCACCTGAGTGACCTATGAGTAGATCGGTTTGGTTACTGGAAGTAGTATAAACATACAGCATGGCACTTTGGCCATTCCAACAGACTTTCTCAGCAGGGCTAAATTACATTAGTGTAGTACTGCACTCTGGTTAGCTATATGGGTTCTGATACCTGTGCTAGGTCACTCATGGTTAGCTCAGGTATCTGTGAATAGCACTTATCATTCACAGAGCTATTAGAGCTGTGCGAAACAGCACCATTCCATTTCCACTTGAGTTTTGAGGTTTCGATGGAACAGCGTTTCATTTTGAATTTCATTTTGATTCGAAACTGCTGTTCCATTTCATTTAGTTGAAACAGTGATGCTGTTTCAATGCTGTTTCAAAGTTTCACGCATACAGTATAATGGGGAAGCTTGAAACAGCCTCTCGCATCCAGCAGGCAGATGGGGGTCCGCAACCCTGGGAGGGCTGCGGGGGCTATGCCAGTCCTCCTGGGGCTGTGGGCCCCCCTGATTTGCATGCCAGATGAGGGAGGGAAGATAGGTCCTGCTGCCTGAGACTAGGGATAGGAATTGAGCCCAATCACTCAGTTCCCCTCCCCAGTGCTACGATCGGCCTGGGGAAAGGAACTCAGCTCAACTGGGCTGAGTGGTCTTCCCCAGCCTGATCGTAGGGCTGGGGAGGGGAACTGAGCGATTGGGCTCAATTCCATTTCCCAGCTCCCAGGTTCCAGGTGGTAGGACCCGGCTTCCCTTCCCCTGTACTGTGATCAGCTTCTGGCGGCCCTGCTGCAGGAGGCGAGGAGAGCCAGGGCTGTGCTCCAGGCTGAGCTACACGGGGCTGCAGAGCTGCTGGGAGGACAGCCCTGATTCTCCTGCCTCCCACCACCTGGCTGCTGCCTGCTTCAAAACTCAAAACGTTTCAAAACTTTCGAATCATTTCAAATAGCCTCATTTTGTTTTGAGGCTGTTTCAACACCCTTCGTTTCAATTCAATTTCACTGTTTTGAGTTGCAAATGAATCAAAACTGTTGAATTGAAACAGGTGGTGAAATTTTGCACAGCCCTAATGACTATACTTGGAGTAGAAAACAAACATCACCCAACCTAAGCAGATTTGCTGATATTCCACCACACTTGATTTGCCTTATTGGGCAACACGAACCTTGTCCTTTGTCCTGCATCAGGTCCCCTGCCCAATGTGAGACAAGAGGCACTGTGTCCTCTGGATTCCTTGTTGCTCCACATCAACAATTTATTTTTGTTGCACTAGTGATGTGATGTGACCAAAGGTAGTTACATCTATTTGCTTGGCATTTGTGCTCCCATAAAAAGGATGTTTCTACCCATAGGGATAGTTTACATGGCACAGGTTACTCTGAGGTGAGCTAAGAGGTGAATTTATAAGGTTACAGCTGCTAAGCATTAAGTATCAACATAGTATTTACATAGTTATTTCAGGGCAAATGCAAGTAAGCTTGTCCCTTAATGAAAGCAGGGTAGGCTACCTCTCATTTGGTGTAGGGTACAACCAGGAAGCGACCTGCCATGGAGTGTCTAATTGGCTATAAGTTTGCACCATCTCCAACTTGGTTTATGTAAATACACTTCATCATTTCAGCTGTTCCTCAGGGGAGAGGCATTCTAGTCTCAGACTCCTTGTGGTCATAGGCTTGTTTATTTTATCAAAGTACTGCCAGTGTGCTTGCATTGGAGGTACTGTGTGAACTGGCACTGCTTCTCTCGCTTGACTTCCAGGGGTGAGCAAAATACAGCCTGCAGGCTGCATCCAGCCCATCAGGCAATGCTATCTGGCCCGCAGGGACCCTAAAAAAGTAGTAAATGTAACATTTATCTGCCCCTGGTTCCTGTCATTATGACAAGAGCCATGAACAGTAGGACCCAGGGGAAGCCCTGGCAGGCTCCTGCAACACCAGGGCCTTCCTGGCCCCACCCCCCCAGCTGGAAGCCCCCGCCTAGCAGGGGCTTCTAGCTTGGGACCATGGGGCTGTTCATGGCAGCACCAGCATGGGAATTCAGGTAAGAAGGGAGGTAGGGGGAAGCAGGGGAGGACCATGGGGATCGCCCCAGTTCTCAGGGCTGAGCCAGCTCCTGCTGAGCCCCACAGTCCAGCCATGTAGCCGGGAGCTGGTAGGCATGCAGGAAAGTGGGGGTGGGGGTCAGAGGGCAGTGGAAGCAAGCAGGAGTGTGGGGCCTGTGCCGGTGTCCTGGGGCCAGTGCCAGCAGGTACCAGAGCAGGGTGGTAGGAGCTCAGGACACAGGCTGGTTGGCATCTGTGGAGCTGGACTTGGCTGCACCACCAGGGAGGGGAGGTGCTAACCCAGCTTCATAGAGCCCATGCTGGCTAGGACCATGAACTCCTGCCACCCTGCTCTGGGCCCTGCCAGCACTGGCCCTGGGACACCGGCATGGGCCCCATGCTTCCGCCCAGCTGCCACTGGTTCCCGCATGCCCATTCACTCCCAGTGCCCCTGTCCCAGGCACGTGGTACAGGCAGGGAGCAGTGCACAGCCCTGACCTCACACTTGCCTTCAGGGAATGAGCTGGTGCTCAGCATGGGGGAAAAACGGCCTCCCCTGCCTTGTGGCCAGTGCTTCCTGCTTCAGCCACTTGCAGCCTGCAAGGGTCTGTTGTGCCTATCTGCCACATCACCACCACCCTGTGGGGCAGTGGTGGCAATGGAGAGCAGGCACAGGAAGCCCTGTGTGGGCTCCGAGTAGCTGCAGCACAGGGCAGCAGCCACAGGGAAGGGGAATGGCTGCTCTTCCCCTGTGCTGAGAACCAGCTTGTTGCCCAGAAGCTGCTGCTTGGTGAAGAGAAAAGCACCCTCCTCCCCCGCTTGTTACTGCTGGGCAGTGTGCCTGGAGCCCATGCTGTGATAAGCTGTTGTGCAGCTGCTTCACCACCACCTCTGTGCTGCCCAATGCAACAACAACGGAGCAGCCTCTGTGCTGCCGCGCCTCAGCCTCAATGGGCAAACCCAGAG
The DNA here is from genome assembly GCF_030867095.1 of Alligator mississippiensis. Classification (NCBI taxonomy): domain Eukaryota; kingdom Metazoa; phylum Chordata; order Crocodylia; family Alligatoridae; genus Alligator; species Alligator mississippiensis. Next base: position 161,359,468 of record NC_081826.1, read on the forward strand.
CTGCCACAGGGCCCAGGCTGAGAGCGGTGGCAGGGAATGAGCTGGTGATCAGCAGAGAGGCAGAACAGCCCTGCATGAGTTGCAAGCAGCTGCAGCATGGGATGCAGGCCACAGGGTGGGGAGCTTATCCCCTGCACTGAGCACCAGCTCATTCCCTGCAGGCGAGCGTCGGGTCAGGGTTGTGCATGCTGCTCCCCACCTGTACCATGGGGCTGGGGTGGGGGCACTGGGAGTGAATGGGTGTGCAGGAGCCAGCAGCAGCCAGGCGGGAGTGCGGGGCCTGTACCGGTGTCCTTGGGCCAGCACCAGCAGGGCCCAGAGCAGGGTGGCAGGAGAGCGGGGTCCTGTCCAGCAGGGTCTCTATGGAGCCAAGCCAACTGCCACCTCTCCCTGCTGTTGCAGCCCAGTCTGGCTACAGAGACCCCTGCCAGCCCATGCCCCACACTCCTACCTCCCCACCCTGGGCCCCACCAGCGCTGGCCCTGGGACATTGGTGCAGGCCCCACACTCTTGCACACTTCCACTCCCCCCTGCCACTTTCCCCACTTTTCTGCCTGGCTACTCTGCACTACATGACTCCCATACCCACATCCATACCCACACACACACATCCACATATTCCCACAAACCCCCATATGCAATCACTTCTGCATATACACAACAAATGCCCACAAATCAGGACAAAGATATTTTTTATATTATTTAAAATATATTATTATGGGTGTTTGATTTTTACTATAGAATTTGGTTTTTTCCCCCCCTAAGATGGCAAACCCTTTTCCCCAAAGGAGTTCTTCCAGGGGCAAAGGGACAGTTTGCCAAAACTTGGTAAGCAGTCTTTCGCCCATAATAATTGCCCACCCCAGTTTAGAGTAAGAAGTCTGGGTTGGCAGTTGCTGCAACTCTTGGTTGATGTCACCTTAACATTTTTTTTTTATTTGTGACCTAGTGGTAGCAGCTTGATAACAAAAGAGGAGCTGTTATCAGGGTTTCTGAGGGAAGCAAAAGCTGAAAAGAGGAGAAGGAGGTAAGAACATGAATTCACAAGTTCCGATGACCCAAATGTATGGAGGATACTCATTTTTACACCAATATTTGAGAGGTGAATTTACCTATGCTCTCAGCAATTCAGCATGACTTTTTCCAAATTAATTTTATCAAGTAGGTAGCCCTGGGCAAATCATGAGGAAATTTCACCCTTTGATGTTTGTTTCTGGCAGGGGTTCTCCCTCTATCAGCTCCATAACATATGGATCCTCCTCAGTGTGAGATATTTAATAAACATATTTTATTACCCATTATATCTTTGAAGTAATCATTAACCTTCATGTTCCAAAACATATTAAACCTAATTAGTTTAATGAACCCTTAATCCTTCTTTGAAAGTGGTTGGTACATATTTTAGAATTCAGTTTGATCACCAAAAAAATCAATTAATCTCTTATTTTTCAGTGAGTGAAGACAGACTTTTATGATATTTCATTTAAAATGTAGAGGCTCAAAGCAAGTCAGTATTGAAAACAGTCATGCTATCAAACTGGCTTTTCGGGGGTGGCATTCAGTGGTTACAAGGCATGAGAATTGTAGACATCTGCTTTTTGAGTCAAATAGCTACACTTAAATCTTCTTGATTTGGTCCACAAAAAGTTCTAAAATGTCATCTCTTCCATCAGTCCACACAGCTAAACCTCTTGTCCGGGCTTCTGTCATCTCACATTTTGATTACTATAGCATCCTTTCCCCTGGCCTTAACAAATGCAGTTTTGTTCTTTTTTTTGGTATCTATTTGTATCCTTAATCTGTCACTTTCACCATAGCATTTTGCTTTTTCCACCCTTTAATTAGTTCACTCTTTTCCAGTATTTTATACATTGTCAGCTGGCCTTTGCTTTAAGGCTTTTCAGGATTTACTCCCAATTAACCTATAATTTCTTCATTATTACCAAGAGGTGGATTCTTGTTTACGAACAGCCTAAAGATGCCACTCGATACTTCCTTCTTGCTAAAACTTCAGAAAAAGCACTGTCATGCCTCCTTCCACTTGAAGATCTGCAGAGGCATTTTGCAAACATGTTACACTGTTTTCTTTCTGATCCATAATTAAAACACTTTTTGCTATGATGGCTAGAAAAAGTTTTACAGTAGCTAATTTTTCATGCTCTGAACCACTGCCTAGCCTGCTTCAGTCGTTCTGTGTCTGAATTTGTAGCCTACTGCCAATCTGTGTCTATCCATTGCCTCTTGCCTTATGCTTGGATTGTAAGCTTTTTAGGATGGGGACCATACTTTTTTTTTACTGTATGTGTACAGCACCCAGCACAATGGGGTCCTGGAAGCTTTAAAAAACACAATTATCTAACCATAGAAATTTACATAAAAAGGCAATTGAATGTCTAAATTTGAAACTTATGCTTCCAAAGTATTTTTTCAAAAGTTTTAAATGTATACAAATATATTTACATAGAGGTATCAAACAGGACATCTTCAACTCCAAACCTCTCCACCAACCAATTTGCAGTTTCCTAATCTGAGTACTGGTGGTGCTAGAGTTCCTAAATGCAACTGCTATTTTTCCATAAATTCATTCTCAGTAAAACCTGAACTGCAGGAAGAACATGAAAATGGAAAACTTACCCCAGACAGTAAAAATGGCAAAGCTATAAATAACAAATTAGGAAATTTATAATAGAAAGTGGTTAGTCTATGTTACCTAAAGGCATTGCAAATAGCTCTGGCTATAATACCCCTGATCTGGCTGTGAACAAGATGCACCTAATTCTGGCCAACCCGTGAGCTACCAGGTCCTTGTTAAAAATCAGGCTGCTCACTTAGGAGTATTTGGCTAACTGTAGGCATTGCAATTTTAAAGATCTTGGTCCTTCTGTTAACTGTTTAGTGCTTCTAGAATGGGAATTGTATGAATCCCAAATGTTGCATAGGTACTTGAGGAAAAAAATTACTCCCATTTTAATGTATTTAATATAGTTAATCCCGTTCTTTCTCACTTTCAGTGGCTGACCAGCACTTGTGCTTTGGCCTCCTTGATGATGCACCTCTATTCTCATCTAGCATGAGTGACCTCATTCCAATCCTGTCCTACTTCAAGAATCTTCAGGTATCTTCTTAGGATGTCCATCAACTGTTGGCAAGGCCTACCTCAAAGACATGGTGCTATGATTTTATGATTATGGATAATTTTGGTATTTCTCAATTTCACAACTCTCACCACATTGTCAATATTTCTCTTGATTAACAAGCTATTTTTCCTTTATTGCTTTCCTGTTCTCTAGAACTTTCTTGTTTATATCGTTAAATAAATGTCTTCTTCCTTTGCTTTTTTCCCAAGGCTTTCACTGCAGCTTCAGCACCTTTTTTTCAAGTTTTCCCAAGTACTGTTGATATTTTTCTCACTTTCTTTGACTTCCAACTTTTCAAATATATTCTTTATCAAGCTGTTATTTCTCCTTAATAAAGGATACCATAAATTTGCATGACTGAGTATCATCATGAGACTTAGAAAACCACAGAATCTTAATTTATGACCCAGAGTGCATGAGCTTTTCAGTCATGATTGCACAGTTTATCTTATGAGACAGGTGTTAACAAAATTCTACTAAACCTAGATGCCTTAGGAAATGCTGGATTTATGACCTTTCTTCTGTAATCCAGATCTTCCTAAAGAACCTCTTTCTAATAGAGTACTGATTTGTTGGAGTTTTTATTTTATTAAATAATCCATTAAATCATGAGGTTTTTTTTTCCAGAAGCTAATGTAACCTGCATAACAAGGGATCCTGTGTTTCCTTATTGAAAGAAAAAGCTTCATTCTGTGTATAAATTCAAAGGTGACTTAGGTCTCAATGGAAAATATGTTTCTTCCGTTGACATACAGGAAGCTCTTACGTTCTACATAAAACCCTTATATGTGTTAAGAAACCAAGTAGGGCTGAGCAGTCAGGATCTAATTTCAATCCCTATGCCCATGGTTACAATTTAGAGGAGCTCTGCACATTTCCGAAGGGCCTAGAGGAGAATTTGCCTGGATCAGTCATTGTGTTGGACTGCCATAGATTTCCATACAGCTATACTAGGGATGTTCAACTAGCGGGTCATGTGCTGTATGTGGCCTGTGAGAGGTTACGTTGTGCTCCCTGGGATTTTATCTGGTCACTGTTCCCCCATTGCTCTAGCTGCAACAGCAGGCAGAGTCAGGACTTTCCCTCCCTCCTCCACCTTCTGTTTCCTACCCTTGATCTGGTGGGTCAGGCAATGTGATACAGTGTAGGGAGCTAAGGGTGTGTCCAGGCTGGGGGGCTGGGGGGGAGGACAGGGTCATGGCAAGGGGCAGAGATCAAGCCCACATGGGGCAACAGTGAGAGAGGAAGTACCCAGTGCAGCAGCATAAAGGTGGTGCTTGTGAGGATGCATGTAGCAGTAGAAGGAGGGAATCATGCTCACATGGTGCAGCTGGGGAGGAGGTGCCAGTGCAGTAGTGGAATACGTGGACCAATGGAGGAGTAGAGCATCTGTTTAGCCCAGTGGCCTGTGGCTTGCCTGATGTAGCACGTATGACATGTGGACCCAAGGGGATTAGAAGACAGATACCTGTAGTTTATGCCAAAGCCAGGGATAGTCTTTGAAAGTCTCCACGTAGAATTCTATCCTAAGTGCAGTTATCTTATTGGGCATTTCCATCTAAACACATGCCTATTCAATTTCTCAGACTCGCTGTATTCTTGAAGAAACATCTACATATCAGAGGTGGATCTAACCCACTTTTTAACCCATCTTCTTCAGTAATATTCCTATGGTAAGGAGGTGTCCACTTTAATGAGTATAACAGTTTTTTTTCATTCAAGCTACTGGGCGCAAGTAATTCTTCCTGGCTGTCTAACTCCTAGACTGTACTTGGCAGTCGTTGTTAGCTAGAATAACAACAAAGGGTCTCCTGACGACCTGGCACTGACTAAACACTCATGGAAGGAACTGCTGACTAGGATGCACGCTACTTCTTGTCTTGTGTGAAAAATGGCCTGATACTTATGACTGACATTTTAATATTATTTCATAACAGAGAAAATCAATAAATCTCATTCCCAGAATAATTCTTCCAGCATGTGTCCTGCCTTGCTTCTCTTTTTCTCTTTGTGTAATGTCTCACAATTTCTGTCTTTTGCCAGTGCTGTAGACGTTTCAATTTTTAAATCCAATTCAGAGAAATGTAAATGCCTTTAAAATAGAAGGGAAGATCCACAAAATGTGTATGTAGGCTGATGACAAATTAACTTTCAAATAAACCATAATAATAAAGATTCAGATTAAGTAAGCATCTGAAAAGTGCCTATACACATGCAGCAAGGTCGGTCCAATGTGCTATAATTACAGCACATTGGAGAAGACTCAATTAATCGAGCCTGCTGAAGCACGATAATTACTATGCTCCAGCAGACTCCAGCGTCATGTGTATCAGCATCCCCATGCTGAAAAATGGTGGTGGGGACACTTTTACTAAAGCTCATTCGATAAGCTTTAGTTAAAGTGCCGCCACCACCATTTTTCAATGTGGGGATGGCGATACACATGAGGCTCTGGGTGCTTTAATTAGAGTGACTCTTGGAGCTGATCTATTTAAAGTGCTCCCCCCACTCCCGGAGCACATGTATAAATGCCCAAAATGTTTCATCTTACCTTTGTAACTACACTAAGTAAGGGTAGTGTCACACGTTCAACTCTCTGCTTATTAAGTTCACTTAAAACACAAGCAGACATGCATTTAAGTATTTTAATACAAGATAAGTGGCCTTGTGGTATTCCAAAATTGTTCCCTTTCAGGTGAAGGTAATCTTCTAACACATACTAACTTTAATAGATCACTACATTCCAGTGATTTGCAACTGTTGCTGGTAAAGATGGGATAAGGCCCTGAGTGTTAAGTTGAACGTGTGTGTGAGTGGGATACTCAATCTTATCCCCATCTCTCCTTTAGACTCACCTGCCATAACTTGGATGAAAGAGAAAAGAAAGGACATTATGGTTTTTTCATGGTTCTGGGACAGAATAATGTCACCCTGATGTCAATTGCTCACAGCATATGTTTATTTCTAACTTAACACTGGTGAAATGACAACGTCTTCGCCAATTACTTTATTGGCTAAGTTAACCAAAGTTACAAGCAGGAAATGCTCAGCCCTGATGCTTAATAAGGGTTCTTCACTGCTAATTATCTCATTAGCAGCAAAACGCTCTCTGTGCTCCCCATTTTCCACGAGTGCACGACCCCTAGAGCAGCCTCTAACTGCTCTCTCTCACAATTTGTTATATTGTCCTGAGTTTTCCTCAATCCTAATAGTCCTCAGACCTGGGGATGGCCCCAATTACCCCCGTTCCTCCACTAAGGGGCACGATCCTTTTTTTTAGAAGTCCTGGCGGATCCGCCGCTTATCCCCTCACTCACCAGCACAACAGAGTTACCGGTAAGCAAAACTCTTTTGCTACTGCCATGCTGTATCTCTCAGGGATCTACCACCCAACAGGATTCCTGGCAGGGTGATCCTCCTCACCAACAACTTGCCACGTACCTCAGGGCTTCACTCTTCTTGGCATCTGTCCTAGATCATCAGTAAGTCTTTCTTCTTTTTCCGTGGAACTTCATTGCTCCTCACATCTTCTTCTGGTGCCTGAAGGCAATCAGGCTGTCTCCTACTGCCTCATTATGTTCCAGGTGTGTAACTCCCCCCACCTGGCCGGGTTCACCCTTGGGTCAGCTTGACCCGATCTTCTAAGTAACAGGGCTCTTGTCTGAGACCCTGTTACAGACCTCCCCCCTAAATTCAATAATCCCCCGTTAGGATAGGTATTCATAAGAGTAACACTCAACGTAACCAAAACTACAAAAACAAGAAAGAAGAGAAAAAAATAAACAGACAAGAAAAGAAAAGATTCCTTCAGAAGCTGGTGTCTTTGTGCAACTTCCTGCAGGTAAGACTTGGTGCAGTTTCATTTGTCATCTGGGCAGGAGAGGAAGTCAACATTCTCACTTCATGTCCTTGCACGATGTCCTACTGTAAAATAAAATGGTTGTAAGGCCAAGGATCATTTAATTAGCCTGGCATTATCTAGCCTAGCCATCCTTAACCAGCGTAGTGGGGAATGATCAGTGATCAATACAAATTTCCTCCCCAGGAGATAATAATGGAATAATTCTATTCCCCATCGAATAGTTAAACATTCTCGCTCAATTGTAGAGTAGTGAGTCTCCATGGGACTGAGTTTCTTACTGGCAAAACCTATGGGTCTTTTCTTATCCGCCTCTTTTTGGAAGAGGATCACCCCTAGGGCTATTCATGTGCCTGTCTGTAGATGGAACTTCTTCTGAAAATCTGGGGTATATAGTAATGGATGTTGAAACAAGGCTTCTTTAATTTGTTCAAAGGCGTGAAGTGCTTCTGTGTTCCACTGTATCGGGTTCTGATGACCCTTGGTTAAGTCTGTTAAAGGACCTGCCTTTTCTGAGAACCCAGGGATAAATTTTAAATAATAATCAGCGAATCCCAGGAACGAGCATAGTTGTTTAAATGTTTTCGGCAAAGGATGTTGTTGTATGGCTGTCACTTTATCTGCCACTGGTTTTATGATACCTTGACAGCTAGAAAGCCTAGGTATTGAGTCACCCTTTTCCTGAGTGTGCACTTCCTGGGATTGGCCGTGAGTCCAGCTTATAGATTCATAGATTCATAGATGTTAGGGTCGGAAGGGACCGCAATAGATCATCGAGTCCAACCCCCTGCATAAGCAGGAAAAAGTGCTGGGTCTAGATGACCCCAGCTAGATACCCATCTAACCTCCTCTTGAAGACCCCCAGGGTAGGGGAGAGCACCAACTCCCTTGGGAGCCCGTTCCAGACCTTGGCCACTCGAACTGTGAAGAAGTTCTTCCTAATGTCCAATCTAAATCTGCTCTCTGCTAGCTTGTGGCCATTGTTTCTTGTAACCCCCGGAGGCGCCTTGGTGAATAAATCTTCACCAATTCCCTTCTGTGCCCCCGTGATGAACTTAAAGGCAGCCACAAGGTCGCCTCTCAACCTTCTCTTGCAGAGGCTGAAAAGGTCCAGTTTCTCTAGTCTCTCCTCGTAGGGCTTGGTCTGCAGGCCCTTGACCATACGAGTGGCCCTTCTCTGTACCCTCTCCAGGTTATCTGCATCCTTCTTGAAGTGTGGCACCCAGAATTGCATGCAGTACTCCAACTGCGGTCTGACCAGCGCCCTATAGAGGGGAAGTATCACCTCCTTGGACCTATTCGTCATGCGTCTGCTGATGCACGATAAAGTGCCATTGGCTTTTCTGATGGCTTTGTCACACTGCCGGCTCATGTTCATCTTGGAGTCCACTAGGACTCCAAGATCCCTTTCCACCTCTGTGCCGCCCAGCAGGTCATTCCCTAGGCTGTAGGTGTGCTGGACATTTTTCCTCCCTAGGTGCAGCACTTTGCATTTCTCCTTGTTGAACTGCATCCTGTTGTTTTCTGCCCACTTGTCCAACCTATCCAGGTCTGCCTACAGCTGTTCCCTGCCCTCCGGCGTGTCCACTTCTCCCCATAGCTTTGTGTCATCTGCAAACTTGGACAGAGTACATTTGACTCCCTCATCCAAGTCACTGATGAAGACATTAAAGAGTATCAGTCCAAGGACCGAGCCCTGCGGGACCCCACTGCCCACACCCTTTCAGGTCGAGACCGACCCATCCACCACTACTCTCTGGGTGCGACCCTCTAGCCAATTCGCCACCCACCGGACTGTGTAGTCATCCACATCACAGCCTCTTAACTTGTTCACCAGTATGGGGTGGGTTACCGTATTGAAGGCCTTCCTGAAGTCTAAGTATACGACATCCACCCCTCCTCCTGTGTCCAGGCGTTTCGTAACCTGGTCATAGAAAGAGACTAGATTGGTCAGGCACGATCTGCCCGCCACAAACCCGTGCTGGTTTCCCCTCAGCATAATTTGCCCTGCCGGGCTCTCACAAATGTGAGCCTTGATAATTTTTTCAAAGACTTTACCAAGGATGGAGGTGAGACTGACTGGCCTATAGTTGCCCGGGTCCTCCTTCCTCCCCTTTTTGAAAATGGGGACCACGTTAGCCCTTTTCCAGTCCTCTGGGACTTGGCCCGTGCGCCACGAGCATTCGAATATTCCCACCAGTGGCTCTGCAGTGATGTCGGCCAGTGCCTTCAGCACCCTCAGATGAAGCTCATCCGGGCCTGCCAACTTAAAGGCATCCAGTTCTTCCAAGTGACTCTGCACCACCTCAGGATCTACGTATGGAAGTCTGGCGCCTTGCTGCTGCCTCTCTACAACCCCAGTGAGAGACTTGTCGTGTCCCTCACTTATGAACACTGAGGCAAAGAACTCGTTGAGGAGTTCAGCCTTGTCCCCCCTGTCTGTTACCAATTGTTTCTGCCCATTTAGCAGGGGTCCTATTCCTCCCAGGGCCTTCCTTTTACTCCCAATATATCTAAAAAACAATTTCTTGTTGTCTTTTACTTGGGTTGCCATCCTCAGCTCCATGGTAGCTTTGGCCCGCCTAACTGCCTCCCTACAAGCACGAGCAGAGGAGGTATATTCATCTTTAGTGATCTCACCTTGTTTCCACTTTTTGTGTGCTCCCCTTTTGGCCCTTAGGCTGCCCTGGATTTCTCTGGTCAGCCATGGGAGCTTCCTGGCCCCTTTCCCTCTTTTGCCTTGCTCGGGGATCGTCTTGCTTTGTGCCCGAAGGATCGTTTCCTTAAGGCACAGCCACCCTTCTTGGGCTCCCATCCCTTCAAAACTCCTACTCTGCAGTGCACCCTTGACTAATCGCCTGAGTGCTTTGAGATCAGCTTTCCTAAAGTCTAGCACTTTCACCCTACTAGTTACCTTACCCACTCAAAGTCTTATGTTGAATTCTATTATTAGGTGATCACTGTCTCCCAAATGGCTACCGATCTGGAGGTCCCCTATCATGTTATCCCCTGTTGCCAATACCAGATCCAGTATGGCATTCCCCCTAGTGGGACCATGCACCTCCTGTGTGAGGTGGAGGTCCTGTACACAGGTTAGAAACCTGCGTGAGCGATGGGACCTTGCTGTCTGCGTCTCCCAGCAGATGTCCGAGTAGTTTAGGTCCCCCATGACTACCGCCTCTTTAGCTTTTATGGTCTCCGAGAGTTGCCTCAGGAGCCCCGCATCTATTTCTTCCCCTTGGTGTGGGGGTGTGTAGCAGACCCCTACCACCAAATCCCTCTCTCCTTGCCCCCATGTAGCCTAACCCACAATCCTTCTACTTCCTCAACCTTGGATTCCGTCTTGATGAGGGTTGATGTATATTGCTCACTGACATAAAGTGCAACCCCCCCCCCCCTTTCTTCCCCGACCTGTCCTTTCTATACAATCTATAGCCCTCAATATGTACCGCCCAGTCATGGGATGAATCCCACCAGGTCTCTGTTAGCCCCACTAAGTCATAGGTGTTTAGTGCAAGCAGGAGCGCTAGTTCATCCTGCTTGTTCCCCATGCTCCTAGCATTAGTATATAGGCACTTGAGCCCTGCGACTGGTGCCTTTGCTGCCACCCTGCTCCGAGTCCCAAGGGTCCCATTGTTTCTTACCTTCTTGTTTCTTACCTGTTCTGTAGTGCTGGTCTCCCCATGGCTTTCAGGTTTCCAATGTTCTCCTTCTTCAGGCTGGGCTGTCCTTGTGGGTGCCACATGGTTTGGTGGTCCACAGCTTCCCCTGCCCTCGTACTCCCCTCCCCCCAACGAGCCTAGTTTAAAGCCCGCCGGAGGAGATCCGCCAACCTAGTAGAAAACACACGCTTACCTTTGGGGGACAGGTGAAGCCCATCCCCTCTGAGCATGTCCCTCGTCGTGATGTGCGGGTCATTGTCCAGGAATCCGAAGCCTGCCTCGAGACACCACTGCCGAAGCCGCCAGTTGGTTTCTCGGATGCAGTTCTTCTGCCATCTTCCTCGTCCGGTCACTGGTAGGATGGAAGAGAAAACCACCTGTGCACCAAACTCCTTCAGCACGCCACCCAGAGCACTGTAGTCCGCCATCAGGTGATCGGGGGTTCTCCTGGCCGCATCATTAGTACCCACATGGACTAGGACCATGGGGTAGTAATCGGTGGGCTTGATCCTGGCCTGGATTACCTCCATCACATCCTGAATCTTTGCTCCAGGGAGGCAGCATACCTCTCGTGCCGAGGGGTCCTGGCGACAGATGGGTCCTTCCGTACCTCTCAGGATGGAATCGCCTATGACGAGCACTCGTTGCCTCCTCCTCTGGGTCCTCATGGATCTCTTGATCTGTTTGGAGTGTGAAGAACGTGGTGTTTCTTCTTGCCCAAGGGTTTCCTCCTCCCCTTCCATCTCCTGCAGGGTCGCCAGGGCCTCGTACCTTTTCACCAGTCGGACTGGAGAAGCTGGTACCAGTTCACTGCGAGCTGCTTCAGTCCTGGCTGTGACCGTCTGCCACTCTGCTGTGGAGGGCACTCCCCGGGCTGCTTCTTCCTTCGGTGCCTGGGCCTGCAGGGAAAGGAAATAACTGTCAATTTCATCCTCCGCCTCCCTGATCCCCCTCAGCCTGCTAAGCTCCTCCCAGAGCTCCCTCACCTGCGCCTCCAGAGCCCTAAGACGGGCACCTACCGGACAGGTGTGGGGGCCCCCAATCTCTGCCCCCCCCGGCCCTGCTGGGGATCCCCCACAGGCCAGGAGGTAGGGGGACATCAGCTCCCCCATGGGCTCGGTCTGGGTGGAGGCCTCAGACCAGCCCCGGGTAGCCTTGTCCCCCTGGGCAGAGGCCCTAGCAGCACTCCTCGTAGACACCATTCTATAATCTGCTGTTTGTAGATCTGTGTGGTGTCTACACCCTACCCCTACAGGAGTCTCACTCCTGGCCCTTCCTGCCCGCCCGCCAGCGTGAACGCCTGCGCAAACGCCGGTGTGCTCTTACAGAGCGCGCCTGTTTGCGCACTCTGTTCATGCCGCGCGGCTCGGGAGCGCGGCTCCCTACCGGCTCAGCTATATGGGACCCGGGGGGCTTCCCCTCCGGATCTGGCTCAGCTGCGCTGGGTCCCTCCGCCCCACTTACCTTCGGGGGATCAGCTGCTGCTGCCCCCGCTGCCGATTCCTCTGCTGCAGCCGCCGCCGCCGCCTCTTGTCAGTCAGTTGGTAAAAGGGGCACACGTGCGTGCGGGACACACGTGTGCTTGACTCCTCTCCTTCCCACTGCTGGTTCCCGAGTGCAGTTTGTTTCAGCTTGTTTCAGTTCCGTCAGTATTTGACTCAGGTGTTGACAATGTGTCTCCCAATCTTGTGAGAAAATGATAATATCATCAATATAGGCTGCTGCATACCCCTGATGTGATGTTAATATCCCATCCATTAATCACTGAAATGAAGCAGCTGCCCCAATGGAGCCCAAATGGCATCCGTTTAAACTGGAATAGGCCCCATGGAGTGCCAAAGGCTGTTTTTTCTTTATCTGCAGCTGCCATAGGGATCTGCCAACAGCCCTTGGTCAGATCTAGGGTGGATATGTATTGGGCTTGACCAACTTTCTCCAACATATCATTGACTTGTGGCAGTGGAAAGGCATCAAAAGTTGCAATTTTGTTTATCTTGTGGTAGTCAATACATAAGTATATAGAACCATCCGTTTTTGGCACTACCACCACGGGCTTCTCCCGTTTTGGGCTTCTCCACGGGCTTTGGGATTCTTCAGTAATTTCTAATTTCTTCATCTGATAGATCTCTTGTTTTACTGCCAGTCAGAGATGATGGGGTAACCTTCTCCAGTAATCATGTATCACCTGCCCCGGTGGTATCAAGATCTGGTGATTGATACCCCTTGCTATGCCAGGTGCCTCTCAGAACACCTCCTGGAATTCTAGAATCAGGGCCTTCAGATCTTCTCGTTGCTTGATGTCTAATTGGTTATCAATTTCTGGCTCTCTGTGTAACCCTGTGGGGCTCTGAGGTATCTCTATTTCCCCATCATCTATTTCATTCACCTCTCTCATTAGCCATCCGTATTGCTGGTGCCACTTCCGGAGTAGGTTGACATGGTATATCTGCCTTCTCCGAGTGGGTGTGGTCTGGAGTACTTCATTATTGACTGGACCTGTTTGTCTTGTGACCTGAAAGGGTCCTTGCCATCAAGCCAAGATCTTGTGGGAGTTATCTGGTAATAATATTGACACCCAGTCTCCAAATTGGAGTTCCCTCTCAGTGGTCTGAGTGTCATAATGCTGTTTTTGTTTTTCCTGGCATTGGCTCAAGTTTTGTTGGGCTATCTCCTGGCCCTTCACAATTGTTCCCAAAAATCAATCACTACTTGTGGTAAAGTTGGATCATCATCCCCTCCTTTCCATCTGTCGCATATAAGGTCAAGAAGCCCCCACGGGCTATGACCATAAATTAATTCAAATGGGGCATACCCCATGGAGGCCTGTGGGGCTTCCCTTATTGAGAAGAGCAGTGGAGGTATCAGGACATCCCACTCCTGAGGATCTCCCTGAATGCAGGCCCGAATCATCCCTTTTAAGGTGTGATTAAATTGCTCCACGAGGCCATCATTTGGGGGGTGGTAGATGGAGGTATGCAGTTGTTTAATCTTTAAAACTCAGCAGACCCCTTTTAAGATTTTGGACATAAAATTCTTTCCTTGTTCCATAGGGATTTCACAGGGAATGCCCACCCATGCGATCCACTTCAGGAGAGCCCTGACTATGGCCATAGCCATTACTGATCTCAGTGCTATTGCCTCAGGGAAGCAGGTAGCATAATCAATAATTACTAAAATAAATTGATACCCTGTTCTGCTTCAGGGAAACGGTCCTGCCACATCCAGGGCAATCTGATCAAAGGGGTGTCCTGCCAGCGGCATTGATATCAGGGGTAGCTTTCCCGGATTCATCCCCCCCCCCCCCATCTTCTGGGCATTCTGCACAGAATTTCTCTACCATTTTAGAAAAGCCGGGCCAGAAGACACAACATTTCATATGTGCCTCCGTCTAATCCAGTCCTAGATGCCCTCCCATGGGAAGTGTATGGGTGACTTATTGCAGGGTCTCCCAATACTTATGGGGGACAAATATTTGACTTCTCTCCTCCCCATCTTCTCAGTTCTCTACCCGATAGGGGATACCTCTCCTTACCTCATATCCTTACCTCGGACTTTGTCTGGCTTTCGGAGATCCACTACCTTTGCTTCATCTCTTGCCAGTTGAGACTGCCAGATATTCTGAAACAGGGGTTCTTGTCTTTGCTCATCCCAAATATATCCCTCGCCTATGAGTTGTTCCACATCTAGGTTATCTTGCTCCCCTTCTATTAGATCCCCAAAGCAGACCATTCCAGAGACTCAGTCTAACTCTCCCTCTTTCTTGGTAATGACTTGAGCAATGACTTCCTCAAGATAAGGCCAATCTACTCCCAGCAGCATGAGGCAGGGCAAGATTTCAGCTACGCCCGCCACAATCTTGTCGATGCGACCGAGTATGGCAAGCTGGACTCTTGCATTCGTAGGTATATGAAGCTCCATGGATACAGACTATACTCACTGGACTCTCCAGACTCCCTAGATGAGAGGGAAAAAGGTCTGCCCAAACCACTGACTGTGAGCAACCAGTATCAACTACTGCTGGTATGATGGTATCTCCAATTTTTACCTTGACTACCGGTTTATTTTGATGGCCTGGGCCCCTATGTTTTCCAAAACCGCAATCCATTTTCTCATCATGTGTACTATCAGCTGGGGTTTCAGTCTGGTTTCTCCATGGACAAAATCAGGAGATGTGTCCTTTTTCCATGCATCTATAGCACGTCACTTCTTTGGAGTCCCAGGTCTGCAGTTCTCTTCCATGATTTTGAATATTCTCACTCTGCCTCGACTGGGTGTTCCTTGTGTGTGGGCCGGGGGCAAGCCGGACCCATCTTTGTGCACACAGGCTGTGGCCAGCAGCCCGGGCACACGGGTCCGGAGAAGACTGTACGGCGGCAAGGCACACACGGGCTAGAATTAGTCACAGAGGCGTAATGGTTGATTTAAAGATTATTTACTTACACCCAAGATGGTCATGGTGTAGGCTGGACAGTTTCCAGGTTCAGCTCCACTTAAATCCTCGTTGGAGGACTACGACAAATTCGGTTCTTTGGCCCCGGAGTTGTTAAGGCTCTGCGGGTTCGGCAATTTCTTTCCCACGGAGTTGTCGAAGCTCCATGGGTCTGGTTTGGCTCTCTGGCCCCGGAGTTATTAAAGCTCCGTGGTTTCAAATCTTGAGTATATAGGAAAGGGATACGTCTAGGATTGTGCTCGGTGACGGGGAGAGGCCAGAGGCTGTTTAGACCTCTGTTGCCTTCTTAAGAAATGCGTTGGGTCCGTGAGGATCCACAGCGCTTAGAGATCTTCACGCTCTCTAAGTGATTTCTCTCCAACTTGGGCGGAAGCCACCCAAGCTCTTTATATGGCTAGCAAGCCAATCGCTAGCCGTTACGTGTGCATAATTTAGAATCGGCCAATAACATGGCACGAATCTCCATACAAATGGCGGGAACTCCTTTGCACCGTGCATTTCTGAGATGCAAAAGAAATTCACCATGCAAAGAAAGCTACAAATTGGTGGGAAATTCTCCGTTGCACTGGGGTTCTCTTCTGCAGCAGAGA
Source organism: Alligator mississippiensis (assembly GCF_030867095.1). Classification (NCBI taxonomy): domain Eukaryota; kingdom Metazoa; phylum Chordata; order Crocodylia; family Alligatoridae; genus Alligator; species Alligator mississippiensis. The sequence continues at coordinate 161,375,166 of NC_081826.1, forward strand.
ACTCCACCGTGCAAGGAAGCTGCAATTTAGCGGGAACATAATTTAGCGATGCCGAAGCACACACAAACAAAAACTCACAACTTTGGGTTGTGACGCCTTGCAGAGTTCCCAGTGCCAGATGTCCTGGTCAGTCTCTCTTGGGAGCTTCTCCTTCCCCTTCTGCCGCAGCATAGTCTTCAATGAGTCGTAGGGCCTCTTCCACAGTCTTAGGCTGATGGTGTCATACCCATCTCTGGGAGCTGCTGTTTAGATCTGTCAGAAATTGTTCTAGAACTATCAGATCGATTACTTTTTGGAGGGTCCGAGTCTCAGGTTGTAGCCATCATTCAGCGAGGTCTCTTAGCATCTGGGCTAGTAGACGTGGCCAGGCCCCTTCAGGAAGGACCCTTACGAGCCTAAAACTTTGCCAGTATGTTTCAGATGAAGTTTCTGATCAGTAGAGTATCGTGGCCTTTACCTTTTGGTAATCCCTGGCTTCCACCCTGATAAGGGCTCTATATGCAGCTTGTGCTGGACCTATAAGAAGAGGTCCTATCCGCGCTGCCCAGCTTCCTGGGTCCCATTTTGCAGCTGTTGCCGTTCTTTCAAATGCCTCTATATAGGCTTCCACATCATCATCTGGAGACATGAGAGGTAACCTAGCTCCATCACATTCTCTCCAAAGAGCTGTCTGTTGTACCTCAATTTTCTTACATCGGTCTTGCAGGCGGGAGAAGACTCGAATCCATGCTTCTGCTTCTTGGGTACATACTCGCACCGTCTCCTCTAACTGAGCTTGTTGTCCTCGTAAAATTCACAAGGTAATATTGTGTGCCTGCTGCCAGTCAGTTGGCACTTGAATATCCATGGATTCCATGCTGCCAATATTGGTTGAAGTTTATCCCTGGGACAGTGGACAGCCTTCCTGGCCAATGCACCACTTTGTGAGCAGGATAGTCAATCTTATCCCCATCTCTCCTTTAGACTCACTTGCCATGACTTGGATGAAAGAGAAAAGAAAGGACATTATGGATTTTTCATGGTTCTGGGACAGAATAATGTCACCCTAATGTCAATTGCTCACAGCATACGTTTATTTCTAACTTAACAGTGGGGAAATGACAACATCTTTGCCAATTATTTTACTGACTAAGTTAATCAAAGTTACAGGCAGGAAATGCTCAGCCCTGATGCTTAATAAAGGTTCTTCACCGCTAATGACCTCATTAGTGGCAAAACGCTCTCTGTGCTCCTCCTTCTCCACGAGTGCACGACCCCAAGAGCAGCCTCTAACTGCTCTCTCTCACAATTTGTTATATTGTCCTGAGTTTTCCTCAATCCTAATGGTCCTCAGACCTGGGGATGACCCCAGTTACCCCTGTTTCTTCACTAAGGGGCATGATCATTTCTTCTTAGAAGTCCAACTGGATCCACCGCCTGGTGGCTGCATTTTGCCCGCACTCACCAGCACAGAGGAGTTACCAGTAAGCAAAACTCTTTTGCTACTGCCCTGCTGTATCTCTCAGGGGTCCACTGCCCAACAGGATTCCTGGCAGGGTGATCCTCCTCACCACCACTTTCTGCATACCTCAGGGCTTCACTCCTTCTGGTGTCCATCCCAGATCATTGGTAAGTCTTTCTTCTTTCTCTGTAGAACTTCATTGCTCCTCATATCTTCTTCTGGTGCCCAAAGGCAATCAGGCTCTCTTCCACCACCTGTTTTATGCCCCCCTCAGCAGGCTAATCACCTTCATCATGTTCCAGGTGTGTAACTCCCCCCACCTAGCTGGGTTCACCATTGGGTCAGCTTGACCCAACGTTCTAAGTAACAGGGTTCTTTTCTGAGACCCTGTTACACTATGGTACCACTCTTAGCTGATATGCTTGGTAACTATTAGCAGAATCCACAAAACTTAGAATCATTTCAGTAACTGAATAGTAGATGCCAAAAGGACATTTATATATAAACTAGCCAATTGCCTGTCAGGAATGATGGCGGGAGGGGTGGGGAGGGGAATCATGCTGGAATGGAGCCCCATGCCCCACCCCTGTCTGGGCCCACTTCCCCTTTACCTCTTGCTGCTTGGGGTCTGGGCCCACTCCCCCACTGCCCACCACAGAGGCATGAGTAGGGGAGTAGCCCTGGGCCTAATGCGGGGGAGGACTGGGCCCAAGGGTAGGAAGAAACTGGATTGCCACAGTGGGGGGAGCATCAGGCCTGGGCTGACCCAGCGGCAGCAGGGGAATGGGAGGAATGGGCTTGTAGCTGATGCGGGGGAGGAGGAGGGGTGGTGGAGGAGTGGGCCCAAGCCTGAGGGGGGAGGTGGCCCAAGCCCAAGTCAGGGTAGAAGCCAGCCCACCTCAGTGTTAGGGGGTAGCAGCAGTCCTCACCTGATGCGGCAACAGCCCAATGTGGCAGTGGCAGTAGGCTTTTCCCCCCCTCAGGCCCAGGCCCACTCCTTCCCCACCCCACCTGTTTCCCCCCTGTCGGCTCTGAGCCCGCTCCTCCCATTCCCCCATCACCTCCAGGTTGGCCTGGGCCCACTACTCCCCCCTCTGTGGGGGGCTGGCTTCTACCACGATTTGGGCTCAGTCCTCCTCCCCCACCCCGCGTAGGGCCCGGGTCCACTCCTCCTCTCCCACTACCACCCCGGTGCACCTATTTCCCCAACCCACATTGGGCCCACTCGTCCCCCCACCGCTGCTGCATCATCCTGTGGTGGGTCCTGCAGGCAGTGATGATGGAAGGGGGGAGAGGCAGGCTGAGGCCAAAGCCATGGCCTGACCCCAGCCATGCCACCATTGCTGTCACCTGCAAGGAGTAAGGATGGGGGCAAGGCCAGCTCTGGTGGCCTCGCTCCCTCATGCTGCATCCTTGCCACTTGCAGGGAGCAGGGCAGGAGAGGTGAGGCTAGCACTGCTGGCCTCACCTTCCATATTCCATCTGCTCTGTTGCCCCTGCCTCCTCCATCCCTTGTGTCCCTACCGTCATGGTGGCATTCCAGCACAATTCCAGCTCCTGTTGGAACACTTGTTCTCACTCTGATTGGTTGTTTGTCAGCCAATCAGAGCATGAATAAAGCATAATGGCCAGACAGACAGACAGAGACAGATTTAGGATTTTAAAATATTAGAATATATTCTGAATATAATGACATAATTAGCTCAGATTATATGATTTACATGATAGCAGCCCATGGAGTAGGTCTAAGAAAACAAAATATAAGATAGTTTAGTAGTTAGTAACTGCATTTCTCAAGGAAGCCAGTGGTTTGCATGTTTTATGCTCTGACAAACATCAACTAGATAACCACATGGGACATGTCCACACAAGCCTGGATTTTTGTTTCCCGAGGGACAAGGAGAACTTGCCCTCTGGAGCACAACATATTATCCCAGGTGGTGTAGGGGAAGCTAGGGCCAGCACTGCACTAGTCCCAGCAGCCTTAGCTGGGGTCCTGGAGGCCTCAGGAAGCTGCAGCCATGGCAATCCTGCTGCTCAGAACCTGGCCAGCAGCTGGAACATGGCTCCAACTGGCTATGCTCTGGTTTTGGGTGCCACATGTGCTGCCCTCACATGCACTGCCCCCCTTTTTTGTGTGTGTTTTTTTAGGCCCCAGGATCTCCCAGGGTCAACCCCCCTCCCCCCACCACCCCCATGCTGCTACTTTGCAGTGCAGAGAACACCTGAATGTGTGGTAAGTGGCACCACAGATGTGTCTATGGCACCACATACCACACAGCTGTGCTTATCTGGATGCAGCCAAAAAGTCCTGTTACAGCCTATGCCCTCACATGCCTCCTTCTATGGGCCTGAAAATAAAACTCTGATTTGGCTGATACTCTAATCAAGTTCAGATTAATGTGAACATAAGCAATTCTATTACCAGGCTCCATAGGCATTCCACTTGTAGAATTAATTCTGCAGGTCATTTGCACAAAATAAACACATTGGGGACACAAACTCAAATTAAAGTGATTGAGTATTTATAGGAACAAACCATAACTAGACTTTCTCAAACTCTGTGTATCCTTAACTTTTTAAGGATTTGCTTAAATCCATCCTTATTTAGCAAAGTTCTTAATTCCATGCCTAATTGACTCTTAATGTAAGTGTGGCAGGACACTGTTTGTGCCTGCCACTTTAAGGGCCCAGCCAAGCAGCCAGCAGGTACTTGATTGTGGCAGCCATTTTGGATCCCTGGCTGCCTATATAAACAGATTGGTTCGCTGCTAGCAGGTTAGGCACTAACATTGCCTGGCTGCAAGGCTATTTGGAACATCCTGGAGGTAAGGGAGGAGCTGTAGGGGATGGCTTGGAGGATCCTGGTCCTGGGCATGACTTAAAATTGCACCCTGCTGGGAGTGAGTGGCCTGGTGGGACTCCCAATGGCATGGGAGCTTCCAGGAAATGCCAGGCCAGTTACCACCCTGGTGAAAGGTGGGTTGGGGTGCCTTAATAACCCCAGCTCCCACAACTGGGTGGGTTACCCCCTAGTAGGGTCCGGAGGGTAGACCCCAGACAGAAATTGGGGTTATAGACTTGGAAACCTGTCTTGAAATCCCCTGACTGGTCAGCTCTGGGGCCAGGGCTGGAAAGGTCAAAGGGCCAGGGGCCCACCGTGAGGGGCACCCGGAGCTGAGGGCCTGGGGTTCTGGCTGGCCTAGAGGTGAGGCCAGGGCCAGTGTAGCCAAAGGTCCCAAAGGGACCACACGCGTGAGGGGGAACAGCTCAGGGAGCTAGGTAGTCTAGAATGAAAGTGGAGCAGGCCACCTGAGTGGAGAGATCCAGGTGGAATTCAGACTGGAGGATTCCGGGGCCCACTGTGGGGCCAGTGATGTTAACAACTGTGGATGCCATCTGTGAGGCTTGGGCTGCTGTGTAGGGGAGGAATGGAGCCACAGATAGCGCCCCCAGGCATCAGGGTAAGAAATGGGCAACCTGCCACCTAATTAAGATCATTAATTAATTAACAACAAGGTGTGGCTGGCAAGAAGGCAGGCAGTTGGCCCAGAATAAGTGGGCAGAGCTGTTGGTAGACGGGCCTCAGGAAGGCCCCTTGTTATAGTAAGTGTAGGCTGAATAGGAACACGGAAGTCCCAGCTGAAAGTTAGGTGTGTGTTCTTAAATGTTAGCATAGTTCACAGGAATATTGGAGTCAACGTGCAGATGGAAGCACTTTCCTTTCTGAATCATAGCTTGCAAAACAACCAGTAGAAGAGTAAATGAAGGAAAATAAAACTAGGTATATGTGTACCTTCTCATGGTCATTTCCCTTTGAGTAACTGAGGTTGCCATTTATGTCATCTCTGCATTTGTTTCAGTGTTCAGTCCATGAACTCTTATAGATCTGTGCACTTCAGTAGCCCACTATAGATTTATTTGTTTAGAATCTGGCACAAAGCAAAAAACTCAAAAGTCAATAATGCAATTCTGCTTCATCAGAATAGAGAATCTGGTCTAGTGTAAGTCCCAAATAGGCCACTGAAAGATGTGTGCATGTGTTGAAACTATCTAGCAAATATAGGAATGGACATGTTTACCTCTTTTTAGTCTATTCTTTTTCATATCTAGGAATAAATTAAGCTCACACTGTAGATTCATATAAATAATGAGACTTTACAAAGTGGAAAAAATGTATATTCAGCCACCGATTTGCTAATGCCTTATAATAGGTTTATCTTTCCAGTTATTTGCAGAATTTTCTTTCACAGAATGCAGTTTAGAAAGAAGGAACTCTTGCACACTGAGCACTGCTTTGTGAGATGCTTCAGAAACAAGCAGGTAGGCAGGTGATGATAAATGGTGTTGGGGGGATAACTCCTTTCCCTACTTCAGCAGCTTGAGACATGATGGATTTGCCAAGCTTTCTGTTATCAAAATATAACATTTTTACAAGGTTGTATTAATTTACTTTCACTATACTTATTATGCTTCTTGACAGGTTTTAACAGCAAAGCTTTTTTAGGGGAATGCCACCGTTTATTTTGATTCCTGTCATATCTATAATATCACTTTAATCTTATCTTCCTTGACAGAGGTTCTCTCATTTATTTTAAGGAGCAGCACAGTCATGCAAACAGCCATACATTCTGCAGAAAATATAGACAGCAGACATGCCATAACCTGCTGGAGAGACTTTTAAGATAGTCCTAACAGTGCTAGTGTACAAAACAAGAAAAAGAGAATTCTGTGTAACTAGAGACTTAGCAGTTAAAAGGAATGATATTTAGAGGTGTGTTTACCCACTGAAATACACTATTGTTAGAGGGACCCAAGTTACAAGATTTAAAGAAGCCAGAAGGGTGGTGCCCTAATGTGACCATATTATTTTTTCAATATGTGTTTAAATATTAGAACTAATTCTGATACCTTTATGCTGCCCTGTTTTGTTTTGGTTTGGGGTTTTTTTGCCTCTCCCTCATGCTATTTAAATGGCTTGCACTATGTCCCTAATGACTAGTGATCATTTAGCATGGTGTAATTATTTACACAAACAAATCATTATTCAATAATGTTGATAGTGAATGATTGATTGTCCTGGGAAGTTTTTTTTTTAATTTTTTTTTGGGGGTGTGGGGAGGGTTAATGGAAAAATGTTGCTGCAGAGCTAAAATATCTGATCCACAAGCACCAATTATAGCAAATATGTTCCAGGAATGGAGCATAGAGCATGTATTTAAAGGGAAATAAACAGCTTGTACTTCATGCTATTGATTTTTGGTTTTTGGCCCTCGCCATGATATGGCTTGCAAAATGTGTCACAGGCATGGTAGAGGACTCTCACAGGGCCAAGGAATATTTGAGTCTCTAAAAGTGGTGGTCTCAGTAAAACTAATTTGAAATTTTTTAGTTAAGTTTGTTTCAGAATTTTCTGACTAGAACTTTTTTGTAGGAATGTATAAGCTTTGATAACTTGTTCTTAAAGTAAATTTCTAAGTTCTGGACCGAATTTCTAGTCAAAATGCAAGATAGAGGTAAGAGAGAGACATACCCACCCTAGATTTGCCAGTAACTTGGTGTTTAGGGCATTCATTTGAGAAGTGAGACTTCCAAGTTCAAATCCCTGATTTGCTTTCTTACCTTTAAATAAGAAAAAATAATTCACTGATTCTTTAGTGAGGCTCCCATTGATTGAGGGGAATGTAGGCTCTCTAAGTTCAGTTGGTTTTGTATCGGGCCTCAAATCCAGCGAGTAATTGGAGCACTAGTTCAAGAAAGAACTAACATCCTGAAAAATGGCTAATATAATTCCATTAGCAAAGATAAGCCCAGGAAATTACCTGCCAGTAAGGCTATCTTCAGTCAGATGAAAGAAAGGAGATCAAATGAAAGGATCATTAAAGGAAGCCCAGGTAGCAGAGGCGAGGAGATAATCTCAGCCATGCCGCTTAGTTAACTCTGGGGGAGGGGGGGAGAGTGGCTTGGGCAAAAAGAGAAAGGGGAAGAGAAAGCAGAAAAGGAAGGAAAATACAAGAGTGAAGAAAATGGAAAATGAAAGATTCAGTGGGTGAAGCTTACCTGAAAGGAAAAAGTTAATGATGTTGGAAACAAATAGAGGTTGATCTTATAATAAGGTTACTGATGATCCACTTTTCTTCTTGTCCCCTCTAGTTGCTGAAGGTGGAATTTTTGTTTTCTAAAATGTTATTATAGAGTTCATTTTTAAGAATTAACTTTCTTAGTTCTCATTCCTCTTCTCGTAATGACGATTCTGCCAAAAAAAACTTTAAGCTCTTTTTTTTTTTCAAAGGAAATGCCTGGACATTTGTACAGTGCTTAATGGAAGTGGCAGCTTGGGAGTCTCATGCCTATGTTCTCCTCTATAGCCCATATTTGATGACTGGGTTACATCTTCCATGCTGTCCCCTGGTCTCCTACTTTCTGAGACAGCACAGAACATCAGAGAAGTGCCTGGATATGGCACATTGTAGGAAATTTGCCCCATAGAAGTGAACTGCATGTATGAAGAATGTGAAATGCAGTCTTACTGTGACATTTTCAGATTAGTGCATTATAGTTTGTTGTTTTGGAGATCTGTTGAAAAGTAGAACTTGTCTATGGAAAATACTAGACACTTGTTGCAATACACTTCTGTTCTATGGGAACAATGTTTTTAAGGAAAATCTTTGAACAGCTCTGTTAATATATTAAGTTGTGGATATTTAATTTTATTCTGAGTAGACCCCATGAACACTATTTAGATATAAATGTAAGCAACTGCTCTACAACAATTTTAAAATGTTTCTTAGTAACTCTTGTTAAATTATCCACCCAGGGCATGTCTACACAAGATGCTTTACTGCACAGGCCTCCTCCCACTGTCAGCCATCCTCTGCTTCAGTAGAGCAGTTTGCTTCACACTTCCACAGCCACTTCCGTCCTGTGATGAGCAGCCACCTGTGGATGGAGTAGTTGGAAGGTGGCTGAGAGATGGAGCTGGAGCCCCATGTACTGGGACAGGTGCCACCTAGACACAGCTCCCCCATGACCCAGAGTGCTGCAGCAGGGGCTGGAGGAGGAGGAGCCACTGGAGGTAGGGGGAGCTGAGCACTACGCAGGTGGCTGCAGCTGCACTGGGGACAACCCTTCCAGGAAGCTCTGCATGCTTACTGGGCCAACAGGTATGGGCTGGAGTGTGGCACAGGCTGCCCTAGGTGGAATTGGGCAGGACTCAGCCCCATATGGAGTGCCATAGGTCAGCCATTAGCCACATGCAATCAATTAGCAGACATTCACCCATGGGCTCGATTCAGTCAGTTGGCAGGTCAGGTCTGGCCACTGTGCCATATTTTGCCCACCCCTGCTTTTGAGAAGTCCATGTTTGATGTTCCTTATCACTTTGTTATTGTGAAGAGGAACAAATTGGGGCTGAAGGGGACCCCAGGGAGAGGAATAATTTCCCTGTACTCGCCACATGAGATGGAAGGATCTCTGCTGGAGCACAGAGCAGTGCGCCGTGTTTCCAAAGCGAATGCTCCTCAGGATTGGTGGCTGGCAAGCACAGAAGGATACTTCCAGTCTCAGAAAGGGGCAGCTGATGAGAGACCTGAGTGTGGGAAGCAGAGACACCATGGGACTCTCCTGCCAGCACCTGCCTGCAGCCATCAGCAGTACAAAGGAGCTTGGTAAGAGGTGGTGGTCAGAGGACCACCACACAGGGGAGCACTGCTGCTGGAACATGGGGATTGTGCATCTTTAAGCCAGTTGGAGCCACCACCAAGTAGGTACCAGGGAGGTGTAGGGGGATTCAGAGGGTTGATCCTTTGAAGACTGCAAGCGGGGTTATAGGGCCTTGAAGGGACTGTTTCTTTTTGTTTGTTTGTTTGTTTGTTTCCATTTCTCTCGTTTCGGATTTAATTTGACTTCCAGATTGTTATGGCAGGGACAGTAAAGGCCCTGACTTGAAGGGGCAGGTAGGGCAAAGTGGCCCAACAGAATACTTATTTGTCTTTGAGACTGACCCTGGGCCTCAGTTTTGGGGACATTAAAACATGAACTCTCCTTTTGTGGCTCTTAATTGAATTGTGACTTGGCTGCTGGGGACTGCTGTGGAACAAGGACTGGGAAAGTACCCATTAGTCACTCCTGGGATTTTGCGTACCAAGGGAATGACTCTGTGGGTTTTCCTGGTCCCTAGCTGTCATGGAGTGGACCCATATTGGCTAGAGCGGGGGGGGTCTGTCCCCAGAAGAAATTGATCAGAACCAACATCCAGTATGTAGTAAGGGTGGCGTGTAAGCAAAGTAGAGCTCCGCTCTAGGCCTATAGGAAGAATTTCTTTGTGATCTCCCCATGGAACCAACCCCTGAACAGAAAAATCCAAGTTGTGGTGGGCAAGAAAATGGTGGGCAGGTAATGTCAGCTCCTTCTTAGCCAGATGGAATACACAGGGAAGACATCAGCCCAAAGTGGGCCCAGGCTCTATAGCACCTACCCATGATTGTTATCTTCTAAGTGTTTGCAAATCAAGTGTTTCCTGATATACTCCACTATCTTTCCAAAAACTTATGCCTGCAGTTGCCTGATCTATAATTCCCTTGGTCATTTTTGTTTACTTTTTCAAAAGAAAGGCAATAGATTTCCCCTTTTCTGATCCTCTGGAACCTCATCTGACCTTTTTCTTAAAAAGTAAAGGGTTTTGCAGTTACCCCAGCCAATTCCAGGAGTACTCTGGAATGCATCAGGCCCCATTTACACAAAGATGTCCAGGTTATTTAAATAACTAGGAATGTCTCTCTCGTATGTTTATGCACCTCCTACCACATTGAGATACTAATCTTCTTTGCAGTTTTTTTTCTATATTAGATTAGTAAGAATAAGCAATAATACTAACAACAAGCACAGACTAGAATTCTTTAGGGGAAAAAAGGATAGCAGAGTTTCCTGTGCCTCTCAATTCCCATTTCATGAGATTTTATTTACTTTGTACTAAAAAAGGATAAGGCAGAATCACCCCCTCTGGTATTTCATTGTGTACATTATTCTGTCCAATGCAAAATGAATTTCAGTTAAGTGTTAAGTTATGAAATTATGAACAACCAGTGTTTTAAATTATTAGTATTTCAGGAAGTAATGCAAAGTAAAATATGGGAGATACTGAAAATCGGTGCCATGTGAATTACTATACAAAGCAAATTATTCATAGCTAAATAACCCCTATATTCCTCTTCTATTTTTCATGCAATTAATTAATTTGTATAATAATGAATTTGTTTTTATTTGTGGGGGGTTTTTTTAACTAGAAAGGTAATACATTTTCTGTAAATGAACATGAAACTAGGTCCATTTAAAAAAAAAAAAAGGCTCTGCAGGATCTAGGTCTTTATCTTTCTGCTACCAACTAGATGATAAAATATGGAATAAAAAGAACTATATTACAAATGCACCAACTCATTTTAATCTACATAAAAGACTAAATAGGGAAGCCCAAAAGCTTTTCCTGTGGTATTTGGAGGTTTATTCCAATCATTTACTTAATAATGGATATATTTCTACAAAGCAAGTTAAGATAAGAAAATGTAGTCTCTGAAGTTTTTCTAGGATAGAATCAAATCATGATTCACCCACTACCTGCTGCTTCCCTGTTTAATTAATCAAACTGTACATAAAGTCACTACCAAAGCCAAGTTACTACAACTACAGTTAGACTCTTAAGAAGAGAGAAACTTGAAAAAAAAAAAGTAGATTTTCACAAGAGACAAGGGGAAACAGATCATACACAGAATTCGGACACCCCCACATGATCCATCAGAATTGGATAACTTAATTTGATTAAATGTACTGTTTCCTTGTCAAGTTCTTTAAAAATCAAAAATTTACCGTCAGCGAGTAAAGTTGCAAATAGGGGATGTGTCCACATATGCAAATGCTGTGGGATGGATTTACTCTGGAGTAAACCCATGCTGGGCAGGTGTCTACATGTGCGGAGATTTGGGAGCAGACTTCCTGCTTATGGCCACAGTCTTCTTCTCCCCCCCCCCCCCCCCAGTCCTGCAGTTTTCCCTGCAGAAGCCAGGGGGAGCTGGAGGCTTCAGCCACACCTGCCTGTTGTTGGCAGCCATCTTTAAAAGGCAGCCCCACTCCTGGCCCAGAGCAGCCTGCAGAGCTCTATGCAACCATGGTGTGGCTCTTTCATCAGTGCCTGTGTGCACCACGCCATGGTTGTTCCACCCCCAGGAGCAATGTCCAGCACCCTGGGCTCCTGCTGGCCATCTTGTTCACCGTGCTGTGCTGCTGCAGTGACCGCTGCCTAGGTTAGGTCAGTCTCAGCCCTTGCTCCCACTCTGCACCGCCCAGCTATCTAGCCAGGCTCACTGCAGTGTCTCCGGCCCCCTGCCACTGCATGGCTGCCACCTGGACTTTATCCTGCTGCATGGACTCCTTAAGGGACATCATCAATGCACAACTGGATGCCACTACCAGTGCTGTCCATGCACTCCTGGGCCTCCAGCCACACTGCCTCTGGCTGCAACGGGCCAGCCAGGACCGGTGGCTGCACATTGTCAAGAGCACTTGGGACAATGAGCAGTGGCTGGAGTCATTCTAGGTAAACTAGGCCACCATCCAGGAGCTCCTCAAGCAGCTGTGCCCACATCTGGAGTGGCAAGTCACCACCATGCAGCAGCCCCTCCCCATGGGTACACATCACCCTGCTCAAGCTGGCCATGCCTGGCAGTCTCCGCTATGTCAGCCACCTCTTTGGCCTGGGTAAGGCAATCTCTGAGAAGGACATCTTGGAGTTCTGCAGCATCCTCCAGGACAGGCTGGGACCCACTGTACTTTGGGTGCATGGCCCTGTGGAGGTGGTGGCAGGGTTCTGCACCCTGGATGGGGCCCTTGACATGACCCACATCCCCATCACCTGCCCATCCCATGGCAACCACCCCTATTGTAGCCAATGGGGCTTCCACTTCATCGTGCTCCAGGCTGTCATTGACCACTGCAGCACATTCACCAATGTAAGTGCTGGCTGGGCAAGTAGTGTCCACAATGCCCATGTGTTCTGTAACTCTGCCCTGCCAGCTCTGGTACAGAATGGGCACCTGGGATGCTTTACCTCTAGCTGAGTGTGGTGGCAGTCCTGCCCCTGCTCATTGGGGACCCCATCTTCCCACTCTTCCCCTGGCTCATGCAGCCCTATACCAGTCAACTGGACCCCTGCAAGGCATGCTTAAGAGACACTAGCACACCCTCACTGCCTGCCTTGAAGTCACAAAGTCCAACATCCCCTGGGTCATTGTTGCAGCCTGTGTGTTGCATAACATCTACAAGGCCCAGGGAGAATTCTTCCACAAGGTCTGTGTGGATGGAAGATGACTGACAGCAGAAGAAGCTTGCTGTGGGAGTGGGTTGGGTTTGACTGCACGTAGAATACCACAGGGGCATCCAAAGGCCAGAAGGGGGGGTGCAGACTGTACCTGCACCTGAACCACTTGGTCAAGCTCTGCTGCACACACCAACTGACACCTCCCTTCCTCTTCCCTTCTCCAGTTGGCTTCCAGAACCTAGCACACGCACACCCCCCCAACTCCCATACCTCCACACCTACAGCCCCCCCCACACAACTCACCAATGCCCCCCACACGTATACCCTATACGCCCTCTAGTCCCCACACACCCTTACAAACAATGTACAAGGGTAAGATTTTATTGTAGCTATTATGCAATCACCTTCATATATACTACTAAAAAAATATGAATCAGAACAGAAATTATTTTTAATAAAATTAAAATACGTTATAGTAGATGTTTGATTTTTAGTGTATGATTTGTTTTTATCTATGGTTGATATTTTCTAAAAGATTTTATTTGTGCAGCCCTCAGCAGCTTACCAAAATTCATTCAGTTGCTCTCTAGCTGAAATAATTGACCAGGCCTGCTCAAGAGTAAATCATGCTTAACCACTCTGACTTTTTTTTGTAACAAAGTTTCCATAGCTAAGGAAACATAGTCCCAGTGAAACTACTAGAAGATGGGTACAAGAACAGTTGGATAATTGTGCTCAAAGAGCATCAGTGGCTCAATGGCAGACTGATAGGAGGTGTCCAGTGTGTTTCTACAGGAGTCTCTCTAGGGTCCAGGATGTTGACTATATTTTCATTAATGACTTGGAGAAGGAATTATTAAATTTTCAGAAGACCATAAGATGGGTGGGAATGGTATAAACCAGCAGTTCACAACCTTCTTAGATTCAAGACATCTCTGGACAGACTCGAGGGACCCCTTGAAAAATGCCAGCTCTTAGTATTAACTCTCTTTCTTTTTCTTTTTCTTTTTTGTTTGCCTACAGAAAGATAATAAAGCAATTGTTTTTTGCAAAGATCTCAGAAAGACCACAACTATAGATTGATATTTGAAATCTCTGAGTTTATCCTTTGAACCATGTTTGTAAAACTAACAGTGCTACCACCAGGTGGCACACCATGGCACCCTTGAAAGGATTTCACGGCACCCAAGGTGCTATGGCGCCCTGATTGAGAACCACTGAAATGCACTTTACAGAATGAAATTTTGGTTCAAAATCACTTTGATAAAACTGGAAACATGAGATGTTACAGGAGTGTGTTATGCAAGCTGTGGAAAATTAGTTAATTCTTTTCAGCACTGTTGAAACCTTACCTGGAGCTGTGTGTTCAGTTTTTTTATGCCACACTTTAAAAAATATGGACAAATCAGAAAGAACCCAGAGAACCATAAACAAAATTATCAGAGTTTTAGAAAACATGAACAATGAGGAAAGGCTGGAGGAAATGGGGTTATTTATTCTAGAGAAGGGACAATTTAGAAAAGAAAACATCACATAGAAAAAAGGCTTATTTATAAGGGAAATAACAAAGGTGATCAAAAGGTGAACAAAGGTGATCAACATCCACAGAGGATGGGATGAAATTGCAAAAAGGCAAATTTAGGTAGAATTTTAGGAAGAACTTTCTAACTATGAGGCTAGTTAGGCACTGTAATAGACTGCTATTTTTTCCCCATTCAGTTCTGCCAAAGGAGGAAGAAAAAAAAATTATAACTCTTTTTTTTTTTTTGTCGTGCTTTGTTTTGGTTTTGGTTTTTTCTTTCTTTTGGAAAGGCTATTAAATATTCCCAGATGTGCTTACCAAACTAGTGAATTCTTAAGAGAGACCAGACAAAATATGTGGTTGGAGACATGTCAACCCTGCCAAGTCCTGCATTCTGCAAAATGGATTCCAGCAGCTGAGAGCACCAACAAGCACCGTTAGAGCTTTTCTCAGGAAACTGAAACTTTGAAAAGTCATTTTTTTACTTGTTACATTTTTAGATTCTCTTAAAAATATTTTTTTTAACAAAATTTATACTTTCATAAACAAGCATCTTTTTTAATTGAGTAGGCCATTTTTCAAGGACCAGCCTCCTTTGAGAACTATGACCAGATTTTTCTGTTATAGTAAGGCTCTGAGCCCCAGTGAAACTGGGCACTCATGTCAGTAAGTCAGCATCCATATTATGGATTGTACCACTTCAGCTATCCTGGTTCAAGTCCTAATCCTGACCAAACTAGTTGTACAAGAAAAAAAATTGTGTGTATGAACTAGACATAAGTAGATGAGATTAAAAAAGTCTGGGAGGGAGGATCATTAATCCTAGATTACAAAAAAGGGAACTGAGGTTCAGAAAGGTTCTGTAACTGGCCAAAGGTCACAGAAGAAGCCATATGGCAAATCCAGGAACTGAACCCTGATCAATTAGCATTGCCTTCTCTAAAAGAACATCTCTCCTTTTAGATGAATGTGTTTAAACAAAGGGTTGAGGTATCTGACTCTGCCATCGTGCTCTAGCTGAGTAACACCAGGTCTTTGAGTAATCTCATCTGAAGCCAAGAATGCTGGCTATCAGTGTACTACCTGGTAAGAGCAAGGGTGATGATATCCATCTCCCCTTGGATTGTTATATGGAAGTTTAATGAACACATACTACATCTATTCCATGATTCATGATGACACTACCAACATCCTCTCCCATGCTGGCCTGTAATTTTTTTATCTATCTGGGAAAGGCTGCATTCTTGAAGTCACCCACAAAGCAAGTTAAGAGGTCAGAGTATGAAACACTGTTGCAATTTCAGCACTAAACCCTTCCTCCTCTCCCCCTGGGGCTTCTGCTGCATCTCATTTTTTTTTATTTTTTTAACACTGTCCACAAGAATCTCACATTTGCCATGTGGTACATGGATGCAGAAAAGAATTTAAGGTTACAATGCGAACCTTGTTTTCTTCTGAATGGTCATAGCTTCTTAGTCTGTTTAAGAGCTGTAGGATGCCTTTTCTACATGGCTTATACAAGAGCAACAAAGTAATCAGAAGGGAGAAAATGAGTAATGCACTATCATGGCTTTTGCAGAAGGAAAATACCTAAGAGATGTAAGAGAGAAATCAATGTTGCTATCATTCCCCATATTAAAGTAATACCTAAAGGTCTCCAGTTAAGACTGGATCTCAGTTGCGGTAGGTAATGTACAAACTATTCCTGCCTTGAGAGAAAGGCAGGCAAGTATGAGAGGGAAAGATATATGGGGATGCAAAGACTTTCCTAATGCCTCGTAGCAATTCAGCAGCTGAATCCCAGTCTCCTACTACTTTTTCTGATACCTGTTCAATCAGCATGTGATCTCTCTGCATTTGTGAGGATTTTTTCTTGGGCTCTTTCCTTTGTCTTATTTCCAGAGAATAACACCATCAGGAGATCCTTTGCTCAGTCATGGACACATACTTTAGTGAGCATGGATAACTTTATATTAAGATAATCCCTATTTTTTTCCTCCTTCCAGCTTTTGCTATTGGGAGAATATACAACATCTCTGAGGTCACTGGGAGCTTTTTCACTGATTTGAATGAGCATTGGATCCAGTTCTTTAGTAAGCATATATAAGTAGCCATAAAATATAGTTTGGGCATCAGCCTTTTAACATTTGGACTTAATCAAACTGGACTGCCAGTTAATACCTTCTTGAATTTTTTTCAGTCATATTCATAACTTTTTTTTGTCTTGGCTTTCCATGAACATTTGTATAATTAAATTTCTAGCAGAGTGATTTGGATAAATCACACTTCATTGTTGCATTTACAGTTTGATTTCCAGGAACACTTGTAATTTGCGTGCATGAGTGTTTTCACCAAGAATGCTTGTATGCTTGACCAATTGGAATAGGAACAATTTCACATGATGTCATCTGACTAATCATAGCTAGACTGCTTTGTTAGTTAGTGCTTGCATCGAGTTGTTCAGAACAGCAATAATTACTTGAGAAGGAAAATCAAGTATTTTTGGATCCCAAACATTTAAAGAAATTGTATTCAAGAATTTTTTTTACAGAAAATTGGGCCCAATCAATAACTGGAGAATGGATGAAAAATTTCCATGGGAGCTGAAGTCCATCATAAACTTCACCATGGTCTGCTCCAACTGCAAGGCATGTGTCTTTTAGCCTGCCTTTATGAATGAAGAAAAAATAGAGTGTACATTGTAAAACTACAATAGCAAAAAGCTTAAAAATCAATGAATGCTACATTACACAGGCAGCTCTTTTCCTGGCAACAGGATGAAAGAGGATAAGATTTGAATAATAGAAGTTAGTCGTGTCACTGAGTGTACTACTAGCATGTGTTTGTGCCACAGATCTGATTGTGGCAGATCATTCATAAATAGGGTGACTGTACATCCTGAGCAAACCAGCACAGGCCCAGTTTTTGTAGTCTGGTCCCAACTGCTTGATCAAAAATCCCAGTGCAGGGTCCAGTGGGGACATGAAGTTGCATGGTGTACCAGGCAGGTGGGTGGGCAGACACTGCTGCTTGTGGGCAGAAGCAAGGTGGATGGACTGAGCAAGTGCTACTCCACTGTAGTCTGCCTCCCTTACTCCTACCCAGCAGCAGTAGTGCCTGCCTGCCCCACTGCCTTGTGCACCATGCTACTCCCTGTCCCTGCTGGACTCTGCTCTGTGACATTTGACTAACCAGCCAGGGCTGGACTACGGAAGGTCACCCTACTCATAGGAGACTTAGACTCCCTCCCCAGCTAATGGTTAATTTAGCCAAACCAGAAGAGGGAAACTGAGTTATGTTTGCTGCCTCTTGTTTTTCTCCACTTGTATTTAGATTACTCCTTTAGAGCCCAATTTAGTCCCCTTCTCCTGCTCTGCATTAAAGTCCCCAGCCTTTCATACCAAACTTTCTTGAATACCATGGACAGATAAGCAGCCATGGGCTGCTAAGTTTGATTTCACTGCATTAAATGACTGTTTTAATTATTTACACTAGATTAACAGTAAATGCAATTTGTTGAGGCTGTGACTGGAACAACCTAAGGGGAAAAAAATACACATTCAAGTGTTTGAAGAAATAATTGTTTTGGTCAGTTACAGCAAACACAAGACAGCTGTTGGTTTAAATCATTACTGCTTATGGGGAAAAATGGTAAATTCATATGGGTTAGCTTGTAACACATTTTGCTTTCTAATTAATTTCTTAAAAGATCCTATTTGTGACAGGGACACTGATATATAAGCAGTGACTAACTGGTAGGTTACATTAATCAAATGTGATTCTAATGGCATCTCTGTTACACTGTTGCTGTGATCATGTCTGGTGTTTCCTTTCCATTTTTTTTCTCTGTACCATTTCACCAATACTTATGTAACAGCTACAAAGGCTTGCTTGGCTGCAAGCTAAGTGGGTGAGCTATGCCTAAGAACTTTGCAAGCAATGTATTCATTCTTACATGCAGGGATCTGTTCAATAAAGACAGCAGAGAGACATTTTAAGCAGATTATGGCATATATGATGCTGGTAGAGGTGTAGGTGAATGAATCTTGGGTATTATAATCTGTGTTATTTGGTCCAGTGATGATGAAATTTGTATTGATGAGGAAGCACAGCTTGCATCTGGGTCCATTGAAAGGCTTGGCACCTCTGTGAGAATAGATGTTAGTTAGTCTTTTGTTTGAGAGCTGCCATTTGATGTTGGGGGAGCTGCCTGTAAGCCAGGATGGGTTTGTCCCCTGTACAGAGTCATCCCTTTGGAGGGGATAAATCGGGGCAACTGCCCTGGGCCCCGCACTTTGGGGGGCCTCATGGACAGTGCTGTACAGGCATGTGCCGAGGACACCACCACTCTGCACGCAGCTGTCTCCTCTCTCCAGTTGCTCACCAACACCATCGCCCTGCCGCACAGTCTGATATGCCCTGGGCCCCACACACACCTAGGGTTGGCTCTGCCCCCATGGATACTTTTAGATGCTTGTAATTTTCCAGGAGGGCTTGGAGGTCATTAATGATGCGGCCAAAGTGCCCAAGGTCATAATGATGTGCCCCACCTACAGCTAGGGGCTGTAGGTGAGAACCAGAGGATGTGTGTTGTTCTGGTCTTGTGGTTGGTATTGTAGTAGATCAGAGAAAGGTCTGAATCTGGCTTTGTTGCTTTTAGAAGCTATAGTTTGAGGATTGATTCCTAATTGTAGGAATCCCTGCTCCAGATTTTTGTGTACCTCCCAGTCAATGAAATCAGAGAAGATGTGATTGTAATGTAAAGCGTATCTGTAGAAGATTGATCTGGTGGTGTGTTTGGGGTAAAAGGTGTTGGCATAAAATTAGTTGTGCCAGTCAGTGGGTTTCTGATGTGGGAATGTGGCCACTGCAAACCTTCATCATGGTATCTCAAAAATTAATTTGCTGAGTGGAGTAGTCCAGAGTTAATCTAATGGAGGGGTGGAACTTTTTAAAGTCCTGGTAAAAGACAGAGTTAATCCAGTTTCTCTTGGTATTACACCCTGGGGTCCTCTGTCATGAGTTTGTAATACTCCATGTTGGAAACTTGTCTCTTGGAATCCTGTATATATGCTGTTTTTGTTCAGGACAGCAGTGGCACACCCTTATCAACCTGTTGTATAATGTTAGGGTTGTTTTTAAAGCTGAGTATGACTGTATGTTCCATCCCTGTAACATAAGTGTTGTTGTTTTAGGGTGTGTATAGATGAAATGGGGACCCTAAATTGAAGCAGTGTGGTTTTTAAAAACACCGCTTCAATTTAGGGCCCTTTAAACCCCTGTGTCATGAACACACTGACTTACCTGCCTCTCTGGCAGTGGGGAGGGGAGGGCGAGCTGCCGGCAGAAGGAGTGGTCCCTGGGCTGCAGAGGAGGGCTGGTGCTTCCCTCCATGGCAGCAGTGGTCCCCCCCACCCCCAGGCAGTACCTGCCCACAGGCACCTGACTCGGGTGGTTCCAAGGAGTCCCAGGGGGCACCGCAGCCATGGAGGGAAGCGGTGGACCCCCATGCAGCTCAGGCAGGCTCCAGGGGGAAAAGAAAAAAAGATTAGGCTTGCCACTTTTCTTGGGTGGAGCCTGCCTTCCTAAGCTGCTGCATGGCTTCCTGAAGAGCCACTGAGCTGAATGGAGCCTGGTGCTTTGCTTCGCAGCTGTAGGGAAAGCAAACTAAAACTCGTCTGAGGGAGTCTTAGTTTGCTAACATTTAAGGCACGTTACGCCACTGAATTTGCTACAGTAGGTGGAATTGATGGGAAATACACTGCCAAGGCATGCAAACACTGACACCATTAAAGTGCTGCAAAAGCATTTAGCCCACTTTAAAGTGTTGCGCACATATGCCCGTAATTTTGTCTACACCTGGCCTTAAAGTAAGGATTTGATCTGTGTGTTTTGTTATACACAATAGCTTCATAATCCAATAAATTTATATTGGTCTGTTAAAAAAAAAAATCACTGGGTATTACTATAAGCATGTCATTGATTTATGTGTTTTCTGCCCAGGATGATAAAATATATAAGCATTATATCATTAACCAAATAAATCTGCAGCTGTAAACAGAAATTGCATTTCTTCCAGGAGACAGCCATGTTTTTACTGGAATCCTACAGACATTCACATCCCTTCTTCAAGTACCTGTGAAGTAAAATGTGCTAACAGTTGTTCCTGGGACACTGCTGTGTACATCTGTGGCTCATTTAAATTAATCGTAGTTCTTTGCAGGAACAAGCCTATCTGGCTGTGTGCTCTCCCTAGATACCTACTGGCAAATGAGCAGCAAGCCTGGGACAATCAGATCTGCCTCAAATGAGAGAGCTGTTTATAGCACTGTATGAGGACCATATCATTAACCAAAAAAATCTGCAGCTGTAAACAGAAAAATGCATTTCTTCCAGGAGAAAGCCTGATCTGTGATTGGCTTTTTTTCTGAGCATCTGTGGGACTAGAGGAAAGAAGGTTCAGAGTATCCCTTTCTCTAGATCAGTGATTCTCAACCAGGGTGCCATGGCATCCTGGGGCACCAACAGATCCTTTGGAAGGGTACTTTGCAGGGGAAGAGATTAGTAAGGTTTGAGCAGATAAGTGCAGGCTCAAGGTTGTCCCAGCCTGGCCAATCCCCCATCCCCACTGTCTGGTTCATTTGCAAAGAAGTAAGCACTATAACAGGGGTGGGAAATTATTTACGTTGGAGGGCCACTTAAAGGGTTTTGGTGAACTGTTGTGGGCTAGGGTGATGGTGGGGTGGGAAGATGCTGACCTTGCCTGGCAATTGATCCTATGCCAGATGGAGTGAGTGGGAAGGTTCTCCATAAAGACCACCCTGGGATTCCTGGCAGGGTGCACTCATCCAGGCAGATGGGATAGGGCCAACTGGGAGCAGGACAGGCAGGCAGGGCAGGTGCCATGGCCAGGATCATGGGGTGGTGACAGTGTGGGGCCAGAGCTGCAATCTTCTTCCTGAACGTCTCTTTGATGGACACTGGTTATGTGAGCAGGAACCATCTGCTGTTCACAGAACCAGTGCCTGTCACAGGAACATGCAGGTTGTGGATCACAGCTCTGCCCTGGGGCCCAAGTCTCATGCTGTGACTGCCTTGTGATCCTGGCCCTAGCCCCATCCACCCATTCCACTCTCAGATGCTGCTCCCTGCCCACCTGTGGCCCCATCCCATCCACCTGGTCAAGCGCTTCCTGACTGTGGGGGTCCTGGGACAGTTTCCATGGTATTCTGCCCACCCCTACACTATAACGATATACATTAGGTTTTGAAACTGTGCTACTCAATTCACAAAAGTTACAGAGGGGTGTCTTGAGTCCAAAAAGACTGAAAACCACTAGCCTAGATCAATACAGCCTCACTGAAGTTCATACTCTCTCTCTCTCTCTAAAACTGCAGCTTAAAAATGGAAAAAAAGGTCTTCATGTTTTCACTTAATATCCAGAACATTTTTTGACTGCAATAATTCTGGGAGCTGCCACTGACAAAGCCAAGGGAGTTGTTGCCTCACTGGACAGTAGGTTTTAGCTGTCCTCTACTGGAGTCTGGTAACCATAGCTCATAGCCAAACAACCTGTTCCACACATAATTGTCTTGGAGGTCTTCAAGAAGAGGCTAGATAGGCACCTGGCTGGGGTCATCTGACCTCGGTCCTCTTTCCTGCCAGGGGCAGGGGGTCGGACATAATGATCCATTGTGGTCCCTTCCAACTCTACAATCTATGAATCTATAATGTAATGGAAGTTATCCATTTCTAAGTGTGATATAAAATAATTAAATGATTCTTGTCATATAAACACTTATGGTATTACCCAGCAACTTCAAAAAATGTAGGTATACAACTCATAACAAACAGCCCTATGGATTTATGTCTAACTTCTTAAGCAAACAACTTCTCTGTCATAAACACTGTAAGATGTGGATGGTAGCTCAATTGAAAACAATGTTCTCATTGTCTCATAAATAACACATGTTATTTAGACCTACATATTTATAACATGCATCTAAAACTGACACTTGAAATACAAGTTATTCTGGGTGTTCAGCACCTTTATCTAATCTGTGGTTTATAATTTGCCAGAGATTATTTAGGTTGGTATTAAGTATGGCCTTTGTGTTGTATCGTAGCCAAACCAATAAGTAGGAATGGATACCATTAATCTCTGATTTGAGAATTACTTTTTATAAGGTGTCAGGGAGACCCCTGAGAGATCTCTGTTCAGTTTCTACCCACACTGTGGGCCCCTGAGCACTGGAAAATTTTCAGACCAGAAGTTATAATGACCCAAGTTGAGTATCTGTCCTACTACTCGGTTGACACCCCAGACACTTATCAGTGAGTTCCCATAATAGCTTTTAAAAGTTGAAATAGTTTCTTTCACTTACTGATGGCTCTTCCATCAGGTTTTATGCCAAAATGAAAAGACACTTTTATACTCTAAAGTACTGAGTATATTGTTGATTTAGTAATGATAACATGAGTGAATTGCATTGTAAAATAATTGGATAATCAGGTCCTAATACTTGTGACATTTATTGGAATGCTAAAGGAACCTCAGGGGATCTCTTCTTGTGGACTAGACAATCACTTTTATGAGCATAACATTCCTGAACCTTAAAATTGCTCCTTACAAGTTGAAATGAGATGTAGCTAATGCTATCATTTTCTTTCTTCCTATCCTACAGAGGATTCAATGAATAAAAAGTACATTGCCAAATATTTTATGACTCACGTAGACCAGTTTCAGTAGAGAGCAAAAACAAGGTAGAAAGAGTGAGCAAGTACTGAACAACTGGAACTTGCCATATGCAATTTCTACTTGATTGGTCAGCAAAATCTGTTTCAAGAATTAAAATGAAAGTATATTAAAGGTAGCAGGAAGTATTCAGTTTTACCTTGTGAGGTTGGGCAAGGGGTTGGAAGGGAAAAAAAAATCTAGAGCCATAATATGCCTTCAGTTCCTCAACAGCTGTCCTCACTGCAAACAATGACAACCCCTGCTTAAAACCTGATGGTACAATGTGACTTATTGTAGTGATTAATTATGCTACAATTTTGTCCAGAGGCCTTAACCCATTTCATTATTTTTTTTTGTTACTGCTCTACAGCTATGGTCATGGCTCAGGACCCAACCACTATGTGAGGTCTTTGTACAGCCATGGATTGTAAATTTGGGGGAGGAATTCAAGGGGATAGACAGAGGCCATCTTTAGTTCCCAATATAAAACAAGAAACAACAGATGGATGAGAGAGATAGGGGCCCTCTTGTGCTAAATTCTAGCCAATTAGTAAAAGAAGTTGCTGCTAAGAATTCTCAGTCTATATAAATAAGGCAGACAAAACAGATAAGACACACAGAAGAATAGTTATTTTTGATTTACAGATGGGGGAGGAGAGACATAGAGGGGATGTCTACACATGCACATTAATGT
The DNA here is from genome assembly GCF_030867095.1 of Alligator mississippiensis. Taxonomy (NCBI): domain Eukaryota; kingdom Metazoa; phylum Chordata; order Crocodylia; family Alligatoridae; genus Alligator; species Alligator mississippiensis. Next base: position 161,398,868 of record NC_081826.1, read on the forward strand.
GCATTGGCCTATTTTAATGCTTATTAAAGCATTAAAAAAATGTCATTTAGCTAATGCGCATTAAAATAGGCTAAAGCTCATTTTTGCAATACCTCACAATGGAGGCACTAGATTTAATGTGCATTACCTAAAATTATTTAATGAACATGTAGACACACCCAGAAAGTGAGTGACTTGCTCAGGGTCATGTGGAGAATTGTCAGAGTTGGTCTTTGAGCCCCAGCTCAGTGCTTTAGCTATAGTCACTGTCATTCACTTTTGCCAAACAAAAGCTCATGCAAGCAACTATATTTTAATTGCCTTACACAAAAATATCTATGGAGATGTTAGGACAAGAAAACTCAGGATCTTTTGACCCTGCATACCTAACACAACAGTGAAATGATTGAAATCCATGCAAGACCTCCCTCAATTTGACAGTAACTGAAACTCAGTCATTTCACATCTGTTATGAGTTATTAGCATGTGAGCTTGTTTTCCATCCCATACAATAGGGGCCTCTCAGCTACCCTTACAAAAAATCTCAGCTACTGTAATTGGTAACCAAAAGCAGGACCAACATAATGTTTGTTTATATACAAATGAACAGGGGTCATGTCTACACAAACAGCAGACTGCGTAGTTGTTACTGCTCATTCATTTAATACTTCTTTAACAAAGTACTAAATGACTGGACAGTAACCGGCGTTACTATACAGTAGCATCCACACACAATTTTTTTTTTTCTGATGCTACTATGCAGTAGCAATGAGCTACTGTAGACACAGCCAGGATGGATTTAAATTTGTGGGCCTATAATTCCATCAGTGGGTGAAAGCCAGCCGAGTTACAGTTTGAGATATAGCTAACTCTTGATTTTCTTTTAGTCCACCAAGTTTCATTTAGCATTTCAATACTTGCCAGAGGAATTAGGGCTGCAATATACAGCTAATTTTCCATGCAATGTATTAATTTTACCATGGCTACATCAACAAAATACTCATTTCAGTTTATGAAATTTTTGTTTTAGGGTGGGGGAGTTGGTTTTTTTTTTTTTACAGCTCAAAACATAATGCAAAAGCCATGTTCAGGTGGAAAGTCATTTCAACTAAATATAATTAACTGACTTGAGGAGATTTATTTAGAAAGAAACAAAAGTGTAAAAGTGTAACTTCTCTGAGCATGGAGAAAAACTAATGGAATAGTGTCCTTGCATTTTCTGCCTTGAACTCATAAGGTGAAAGCTCTTCAGAGGAGAGGAAACAGGAGTGCTGCCATAGGCAAACTGACAAATGTCCACCTTCAACAGACCTGCAGCCATTCTCATATTAAAGTGTCAATAAATTTTACTGCCCCTACATTTTTTGTCTCCCTTCTAGGTAAGCATCTATTTTGTTTGTATGGTAGGGAGATTCAGAGAGAAATAGGAAAATCTTGGGGAGCAAGATAAAAGCAACAGAATGAAGAAATATGGGATATTAGTGTTTAAATATAAAATGGAAGCATCATATCAGGACAAGATAGCTGAGACTAATGGAAATAAATATCAGTGATACAACATTTTAACTCTAATACATCAAGAGACTTTTTCCTTTCTTAGCATTGTATATAAACTAATATTCCTATAGTCATATGCAGGTTTTAGGAACTGAGAACATCCAGGACCTGGGAAGAAGTATTAATCCCCAGTTGGCTGGGTATAGATCTAATGTGATAGGGAATTATAAAGTAAAAGTAAGAGAAAGAATGCTACAACTGTCTAACAGTATGGGATTTAAGGGATTGAGCAGACCGCAGACCAGCCTGTAGGTAGAAGCAGACACAATCAGGTGGTCACATGGTACCCAGGAGGCTGCCTGATTGGTGTAGGGCTAGGTAGCTGTCAGTTGCAACTGGGAAGATGAAGGGTGAGCATCTTCAGGATGGAGTACTGCTATTCCCAGAACACCTGGAGGTCCGGGTAGGAACTATAGAGATGGAGGAGGTTCCTGGTCTTGGGCCATGACCTGAAATTACACCCTGCTAGGGTTGGATGGTGTGGTGGAGCTGCCTGTGTGGGGCAGTCTCCAGGAAATGCCACACCTGTGCCTCCATAGTGAAAGGCAAGTATGGATCGCCAGAAGGCCTCAGCCCCTGCTGCCTTGTGCATTCCCTGTGGTAGGGAATGACTAGGGGAACACACCCCAAGAGAAAAGCACAGGTCCCAGGTCCACTGAGTAGGGCCTGAGGTAGGGTCCAGGCACGTCAACAGGCATCTGAGGCTTGGAGCATCAGGCCCAGAAGACCCAGTGAGGAGGTAGAGTAGTGGGCTCAGTGAGGGGCAAAGTGACTGCCAGAAGCTGCATAGAGTAGGGTTCTAGGTACCTGAAGGACTATGCATAGGACAGTTGGAGTTGAGGCCCCAGTGAGAGGACATGTGGCCAAGGCATGTCTATGGACACCTGAGGACAAGTTTCGGCCCAAGGCTGAGTGCAGCCCAATTATGGGGCTGGGGGAGTGATTTGGGATGCCATCTGCAAGGCATGGGACACAGTAAAGGGGAGATCAGAGCTGTGCATTACGCTCTTGGTATCAGGAGATTAAATGGACAGACCTCCTGCTCAGAAATAACTTCTCTTCAGTTACAACAAAGGCATGGCAGGAGAGTCAGGTGGGCAAACTACCCTAAACAAGTGGGCAGACTGACGCTGTGAATGGCCCCGAGATGCCCCCCACCCCCCATTACAAACAGAAACAAATATAACCTAATTTCCTTACAAAGAATGACTTAAGCATTTTTAAGAGGAAAAAAAAAAGTTGGGTGCTGATATGCTTGGTCATATTAAACAGCACCTCACTCCCTAGTCAGTTGCAATGCATTCAATAGGCCTCTAGATAAAGCAAGGTTTCTGCAGAATAACAGTTTTGTTATCTGGACCTTAGATAGGTAGAGACTTCAGACCAAAGGGAGACAGGAATCTAGTTGGGGTTTCTAGATGGAAATTGTTTGCCTTGATTTACTCACGATTGGCTGCCAATGTTCAATTCTTTGGCTTTGCCTCAAATTAAGGCTACATAGATATAGATAATATATTTGTATTGGGTTTCACATTCCTTCCCACCCCTAAATAGCACAGAGGAACATGAGGCTGTACAGCCCCCTGTAACAGGTCTGTGCCCCAGAGGTGGCCATGATTCACCTTGGTGGCTGTATGGGTCCTGTCCAGCTCCATCTCTAAGGAACACTCCCTTTGTTCTTCTCCTGCCACCTTGATATTCTTAACAGATGTAGAAATGTAGGCTGTCCATAGATCTTCGAATGAGACCTAGTATATTTCTGCTAGTGGATCACCCTCTCTTGGACCCCACTGATCCCAAACAATGTTTCCTGTTAGGTGGGCCCTCCTGGCCTACATGTGCCCATGGGCACCTGTCACCTTATGGGCTATTTACAGCTTCTAGTCTCCCCTAAGCTATGCCCATGTCTCGCAGATGTTTCCAATCATCACTTAGATGGGTACTTTGTCCCAAACCACTAGGCCATGTCCATCCTCCACTCTTTTTTGGGGGCTTTGACCTTCCCAGCCTCCACCCCTCTTCTCTGACTGGACCCTTTAGCCTAGACCCACTGCATTGGGCCTGGCTTCTTGGTCCCAGCCCTTTTTTTTCCCTCTTATCTTTGCCCATCCCAAACTGTGGGCCTCTGACTCTAGTCTCTGTCTCTTCGGGTCTCTCTACTGCTGGGTCGCTGGCCCTAAGTCTCACCCCTCTTGGGCTATGGGTACCTTCTCAGCAGCACAGCAACAGAAAGGGATCTTGGAGTCATAGTTGATTCCATGATGAACATGAGTCGTCAGTGTGATGAGGTGATCAACAAGGCTAACCGCATTTTATGTAGGGAGTGATTCTTCCTCTCTGTGTGTCACTGGTCAGGCCACAGAGTTCTGCATCCAGTTTTGGGTGCCGCACTTCAGGAGGGATGCGGAGAATCTTGAGAGGGTTCAGAGGAGGGCTGTGATGGCCAGAACCAAAAGGGTTAATGAACAACATATAGCAAAAAAGAAATCTGCTTTTTGAGAGTATCTGATAAAGGCGCATAATAAATATTGGCTAAAATGGAGCTTATGAAACCATTTCCTGCAGACGCTTCCTGTCTGTCTGGAGTATAACCCGTAACAATATATATAACTGTTTATATCAATCATGAGCCTGGCATAAGTTTTAAAAGTAGAACTAAAGAATAAACTGCAAACTTATCTGATTTAATAAATTTTTGCTTAAAGATCAAAAAGATTAACAAACCTAACCACAAGGTATAATTAACACATCTTAAAAAAAATTAAGTAGATTGAATTTGGGTGGGAATAATGCTAATCTCAGACCCCAAAGTGATGTGGTGTGATTTGCTTATTGGGTAAACCCAAGCTTGGGCAGTAACCTATTATATTAATTATAAATTAAATAATAATTATAATAATTTAACCCCATAGGGTAACAGCTACAGGGTAAGATTGTAAGTGGCTCTAAAGCCAACAGATTAACATAAAACAGAATATAAAAGAATATGCACATTAAGTGACCAGCAGGAAGGACGAAACAGAATGGTCATTGCTGTCCCATGCCCCCAGATCCCTTACTCCCAGTGTGAGTGAGGACTAGATCCTGACTGAGGGAGCTTCCCCAGTATTTCCTTCAATAGCGTGGATCAGGGACACCTGACTTCGCTGAGTGTACCTGACACGGAGGAACTAGAAGTAAGTTGCTAACCAAGTGGGAACGCTTTGTTAATTTGTCTGTCTGCTTTTATTATCATTGTCAATTTTAACTTTTATTGTTACGTTGTCTATTAGCTTTACCTTTTACTAACTGTTATGCGTGTAAGCTATATTATTTGTTGTTGTAAGTAAAATTTATTTTTACTGTTATAAGTAAAACTTGTCATCGCTTCACTCCTAACTTCACCTCCTCAATCCTGAACCAAACAGCCCAGTGGCTGATACAGTTGCAGCACTCAGTCAGCCTGCAACTAAATTGATACACTCACAGTGCCCAGCTGGCCTGTGACAGAGGGCCACTCAGCCTGCAGGTAAGGCCCTACAAGGAGAGACTGAGGGACCTGGATCTCTTCAGCCTCTGCAAGAGAAGGCTGAGACAAGATCTTGTGGCTTCCTATAAATTCATCAGGGGATGGCAGCAGGGAATCAGAGATGCTCTATTTACTAGGGCACCCCCTGGAGTAACTAGGAACAATGGCCACAAATCAATGGAGGGCAGATTTAGGTTGAACATTAGAAAGAACTTATTCAGAATCTGGAAGGGGCTTCCAAGGGAAGTGATTCTCTCCCCTACCGTTGGCATCTTCAAGAGGAAACTGGACAAGCACCTAGCTGGGGTTGTCTGACCCCAGTGCTCTTTCCTGCCCAGGCCAGGGGGGTGGACTCGATGACCTACTGAGGTCCCTTCTGACCCTAACATCTATGAATGGGGACAGGGAACCCTGGAATTGGACAATGAATGTATTGCAAGGGTTTAATACTATATTGCACTGCTGTTTTTGCTTTTGCTTTATTTACCTTTTGCTCATGTTGTAAATACATTCTTTTTTAAAGTTTTAAGTATTTATCTTTAGCCCTGGATTCTTGCTCCCTTTGAGAGATATTTGTAAAGAAATAACATATACTTTTAAAAACCTTTCAGACTGTGAACACTTTATACAAACAGGCAGATGTCAGTACAGTTTTGTGGAAATGAATACAGCCAAACTATTTGTACAGACTTTACAACTCAGGTTAAGGTAATAACAATGATGATAGTATACAGCTAGGAAACTATTCACAGAAGGGTTTTTGTTCATTTGTTTTTGCCATCTGCAATACTTATCTCCATAATTATTTAGATAATTATAACCAAGTGCTCAATGAATTTTTTAATAATCACTGTAACCCTTGTCTTCCATTGAGGAAGCTAAATACTACAGTCAGCATCTTGTGGGTCTGTTTGAGCCTGATAGTCCGCTAGGCTAGTGTGGCACACAAGTGAGTGATGTGCACAGAAGCACATCAGACTACCTTTGACTCTCCAGCCTGTATGAACAAGTCCCCAGGACATTCTTTGGTGCTAGTCCAGAGCTGGGTTGAATTCATACCTTTGGAAATGTAGTGAAACTCCTTAACCACTCTACCACCTCTCCCCTGGAACCACCATAGTATATAGATAATCTCTCTTTCAGCTTCCTGACCATGCCATGTCCCTCCCAAGACTTAGGACCAAATTCTGCTATAATTTAGGATGATATAATTCCACACAAGAAGTGTGATAGCAATGTGGCGGAAGGGACAACGACACCCCAGACACGGCGGGACAGGTGTCAGCCCGAACAGGCAAAGATATCTGTTCAGGCCGCTTAGTTAACCGGCATATTTTGTTCTCCAGGAGCCTCCATTCCCCATGGGTGCCAGACAACAAAGCTTTTACTGAATGTTTTCAAAAAAATATGCAATGAAATACTGTACCTCCTTCCTCAGTGTTCATTTTTGTTTGTCCTTTATCAGTGGCTTGCTACTCCCTAAAACACTTGTTGCAACGGGTTTAGTTTCCAAACAGTAAATTTAACATGAGTGGAATAGTGTTACACAAGAGTTGTAGCATACTATGGCAAAAAAAATCACCTCTCCCTACAGAAGGCTGGAAGAAGAACTGTATGTCAGTGAAGTACACGTAGTTCCTCAAAAGAGAATTTATATGAGAATTTTTGCAGGACAGAGCCCTCCTGTTCAGGTGTAGCAAACCCCCCAGTTTTTCTGTTTTGTTTTTTTTTCAATGCATTCCCTCCCTTTCCCCAACCATATCTGATGTTTTCTCTCCCTCTCTATTTCCTATAGGTAAGTATAAGTGTGCTAAGACATAGGATTGTAGCAGAAAGCCCTTGCCTGCATTTGCTCTCCCCTCTTTGGATATGTTTCTCTTGTTCTACCTTTTCTTCCTTCCTCTCTCTCTCACTTTAGGATAAGGAATTGTGTTTTAAAATTTGTATGTGTGTATTTTGTATCTCCCCTTGTAGTTTGGTATTTTTATCTATTTGTGTGCCATGGCATTTGTAGCTTATATTTTATACTCCTCACCTTTCAACTTTCAACTAAATGTGTTTAGTTTCATAAGTAAATTATACATTGTAACAATGTTAACAAGGGCAGGAATCAAACTGCCCTTCCTTGTATCAGGCTGGCCCCTGAAACAGCGAGTGAATCAGTGATTGAATGTGTAACGTGATTGAATGTGTAACACAGTAGCAACAGACAGCAATTATCACCTGGAAGCTGCAGATCAACCAACGGAAGAACTCAATAGAAGATAATGTAACAACCAGGAAATCTCTAAACGTCACTGATCAAGGGCTAGAAGCCCTGGCCTGAGTTAATCAACGCCAGAGACAACTTTTGGGCTGAATATCTCCAGATCGACCACTCCCACAGCCCTATTCTAAATTCATCAACGGACTCCCAAACCTGCACGTACATGCGGACGACCCCTGGGGCTGACAGATGCCATCCAGTAGCCACCGAGGGGGGGAAGTCCCACGAGGGTCAATGACCCCTGGATTGGGCAAACCTGAAAACTGGGGAGTCACCAAAGTCTGCCAAGGACAGATAAAAGGCAGTGAAAAGTGACCCTCAGTGGCCCCCTCTTGATCTCCAACTCGACCAGACCTGTCCAGCCAGAAGGACCAGCCGGCGACCTACTTCTGGAAGATAACACCATGCTGAAAGAAGCCTCGACTGGCCATCGATGGCCGACTCCAGCGCTTGTAAGATAGGTATACCTGACTCTGTAGCCTGCTACTGTGTGTGTGTATGTGTGTGCATGTGTGCATGTGTGTGTGTGGGGACCAGCTCCAAGGTTTATGATGGCAGTGTTTCAATCTGCCTAATGAACTAGAATTTTAAGGATCCCGAGTTGGACATTTGTAGCCAACAGGATAAGCTTCAGCATTTTATTTTGGTAGGAAGTTGTATTTGTTTTGTTTTTTTCTCCGTCTTTATATTGTATAATTATTATGTTTATATTGATTTTACTGTTCTATATTACTGTTTTACTGATACTGTATGATTTAGGCCTATATATGTAAGTTAACATAAGTCATGTCAAGTTTCCATTTTGTTTGTCAAGTCTCCATCTTGTCCCCATACCCTGTTGTGTAAGTATGTTGTAACCTATGACTCATACCTACCCCTCCTATGTAACTTGGTTCCTGAATGAATGGGGATGAATGAGGGTGCTTGAGAGACAATGGCAGTATATCTAAAAATAGCTCCCTCTGAATGACCGAACCATCAAAACCAATACCTGGACCAACGACCCAGCCCTTGAAACCACCTCATCATTCAAGAAACAAAAGATGAAGCAACCCACCATTGTGCCAAGGCTACACATGCTCAGTAAGAACACCTGGAGCCCTCTGGAACAGGACTGACATTGCCTGGACAGGCCCTTCCCATAGGAGATCATAGGTAGTCTGCCCCATAAAAAGGGGTAGTGAAGACTGACTCCTTGGGATGCCCTCTCCATCTGGAACAGCACCACACCACACAGGTGTATCCACCCAGTGGCCCTGCTGGCGACCCCCTCTGGACAACACCTGCTGAACAAAGACCCCTTTCCAGCCTGGATAGGTAGCTATCACCCCCACCCTCTGTTCAACCAAGGACTTGGATTCTGTTTCTCTTCCCTACCTGGACTCCAACCCTTCCACTGATTCTCTTTCTCCTGCTGCCATTGTGAGTGCTTGTGTGTGTGTCAGAGGGCAGGGGGAAGGGGAACCAATAACTTCATGGGACAGTGTAGTGTGTTGTCTGTTTAATAAACCTTCTATTTTGAAACCCCGAGTTGGGTTTTTGTCTGTTTCCTGACTGTTTCCTCCTTGCCACCACTTATCAGGCCCAAACTTCCAGCTGTCTGCCTCAGTTTCCAGCCCCAAGCTCCCAGCTGTCTGCCTCAGTTTCCAGTCCCAAACTCCCAACTGTCTGCCTCAGTTTCCAGTCCCAAGATTCCAGCTTTCTGCCTCAGTTTCTAGCCCCAAGCTCACATGTTTCTGCCTCTCTCTCTTTCCTGGCAGTCTCCTCCTTGCTACTGGGCTTTTTCCCTTTCACCAGTGACCTCGAGTAACCCTGGGGCCACCTGACCATAAGTAACCCCAAACCTCAGTTCCTCAGCCCAGCTTCTCTCTAGTCTACCAGTTCTAATCCTGGTTCCAGAAACTTTCATTCCTTACTCTTTCTCTCTCACCTTAGCCTTTCCCCAGGTATCCCAAGTACCCCAAACACACACATACATACTGTACCATCCAAGTTAGGAAACCACCTGTGTGTATGTGTAGATGGGTGGTTTGTGGGTGAATATATATATATATATATATATCATTGTGTGTGTGATATACAAATTAGTGATCCGTGGATGTTGGTTGGATGTGCAGGTATTGACAATTGAATTTGTCTAACTTTTGGTGTGTATAGTGTGTATGAGCTTGAATTGATACTAGGTGTGTATGTGCCTAGGTTGGTAATTTTGGATGTGTGTGTGTGCCTGAGTTGATAGTGTGTGGGTATATGCACCTAGTGTGTGTGTATGCACCTAACTGATTTTTGTGTTTGTACATGTGCAATTGTGTCACACCCTCCCATCTAACAGTTCAATATTGAGATCCTGAGTTGGCCTGGCTCCACAGGACAACACAGGGGCAAATTCTACCCTTACTGACTGAGCAGATTAAGAGAAGGAAAGGTAATTTTGTGCCATGGTTCTTCATGTATTAGGTTATTTAAAATAATGTATATTGTCAGTTAGAAGACGCACTGTTGATTAGAAAACCTTGTTAGAAAAATCTGTAGTTTGCTAGGCTTTGTTTATTACCATGAACTAAAGGAGGCTCCCTCCACTGTTCTTCTAGAAGAAACTTATTCTTGACCACTTACCAAAAGATAAAATTTATGTCACCTTCAATGACTTTATTCTAGAAGAAGATTACTTAAACACGCATACAAATAATTGACAGCACAATTGATATAATTAAAAGGCTTGTTTCAGGCTCACTTATCTGTAGACTGAAATATCTAAAGTGACGTCTCATTCGTCCATCTTAATGACAATATGTTTGGGTGAAATAAAAAGGCCTTCATTACTTTAGCACTGACAACTAGCCTTGTGTTTGTATTTGAAAATGTTCTGAAATTTCTGATTATCCTTTAAACCTTTAAATGCTGGTGGATTTCTTCTGGATAATTTATTTCCCTTGTTTCTTTATGACTTTCAGGTTTGCATCATCATAAAGGAACAAGTAAGCATGCTGCTTAGTTACTCTGTTCAGATTTACTCATGATGAGACAAGTAAATACCTCTTTACCATTTATTCCTTTGCTTAGAGGGGAACATATGCTGTTCTTTCTAGCTTTTTTGGTTGTCTGTAGAGAGGTGTCAGAGGCTGAGGAAAAAACTGCTTAGAAAACTTCTGCATCAAATCCTTGCCTAGACCTCTGTGTGACTGATCTACTATAAAAAACAGCAAGACGAAGAGTACTTTTTAACCATTGCATTGCCCACTGATGTGACTGTCAAAGTAATTCTCATTGAAAAGACCTACAATGGTATTGTGTTACTGGTTAAGGTTGAGGAAAGAGGAGGGATGATAGTTTCTTGATGAAATGGATACTACTGTGTTACCAGAGCTCTTTCTCATGCACAGCATAGAGGACAGAGCATGTTATTGGTCATAATCTGTGAGCCTTTGTCTGTGTGTCTATGGCCTTGCCTTCCCTATAGTGATACTTTAGTAGGTGACAAGACTAGTACACAAGGGCTTCTCACACAGCGCCCATCACCAAAATATCCAGTTTCTGCTATGTTGTATCATTCTGTGACTGTCCAGAGATAGGGAGCATCTTGGTCACTCGATATGGCCAAGCGAGGACATGAGATGAAAGAACATGCCAAAGAAGTTTGAGCTGTCAAATAAAATCCTGCCTTTTTAATCCCTATACTTCTTCTTTGATCATAATATACTGTCATGCTCATCCTTTAGTTATTCATTGTGATTACTTAATTCAGCATCTATAGATATGTATCCAATTATTGTAGTGTAATTAAACTATGCTCTATGCTGACCATTTGTACCACACAGTGTTACAGTGTTGATGATGATAACTAACTCAAGTGTCAACCACAATGAATTCAGAAATGTAACAAAATACATTTATATAATGAATTATGTGACTCTGTGAAATGTTAATTGATATTTTATGTAATCATTCAATTAAAGGGGTCTGCTAGGAAGAAAAAGTGGGGTGGGAACGGGTGATGACACATTTAGCAGATTGAAAACAAAGATTGGAGTGAGAGGAGCAGAACTGGATGAAACAGAGCCATGCTATATGAGTGGATGTTATAACCTTAGACAGTGTAAATTGGAACTAAGCTATGTGACCTTAGTTTCCTGCAGTAACAAATGATAGGAGTCTGGGGGAGGAGAGGGCAGGGGAGAGTTGTGCATGCATGCACCTGTATATGCAATTAATCATTAGGGAGATATAAATGCTTTTGGTTTAGCTTCTTACTAGATTCAGCTACAGTGGTTTTAAAAGCACACGGAAATAAGAACTCACTGAATAATAAGACTCTCAGACTCAGTGTTTCACTTTTCAAATTTTCATGGAATCAGGTTAACTCAGGGGCAGGCAATTATTTTGGGTGGAGGGCTGCTTACAGAGTTTTGTCAAGCCATTGAGGGCTGCATGGGTAGCCCCACCCCATGACAGGTGGCCCACCCCCTCGTCACCATCTTGGGACCGGAATTTCCACCCCCTAACCCTTGACCTTTGTCACCAGAAGTCCCTCCCCTTGCCCCCCAGAAGTACTCCTATCAGCAAGGTGGTTTGCCATCTTGGAGCCAGAAAAATACCAAATTGTATTCTAAAAATCAAATGTGTACTACAACATTCATTAATTTAATTAAAAAATATATTTTTATTCTGATTTACATGTGTGTGTAGTTTATGTGGGGTGATAGTATCATAACTTAAAATTAAGTCCTATTCTTGTATATTGTGGGTGGGTCTGGGTTTTGTGGGGGGCTATGTGTGGGGGGAGGGTGGCTGGGGAGGATTGTGGCTTGGGTGGAGGGGGAGGGTTTGCCTACAGCCCCCATGCCCCACTGTGCAGCAGGCAGAGACCCCCAGAGCTCCTCCAGTCCTGGGAACTGCACTCCTGCCGTTCCTGTCCCAGGTCATCAGAATAGCTCCCTGCTCCTGCTTCCTGCCACGTCCCCCATCTGCCATTGCTGCCCTTCTGCTGCTTCCCCATTCCCCTGCCCCCCACGCTCACTACTCCAGCACCATATCCTAGCTGCTCCTGCCATCCCTGGCACTGAAGCTGGCACTGAAACTGCCAGCTGGCCAGCAGGCAACCGGGGGAAGCAGGGAAATGGCTGTGGCAGGCGGGGAAGGGGCAGTGAGCAGGTGTACAGAGCACAGCAACAGTCAGGCAGGAGCGCGGGACTGGGCTGCCAGGGCTCTATGGAGCTGGGCTGTGCTTCTCCAGGAGGGAGGCAGGGGAGCCAGGTGGAGGTGGAGGGTTTAGCCATAGCCTGCCCAGCCCCCCTCCCCCACCCCCCAATGGCAGCCAGAGCCCCCACCACGCTCGTGCAGCCTGGTCACTGCCAGCTGCTCCTGCCATCCCCAGCACTGAAGCTGGACCAGCCAGTTCATAGAGCCCCTGCCCACTAGGACCCTGCACTCCTCCTATGGGAGGAGACAAGCAGGGAAATGGCTGCAGTGGGTGATGGAAGGGGCTGTGAGCAACCAATGAGAGCAATAGCAACTGGGCGGGAGCGTGGGACCTGTACCGGTGTACTGAGGCTAGCACCGGTGGGTCCCAGAGTACGGCAGCAGGAGCACAGGGCCAGGCTGTCAGGTCTTTATGGAGCCAGGCTGTACTGCACCAGGAGGGAGCCAGGGGAGCCAGCCAGGCTCCATAGACCCCCAGGCAGCCCCCACCCCACGCTCCTGCCAGCCCAATTTGGGCCCCGCTGGTGCAGCCCCGCGCTCCCACCTGGCTGTTGTTGCACTCTGCATGCCCACATGCTGCCCCTTCCCTCCACCTGCTGCAGCTATTACCCTGCTCCTCCCTTTCCCGCCAGCTGGCTGGCCCAGTTTGAGCATCAGCATGAGCAGCTGGCAGTCTCTGGGCTTACAGGAGCACTTGAAGGGGCTCTGCCTGCCACGGGGGGTGGGAAGGGGCAGGCTGTGGGCAAACCCTCCACCACCACCCAAGCCCGGCTCCCCCACCTCCCTCCTGCTGCAGCACAGCCTGGCTCCATAAAGCCCTGGTAGCCCAGCTCCACACTCCTGCTTGGCTGTTACTGCACTCTGCACATCTGCTTGCTGCCCTGGCCCTGGACCATCTCCAGGAGTGTTTGGCTGTGATGTGGATCCTTCACTGCTGCTTGTCAGCTGCCCAGCATGGCAGCAGCGGCCATGTGGGTAGCACACAAATGGCAGTGAAGGATCTGCATCACAGCTGAACACTTCCAGCAGCTGCACCAAACACTGCCCAGCAGCGGCAAGGGGGGCGGGGGGCACTTTCCAATGCTGCAAGCTGCAGTGTAGGGCAAATTGGTGCTCAGAGTGGGAGAAAAGTGGTGCCTCCCACCGCTGGTGCTCCGTGGTGCAGCTGCTCACAGCCCACACAGGGCTGCCTGTGCCTGCTTTCTGCTGGAAGTGGTGACACAGAGGAGACACCGGACAGCTCCAGGTGGCTGCACAGGGAAGAAGAGGGGCCACTTTTCTCCTGCACTGAGCACCAGTTTGTTCCACACCCCCACTGTTCAGCCCAGATGGGCAAGCAGGAGGTTGGGGCTGTGAGTGCTCACCTCAATTGTACCATGGGTCTGGGGTGGGAGGACTGGGAGTGAGTGGGCACAAAGGAACCAGCAACAGCTGGGCAAGAGTGTGGGGCTCATACCAGTGTCCCAGGGTCAGAGCCAGCAGGGCCCTGAGTGGGGTGGCAGGAGTGCAGGGTCCTAGTGGGCAGGGGCTCTATGAATCCTGGCCAGCTTCCCCGTCTCTTTGCTGGTGCAGCCCAGCTCAGCTCCACAGACCTCTGCCATCCCATGCCCCACACTCTTGCTGTCCCGCTCTGGTCCCCATTGGTGCTGGTTCCAGGACACCATGTGGACCCCACAAGCCTGCTTGCTTCCACTCCCTGCCACCCCCACCATGTCTTTCTCCACTTTCCTGCCTGCCTGTCACCTCCTCCGGCACCATATAGCTCCTGGCTGCAAGGCCAGACAGTGCAGCTCAGCAGGATCCAGCCTATCCCCAAGGTCTGGGGCAATCCCTGCAGTCCTCCCCTGCCTTCCAGCCTACCTTCTTACCTTCTTAATTTCCAGCTCTGGTGCAGGGAGACATGAACAGCCCCACAGTCCCAGGCCAGAAGCCTCTGCTAGGCAGGGGCTTCTGGCTGGGGGGGGACAGGGGGCAGGTCTGGGTGGGCCTTGCTGTTGCAGGAGCCTGCCGTGGCTTCCCCTGGGTGCTACTGCCCCTGGCTCCTGTCATCTTTGAGAGGAGCCAATGGCAGATAGGTATTAATTTTCTAAAATTTTTAGGGACCCCATGGGCCAGATAGAATGGCTCAGTGAGCTAAATCTGGCCTGCAGGCCATATTTTGCCCACCCCTGGGTTAATTCATTGAGGGACATAGGACTTTAACTGCTTTGTTGATCCCTATTGACCTATTCAACCCATCCTTGTCTCTCCCAGTACTGCCCCTTCTAATTTAAATTCCTTTCTATTTAGAACCCTGCTTTCTGAGTCCATTCATAGCATCCGAAGGAGGCTGTCACCTACAAAAGCTCATACTTCTCTAAACTAGTTGGCTTCTAAGGTGCCACCCTGCCCTGCCTTCTGCCTGATAGAAGTAAATACAAGGCTAATTTTGAATCAGCCATCAGAAAGAATTTTAGTTATTACTGTACCTGTAGGGTGGTAAAAACCACAACCCCAATTCAGCAAAGCATTAAGTCATGATTAAATAAGAATGGACTGTTGAACTGAAGGCTACATATAGTCCTTAGACAAATATGTGATATTTCATGATTTTTGTAGAAGGTGTGAACTTTTGGTGCTTCTATCATCAGAGGTTTATAAGGCCTAAGCTGGCAAGCAGAACATATGTCCATAATTCTCTAGTAAACCACTTGATTTCATGAAAAAAAAAAATATTTGAAAAGCAAAGCAGCAAGTCCCATGTTCTCATTGTGCAGTGAATTCTTTATCTGTGTGCGTGCCTACATGGACAGTTCAATTTTGTGTTTGCAAACATGCTTGAGGATTGGTATGTAGTGTGCAGACAGAAGTACAGCTCCCAGCTGTAACTCGGAACATGTTCTGCAAAGTGTTTTGAATTACATTACCGCAGACCAAACAGAAATTCACTGCTAGTTCCAGGGGGAGGGGAATCTAGCTGCAGGCTGGGAACTTCCAGCCAGGTTCCCATAGGAACAGCCACCAGTGCTCCCTGTTTATATAATGGGAGGAGGGAAAGACAGCAGAAGGAGCTTGTTCTTAGAGCTCCCCAGCTGGTGCTGAAGTGTGGGGTGGGTGAATTGGAGGACTCCCTCCCATCAGGGAGGGGGGGTTTCAATACACCCCCCTCTGGGGGTGGGGAGGGGCTGAAAACTCCCCATACTGAACTCCTTCCTCTCCCTTTTCCCCGCTCCCATTCTGAAAACAGTGACAGGCTGGGAGCTCCACAAACACAAGTTACAGAAACTACTACATTTTGAAATGTATTTTTCTGATACGACATGCAAAGAGGGGTCAGATTTTCACCCAGTTGGCCATTTTTAAGCTGTCTGCAGCTGTGCACTTATGTTTGGTCATGGCTATAGACTGTTTGCTGCAACCAGATCCAGTGAAAATTGTCACTTCTGTCTGTACCCTAATGACAATGGACTCTATTATTGGTAGCTCTCCCTTGAAAAGTTCACCTTGCAAGTAGTTCTCAAAGCAGTGTAATTAGGGTTGGGTGAACAGGGCACTAGCCCTGGGTACCAACTGAAAGCAGATGCAAAAGTGGCAGCTGCCACTGATGCTCAGGTTTCAAAACTTGCCAGTTATGCCTCCGTCTCAAAGTTTGAATTGTGCATCCCTGGCCTAAGCAGTCACTTACACATCAAGATTGTTTGTTGGCATAAATCCATGGACTGCAGAGGTACTGTGTCAGAAAATAATTTGGCAAACAATCCACTGAACAGATGGAATCTTTCCTAGATCTGTGGATTGAAAATAATACTCAGATTAATTGAAAAATATGGATCATACACTGCATAATGGGATCACATTTTTTATTCTGTGCATTTCACATCCTCTTTCATGTCTTGAAATTCTTCCTTTATCACCATAAAGGGAGTTGAGAGAGTATCTTTAAATCATATTCTAGTGGCTGACAGGAAAATGGACATCATAAAGGCTAACAAAGACCTTTTTCTAGATCTCTTTCTGCATCAGAGCTGTTGTCTACTTTTGTTGATTGATGATAAACCCAAGCAGTGACGTGAAGACTGAGGTGCAAGCAAAACAGCTGGGGCTGCAATATAAACATGCATTCAGTTCACAGGTTTAAAACTGAAAACCAGTTTCCAGATGTATAATGGACAAACCCAAACTGAAACTTATCTAACCCTCTTCCACTCCCCATCCGCCCACAAAAGAAAGAAAAACACCTGAAGGATAAGATTGGACCAGTTATCCACTTGCCTGTGCCAAGTAAATCATCCTGGGAGGACAGGAAAAGCTTCTGATGCAGTATTAGGGGAACTGGGAACCCTCAAGCTCCATTTTACATAACATTAACCTCATGACTGCCTACTCAAATCCAGTCAAAGTTAGGTGTAATCAAAAGTCACAGATGAAAAGCCTGAGAGAGCCAGATGTTCTGATCTGGGAGCTATCAACAAATTCATCTAAGGCATTTTTTGTCTGTTGGCATTTTTTTTTTATTTTTTTGGGGGGTAGAAGAGAAGATATCTGGAAAATTTTAAGATCTGGACTTGGAAAGCTATTTTGGTGGGAAACAATCCACAATAATGATTTACAAACACAAATTCCAGTGTCCTTCAGGGGATTTTCTATTCTCTGGAATTTCAGGTGCTTTTCTACTGTACTCCCCTGTAGCAAAGACATTGATTTGCCTACTTTCCTAGCAAATCACTACCAACACTGGTGGCCTGCTCTGTGTTGCTATTGAATGTCAGTGTGCTTCATCCCTGGTTTGTCTGCCTGATAATTTCAAAGGAAAGGAAAAGCCCAGCTCTTCTATCTAATTATGGAAAAGAAATTAAAAACTATTATTTTTTTTCTTCTTCTAATTTTATCTCTGTACAGATAGCTTTGACAAGACTGTGTGTCATGCAAAACTTAACTAAAAACTGTCTTTACATAAGGGTGACTGTTATCCTTACTATACAAATAATCAGAATTGTTAATGTGTGCATTTAATTATCTGATTTATCTGTGAACATTAAACAACTTGTATACCTCTGTTGAAACACTAAGTTCCTTAAAAACACCCCCCCACCACAATAATTTTGTTGAAATCAACACATTTCCATGAAATGTTAACCTTTTGACAATTTCGCATTTTCCAATGGAAGAATGTTCCATGGAAAAATTTGACAGGCTCTAATTGTTATACCTTTTATATCTTTATATTCAAATACTGTCTCCATTTTATACACTGGTCTGTGTACGTTCTTTCACAGCACCTGATGAATTGAGTTTCAGCTCACCAAGCTTGTGTCTCTGCTCTCTCGCTCTCTCTTTACAGATTAATGAAATTAGAAATATATATATAAAGTGCAAATCTACCGTTCTTTTTGATTGACTTCAGACTAACACAGCTAATTGTCTCTCAAATTGTTATTGCTCAGCAGTCTGTGATTGCCTAGAAATGATTAGCAAAACAGGTAACTATCCAGGAACCTAAGAAAGATGTCAGTCTAATTTTTTGCCAGGATAATCAGAACCTATGGACTGAAAGCTTAGTCAATCTTTGTCCTTTTTTCACCCTTTCAGATGAGAATGTGTCCTTGTGATTTCATCATGATCAGCTGTTTCTCCCTTTGATCAGTGTGTGGGGGCTTGCCTATGTCTGTCTCCAGGCCTGCTATTTGGAGGCCATTCATATGGCAGTTATTGAAATGTTCACTGGAGCATGGGCTGGATCTCAAGTCTCCCAGATGAGTGTTCTAGTCTAAAGACTTCTGCTTCTTTTCACTCTCTCTTTTGCCTTTTGCTTGTTGTGGCAAGGCACTGTTGGTGCCTGCTACTTTAAGGGGAGAGATGTATGGCAGGACACTGTTGGTGCCTGCCACTTTAAGAGCTCAGTCAAGCAGCCAGCAGGTGCTTGATTGCGGTGGCCATTTTAGATCTCTGGCTGCCTATATAAACAGAGCAGTTCCCTGGTGATAGGTGAGGTAGAACCATTGCCTGGTTGAATGTAAAATCCTGGAGGTAAGGACAGGAGCAGTAGGGGATGGTTTGGAAGCTCCTGGGCATAACCTAAAACTATACCCTGCTAGGAGTGGGGCTCCCAGTGGTGCAGGAGCTTCCAGGAAATGCCAGGCCAGTTACCACCCCAGTGAAAGGCAGGTCAGGGTGCCTTTTTAACCTCAGTTCCCATATCCCTGGTGGGTTCAATCAGTTCAGGGACAGCCCAGGTTCATGGGAGTCCTGAGGCAGGGCCCAGGTTGGCAGAGGGACCTGGAGTAATGCCAAGGCTCTTTGTGAGTCCTGTGGCTGCAGGGACCCTGAGAGGGGGCCAGGCATGGCCGTGGCCACCTGAGCCTTGCAAGGTATAATACCCCATGGCAGGAGGGGCCAGGCACCGCTGCAGCTAGCTGAGCTGGCCCTAAGGAAGAGGGTTGAGTAGGGCTGTGGTACAGCCTGAAGGGAAGCACACGGGCCCAACCCCAGGGAAAGGAGTCAGTTGTGACCCCCAGGGTGGGGTGTGGTGCAGAGGCCATGGTAGGAACCCCATGTGAGGGGAGTAGGCCAAGGTATGTCTTTGTATGCCTGAGGCTGCAGTTTGGGCCAGAGGCTGAGTAAGGGGGCTCAGTCAGAGAGATGGGGGTGAGTCCTGACCCCAGTAAGTCCTCCACCTCTGGGAGGCTGAGTGTGGTTTGAAAGCAAGACCTGTAGTTGATTACAATGACCTGCTGCTCCAGGGAGGGAGTGAGCGTCCCTATGAGACCCTGGATGGGGCTTCTCGGGCCCCATCTCCTTCTAGCACAAAGGTTAGGTAGCTTGCTATCCCAGGTGCACCTGCCTCTTTTTCATTCTAATGGGCAGCTTACTGTTGCAGCAGTCTCTTTCCTGTTACAGCAGGATTCTGCCCTATTGTCCTATTGCTGAGTAGCTAGCCCAGAAATAGGTGTTTGCAGTTTATGGACCTTTGTACACATGACAGGGGTTTAGTCCTTCAGGGTTGCATTCTATACCCCCTAAATTGAAAGAGTGGCTTTTATTTTTCAGTCACTGTTTACACATCAACAGTCTTAAATCTCATGAAGTTCTCCATGCGCTATTATCAGTAAATTATTGTGGGGGGTGCTGCATAACAATCCAAACCACAGCTCTCTTTGTCATGGTGTGGGTTAAGGTGGCCCCAGAAAGGGGGCAGAGAGAAGGAGCCCCAGTGAGGGGGTAAATGTGGAACCCCAGTGATGGGGAAAGCCAGAGGGCAGGAAGCCCAATATGTCTGAGGGTATAGTGTTGCCCTGAAAGGTGCCAGGGCAAGCTTAGACCCCATTGGGTAATTGGCTGGCCCAGTGAGGGTCATGAGAGAGGCCCAAAAGGTGGTACATCTACCACCCAAGGTATGAGCTAGCTAAAGCTATGGCCTAAGGGGCCCGGTCCAAGAGGGAGCAAGGCAGTACAAGTTGTCAAGGTGTGAAAAAGACCACATGAGAGGAGGATGGAGTGTGAGAGCCCCTAGTGAGAGGAGGGCAGTATGAATGTGTATGCATCTGAGACCTGACAACAAGGCCTAACCTTGGTCCATCTGTGAGCCAGAAGCATTGTCATCTGGATGCTATCTGTGAGGCTTGGGCTGCTATGTAGGGGAGGAACAGAGCCACAGATAGCGTCCCCTGGCATCGAGGCAAGAATGGGCAGCCTCCCGCCTAATTAATAATGTAATTATGTAACAAGGTGTGGCGGGTGGGCAACATGCCCAGAGGCAGGTGGGGAAACCAGCACTGTAGCTGGCCAGGGATTCCCACCTTGCCACAGTTGTCCTAAATCTTGGGTGTGTGTTTAAACACAACCATTCCTCCTCCCCTTGTTGTGTACAAAGAGAAAGGATAATCCACTATTCTATTCTGAAAGGAACAATTCAGACACTCATCTTCAGGAGAGGGTTCCAGTATGTGACTCCTGATCCAATGTAGGTAGTGACAGGACCTAAAGCATACTCCTCCTGTCTGCGTTCCCAAATGGCAAAGTTATGCTAAGCATGATGATTGTTGTGAATCCCTATCTGAGGTCATTAATTCTCCCCATGCCCTGTATAGACAGCCTATACACAAACACAGAATTATGGATTTCACTTCAGTTCACTCCAAACCTAAACATTAAATGTCATGATGCTCAGGCTGGTGATGTTCAAGTCCCTTTGACTCTATTATTATGTGTTTTGCTGAAACAAAACCAGTAAACTCAGGAGGAAGCTCTGCATGTGTAAATATTTGCAGCTTGAAGTGTTTACTGGGTTATAGTTACAAAAAGGTAGACCCTGCAAGTGGCTGGGAATTTAGTGTGTTGCCCCATAAAAGATTAATCAAAGTAAGATATTTCTAAGTATTTAATTGTTCTGTGTGTATCATTCAAACTGTCCATGCCCCTTGGGCACCGGTATGCATGTGGTATACCCCTCAGGCACCCCACTGTGGCTTAAACTGCAATGCACCCCTTAGCTGACCCCCTGTGGCTTCTCATCACCCCTTATAACCACATCCAGTTCACCAGTGTAAAGCTTAAACAAAAACATATATCCACTGGCTATAACTGGGAAGGAGCCACACTGGGTTCCACTCCTTGCAAGCTGTATGTATGAGTCAAACCTAATATAAGCCATGGTCAATGATCAAGAAGAAGTATACTGATGGAATGTATTCATATGGTTCTAATGAACAAGCACTACTCTTCCTTGCCAATCCATATCTATCTCCCACTGAAGTTAATTGGGAGAGCTTGTGCTCTTTTTTTTTTCTTTTTTCTTTTTTTTAAGAAATCAATCAAAAATAATATGCCTTTACAAAAAGATCCTGAATGTTCTTGACTCTTATACTCCAAACTCTGAAAACAGTCTCTCTTCTGAGATCTGATATTTCTGGTGTACCATAAGAGAGATTTTTTTTGTACAGCTCAACCAGCAGCCCTAACTGAGAATAGGAAGGTGAAGAGGTGAACAGAAAATGAATTTTACATATTCAAACATCAGAAGACCACTGTGTTTGGTTTGAAAATTGGTTTGTCCTTATTGTACCAAACTTCCTGATTTTTCTGCCAAGATCAGAGAGATATGTGACATAGAAATGGGAGATTGTAGCAGCTTTGGGCCCCAGGGTAGCCATGATATGGTGGCCACATGGCTCCTGCCCTACTTTGGTTCCATGGTTACCTTCTCTTTTCTCTTGTCTGCTATACCTTGATATAATTAGTTACTTTGTAAAAAGGGAGGCTGTCCTAGAGTGCCAGAATGAGCCTTCATATGTCTGTTGGCCAGCAGTTCCCTCCCAGACCCCGCTGGTCCCCATCCTGACCCTTGAGCACTAGGCCAAGCCCCTTGAGCACTGGCCCATCCATGCCCCCCAGAATACCTGCTATCTTAAGGGATATTTGTAGCCTTCTTCCATCCCTACAGCCAAGCCCATGCATGACAGATGTTGTTACCAATTGTCATTTAAGGCCTCTTTAGGCCTCCATATCCTTGTTGGAGCTTCCACCTTTCTGGCTTCAGACCCTTTTTTTTTTTTATCTGCATGGGCCCCTCTTAGTCTAGGTTCAGTATACCAGACCTGACTTCCAGGATCTACTCCTGTCTTGCCCCCACTTTGGGCTATGGGCCATGGCCCTGGTCTCACCCCTCTCAGACTGTGTTCCCTAGGCCCCACAGGGTCTTCCCTTCCCCACTTTCTGCCTGCCTTGTCTTATGCCCAGGCCCTTGGCAGGGCCCCCCAAAATGCATGCCCCTGGGGTACCAATGTGCATGTGGTATATGCTTTAAACCCCCCACTGTGGCCTAAACTGCAGTATGCCCCTCTGTGGTTCCTCATTGCCCCTTATAGCCACATCCAGTCCACTGGCGTAGCCCTTAAAAAAATTTTTTTTAAGCTACTGCCTGAACTAAAAAGCCTCCCACATTGGGTCCTACTCCCTGCAAGCTGTAAGCCTTGCAGTCATGGGCAGCTTGCAGTCATGGGCAACTTGCAGTCCCAGGGCAGCTGAAGTGGCAGGGCCATCCTGCTCAGAAGCTCCTCTTCCTGCTGCCTGCAGGACCAGATTGACTGCCCTGGCTTAGGCCCTGTGTTTGTGCTCCTCGGGCCCCATCTCCTTCCAGCACAAAGGTCAGGTTTACACATCAACAGTCTTAAATCTCATGAAGTTCTCAGTGCACTATTCTCAGTAAATTATTGTGGGGGGCGCTGCATAACAAGCCAAACCACAGCTCTCTTTGTACAACAGAGAGCACAGCACACCACTAATCCCCACTATAGACTGGTGATGTCTATAGCTCACAGCTTGCTGAGATGTATAGATGACTGAAAATGATGCAATTTCATTAATTTAATTAATTTTATACACATTTTTACACATATTTTAAAATTTTTGAATTTTTTAAACCAATATTTAAAATGTTTTATCCTTATTTTAGTCTTGTTCTTTTTATTCCTATCTTATTTTTTTATTTTCCTATTTCTATATCGTCAAGTAAACTTTATTTTGTGTGTAATTCCACTTTTTTAATTGCACTCAAATAACCATCCCTATGAACAGTGCACTGAAATTCTCCAAGCACCTATAAAATGCACAAAAATCTGCACCCAATTAATTTATTATATATACCTTCACATGCATATTAGATTTGTTGTGGTACATGGAACTCTGATAATGTGCTTCCTACGTTATCTCACAGGGGGCCCCAATCCAAGAAGACTCCTGGAACCCCTGCTTCTGCACCCACATTTCGCATTGAGTTAGTGTGACCAGTGGTAGGTAATAAAATTTAATGTCTTAGCTGTATTTGACCCCCCCATACACACAAAGCAAAGGGAAACCTAAAGACTTCAGTCCTCCCCGGCTCTTCCACCCTCCCACACCCTCACTGCAAACTGCCTGTCCCACACTAGAGACAATGTACTTATGAGACAGAGGTGTTGCAATAATTTTTAAAATTTTATCTATAGAAACACTCAATGGTAATTGTTGAATGGTTTAGTGTTCAGTGCTGATCAATTGGTGACCTACAAAGTACCCTCCCCATCTGCAGTAGCCAGAATGTGTGTGGCCACTGGCCAGTCAATTCTGCACAATGGCTCCCCAACCAGCATTTGCATGCTGATTGTAGGGGGCACTGTGCCCTGTCTGCTTAGTACTTCCCACACTTCCTCAGACCAGGACTTCCTGAATTCCTCCCCCTGGTCTCACAAATATTGTGGAGCATGCAGGCTGCCACAATGAATGCTGTAATGTTTTCTGGCTTTACCTTGAACCTGTAGTTCAGTGACCTCCACTGTGCTTTCAGACAGCCAAAGGTGCATTCAACAGTTATCTGGCATTTGCTGAGGTATTAGTTGAATACCATCTTTTGTCATTCAGTAACTTGTCCTCCATATGGCTTCATGAGCTGGGGCAGGAGCGGGTAAGCCACATGCCCTATGCTAAGTGGAAACACAGCAACACCCTGGCTCACTGTATCGGGGAGCCAAGGCACATATTATCCTTTCTCCATCATGCCAGGCAGCACCCAGTTTTGAAAGACATGCACATCATGTGTGCTGCCTGCCCAGCCTGTATGAATGTTAGTGAAGTACCCTTGGTGATCAGCTATGGCCTGGAGAATCACTGAGGCAAACCGCTTCCTATTGGTGAATGACTGGCTCCCCTGGGATGGGAATAGGACTGACGTGTGTGTTGTCCAATGCACCCATGCAGTTAGAGAACCCATGGTCTTGAAGCCTTCAATAACTTCCCTGGGGTTATAGAGGCAGATAAAGTTGTATGCCTTAATGTCCAGCAGCAGCTGGCACACCTCATATATCACCACCCTGGCCATATAGGGAGCCATGCCAAGTGCTTCCTGATAAAGTGGAGGCTGGGGCACTGGCCAGTTTCATGATGCCATGGCCAACCTCTTGTCTAGTGCAATGGTGTGCTGCAAGACAGTGTCCTGGTGCTCAGTGTGCAGTGATAGCAGCAAGACTATGTGCATGAATATGTCCCTGCTCATACAGAAGCTCTTGAACCACTGTTGAGCATCCCAAGTTGAAAGTACAATATGCTCCCAACAGTCAGAGCAACTTGTGTGGGTCCAGGCCTTGTGATTATTGCTCTGTAGGTTGATCCACAAAACCCCATCAGCCTTGAAACCCATGGCTTCCTCTCAGTTCTCCAACTCCAGCTCAAGGCCCATTGACTGGTATTGCAAGGTCTGAGAAGCTGCTACCCTGTATTGGCATCTTTGTAGAAGGTCCATCGTAGCCTGTATTTCATTCAGCAATGGTATCTCTGCATTATCATGTGCCTCTGTTCTCTGGCTGGACACCTCTAGGGCATCCAACAGCATCTGGTTCTTCTTGCAGATTCCATCAGAATTCATCAAAGCCATGTTGTTATTGTTTCACTCGGGGAGCTGTGCGCTCAGTTTATAAGTCTTGAGGTAACAGGGCCAGGGGAAGTTCACCCCCCGTCCCACCCTGTTGTTGCTGGGCAAAGTTTGGACATTGGACATGCTGGCACCAGACAGGGTCAAAGTAGGGATGGGGGTACTGCACCAGTGGCAACTTTGTACCTTATGGGCATAGTTGTTCTGAATATCTTTTAGCCCTGCTAGGTCTTTTAGTCCTGTGTATTCCATGGCACAGTAGCAGGCTACGCAATGAGCCATGAACTGAGAGCTAGGCCTTCAATAGGCACCCACAAGCTCCCTGTTGTGCCATGGAACAACCCATGTATTAAGACACCGCTCCCAGCAGGACATGATCTGAACTGCTAAGCAGTTCAGCTAAGCAGTTCAGCCATAGCC
Organism: Alligator mississippiensis; assembly: GCF_030867095.1. Classification (NCBI taxonomy): domain Eukaryota; kingdom Metazoa; phylum Chordata; order Crocodylia; family Alligatoridae; genus Alligator; species Alligator mississippiensis. Next base: position 161,424,176 of record NC_081826.1, read on the forward strand.
AGAGCGGGAATGAATGCTGACAGAATTCACCTGCTATTCATAAAGCAGGTGTGCTTAATGCTTATGTGGGCTCACAGAACTCTGTTTGTCAGGTTTACCTAAACTCGGCAAGTGAATTAATGGTGTTAGGAGTTATGCTGCAGATACCTGAAAAAGGGTGTTTTAGAGGTGCAGGGTGGAGGGGAGCAGGGGTTCCTCATGGCTGTTGCCAGACAAAGTGTGGGGATTTTTGCTGAGAACACAAGAGCTATGGCTCTATGATTGTTGCAAGTTTTAGCACCAATCAGCGACGTTCACCAGGGGTCTCCCTTCTTCTGCCAAGGGTGTTCTAAAACATTCATTACACACAAATAACTGCAGTTTTTGTCACATGTACAAGCGCCCTATCTGTCCTTGGCTCTCCATTCCCCTGAAGCAGGTCCATGATGAGAAGTCTATCCCCTAACCCGGGGACCTCTCTGATGCTGCTTCTCCCTTCAATAGGAGCCGCTGGCTCCCTGTTACAGAGATCTAGCGGTATATGTTTTCTTAAGTTGTTTCTTTTCCCCCAGGAGCAGACCTAAGACTGCTTTGTTCAAGAAAATGGTTTCGTAAATTAGCAATTATAGGCAAGATTAAAAAAAAATAATTGAATTATATGTGAGGATTCAAAATACTTATAATAAAGGCTTGTGGAGTTTCACATAAATTGCAAGCTGTGTTTAGAGCAAGACCTATGTGTATAGTCATCCTTCCATGTCCATAACTTTGCAGGTTTATTAATATACAAACAGCCTGATTTGGGCTTTCATCAAAACTCTCAATGCCAAAAGTTCGGTAAAGGCAAAAAACAGACCCCCCCCCCCCCCCCCACACACACACACTTTTTGCTGATCACTGTTTGGAATAGACACAGACCAGAATGAGAACCAGTGGCCAGGATTAAAACTACATCACATTTTTGATTTACACATTAATAACAACCTTAGTTGTGTTTTTTTCTTCTCCCCCTGCCCCCCAATCTCTTCAAGTATATTAATCTTAATTGAAAATCAATGAAGTTTTAGACCCATGAAATATTGGCTCTCTAGTAATTTGTACTGCTCTTTTCGGTCATAGAGCTTTTATGGCTTAAGTAAGTGAAAGTGGTGATATGCTGGTAAGGAAAAAGCAAATATATATGAATAAGCCTAAATACAGATCTAATTATATCTAACCAGATATAAACCTAGTTAAATTTCAGAGGAATGAATACAGGGGTTTGGGTTGTAGCTGTGTTGGAATGAATATACATTTGGGTCACTTCCAGATCCCACCAAAGTTAACGGAAAGTTTCCCATAGTGCTCAGTGTTGATTAGACTGGATCCTTTTGTTGTTACACTGCTTTTGTTCTCCCCCATCTTCTATTATATCAAAAAGGAGTGGCTATAGGAGAAAATGAGAGACCATTTTCTGACCTCATTGCTTACTAATCAAGCTTCAAGTACCAGGAATAAGTAGCATATCAAGTAACCCTAACATACTGCATAACTTTTGAATTGGAACATGCCAATTGGAACATGCTAAGGATGATTTTCAATTCAGCTTTCATGCATGGGCATGAGGCCAAGAAAAAAGCCTCTATTTATAGCACCCAAAAGAATGGCTATTGATTTGCAGATGAATTGCAATATTTGTTGCCCTAGGTCTTTCAGCTGTTATAAAGAAAAGCCTTTATGGTTATCAATAATAGTTATAAAAGCCATCAAAACCTTTATCATGCTTCCTACTGTGAATTATTCTGTCAAAATCCAAAGCAACAGTCTACTGATCTGCAATAAATAGCAATCTATAGCTTAATCACCGGCATGTGATAACCAAGATAATGTTTTATCAAGAACCGAACAGTTTGATAGTCAAATATAGCTCATGAGGGACTCTTGTTTGTCTATACCCTCTGTGAGCTTTCTGTGATCTTGCTGAAGTAAAATGGAGGTGGCAGTTCTCAGAACCCTCCCCTTTCCATCCCCCCACCCTTAAAGGACTTGGGGCTGCAGCATTTGGCTCATTGTAATAAGGCATTGAAGCACAGATTTATATTCCAAGTCTGTGACTATTAGAAAACCCTGGCCCTCATCCAAACTCCTGTGAGGAAAATGGAAACCTTTGGATTGATTTCAGAGGGCTTTGGTTGAGGGTGAATAAACATTAACAGCACTTAGATGAGAACAGGCACTATCCAGGATAGCTGAAAACCAAGCCAAATTAATTCTCAATGTCCCTGTATTGTTTTAAAAGCTACATTTTCCTAAAACATAAAATGAAATGGTTATTTTATCTGTTGTCCATTAACCAGTGCTAGAAATGAGCTGTTACCATTAACCATTTATTTAGGATAATAAGCACTGGATATTTTTTTCTCTTGTTGCTTAAGCATTAAAAACAAATATATTTATGCTAAATGCTTATAGAAATTCAAACTCAGCATTTACATACATAATAGATTTTTTGGAATAGTCATTTGGGTGAAAGCTGGAATCTGTTTGTATGGAGCCAGGATTTTCTGCTTTGTGGTACCTTTTTTCTGGCTTCTGTATATTGGGGAAGGAACTGTCTGCTGTCTCCATAGTTTTATTGATGATGGGTAATATTTTTAATTCAGTAGAAGATGCCATGAGCCTGGGATATGGTACGTTTCTAACTAAATGGTATGAGAGAAAATGAGAGTTCACTGAATTCATCCTTGCATGAACATGTAACTATCTCAAGGCCAAACCAGCATCTTTTTCTTGGGCTGAATCCACCAAGCACGAGTAATTTTGAGAAGATGAAACAGTCCACTGAACTCAGTGGAGACCTGGAATTTATTCCTTGCTCTCAAGAGTTCTCCTATCACTTAGACCCAGATCCTCAAGAATATTTACATGCCTAACCTTTATTGACTGCTGTAGAAGTTAGGTGCATGAATACCTTTGAGGATTTGGTCCTTAGACCTAGCCTGTATTACACGGTTTTGCTGGAAGAACTCAAGTTCTGGAACAAAAATGCAAATGTATGCATACTCACAGCTCACTCGTGGCAGGGAAAACCCTCTCTTTCTACCAGCAAGAGGGAAACACTAGCTCTTGCACTGCACACTCATATTTATGCATGGAATTTCAGATGATGGGTGGGGCAATACAATTTCCAATGCACGTTTAAAAACTACATCAACATCATGCAAAGGAAAATGCAGTGGACACCAATATTTAGTCTTCATGAAAGTGAGGGCCTGGATACTGGTGTATTAGTTTATTAATTTGTCAACCTCACCTCTGACCTTTGTAATTGGAGGGCCTATTGCTGACTAGCCTCAATCCTGTTCTGGGCACAGATAACCCACATTGGTTGAATTTCAAATTTGTAGATAGGATAAAATATGTATCTAAGACATTTACATTATTCTGGGCATGTCTACATGTGCATTTACTGTGCATTAAATTTACTGCACAGTATATTACTGTGTAGTAAGAAGATTTAAGCTGGTGTCTATACAAGTAGGCGTTGAAGTGCAGTAACACTATGTTTCGATTGACTTGGGAGTAGTTAGTCCCAAATCAGTCCACACACACAGTGTTACTGTGCAGTAACACACAGTAACACATACAGTGTTGTTCAGTAACTAATCAGGCATAAATTTGCTACTTGCATGTTGCAGGTAACAAATTTACACCCAAGCCGGCTTAAGTCACCATAGTTACTGTGCAGTACGGAGCACACATGTAGACATGTAACTGTACTGCACAGTCATTTTCTGTTACTGGGCAGTAACTTGGGTTATTGCACAGTAAATGTGTACATGTAGACATGCCCTCTGTGTCTGAGCAACCGCAATATACAATGTGGTAGCTAATAAGTGATGGAGTGAATTACAGTATATTTTCACATTCCTCTGAAACTCTTTGTATCTTCCTTTGCCAGCAGCATGTCCCTGGTCTACAAGGAGCAGCAAACTGATTTGTCACCAGTTACTTACTCCTGTTTCACATAACACCCAGGCAATAGATCGGGGACCTCCCTTGCTAGAGTTATTTACACATTTACATTATAACCCAGTCTTTTCAATTACTGATTGTTATTTCATAGCTTTTTGAAATTTTCTGTGACCAGTAACCATCTGGGAAGTGCAAACTTTTCTTTTTTGGAAAGTCCAAATAAAAATAGCTTCATAATTTTGCACAAGAAGAGTGAGAGTCAAAATACACCTTCTGAACTAGCAAGTACATTCTTACAATATTTGAATAGGTGCAGTGCAGAGTTAACAGGCACTATCTTCCAGAGAAAAAAAACCTTGTTGTAGTCTGTTGGAACTTTCCTCTTCCTCTTTTCTGACAGGTGCTCAGATATTTTGGTGATGGACAGAAAAGAGAAAAAATTGACATGCAAATAACTCAGCAATGGCAAGTTGGGAACCGTGTGCATGTGTGTATGCCCATGTGCACAAAACTACAAGGTTTGTGTAGTCGTGTTTTCTTATGAGAACAAATCTTTAGGAAATTATGTAAATGTTTTAAAGGAAAAGAGAGTGTTTTTGCACATGGCTCCATGGCTTCTTTAGATGGACAGTAATGTGCATTTTCTGAGAGGCACAGTTCTATTAGGCCCCTCTGCATGTGCAGTTAAAGGCATAATTGGATGTAACGTGTGATCCACACAATCACACCTCCTGCCATGCCACACGTGCATGGCAGGAGACGTAATTGTGTGATTGTGCATTAGACCCAATCACACCTTCTTGATGGTGTAGGGGGAGCTTGATCCTGGGCTCCCCCTGGATTGGCAAGAAGCAGAGTTTTACAACTGGGATCTATCTCCCTTTGTTGAAATCTACTCTCAAAATTGGTTTGAATGTTGTGAATAGTTTTTTCAGGGAAACTTCTTTAAAAAACACACAAACACTTAATTTTCTTGTCTTTAAAATCAAATTAAATATTTCCATTTAGCTATGCCAAGATGATGAATTACATTTATAACAAATTTTTGCTAATTATTTGCACATAGCACATTCATTGAAAATTCACCTTATTTTAAAAATAGCCTTTAAATAATTGCAAAACAAGTGAAAAGATTTGATTGTGGGCCAACCAAAATATTTTGTTTGACCAAATGCAAAAGTTCTGTTTCACCAAAAATCCTGGGGGGAATATATATATATTTTCAGCTTGACCAGAACCATTTTCCCCACACCCTAGTTTTTACCAGTCATTTATTTATTTACCGCATCCACTATTCCCAGTTTCCTGGACACTGGAATACATAACAGTTTCAGTCACAAAGGTTTAAAATTGACAAGTTGAAAGAAAATCCATCTTGAAAAAAATGCAAAAGTATGGAAAGATAGCAAAAAAAGAAAAGCTTATTTCAAAGTAAACATTGTTCAAATGTCCCATTTTGGTCAAAATGTTCCTGGCTTCATTTGTATCTGCCCTCAAAATAATCTGAGTTTACAAAAGTTCCTGTTCTGAACTAAAACTGTCACATGACATTAGTTGACATGTTATTTACATTTTTTCCATTGTCACTCTCATATGTTAGTTTTGCTATCCATTTTTTTTTCCTTTTCTGGCAGATTTTGGATGAGGAAAAAGGATCTTTGCAACATCAGAACAAGAAAGCTGATAGGGATTGAATTTGAATTGTAACATGTATCCCCAACTTCATTGCTTATTCCTCTGTTACTTGCATAGGACAGTTTCTTTCATTAGCTGTTGTGAAATCAGGAAGGGAGAAAAAATTGCATGGAGTGTCGTGCTGGGAAAATTGAAATAAAAATGACTGATTCATCCTAATTGCATTTTTTTAGTAGCTGTGGCATTTGAATTTATGATCATGGAAATTTCAGTTGTGCAATTCTCCAGGTATACAATTTAGAATTAGCAAGGGTAGCAGATGGAAATGCAGAATAGCAATGCTGTCTTCTGAAGTAATTCTGATACAGGAATTGTGAGATTACCATTCATGCAAGCAGTGCAGAAATGACTGATTAAACTCATCAGGTGAATAAATATATAATACAATTTCAGTACAGCTGTCATAAATGTATTGTGTTATTCACTCAGGATGAAAGTCATCCTCAGTACAAAAGGCCAGTCAAGACTGTCTATATAACTTAAACACCCTATAGGAGCTATGGGTCATAAGTAAACCATATCAAGCCTCTCAGTATGTGTCTTGCATAGCCAGACCTCTAGGATAAGTATGCCTATGTAGATCGGTGTGTGTAGCCATAATGGGAAGGAAAGAGATGGGTAATTACATCTATGATCATGGGCAGTGACCTTCAGGCATTGGAAAAGAAGATCAAGGTTAACTATTTAAATGTATGAAAACACCAGCTCAGATACTGGCTTCATAGTTTGGAGAATGAATGTTATTTTCTAACATTTCTGAATGCAGCATACACATAAACTAATACCTTGAGGTTTATGTGGATGAAGTAAATTCTATTTTTATTATTACTGTTTTGCTTTTCTGGCTTTACTTATGTTGGTATATATCTGGTTGCTTCAGATCTTGATTTTCCTAGGCATAAGTAACATCCTTGTACTGCTGGGTCATTTATTTATTTGTTTTTAATCTGACCACTGTTTACAAAATGCCTTCTTGTAGCACTCAGCCTGTTTCATTTTTTCTGCAGCATAAATATTTATTGGGTGTGTACAATAGATGCTACATCACTGTAGCTATGAACTACAGTGACGTAGCTCATCGCTATGGCAGTGTAGTGTTGGTGGGCACTAACCATGATGCCACTGCTATTGCACAATAGGGTTGGAAATGACCCATGCAGTGCCAGGCCTGCTCAGTCATTTAGTATTTGCTTTAGTAGTACTGACTTGCACAGTGGGGCTCACATGTAGATGCACCCATTGAGTGGCATAGAGTGTTATCATTCACAGAAATGAAGTCTATGGTGAGGGATTTTTTTTTAAACAGTCTTGCTGCACAGCAAGCATCTATCCCAAAGGATCTATGGATGCTTTGGATCAGGCTTCTTTCATTAGACAAAAGATGTGTTCTCCCAAGGAGTCATAGCATTGTTTCTAGCATCCAGAAAGAGCATTTTTATTTAAGGCCCGAATCTTCATGGTGCTGAATTTCTCATATGAAACACCAAAGGATGTCCTCTTGCAGGTATTTCAGTGAGAATACAGGGCTTCTCAAGTACCTCGAAGTAATTGACCCTTCTTTAGACCACAAGTCTGCAAGGCATTTAAACATATTTTTTTTAAGTGGTTCCTGTGGGCCACGTTTGGGCCTCTTGCTGACATTCTCCAGTCTTTCAAGTTTCAGTAACACCCATTTGGTAGCATTGTAGTCTACCTGTATTCTTCTTCTGGTTGGTAGTCTATGTGTAAAAGTAGTTTTTGAACAAAAGTTCTTATAGGTGATGAAATGTGAGATGAGTAGATGAATTCTGATAGTCACAACTATATGAAAGTTACCACTGAGCTGGTAGCTTTGTTAGTTCTTCCACTGAAGTCATTATCCAGAAGTATAAAGCTTCCCAAGAATGAATCAGAAACTAAAGATTTCAGAGATCTGATTTAATATCAGTGTCCAAAATGCAAGCACTGTCATATGTAGGAAGAGATGCAACAAAACAAAAAACAATGAGATATGTAGGAGAAGAAAAAAACAAGAACTGAACCACTTACTATTGAATTCAAACTTCTTTGCAGCCACTTTAATTAAACTTGCATGTTTTTTATCCTTAATGCAAATACTAATTAAATCATGATAAAGTCAGCTGTAAACAAATGTGCATTTATTATCATTATACAAATAATGTGAGAGAGAAGGATTTGTTGCCTACATAATTGGTTCAATGAAACAACATCCCAAGAAATCCTTGCTTCTCATGTAATTTCTGGAACATTGTGGCTACAACATCACTTTTACCACTGTATACCAAAAATGACATCACTACCCTTTGAAACATCTATCTGAATTAATAATTTCTGCAGCTCTTTAACAATGGAGCTAATTTTTAGTTGGATAAAATCTTATAGTCTGTACACATGGAAAAATCTCCAGTGTGTCCAGTCTTTGCCAACTGAGAATTGAAAGGCTGATTTCATGCCTTTAAAACAAAGAGAAACATTTTGCTTTCAAATACTCTTAATAACCAAGCATATTTGTTTTCAAATGTTGGTTTCTTTTATTGATTGAAATAAAGATTTGATGTTACATGTATTGTGTTGCATTGTATTTTTGTAACAATTAAGCTTGGTTGGCAATAGAGATTGAACGCTTTGTCTTTATAAATGAGGCACAAGAAAATCAAAAACATTTGGATTGGTTTTCAGTTGCCATACATTTGGCATAGTTTCACACAAACTGAAGCCAATGATCCTATGTTGAAATAAACCAGATGAAGTGTTGGCCCTGAAAGATTAACCCATCAATTGATAGAACTGGTTTAAGTATTAAAAAAGTCAATTAACGGAACTCATAACAATTGAAAGAAGTAGGTTGGTTAAGTAACCAAAAGGTCAGAAGCTCACTGGAAACACCTGAATTATTTGGATCTGCAAAAACAGACACCACAGCCTAAATTCCCAGGTGGCTTTTTGTAGGTGAGACAACCAAAAGCAACTTTTTTAAATACATTGTTTGAAATGCAAACTCATGCTTCAAATTCTCTGTCATCATGCCTAATGAGAAAAGGATACTTTTAAAAGATTCTCACTGTATTTGACTTGCAAGTAGGTGCAGTAAATATTATCTTTTGGCAGACTTTTTAATGGTGGCCATTCTAGTTGAGATCTACATATAGATTTTAGAGCACATTATCCAATCTAATATTATTAACCTTCTGAGTTCCATCCACTGCTAACAAAAATGACCTGTGTACCAAAAAAAATTAGATAATTTAAATAGAGTGCTGCTATTTCTGTTTTTCGTTTGTCACTGTAATTATTACACTGCTGCATTTCAGCTAGAAAAGATTTTCCAGAGTTTTTTTTAAATAGCCCTTTTAATGTGTCTTCATTTGCATGATAATGAGCAATCAAATTTGAATAGTGTGTAACATAAACATTCATTTACATAACTGCTGTATTTTTTTTATCTGAGTTTTTTTGTTAAAGCTCTTTTAGAATTAGAAGGTGAGATGTTGAATGCCCTAATATCAAAATCTCTCTCATGACTGACTTACTAAAATAGATTTGGCTAATTAGGCAATTAACAAGTACTTCATTTAACTATGAGGCAGATTATTAAATGTGTGTCCCTTTTGGTCAATGAAGCTCTGTAAATTTAAACCAACTAAGGATGTGGCTCATGATCTATAACCATCTTGTAGGATCTAGGCCATACACTAGTCTCTTCAAACTAAAAAATATAGCCGGGGGTGGATCGCCCCATGTATATTTTCTCTTATTCACTGATTTGTAGTATATACAAGAGGCTTGAAAGGTGTTCAGATAAAATGTGTATTTAAAAGAACAAATGGCCTTATTGTGAACATGAACTCTGTTGGACTATCTAACGTTCTTCAGGAACCTGAGATATCATCATCCTGAGTAAAAAATAGGTTAATATGTGGCTGGTACTTTCTCATCCCTGTTTAGCTTTGGATTCTGAGAGCGCTTTTTACATTCCAGTTGTTTTCTGTAGAATAAAATGTCAGTATTCTCCTCATTCCTATATTGCTGTAAATCAATACAGAACTGTTAGAAATAGGTTTATACCAGAAATGGAGGACTGAGAAGAATGTTTTGATAAGCCAAAATAAAAAAAAAGAGAGCTTGCAATGCCTGAACTCCAGAATGCCATTGTCTCCTACCTAGTTAGAAGATGAAGGGGAAATGGGCTTTTCTAAATTCTTCTATAGGATCCTTAAAGGCCTTTTAGGTTAGATCAGGGAAGCACAGAAGACAGTTTATTTCAACATATTGAAAAATGACACTAAAATAAGAAATTTTTACTGCACTATAAGTTTCACATGAATGATTTTCATTTTGATGAAATCTTGAAGCACCAGACTGACATTGTCAAAGTCTGGATGGTGGATCAATTAAGTTTGTCAAGTAGTATATTGGAAACCTTATTGTCTTAAACCTTATTCTGTCTTACTGAGACAGTAGGACATGGAGCAATGGCTTGAAGTTCCAGGAAAGAAGGTTTAGATTGGATATCAGGGACAAAAGACTTCTTCACTGTTAGAACAGTGAGGCAGTGGAATTAGACTGCTTAGGGAAGTTGTGGATACTCCATCGCTGGAGGTGTTCAAGAAGAGTTTGGATAGCTACTGATCAGGGATCACAGAATCAAAGAAAATTAGAGTTGAAAGGGACTTCAGAAGGTCATCTAGTCCAACCACCTGCTCAAAGCAAGACTGTCCCCAGCTATATCATCCCATTCAAGGCTTTGTCCAGCTGGGTCTTAAAAACCTTCAAGAAGAAAGATTCTACCACCTCTCTGGGTAACCTGTTCCAGGACTTTACTACTCTCCTAGTGAGAGAGTTAGACCATTGGTCCTTGTTCTGTTATCTGCCACCACTGAGAACAGTCTAGCTCCATCCTCTTTGGAACGACCATTCCAATAGTTGAAGGCTGTTATCAACCCCGCCCCCCCCCCCATTCTATTATTATCCAGACTAAATAAAACCAGTTCCCTCAGCCCTCCCCTCAGAAGTCATGTGCCCCAACCCTGTAGCCATTTTCATTGTCCTCCACTGAACTCTCTGCAATTTGTCTACATCCTTTTTGTAGTGGGAAGCCCAAAACTGGACAGTGTGCTCCAGATGTGGCCTCACCAGTGCTGAATAAAGGGAAGGATCCCTTCCTTCAGTCTGCTGACAACAGTCCTACTAATGCTGAAGTATGCCTTTAACCTGCTTCATAATGAGGGCACACTGTTTGTTCATGTTCAACTTATTGTATACTGTAATCCCCAGCTCCTTTTCTGCAGAGCTGCTGCTTAGCCAGGTGGTCCCCAGCCTGTACCAGTGCATGGGACTGTTCCATCCCAAGTGCAGAACTTTGCACTTCTCTTTATTGAACCTCATGAGACTCCTTTGGATCAATTACACTGGATGGTAGATCTAGGAGATCTACTACTTCCCCAACTTTGTGTCATCTGCAAATTTGCCGAGTGTGTACTCCATCCCATCTTCCAGTTCATTAATATTAAACAAAAACAGTCCCAGGACCTATCCCTGGGACTCTGCACTTGATACCGGAGTATCAAGTGGAGTGATCTAGGTGCTAATAGGCATAGGCATAGCTATTCCTAAACTCTTCTAAGGGTATTTCCCATTTTTCTGGGCTTTGCTGGTTGCCATATGGGGCTGGAAGGGAATTTCCCCAGCCACCTTCACCTTCTTCTCCCCCCCCACTTTCTGCTACATGGGTTTTTTTGTTTGATTGTTTTTAGCTTTCCTCAGAGGCATTGTTTTTTTCTGCCACCAAGGCTTTGGATTTTGACTGGGTTGTAACAAGGCTCCTGCTGGGACCAAAGCCAGAGATTCCTGGCTAAGGGTTCTGGCCTTCTGCCCAGGGTTAGACTGATCACCATATTTGGGTTAGGAAGGGATTTTACCCCATGGTCAGATTGATATGGACTGTGGGGTTTTTTTCCCTTTTCTCTATAGCAGACAGCAGGGCCCTTGACCTGGGATCTCTAAAGTGTATATCAACAACCTTGTACAGAAGCAGAATGATGGCTGTTGTGGGTGCCGAGTATAGCCGGAATGGGGCCGCGATGGAGTGGAATTAGGCACAAATGCGTACTGGTTTAATTGAAAAGAACTTTACTTACAAACTGACTTACAGGGACTTGCGTTGATGCACACAGTGTAGGTACAAGCAAAATCACACCGATGTTTTCCGAGCATGCAGGGTGCGGGGTACGTCGGGACGGTCGTCGACAGGGAGTGGTTGGTGGTTGATCAGGCCTCCAATTTTGCTCCAAGGTACACGAGGAACTCGTTCCCAACGTACACGCGGAGTTCTCCGACTTGGGTGGAAACTACCCAAGCTTTTATACAGCTAGTGAGCCAATTGCTAGCCGCCGGGTATGAATAATTTACAATGAGCCAATCGGTAACATGCATCCAAATGGTGCAACTGCTAGTTTTGGCAGGAGCTGATCACTGCACCAAGGCTTTTCCCGCCGTAGCGAGGCATCCCTTGCACCGAGTACTTGCATCATGCTAAGAATTCTGCTGTGTCAAGGCACTGTTAATTACTAAGTACTGACAGCTGTTGTACCCGTTTACCTGTAAGAAGGTAGGGTGTCTTGTGTTGTGTTTGGGTTGATGGCAGTTTTACTAAAAGGTTAGATTATGGATTTGTATGGAATAGTTTGGATAAGGATGAAACTGCCTGCTTCAGACAGGGGGTTGGACTAGATGACCTATAGAGGCCCCTTTCAGTCCTTTGATTAAGCACTAGCTAGGGATTTAGTGAAAAATGAATCATTTTGTACAAAGTACTTGACACAGGGCTCAGGAAATTTTCTATTTTATTGCTGTTTGAAAAACAGAACTTCCTTTGTGGATGCCTTGTAAAATTTAACTTGTAGAAGAAGGTGCTGTTGGTATATTTCAAACCCTGATTTTTCTACTGTCACTATCATCTCACACATGAAAATTGCTATAGAAATGTTATGCATATCAAATGAGCTCTAGTAGCAACAACTAAACTAAACTCTTTAAGAAATTTAATTTGCTTTGAAACATTCATATTGCTTGCAAGGAATAAATCCCAGTCCCCTTCTGTGCCATGTTTCAGAGCTCTTCACAAAATAATAAATTAGCCAGTGTAAAAGAGTACTGAGTAATTATACAGCACTCAGCCACAGTAGGATGTGCATTTGTAGTCATATTGGTGAATTGTGAGGCACAAAGCCAAATGCCTTTAGTTGTCTGAAAAATGGACCCATAACCAACTAAAAGTGTAACATGGCTGAATGCAATTAGTATACAGAACTTTTAGTTAACCTGTTTTGTTTTTTAAGCAAATGCTTCTTTTCTCTAAGAATGGCTTTTAGGTGACATTGGCAGAGGAGTAGACCTGACCTGGGGGGTGCTGTAGCTTTTCATTTGAGTTTAGAACTAAGCCCAAACTAACTCCAAAATATTGTAACATCCACAAACCTTGGAACAGTTACTTTCTATCTTTGAACCTGAGTTTTTCTCTACAATGAAAATATGCAGTGTGGTAATTTCCTGCTTTGCATCTTTGCTAGCCATCTACAAAATCAATATGTAATCAAAGTACATAATTTTAGAGGGTACTTTACTCTCACCTTGTGCAGTTGTAAATACTAGAAAAGGTATAAGGGGGTGTAGAATCAGGGTCTAAAGGTCTATGGTAAGGGAAAGAAAAACGAATGTCAAACAAGACAGGTGCTGAGGACAGAAAATACACTTTATCTGCCTTACAGAACCTCAGTGAAATTATTTTTAGCAGTCTTTCAGCCATTTATTTTCTTACTCTAAACGTTTCTGAATTAAGGGATTTTCTAGGTCAAAAATGCTATGTCTTGTGGAAAACAAGTTTAAAAATGTTTTTATTCCAAGAATTTCTGATAAACTGTTGGCATTTTGAAATGCCTCTTTTGGTTGAGAGAAAGATTTCTCCTCCTTCATTTGGTTTTGTTTCTCAAACTGTTTAAAATGTGTTTCAACCAGCTCTAATATTCTCTTTTAAATGGAAAAGAATTCACAAGAGGATTTTTGTTAATAGCTTATTTACTGAACAATGCAACTGCAGTCTGCAAGAATGCAATAGTTGCATTTCAATAATTTTAACCTGAAAGGAGTTGTTTTATTTGGCTCACATTTGGTGAATAGCTTTGGCTGACTAAAAAACAAGAATAAAAAAAAAAAAACAGAAATGTTTAAATGGTTCATTTTGGCATTTCAGACTGGATTCATAAGAGATTTAGGTGGCATTGTATCATAGAAAGTCAGAGAATCATAGAGAAGTAGGGCTGCAAAAGACTTCCAGAAGATATCTAGTCCAACCCCCTGCCTGAGGCAGGATCATCCCTATACAAACCTTCCTATATAAATGATAATCTAAAGTCTGCATAAGATTACCATCAACCCTGATAAAACAGAGACCTGACACCCTTAATCTGCCACAGGTAAAGCAGCGAAACATGGCAGCAAGTGTCCTGCTTCTATGAAAAGCTGTTACTATATGCTCAAGAGATCCCAAGTAGATGGCATACCCCTTGCTACCAAGGAAGACAAAAATCTCCACAGTCCATACCAATTTGACTATGGGGTAAAATGCCTTCCTGACCCCAAAAATGGCAACTGGTCAAACCCTGTGCAGACAGGCAAGACCCTCTAGCCAGAAACCTCCGGCTTTGGTCCCAACAGGAACATTGATGCACTCCAGTCATAGTCCCCAGCCTTGGCTGTAGCCAACATCCAATGCCTCTGGCAAGACTTAAAAACACACCGACACATATAGCAGAATGTGTGCATTCGTGCAGGGGGGAGAGATGTTGAAGGCATGAGGAACTAGCAAAGCCCAGAAGCCTGGCAAATACTCATAGTAGGACAAAAAAGAGGTGGCACTGCTGCTTTCCATATACTCCAGAGGCTAAAACAGGCAGAAAATACTTGATTCAGACCCCTGCTATGAATCAGACAGAGTGGGAACCTGAACTTATTCCTTCTCTGTCTGATTTGAGCTATTACATATGTCATGGGTGACTGTAACAACCCATGATTTTAGGATTAAAGGGAACACTTTTATCTCATTGTATTTGTAAAACTAGCCCTTCCCCTTGAAGTGCTTGAAAATGAAATAAACTGGCTTGGTTTGGGTTGAATGAAACATTGTTTGATCTGAAATGGATGTTTCATTTTTGATTATTCATTTTGGCCACGTAACTGAAATTCAGGTATTTCCAAGGCCTGCAAGAGAGCCATTGTATGGCTGATGCCCTTTTTCTTTTAAAAGGTATATAGTGCACAATTCCTCTGAACTGGCTTATATTTCTTGGTAATATAGCTCCATGTAGCCTTTTATCTTAAATCATCTTAATACCATAATTAAAAATATAGAAAATGTAAATTTTAGTAAGATTCAGCTTTAATTAAGTGTATGCTGTACTCCCATGCATTTATGTAACCTCTAAACCTTCTGAAGGTGATAGGCTAACTCTGTAAGAGTGTATGGGCTTCTATACATGTGCAGGGAGCCTGCTCCAACTTGCTGTAATTCCAGCGCTTTGGAACAGACTCAATTAATCAAGTCTGCTGGAACAGGGAACTAAATGTGCTCCAGCAGCTTCCAGCGTCATTTGTTTCACTGTCCTTGTGGTGAAAAAGAGTGGCATGGCACTTTAAACTAAAGCCCTGCCACCATTTTTCAGTGCAGGGATGCTGATACACATGAGACTTTGAGCGCTTATAATTATCGCAGCTCTCGAAGCTGCACTAAAGCTCCCCCCTCTGCCCCCCCACCTCTGGAGCATGTGTACAAAAGTCCTATGTTTCCACACATTTAAAGGCTACATAATTTGCTATAACATGATATTGCTTGTTTTTTTCCACATAGGTGCATTGTCTCTCATTTGCTGGCTATTGCCATTGTTGTTACACCCTCTATCAGCAACTGCCAATTCACTGTTTGTTGGTGAAGATAGGAAAATGTATAAACCACCTAGATTCACGTCTGCTTTATTTCATCCATGGAAATGACTGACATCAGACTGGACAATGTATGTGACTCTTTGGCCATGTCCCTACCAGCAGGGGCTGTAATTGCCACAGGAAAAAAAGCAGGGGCACAAATTCATGCTGCTGCATTTTGCCCCAGCACATGCACCTGCACTTGGGGTTAGCACAGGGTAGGGAAGGCTGGGGCCAGCACCTGGGCTGGCCCTAGAAGCCTTACCTGGAGACCTGGGGGGCTCCTGGGGCTCCAGCAGTGGTGATCTGGGCATTCAGAGCCTCAATGACAGCTGGAGTATGGCTCTGCCCAGCTGGAATCCGGTTTTGGGTGGCATATGCTGCCACCATGTGCGCTGCTCCCCTTTTTTTGGCATGGATTTTTTTGGCACCAGGATCTCCCAGTGTCAAAGAAACCTGCCACGCTGTTAATTGGTAGCATGGTGAGTGCCTGCATGTGCGGCACATGTTGATTGTGATGCCACAGATGGGACTGTGATGCTGCAAACCGTATGAGTGTGACGTGCTTTTTGTGTTCATTTCCAGTATTTGCAATCCAAGATTAATGTTAAAAAATTGAAGAAGTGTCAGAGAAAATGCATGAAAACAATGAAAGGATTGGAAAATTAACCTTAGAGTGAGACTCTCCAGGAGCTTTGTCTAGTTAGCTTATCAAAGAGAAAGTTAAAGGGTTTTGAGCGCAGTCTGTATGTGCCTAAATGTACAATAAACATTTAATACATGTTTGTTGGATGTATTTGGCTGACTAAAAAATTAAGGAACAAATTTGAAATGTTGAAAGAGTTCTTTTTCACATTTCACATTGGCTTCACAGGAGATATAGGTCTTTCCTTCACAGACAGGAAGTAGTGTTGCTGCCTTCTATGTACTCCAGTAGTTGAAGCACATGAGAGACCACGGTTCAAATCCCTTCTCTGAATTGGAACAAGTGGCAATTTGAACTTATTCTCTTACATCCCAGGTAATGTATCAGACAAAGCTATAACAAGTTCCAATAGCCAGAAGTTGAATTGACACACACAGGTGAATATACACAACAGAAAATACACAAAGGGCATGCATACATGAGATGCTAACTGCACAGTAGACTAATAATACTACACAGTATCATGTCACAGCGCAGACAGTGCTAACATGCTACTGCACAGTATTATTAGGCTACTGCACAGTAGTGTCACTAAAAAGGTGTTCACCAGTACTACTGTGCAGTACCTTTGGTTACTGCTCATTTATTTAGTACTTGATTATACAAGTCCTAAATTAAATGCACAGTATGCACTGAACATTAATGAACGTGTAGACACACCTACAGGTTTTTAACAGTAGGGGTAACTAGCCATTTGAAAAAAAAACTTACCAAGTGTTGTGGTGGATCCTCTGTCACTGATAATTTTTACATTAAAAGCAGATTTTTTTTGAAAGACATGTCTTACTTCAAACAGGAATCTATCGCAGGAAGTTATTCTGTCCTAGAATGAGAGTTCTCATAGTAGAATGGTTAAGGCATCTTGCTATGACTTTGATGACGGGGTTGGCAATTATTTGGGAACATGGGACACACAAGAAGTTTTGGGGAGCTGTCAGGGTCTGGGTCAGCAGGGAGCTGGTGTGTGCCATGGGTAGGCAGCAGCTTTAGCAGGGGCAGCTCATTTGGGGTCCCTGGCATCACCAGCACCACCTCCAGACTGCCCTTCTACCCTGTGGAGGGGCTGGAGCTGCGGCCTGGCACTGGCGACCCAAGTGTGGAGGTGCTGATGGTGGTAGTAGTGGCCAGGTAGAAGCTGCTGCTGGTCATTGGAAAAAAGTGGGAACTGGTGGTAGGCATGGTCACCTCCCCCTTGTTGCTGCTAGGGCCCAGAGCCCACAGCAAAGCAGCCCTGTGGCTCCTCCCCACCACTGCCATCAGCGCTGCCTATAGAGTCACCCTGAGCCCCTGGTGAGGTGGCAGATAGGAGCTTCAAGGCAGCCCTGACATGGGCTTCAGGTGGTTGCAGTGAGAAAGGACCCAGTAGTAGTGAGGGGAAGGCTGCCATGCCTGCCGCCAGACCCACTTTTTCCCGGCACCCAGCAGCAGCTTCTGCCCAACTCCAGGCTGAGCAAACAGCCCTGGCCCTGGCCTTCGGCGGGGCAGAGTGCCTGCAGCACTCACTACAAACCTGCCCTCCCTGGCGGTGGCAGTGGCCCTGCAGAAGTTGTTGTTGGGTGCTGGAAAAAAGCAGGACCTGGTGGCAGGTGCAGTCATCTCCCCCTTGCTACAGCCAGGGCCTGGAACCTGTACCAAGGCTGTCCTGTGGCTCCTCCCTGCTGCCACCGCCTTGCTGGGTGTGGGGACCCAGGGTGGCCTGGAGGAGGCACTGGTGGTGGTAGTGGTGGCTGGGAGGAGCCACAGGGAAGCCCCAGAATGGTCTTTGGGCTCCAGCAGCAGCAAGGGGGATGTGACTCTGTCTGTTGCCAGGTCCCCCTTTTCCCTGGCACCCAACAGCAGCTTCTGGTTGTCTGATGCTGCTGCTGTCACTCATCACGGCTGGGGCAGGTGAGTCCAGAGTGGGCACTACAGGGACCCCAACCCCCTGCTTGGGGCAGTCTGGGGCTGGGGCTGGAGCCAGAGCCTGGGACAGGGGTCAGGGCTGGCAGTGGTGGCAGCTGGAAGGAGCCTACCACTGGAGCTGCTAGAAAATGGAATTGGCCACAGAGCCGTCATTGACCTTTTTTGTTATTAGTGGCCCATTTTAGACAGGAGGTCAAACAAGATAATCACAGTTTGTCCTCCCCCTATGAGCTTCTGAAATCCTGTATGTTCGACAGAAGAAAAGCTTGGAAATGTGAAACAGCAAAACACTTATTGTACTGTCATGTACTAATGGGAAAGGATAATTTCTTTACAGGCATAACTCAATCAATAACTCAATTAACTTTATATTTGCATATAATTATATTATTTTATTTTCCTTGAAACTTACATAGGGGGGAAAAACCCTGAAAAAATTAGTGCTTCACTTGAAGAATATCTATTATTCCTAATCTTTTTTTTTTATGTTATTGAGGGGCAACGCACATAATTGTTTATTCAGATTCTAAAAACCAAATTTGGGAATTAATTCCATCGTCTTGTTTGTGGTATCACCTGGTGGTTGAATTCTGTATTATGCCTATGAATGCCTGGTCTATGAAAACACCTTGTTTTCTGAAATGATGATTACATGACATATTTATGGCCATATCTGGGAACGTCACTAAGGGAACATAAAGAAAATTGGAGAGAGACAATGGGTAATAAACAGATATGTATTATTCCATTTCTGTTTTTCTTTAGCATAAGAATAGTAGCACCGTTCCACAAGCCATCAAAAAGTGTATTAGTGACTATGGATAGTTGAAAACTCTCCATCACATTTTTTTTTCATTAGAACCTGAGTTTTCAATTTAGTGGGTTTTTACAAAGTATGTATGATGCTGGTGATTGCATTGATTCAAAATAAATTACACCCCTGATAGCTATGGAAGTATAAATGTCAATTATGAAGGTGTTATCTTTTATTCTCTGTAGCAACCAAAATTGGTGGAGACAAGCTATTGGACCAAGTAGTTTGCTGACCTGATGCAGTTTAGTAGTTCTTCTCTCCATATGTTCCTTATTTCCCTCATTTCTCTTCTTTCTTTTCTGATCTGCAGAAGTAATGGATAACTGGGGTCAAATGTATTAAATTTAGAAAACCCAGTATCTGATCCATCCTAGAAATAAAGTGAAAGATCAAAGAGAACCTATATTGCAGAATCTATTATCTCTTCAGACAGTGTAGTAATAATAACCAGCTCTTATACAGCACTTTTCGTCCATAGACCTTAAGGCACTTTTCAAAGGAGGTCAGTATCATTTTATGACCTTTCTTATCTCACAACTGCTAAATGGGAATAAATTGATAGATTATATATAACATTAATGATGCACTTATTAATGATTTAATGGGTGGGAAAAAAACTAAGAACAAAACAACATGTGAGACATAAAAGAGCAAACACAGAGGTGCCAATTACCACTTAAAACTTAAACAGTACATTCTGATTTTTCTATAAAATGTCCTTGAGGATCAAAGGCATATACCAATGAACTAGTTTAATCAGGTTCAAGTGTAAAGTTTGAGGCATATCTTTGAAGTAGTAGAAATGCTCAGCAGGAGACAGTAATTACATACATCCTTTGCACCCCTTAGTTACTTAAAAAATATTTAGGCTGAAAGTTTTGAGAGAGGTGTGATTTTAGTGCCTTTCACATCACGGGCATTTGATGAGTATGAAAAGAAATTATGAAAAAGATTCCTTTTTGGCATCTGGTTGATGTGGCAGGATCATCAGTGAGGTGAAACAAGATGAATCTGACAGATGTCTGTGGTGAAGATGATTGCTAGCACTAAAATTACTGCCAAATGTGATCTGATTCAGGACATTATTGGATGTGTAGTTTTAGTTTGAATAGACTATGATAATATTTCATAGTCAAATTACTATTTGTCTCTTGGAGTCATGGTTCTTGACCCAAGAGCTGTTTTGTAGACATTCAAAATGTCCTGTTGTGTCTTTTACTTAAACAGAAAAAAACAAACAAACTACAGAATATTTGTTCAGGGGCCATATATCCACAAATGATTTTTTTTTTTTTTTTCTGGCTTGCTCTGAGCTATCCCATGTAACAAGTGGGGGTTTTTTGTGCTGAACAGCATTTGTAGTAAAAAAGCAGAAAAATCAAAATGAATATTAATTTTTTTAAATGAAAATCTCTGAACAATTACTGCTAATGGAAAAAAAAACCCCTCTGCTTAAAGAAATAGGTTTGTGGTAAATCTGTGGTCACATCATACTGTTTATAGTTTGAAAAAAGAAACCTAATATTAGGATCAGTATCCCTAAGTTGTGATTTGACTTGGACTGTATTCAAGCTCTTGAACTACTGTGATTTGGGGCAGGATTTGTCTACAGAATTACTATGACTGATGCTGAAATGCCAGGGGAAAGAACTCTACTTTCAGATCAGAGTTTCCAGATGCTTCTTTGACTGATTAAAAACCAAAAAAGTGTCATCTGAAAATATTAGATTGGAAAAAAAGAGATAAAATAAACCCCACACAGTGCTATTTTTAGCCTGTGTTTATAATGTTAACTGTAGCAACTGCAGCTTGTCTATACATACCCAAGCTGGTTTTAAATTAACTAGTTTTGGCAGTGCTGGCGTATGGCCTAACAATAGTACAGAACTCAGCACAGCTGCACTGCACATAGGTGGATTGCATCTGTGGCAATGACTCCATTGTAGACGTACCTTTAAAAGGTGAAGTTACCTTTAAAAGGTGGGGGGAGGGTAGAGCTAGAAGAAGCACATCTTGAAATGCTAGAGGACTGCAAACTGATCATTTTATCTCTGTGGAGTAGACTGAAGTTATAGAATTATAGATGCTGGGGTCGGAAGGGACCTCAATAGATCATCGAGTCCGACCCCCTGCATAGGCAGAAAGAGTGCTGGGTCTAGATGACTGCAGCTAGATGCATATCCAACCTCCTCTTGAAGATGCCCAGGGTAGGGGAGAGCACCACCTCCCTTGGGAGCCCGTTCCAGACATTGACCACTCTAACTGTGAAGAAGTTCTTCCTAATGTCTAGTCTAAATCTGCTGTCTGCTCGCTTGCGGCCATTATTTCTTGTAACCCCCGGGGGCACCTTGGTGAATAAAACCTCACCAATTCCCTTCTGTGCCCCCATGATGAACTTATGTTAACATGAGGTAGGTAGTATGACCCAGAGTTAACACTCGCCTGAAGCAGCATAACTTTGAGATGCTCAGAGGACACTTAGAACGAGTTAATGAGTTTTAACATGCAAACGCTTATGTTTTAAGTGCCCTTAGTGTAACTTCACCTTTACACAGTGTCATGATTGGAGCAGAGCAGCATTCTAAAACCATGTATTTGCTACATTGGGCTCACTGGGCACATCTACATGTGCACTTTATTGCTCAGTAATGCCCCGTACAGCGTCACTGAATACATGTGTGTGGCAATTTGGCTGGTGTACACTAATATACTGCGTCATTGTATAGTTCTGTTAGACACAAGTATTATCTGACAGCACAGTATATTACTGTGCTTAAATGCACATGTAGATGATGACAGGGCTGGCTGGCATGCAAGGGTGCTTCAGTGTGGGGCTAGCTAGCAAGTAATCCTCATGCTGAACTGTCCTCATGCCCCATCCAGGCACTATGCAACACATAGAGACCCAGGGCTGCAGGATTCCACGTGCTATGGAGGGGCTGGCTGAGGCATGGGCCCCTTCCACACTAAAGCACCCTTGTTTGTCAGCCAGCTCACCCACAGTACATGGAGCCCAGTTGGAGCAGCCCTGGGTTAGCAGGGGACACAGGCCATCAGCCTGGCAGCCCAGGGCTGCTCTGACAGGGCTCCACGTGCAGCATCCCCCTCCCTCTAAAAAGTCATCCAAACTTCAACACCAAGGCAGAAACTCAGCAAATGAACAACTTAAAAATAACATCTCAAGAAGAATTAAGAGGTAATATTTCACAGAATTGTGTAGCTTTGATAATGCTGTCTTACGGCACAAAAGCAAGAGACACAGAAGGGGGGATGCAGTAATAAGTCAGAGATGGTTGGCTAACCCCTGTGAATGAATTTGACTGCAAAAAATTACATTTGTTTAAAAAACAAAACTAATGAATTAGGATTCTTTTAAAATTTCTCTTCTGTGTTTTTGAGCTTTTTGGCTTTAAGCTTTATATTTGCATCCATGAAACTAGAAATGTATTTAAAAATAATGCTGAGATTTTCTCAAAATGCATGATACAAGGTATTGGGACTCTAAGAAAAATACCAGTCACCACTAGGTTGATGTAAGTTAGCAACTCTGGGTAGTAAATTTGTGAGATGCAAGTATGACACAATCTGGCTCTATGTCCTCTCATGAAAACGTATTTGGTCTGTTTAAAGGACCTGTATTTACACTTGGTGCAAAAACAAATGTGTGAAACTGTTGATGTAAACATCACAAAACCACATCTGGTTTCAGAACTTCTGCATCTGGACAAAGTATCTGGTCCTGAGAAACTGAGTGACCACAGTTTGGACAGATGAACAACTTCCACTGAGTTAAAAAAGAAGGAGGATTTACTGAGATAAATCTCTTCCATTGTAACTTTTTTCAGTCCACTATCCCCCACAGTAAGTGGAAGCTAAATTGTGATCATAACTGTTTCATTAAGGGGTTAACTACCCCAGTTTAGCTAACAGTTATTGAAGGATAGAAGTGCTGCATGAAACAGTAACTGTGGATCAGTTAAAGCACAGTAACCAATCTCCACACCTGCTTATCTTGGAATAATTTCTCTGTCTGCAGATGTACCCTGAAGTCCAGTGATTCTCAAATGGGGTGCTATGGCACCTTGGGGTGCCTTGAGTTCATTTTAAGGGTGCTGTGGGGTGCCACACAATCTTAACACTGTTAAGTATGCAAACATGATTCACAAGATAAAACCAGAGATTTCAAACAGAAAGCCATAGCATCAGAAACATTCTGATCTGTCACAGACTTTCTGAGTTCTTTGCAACAGAAGAAATGTGCTACAGAATAATTTGTCTGTAGTCAAAAGTAAAAGCTGGCATTTTCCAAGGGGTGCTTTGAGTCTAAGAAGGATAAGAACCATTGCCCTGGTGAAATCAAGAGGAGGTATTGAATATCCAGACTAGAGCTGAACAACATTTTTCAAATTACAATAGAATAAATGCAAACAATAAGGGAAAATGTTTTTTGGGGTTTTTTTAATATTCACAGGTTTCCCTCCTCTTTCCTCCATTCTCCTTTTTTCACTGGCTATACCAAGGTTTTGATGGTAAATGAACTGAGGAATAACTGTAAAGAGAAAGAGGAGTATTGTTGATTGTATCAGTAAAATTAAGTTGGAAAAATAGTGAAGTTATTAAAAATCAAATAATGGTTTTGAATGTTTCCCACTTGTTTACCCATTTCTGCCTCTTCACTATGATATCATTCAGTGAGATTACACTAACAGTGGCTTCAGCTAAATTTGGGGCTCCATTGCATTGTACATATACACTGTAAAGGGCTATTCCTGTTCTAAAACTTGCGATCAAATGCCACTGTGTTTTACACAAAGAGATCTGTGCACCATTACACACCAGTGGATAAGTAACATCTTGCAGTATTGACCGTGTTGCTACTTTTTGCACTAATACAGCAGAGTTTATTCAACCTGCATAGTGAGGAGTCAGAGGGCAGGTGTTTGAATTGCCAAGATAGTTACAGATTGGCAGTTCGGAGATCTCCATAGATACATGACCTTTGTGTCCTCTTTGACAACATCAGACTTTAAATGTAATATCTTGCATCTACAACCAGAACAGATCTTTAGCCTTGTAAATATTTATAGCGTGCAGAATGTTGGCTATTTTCTTATGAGTTACCTTCAAAGTAGCCTTTCAATTATTAGCACCAGCCGCAAAACTAGACTCAATAGTTTAACAGGCAATTAAAAGTAAAATTAAATGTAATGGAATAATCATTGTTCATTTTTCATTGTGGCAGATCCCTCACAGACTCTAATTAGGATTTGGCACATCTAGAGTGTCATGCCCCAATCCTACAATGGACAGTATGTAAGTGAATTCTTGAGCCCATAGAGAGCCCACTCAATACAAAAATGAGGTTCTGTTCAAGTTGAACATCTTGTCCTATGACAGCCTATATTTTAATGTGTCTCTGTAGTGCCTACCATATATATCATACTAATGATATACGAATTGTGGCAACTGGCATCTTTGAAAAGAATATGATCAAATATGCACTGATAGGATTGGGGTTACAATAGACTTGGATTCTAATCCCACTTGTTGGTTATTTTAAGTCATGTCATTTAATTTCTCTGTGATTCAATTGTCTCCATTTTATAGCTGGAAAAATAGCTATCTATCCTCTTTTGAAAGGCACATTGTGCTAAATTCTAGAAAAGCCCTGTTCAATTGCTAGTGAAGAGCAAAAATGTTATATTTCTTATGCTATTCATTATATAGACCTCGCCAAATTATTTTATTACATGCTCAGATTCCTCCTCCAGACAGTAATGGATTTGTGAAATAATAGTAATAAAAAAATCCAAATTCCATTTTCCTTTTTATGCCAATATTTGTTTAGTTAACTTCACTGGGGCTATGTCACTGATTTTTTTCTCCTTTTTTTATGTATACTTCAGTAGCATTACTTTTCTGCTAAAATATAGTAGACAACGCTCATTAGTCAGGGGAGCTTTCTATTTGATTGAATGATTGCACTGGAAAGTTTCAGCCCTTACACATATGGTATGCTAATTAAGAGCAATAGGATTAGTTTTTGTTTCTGTGCACTATGTGCAGTGTTTATATATAGTCAATATTAAAATCAATGCAGTTTCCCATACATATGTTTAACACTGAGGATTCCACTAATATACAAACATGGGAGATTTGATATATATTTATATACTTAGAACAAGTTAGTTATGTCCTGCTCTGACATTTTTGTGGCAATAATAAGTTAGCTCTCACAGCCAGATTTTTGTTTTCCATAAATTGATATAGCTCTGACTTTTTGGCACTATGCCACTTTATATCTACTGAGGTCATCTTCCATGCCCATGTATTCACCTGTGTTGTGATGGTAAGGAAGCCATTGAAATATTTCTAGAAATGGTGTTATAAAGTGTGTAAAGATATATGTTTAAAGAAGGGTAGCTGTAGGAGGAGTTAAATATGCTGATTTGTAATATAAGGCTGCAACTATCTCATAGATAAAATGGCAGATTAAGACTGAGGGTTTCTGAGTTCTTTTCCTGCACTCATCTTTGGTTGAGGTTACTTATTACAATTACACCATATTAAGTGCCCTTAAATTGTGAGCACCTACACATTAGAGCTTGATAACAATTGCTAAGTGCCCTCTGGGGCCACATCCACATGTGGTGTGGACATTTGGTTCCCTGGGGACAAGTAGCAGCAGCATACCTTGTGCCACCGCTACTGATCCCCAGGGAATGCCTGTGTCACACGCACTTTGGTGTGCAGCAAGTTACCCCAGGTGGGGTAGGGTAGGCTGGGAGCAGCCTTACCTGGAGTCCTGGGGGATTCCCAGAGCTGCAGCAGCAGCAATTCTGCTGCATGGAGCCTGGCTGGCAGCTGCAGCACAGCTCCAGGCAGTCTGGCTCTGCTTTTGAGTGACGTACACTGCCCATGCATACACTGCTCTGCTTTTTTTTCTGTGGTTGTTTTTTTGTATTTTTTGTTTTGACCCCTGGATATCCAGGGGTCAAAAACACCCATGGAAAAAAGGCAGATCAGTGCATGCATAGGCAGTGCTCCCTTGCAGCATGGAGAACATCTGAATGTGCTGTAAGTATGTGGTGCTGAAGATGTGTTTGTGGTACTACATACCACACAGCCATGCTCATTTGGAGACAGCCTAGGTGCCCTAAAATTGCATCTCTTTGGGTGAAGATTATCTTTCAACTTTGCTACCTAGCTAGCTTGAGTTACCTTAACTTCTGGCTGCTCCACTGAGACAAAATTACCAATTTGCAGTCCTCCAACATCCCAAGAATCACTGCTCTCAACATGGACAAGCTGTCACCTAGAACTCAATGACCCTGGACTGACAGCTGGGGACAACTAAGCAGAAGGTGAATGGGAAGGGGTGGCAGGACAGGGGACAGGAGTGGATGAAGGAAGAGGAAAAGGACGGAAAAATGAGGCATGGGGGAGGGGAGAAGGGGGAAAGAGGTCATGAGGGTAAGTGGATGGGCAGCTGTGGAAGGTGATGTGACTCGTACCCTCCCCAGTGAGCCCTATGGCTGCCCAGCAGTTCTTTGCTGCCCTGCCCCTCCCATTGCCACTCCAACCACAGGGAGCTGGAGGGCAGTTGATGGAGGGGTGGGGTTGGCAAGTAAGTCAGCAGCCACAGGGCCTGGTGGGAGCATGTGGCCTGGATCTGAGTGCGGGGGTAGCACAGACTTCAGTGAGACTGGGAGCATGCAGGGATGAGGAAATCCTCCCCCCATCACTCTGCTGCCGCTCTTGGACTGATCAGGGTGGCAGGAGGATGATCCAAGCAGTGGTAGGGAGGATTGGGGTGTTGGTGGAGGGGAGATCCAGGCAATAGCGTGGAAGGTGTGATCCAAGTGGCAGGGGGGTAATCTGAGCAGAAGGGCAATCAAGGAGCAAGGTGTAATCCAAGTGCATGAGGTGGGGGGCTCCTTTCCCACTTCCCATCTTGCCCCTTCTCCCTGGCCTATACTGCAGCTAGGGAGCCAATGAACCAGACAGGCACAGAGCACACTTAGCAACTCGTAGCCATGTCCCTGATCATCAGCCCTCTAGCAGCACCTCAGAGCTGTGAATTTTAGAGAGAATATTAACCCTATGAAACTGCTCACAGCATCCATGTACACACGAGATGCTGACTGTACAGTCATTATTGTATAACCAAGTACTAAATGACCGAATATCTTTTTAGTGAGACTGACTGCACAGTAGCCCAGGACTACTGGCCAACAGTGTGACATCATGCTTTCTGCCATGTGATGCTACTGCACAGTAGTTACGGGCTACTGCACGGTGAATGTCTTGTGTAGATGTGGCCAGTATGTTCTAAGTTTGATGCTAACTAACATTCCTTAGAGTTAGCACATACTAATTGTAACATGCAACTATACCTGATCTTGGTTTACACTTGGTTAAATCACTAGTTTATACCTTCACTCAACTAGTTTATACCTGAAATTCTTCACCTGTAATAAGTATATTCAACTCTACCTCATGTCGCATAGAACTGAGGAAACAACACATGGTTGACAAAGCACTTGAGAACTGCAAATGAAAGGTACTAAAGATGACTTGGTTGCTATTATTTTCTTAGTTTTATTAATGATAGTCTATCTTTGGTTTTTGCTTTTCTGATTCTGTAGATGTGAATGGCAGCATCTGTAGAAGAGTGGTTCTTAAGAGATGACATGAAGACCCCTGAGCATCATGGCTATTCATGGCAGCTATTCCCTTTGTTATAGAATATTTGAAGTTTGGTATCTGTAAACACAGCATTTACTTTCTTTTTAATATTTCACTAAACTTAGATTTTATATATTTTAATTCCTGGCAGGGGTCTTCAAGCTCATTTTTTTAGACCATATGGTGTTTTCTTTAGTCTGGTTACATTCCTTAGGCTACACAGGGGGTAGGTGGAAGTGAAAAGAGATAGACTTCCTCTCCTCTGTTTTTATTTCTTTTGTACTGGAAATCTCATGCAGTACCAACAGCAAAGCTAAATCCCCTGCTGCACTGAATTGACATAGCCAGCCAGAAGCAGCATGCCGTTAGTGAAATTGCTACAGTGGGCATGAGACAGGAAAGTTGATTTTCTTATTTCCCATGCTGGGCTCACCCCAGTGGTCCTATGTTTAGCACACCCCTATGTACTTTATATAAATCTGTGTTTCCACAGGATTATCAATTTTTTTTCTGCACCAGTTTCACCAGCTCCTCTTTTTTTCATAGCAAAACAGAGATTTTCTACTCCTCATCATTGTAATCCATACAGGATACCAGTATTTACTTGATAACACTTTTTCACCGAGTTATAGAAAAAACGAACAAAGAGCAGCTCTCGTAATATGTGCTTCACCCAAGACAGGTTGTTTGAGGTGCTAAGTGGTAAGACAAAGGATGTAAATTGACACACAGTGGTTATTTTTGTGTGCGCGCTGGGAACAATACCAGGGAGCTAAGCAAAGTCTGTGACTTCCAAGGAGGCAACAGAATGGCTTTACAGAGGTGCTAAAATTAAAGGATGTAATTTATTTACAAGGCTTTAAAGATAAATAAAAGCCATTGCAAGACCTTGAGCTACACAGAAGCTTGAAGTGTTTGTCATAAAGCAATGAATCCACATACTGAGAAAACAAACAGTAAAGCCCCATTCTAGAAAGGAGCTGCTGAACTTCATGTCCAGTGAAGTTCTATTGAAGCATTTAAGTGTCAGCCTACAAGGAATATACCCCATGCTCACTTTGCCTTTCTAGAGAAGTTTTGACTGTGTACCAATTAAGAGCATCTGAGACCAGGGTTGGGTGTATGGGCTCAGTGGGTGCATCTACACATGCATTTGGTCTGAGATCAATTTATTTGCAAGTCTACATGTGCAGGGACGTAGCAACAGATTTGCTTCTCTTGTAAACTTGTAAACTGGTGCCACTTCCTGCAGCCCTGCAATGAGCCTCTGCCACCACCGGGGAACCTCAAGGCTGCAGCTGCCAGTGGCCAGCAGCCATCTTGAAAAGGCAGCCCTGCTCTCTGCTCCCTGGCCAGCCACTTCCATGGCCAGGAGCAGCATGCACAGCGCAGGGGCAGCAGTAGTATATGGCTCTCTGCCCTTCAATGCAAATGTGACAGGTGGGCGGGACCAGAAGTCCCGCCCCCTTTCTCCGCCCCTTTCCCCTTTTATGGTGTGTGGCATAACCAACCACACCCCCTGACCCTGGTCACGTGGTACATGACATCAGCAACTCCGCCCCTGACCCCAGTCACATGGTGCGTGACATCAGCAACTCCGCCCCTGACCCCGGTCACATGGTGCGTGACATCAGCAACTCCGCCCCTGACCCCGGTCACATGGTGCGTAACATCAGCAACTCCGCCTCTGACCCCAATCACGTGGTGTGTGACACCAACACCACATGGTTCATGACATCAGAAGGACAACCCAGGCACACCCTCAAAGCCCAACCCCTCACGCTGCAAGATCCGCCCTAGATCACATGGTGCTGTTATGGCCTATCAGGTCCCTGACCACTCTAACCCCCCTATGCCGGAGCACAGGCGTGGCCTATGGGGTGGTAGGGTGGTGATGTGACCCCTCTAACAACCTGCCCCAACACCCCCAACCCATTGGCAGGGGTTTCAGAGGCCTCAGACCTCCCAAGAACAATCCTGAACCAATTGGAATGAGTACAGTGGGGGGGGGGGGTTAGGCGGCAAACCCACTAGGTCTATCTGCTTTCCCAAATGACCCCACTGTTTATCTGAGACCATGCTAAGGCAAGCAAGGGCAGACATGGATTCTTTCACAATGCCTGTAGGCCCACTCACTACACCACCAAGACGGCCTTATAGAAAGCATTACCGTAGAAATAGTTTTGAGGAGGAGACCCGACTCCTTGCCCAAAGGCTCTTTGAGATGCCTGACCCTGTTGGGGAAGAGCCTGTGAACAGGCACTTGGAGGAGACCCAGGACCTCGAAGCAGACGTTGAGACTTTGGAAGATGGTATCTTTGTGCCTGAGCCTGCGTGCCAAGTAGAGGTCACGAATGTATTACTTGGTTAGATGAAGACATAAATAAAATAATTCAGGATCTTTGCCAGGAAATATGTCTTGATAGCATTTTCAATGCTGTTATAATCATAGGGTTTGCCAGGAACAGTCTCAGAATTACTGAGAAACACTTAATTCAGGTTAGACAGCTTCTAAACACTGTGTATTCTGCAGAAGATCCTAAGGCTGCCCTTCATGATTTGATCACTGAGGAAGATGAAACACTCATACCCCATATTGAACACTTAATTGGTGCTAGAGATTATAAAACCCTGCTTAAGAGAAGGGATTAGCAAAACGAGTTTGGGGCGTACCTCTGTTGCTGTTCTGGGTGGGAGACTGGGGAATGTGAGGCTGTAAAACACAACAACAGTTTTCTGCATCTAATGTATTTTAGCATTTGCTTTAGTGTCTTGGATATCTAATCACATACATATAGGGTTTTTTTGTAAAGATAAAACAATGAGACTTAATGGTCATTAGAAATGATAAAAATCCTTCTTAGGAGAAGGGGTAACAAAATAAACTAGTAAAATATTGTAAAAGTTTTAATGGAAATAAAGACTGAATTTAAAACATATATTCTCACAGCTTTTGTATGGTATGGGTGGGGTGGGGTGGGGTGGGGATCTTGTTATAAAGATAAAACAGACGTAAAAAAAAAAAAAGATGACCATAAGTTATCTCTTACCAAAAGGCCTGCTGTAAAGATAAGGCCGACAAGGCATAATGGTCACTGGATATGATAAGAAACACTTCTTAGAAGAAAGTTTAACCAAATAAACTAATAAATATTATAAAAGTTTTTAAGGGAAATAAAGACTGAATTTAAAAATATATATTCTCACAGATTGTGTATGGTATAGAGGTGGCGGGGGTGTGTATCATAAAGATAAAAAACAAGCGGCCTGGTGTGTCCAGATCGCCACATGTTTTAAGACTAAAAGGGAGTGGAGGTGTCTTTTAGTGCTGACTATTTTAATACAGTTATATTTTACTTTATACATGCACTATTTTCCTTAATCTATTATTTAATTTTTAAGACAGAGGACTTACTTATTGTATCATTTCATTTATATTACAGAGAGCTTATCCGGTGGGGAAGCCCCAGGCCATTTTACCACAATAAGGTAAAAATTATTTTAAAAGGATTGGGTTATTTGTGGCAGTGTTGCTATAATCACACTAAGTTATAACAACTGTTTGTTTTCAAACAGAACCTCTTCTTCTAAAATAGAAAAGCAGAACAAGCACATACAGTCATGTTTTTACCCAGTAGTAAAAGGTAATTTTTCTGAAATTTTGTGTTTTCTGTGGGAGGAGAATCTGTGTGTAGGGGTTAAGCAAATTTTAAATTTACAGTGTGTGAGGAAAGTGAATTCTCAATGCTGAGATATAAATTTTATATTTCCTAAGTGATCACATGCACCACACCCAAAGAAGAGCAGGGACCTGGGCAGAGACCTCTAAAAGCACAGCCTGCAGATCATAACACCCAAGGATCAGAAGACGGACGGGACAGAACAGAAGGGTACGATTCCTTGTAGGAAAACAAGCCACATACCTCTGAGAAACTCACATGTAAAAAGACTAGGATTCACACCCCTAAAACAGGTGATCTGAACCCTGTGAATAAGAAACCCAGGACTGATTGCTTGCACAATTTACAAAAAGAGGAGAGTCTTTCTCCTTTTTTGAAACATCATAATTATTGTGAAAAAAAAAAAAGAGTGTGGGTTTTCAAGGTGGGTATAAACACCCTATCTTGAAAGATCATGATTATTGTGGAAAAAAGAAGAGGGTTTGGAGTGGTACACACAGGCATGTATGTCTCAGAAAGAGTGTGCAGACCCCTTTGAAAGATCATGATTATTGTGAAAAAAAGAGGGGGATTTGGAGTGGTACACGCAGGCATATACATCTCAGAAAGAGTGTGCAGAGCACTTTAAAAGATCATGATTACTACTAGCGCAAAAGGGTAAATTTTACTCAGAGAGGAGGTAGTCTGTGTAATTCGGACAGCAGGCGTAGTCTGTATCATAAGAGGGGGAGTCATGGTAAACATGGGGGTAAAAATGGTTGGCCAACCAGCAAGTGGCTTGAGGGAAAAAAGTAAGGGCCTGGTTAAAGAAGAGCATGGGGAAGGCTAAACACCGTTTGAAGGGGGAAAAAAAAAAGAGATCCCCTAGGGATCCCTCAAACACTTCTCCTCCTATCAGTCCTGACCCTTCACCAGAACCCCCGGAACCAGAGAGAGGGGATGGAGAACATGGTTTAGGAACCCCTTTAGAGGGTCCCTCAAATGTACCCCAGCCACCCAGATCGGACCTTTCACCAGAACCCACAGAGCCAGAGAGGGGAAATGGTGACTATGGTTTAGGAAGTCCCTTAGAGGGTCCCTCAAATGTTCCCAGACCTTCCCCATCACCAAGACCTGAGGGGTCAGAGGGTTGGAATAACGAATCTGTTGTAGAAGACAGTTTAGAGGACCCCTTAAGCGCCCCCCGGTCTCCTGAGTCATCAGAGGATGTTTTACCGGATGTACATATGGTGCGGGTGAGAAGGCAAGAGTGGTCTGTAGCCAGGTTTGGAGGCATGAGGTACACTGAGGAGTTCTGTTTTGTGAATCTGGAGCGTGTGCCGTTACACGTGGCATACGAAGCCATAACCCATGGGGTGGAAGAAATTGTAGCAGAACTCCACCAGAGATTCACAGGCAATGATTATGCCCAGTTACGTATTCAGGCAGATAGTTTGTCAAACTGCTTATACTCTTGAGCTATTAATTTAAACAAGATGACCCCTGAGCTGTTTTTAGAGTGGTTCAGTAAGCTGTTACAAAGGCAGAGAGAAATATTGCTCGATTCAACATTTCGGCTGGTTGTGATTGTTGTGAAAGGCCGGGGAGGTGGGAGCCGTAGAGTTATAAGCTCTATCCCCTATTCCCACATCATTACTAAAAAGAGGAAGTATTTAATAGACTTGAATACCTATGATACTAACCTGTGCTTTGCAGGCAGTCTATTGGCTGTTACAAAACGTAGATGTCGAACTGCTAGATGGTGCCAAAGAACTGCATAGGAAATTAGGACTGTCTATATATCAAAAGGTTATGCTCCATCAAGTACCTTTGTTTGAAGACCTTGAGCAGGTTAACATTCACATAGTGATGCATAAGGAAAAAACTGGGTGGAGTTTATTTAAAACACAGGACACGCCCAGATACCCCGACACCTGTTTTCTTCTGCTACATGGTGAACATTATTATGGTGTTTTAGATGTGAGAAATGTGTTTGGCATGAGAAATTATTGTGATCTTTGTAAGACATTGTACAGCCATAGCCACACGTGCAGGTTCCGATGTCGTCTTTGCCTGAGACCAAACTGCTCTGAAAACGTGGGTAGGACACAGCGGTGCCCTAATTGTAAACTGTTCTGTTGTTCCAAAGAGTGCTTAGAAAAGCACGTGGCCCTGGCCTCTGAAAATAGGATTGAATGTCTGACTAAAACTCTGTGCGATGAGTGTAAATCCTACGTGGACAAGAAGCACGAGTGCAAAGGGCGACAGTGCAAACAGTGTTATGGGAAAATCACGGATGTAGACAAACACTGGTGCTTTATGCGCCAGATTAAAGAGCCTGAAGAAGGCGAGGGGTACATTTTTTATGATTTTGAATGTGTGCAGGAGACGGGTATGCATGTGCAAAAACTATATTTTTGCAATGGAGCTAAAGACAGGGGAAAAAAAAAACCTCAGAAAGATGCAGGCAAAAACCCCAAAAGGGCTTGTAAAGCTAAGCCCAAAAAGCCAGAAAGCACTTGGGAGTTTAAGGGTGAAGAGTGTCTGTCTGATTTTATTAAGGTTTTTATGGATAAAAAGTTCAAGGACTACACCTTCATAGCTCACAACGCCAAAGGCTACGACGGTTACTTCATTGTCAGCCAGTTATTGAAGGAAAAAATGGGTGTGAAACTAATCACTCAGGGTGGTAAACTCATGTGCATTGAAGTGACCAGGCTAGGCATCCGTTTCATAGATTCTTTAAACTTTTTGCCTATAAAACTTAGCAGACTTCCACAGGCGATGGGATTTGAAGGATGCAAAGGTTATTTCCCACATTTTTTTAACAGGGCAGAAAACCAAAACTATGTGGGACCTCTCCCAAAGATGAAGTACTACGGCGTTGAAAATATGATGTCCAGTGAGAAAGGACAGTTTTTAGAATGGTATCAGAATAACCGCGATAAGACCTTTGACATGCAGAAGGAGTTGGCCTATTATTGCCAGCAAGATGTAAAAATTTTGAAAGAGGCCTGTTGTCTCTACAGGGATGAGATTAAGAAAATGACACGGCGGGTAGACCGAGTGAAAGTAGATGGTGAACTGCAAAATGTAGTACGCTGCATAGATCCTTTTCAATACATCACGCCGGCCTCTGTCTGTATGGCCATGTACCGGTTTATGTTTTTGGAACCACAGACCATAGCGCTTCTCCCCCCGGACAACTATCACAGGCAGAAAAAGAGGTTTTCAACCCCATCTATTCAGTGCCTAATGTACATATCGGAGAAAGAAAATATTCAAATTCAACATGCCTTACAGGGTGGGGAATTTCATGTAGGTCCCTATTTTTTAGACGGCTATGCCAACATTGGTGGGGAACCTACAGCGTTTGAATTTAACGGATGCTTTTTCCACGGCTGTGTCACTTGCTACAATGAGAAAGACCAGAACCCTTTGACAGGGACGACCTTCGGGTTTCTGAATTATCAGGCATTGCACAAGACCAATTATCTCAAGAGAGAAGGGTTTACCGTTAGGACCATTTGGGAGCACGAGTGGAGGGCTCTGTTAGAAATGGATGGGGAGCTGGCAGATTTTTTAAGCAGAACCCCGCTGCCTTCTCCACTGGTGCCTAGGGATGCTCTTTTTGGGGGCAGAACTAATGCCATCTGTCTATATTACCAAACTAAACCTGGTGAACAAATACACTATTACGATTTTACCAGTCTTTACCCCTTTATAAACAAAACGAAGGAATACCCAATCGGACACCCTGAAATCATTCATGACAATTTCCAACCCCTGTCGAGCTATTTTGGAATAGCCAGGGTGAGACTGTACCCACCGCGAAGTCTTTTTTTCCCTGTGCTACCCACTAGGATGAACGGGAAACTTATGTTCACGCTGTGCCGCCTCTGCGCGGAAACAAGACAGCAAAAGTGTGACCACACAGATGAAGAGAGGGCCCTCCTGGGCACGTGGTGCACACCAGAATTGAATAAAGCTATTGCCAAGGGGTACAGAGTAGCTCAAATCTATGAAGTTTGGCATTTTGCTGAGAAGTCTAACATCCTTTTTTCAGAGTACATAAAAATGCACCTCCGTCAGAAGCAGGAAGCCTCGGGCTACCCCGCCTGGTGTACTGACCTAGAAAAACAAGAGAGATACGTGACCAATTTCTTGCAAAAAGAAGGCGTGACCTTATACCCTGAGCACATCAGACCCAATCCTGCCAAGTGCCAAATAACAAAATTGTTTCTAAATTCTTTGTGGGGTAAATTCGGTCAGAGAACCAACTTGCCCAACACCAGTATCGTTAGAGACCCCGAAGAACTCTTTGGCTACCTCTTTTCTCCCGCCTATGAAATTTCATCTTGCGACTTTATTGATGATGAGGCAGCCTGCATGTCTTGGAAACACGCCAAAGAATGTTACATGGTCTCTGGTAACACAAACATCTTCATAGCCTGTTTCACCACCGCTTATGCATGCTTAGAGTTGTACTCGCTGTCAGACAGCTTGCAAGAACGTTGTCTGTACCACGACATAGATTCTGTGATATTTGTGAGCTGTGAGGGAGATTGGAATCCCCCGCTAGGTGATTATTTAGGCGAGCTCACCAGCGAGATCCTGCCAGATGAACACATCACAGAACTTGTGTCGGCCGGTCCAAAAACCTACAGGTACAAGCTGTCTGGGGGAAAGGTTTGCTTGAAGGTGAAAGGGATTACCCTGAATGTGGCCAACAGTGAAAAAGTCAACTTTGAAACCTTGAGAGATCTTGTTCTCAATTATGGGGCAAACCCCACTGGGGACACCCCTAAAACAATTGTGATACAACAGCGCTCTATCATCAGGAACAAAAGCAAGTGGACAATAGAAACCAAAACCTTGAGAAAAACGCAGAAAGTCGTTTATGACAAAAGGGTCCTCACAGAAAACTTTAACAGCCTCCCCTATGGTTTTTAAAGATGGATATGCGTTGGAAGCACCCCTTTTCTGTGATTTTGGCAGGCCCTAGCAACTGTGGTAAAAGTTACTTTATAAAAAACCTTTTGGATCATGCTGATAAAATGCTGTCTGTTATGCCTGAGAATGTGGTGTGGTGCTATAGCTGTTGGCAGCCTTTGTATGAAGAACTGCTTTGTAAATATCCTTTTATCAAGTTTGTGGAGGGTCTACCAGACAGTCTTAATGACAACTGTTTGTTTCCTCCTAATAAAATAAATATGGTTGTGGTAGATGAGTTGATGGACTGTGCCTGTGACAGCGGCGAAATCGAGAAAGCCTTTACCAAGTACGTGCGTCATCGGAATCTGAGCATTATGTATATAGTTCAAAATGTTTTCTGTCAAGGGAAAAGGAGCCGCACCATTGCTCTTAACACAAAATACATGGTTTTGTTTAAAAACCCCAGGGATAAGCTACAGATAGTGTCCCTGGCGCGGCAGATGTACCCGGGTAAGACCCAGTTCTTTCTAGAAGCTTTTGAGGATGCCACTAAAACACCTTACGGGTATCTGGTGGTTGATCTAAATGCTTCTACCCCGGATGCTTTTAGATTAAGAACCGGGCTTTTTCCTCCCGACCAACCAGCTGCTTACACTTTAAAAAAAACAGCAGGTGGAAATAAAAAGAGATGATGTAGTGGCAGTCTCTTCTTAACTCTCGGGATGGTGGAAGGGAAACATGTCTAACCGCGTAAAACGAAATCTGGCTCTCTTAATACTACTTCTTCAATCCTCCCCACAGCTGAGAAAAACTATACTCTGCTCTGCCTCTGATGATTTAATAGCAGCCATTTCAGAAATTGCTCTGAACACCTTAAAAGGAAACATCCCTTTGACACCGCATCAAATTCGCGTGCTAAAAAAGAGACGCGGGATCATAAAAAACCTAAGTAACAAAAGACTACCTCTTAAAAAAAAAGAAACAGCTGGTGAAACAGTCTGGGGGATTTATCGGACCTCTGTTAAGTTTTGCTCTTCCTTTGATTACGGGGCTTTTGGCTAGCCGGTGATGGAGCATGCAGAAAAAATGTACCTGGTGCCCAAACACAAACTGGAACAATTAAGGGCTACCCAACCGCCTCAGGAAAATATCAGAACCGAGGCAACCCGCTTATTTGATGCTGAAATGAGGAATATTCTCCAAAGACCGGGATTAGAAGAATATGATAAAGCTAAACTGTATGCCACCGTGCTTCAGAAATACCTGACCTATGTAAAGCAGGGTGATCTGGACAGAGGAAAATTAACCCTGTTTCTGCCGGAACAGACACCCCTAGAAGCCGGATACCCCCACGAACCCTGACACAATCGTTCAAGAAGTACTGGATAATGTGCATACCCGATACAGGAAAAATGCTGAAGTACTGCTCACTAAGCTGAGCCAGCACAAGGATATTTCTTCTTGGGATGATCAAGGGGGTTTCGTCTACAAAGGGATGCTCGTCAAGGGTTCTAACATGCTCGACTTGGTCTGGAGAACCCTTCAGACTCACGCCGGGGCTACTAAACATCCGCCTAAAGGCTGGGACATCTTTATGCAAGCCATGGCCAAGCTGAACGTACCATCTTCTGTTATGGGCAACGTTGTGAATCGTGATTATCTGGAACGTCTGAAAGCATCTGCCTCAGACCAAGAAACACCAACAACGCCACCTATGAAGCGAAAAATTCTCTCTAAAACCCACTGGCTCTCCCTGTAAAGTTTTACACTTTGAAATAAACTATTCTCTACTTCTATAAATTTTTGTCTATAGAGGATTTTTTTGAATGAAGGCACACACACATTTAAACAACAACAGCTTTATTTACACAGCATCAGCTGAGTGTCTTATTTAGACAAAGCATTCGTGAAAGTCATTGCAAGAAATACATGTCTGGGCATGTTGAAACATGTTTTGAGCAGGCCCAGCCACACGAAAATTTTCATATTTACTTTTTACAAAGTGCATCACCACCCTATCATTTTGTGCTAAATCGTCGGAATAATACAATTTAAAAATCTGTTCAAATGACAGCCCCTTGCTACGGTGGTGTAGGAAAAACACACAATGGTATCTGCAGGCGACAGACTGGGGGTCTTGTAACTGTTTCATTTGAAAAACAGTGCCGGTGACATTCTTGTTTAAAAACAACATAATGCTTTGAGGAAAGAGAGCGCTGTTTGGGGGGTGACCGTACGAGTCAAAAAATTCTCCGCTGTTCCGATCCTCCAAGTAAACAGCCAACCAGTGTTCTCCGGGTTGATTATGTGGGTGCATGTTGACTACTAAGCTCAGGGGCCTTTTAGACTGCCGAGTCTTAGGAAGCCAGTTGCTGGGGAAAACATCTAAGAAAGCGTCTCTGGCATAAGGGTCTGAGGATAAAACCCTGATGATCTGTTCAGTGTCCATCTTCACATATAGTCAAACAGGACGTTTCTTCTCTGATTTATTTCTATGACGTTGTCAAAGACCCCATACACGATCATGTTAACCGTGGTGGGCAAAGACGCAGCAAAGCTTATTTCTGCTCTCAGATTCCCGGTTTTAATCAGTGAATAATGATCAGCACACTTCTGGTCAGGAGACAGGTCAAAGGCAAATAAGGTGTAGCCCAGAGCAAACTCCTCACGATTGATGATCAGGGCCCGGTCTTTCGTATGTTTACCGGCTGTCTGTACCAGCTGCATGTATTCTCTCACGCAGTTACCATTTTCAAAATCTGGTTGTAGGGGTTTTGTTGGGGTTTGTTCTCCATCAACGTAGAGGGCCACAACATTAATATTGTAATGTTTAAAATTAAAGGGGTTCTTAGCATAATTCCCACTAAAGGCATCGTTATCCACGAACCCGATGACGATGAGTTTGGGTAACTGTCCCAGAAACAGATTCTCCTGGTTGCTGACTCGGCTGCCAGCAGGAATGCTAAAACACTTTCATACCCACGCAGTCTATGGGGTATTTAGTGTTGGCCGTAAGCAAGGCCTCTGCGTGGCCCAATCAGACACCCGGAGCTACCTTCACTTTACCTTCACAAAGTGAGGCAGATGTTATTTTTAGTTTACATTGGCCGGCTGCTGCATTGCCCACCAAGCAGAAGGCATCTTTGCTACGTGTCAGCTTAATTTTCACATCCACGCCGTTCAGCAACAGTTTTTCTTGAAAAAAACAAATCACTATGGAGATGACCAAGCAGCTCTATCTTTTTGCTCCGGTCTGTCACATTTGCCCATCTTCGAAACCCCTGATTATGGCCATCCCTTGCAACCGATTCATGATGCCCGGGGGTATCTTTGTAAAACAGGCCGGCAGAAAATTGGGTGGTGAGGGTGTCATTGCTGTAGTTGAGAACTGATTCGATGAAGACTCGGTAAGGGTAACAGTTGTTGCTCTGGCTTATGAGACGGTCTCCCAGAGTGACATCCAGCTGACTGAAGACAGAAGCTAGTGGATAATTCACCAGACCCACTGCAGCCCCGGCATCAAGATCCGTTCCATCACCTTTTACAATCTTGCAGCAAAGGTACAGCAGCGTGTTGTTCAAATCCATGTAATCTTCACCATTCCCAGCTATGAAAAAGTCAAGGGGGCTGGACTCGGTAATAGCCAAGAGTGGGGGGATCTCAACATACAGGCTTTTCTCAATGCAGGTCTGGGTAGGGGCTATTTGAACCACATCCAGTTCGGATTTGGCACATTCTTCAGACCCACAGTGAACAAAGGCCATGGTGGTTAAAATATATTTCTGTTTCCTCCAGGAGAGCGCCCCTTCTTTTTCCCAGGCTGCTTCTTGGTTTTTTGTGTCTGGCTTCCCCATCGACTTACCCTCTTCTTTTTAAGGGGTTGTGGAGGTCCTGCACGTCTGGAGTCCGGTACGTCTCTCTTTCTTTTAAGGCTCTTTCTTTGAATATACATGAGGCCGGACCCCTCCTGCTTTGCCGGCTTGACCACTTTATCTAGGACAGCTCAGGAGACATGACCAATCACATCTTTGGCTATGTTTTGTGCCGCATTTTTAGCATAGGGTTTAATAATCTCCAGACCCCTTCTCAAAAGTGGAACGGCTTTTCTAAAGAGGCTGAGAAATATACCTCCCACACCAGCCCCATACATCACGGGTACCCCATGATATCCGGGAAGGCCATACCCAGCCTGGGGTTTATAATAATTTCTGTACAAATTAGGGTCCCCATAGTTTTTTACCATTACCATTGTACTTTTACTTATTTTAAAATCTCAAAGTCTTCCGGGGGCGTAGGTGAAGCTTAATGATCACCTTACCAAAGCGAAATGAGACGTGTTTGTTCTGATCCATCTTTATTTCAATGCTGATTGTGTCGATGTGATGTTGACTGATGGGGACATAATGCGGGTTGTCATACGTGATGGTGACAAACTCGTTGTTGCTTCCACGGACCGGGACACAACGTAGCAAAGGTACCGAAAACTCCCCGACAAGCTGATGTTCCACAATGTCTGTGTAGACATACAGCAAATTGAACCCTCCAGTAATATCAGCTGGGAAGGGTGTTTTTTTAACAGAGACTCCGGGTAGCATTCCCAAAATATAGGCTAGCTCACCATGTGTATAAAAACCATAAGAGTTATCTTTGGCTTTAAGTCTCACTTTCCCGAATGCTTGGTCATAGTGCATAACTAATTCGAGCGGAGTAGGGTTGTTGGTGATTGTATTGTTTATAAGATCCAGTAACTCTGTGATGGATGTATAATACCCCCGAGACAGGCTGTACCCCCATTTTTTAGTCCCAGAAATAATTTTGAAAGGGGTGTCTTCATTGATGTTGTTCCAGCTGTGCGGGTATTGTATTTCTGCTAACCCTATCTCCCAGTTCCCCAACAGATCCAGAGGTTTAACCAGTTGTATGGTAAAGTTTGAGCTGGTGTTCTGCGGAAAAATGCTGGAGCAAGCGTTGCTGGGTAAAGTATGTAAAAGTCACCATCACACATCTCGACCTTTTTTGACT
This sequence comes from Alligator mississippiensis, assembly GCF_030867095.1. NCBI lineage: Eukaryota > Metazoa > Chordata > Crocodylia > Alligatoridae > Alligator > Alligator mississippiensis. Next base: position 161,465,505 of record NC_081826.1, read on the forward strand.
GAGGTACCCCTATATGTTACAAACTTGGGAGGCTTCCACCCAACTGTTAAATTTAGATGGCCACCCCAACCATTTTACCAACAACTGCTTCTTTCTTCTTTTTCCTTTCATTGCTAGAACTTTTTCAACCCTGTAAACCCTGTTCTGTTTGGGATTCACTTTTTGTAGTTCTTCAGGGTAGAAAGAACCCTCAATAGGTTCATCTTCGTAATCTTTTAGGCGGTATACAGGCATCTGCACACGTCTAAGGACTTCATCCACTATGAAAATCTCATCGGTGAATGTTTGTTCATAACATTTTTCAAACCGCCCTTTGGCTCTAGACACCTTCACGTGGTCTCCTTTTCTAAACACGGGTGCTGCTGGTTTTATTTTGAAATAGTCCCCGTACACGGCTTTCCACACCCGTGGAGAGTTTGAGAAGTTCACGTCAACAGGCCTGGTGCGAATAGTTCTGTGAAAAGTGTGGTTGTAGCTCTTTATAAACTCTGGTAACACATCAGTGTAGTGAGAGGTGTTGCGGGCTGTAAAATACCTCCACATCTTTGATTTTAATGTTCTGTTAAACCTCTCTACCACCGCCGATTTCACTTCACTATTTGTCACAAAATGGTGAACATTATATTGTTTTAACAGCTTACTTAAAGACTTATTTAAAAATTCTTTTCCCTGATCAGACTGTAATTTTTGAGGTACACGGCCCTCTGTAAAAATGGTTTTAAAGGCTCGAGCTATTTCACCACCTGACTTGTCTTTTAGACCTACGGCCCACTCATACTTTGATAATATGTCTATCGCTGTTAAGATGAACTTAACCCCGCTGTTGTGTTTAGAAAACTGCTGCATATCCACCAGATCTGCCTGCCATTGTGCATCAATATCTGAAACAACAGTCTTGTTTCTTTTAAAATGTCTTCTTGCCGGTTTGTACAGGGTATAAGCATCCTGGTCTGAAAGCCAGGCAGCCACCCCACTTCTGTTCAGGAACTTATTCTGCCTTTTGGTAGCTTCAAAAAACACGTTCACCCCACCAAAACTGCCAGCTTCACCACGAGAGTAATAAACTTCCTTTAACATAGCCTCCTGTGTAAACATGTCTGTTAACTGTTCCCCCCTACACTTACCCCCATGCTAACACCCGTGTGGTGCATTCAAACACTTGTGGACAAATTTAAACCACAGCACAAAGACACCATCTTCCAAATTCTCAAATTCTGTTTAGTGGTCAGGGACCTGATAGGCCATAACAGCACCATGTGATCTAGGGCAAATCTTGCAGCATGAGGGGTTGGGCTTTGAGGGTCTGCCTGGGTTGTCCTTCTGATGTCATGAACCATGTGGTGTTGGTGTCACACACCACGTGATTGGGGTCAGGGGCAGAGTTGCTGATGTTACACACCATGTGACCGGGGTCAGGGGCGGAGCTGCTGATGTCATGCACCATGTGACCGGGGCCAGGGGGTGTGGCTGATGATGTCACACACCATAAAAGGGGAAAGGGGTGGAGCGAAAGGGTGGGACTTCCGGTCCCGCCCACCTGTCACATTTGCACTGAAGGGCAGAGAGCCATATACTACTGGTAGCACATGACATATCTTGCCTTGCTGCCTCTGCCTCCCATGCTATGGCTGCTCCAGCCCCTGCCCCTGTCCCTGCCCCTGGCAGCAGTGAATAAAACCCCAGGCTCCTGTTGGCCACCATGGTCAGCATGGTGGCCAACAGGACCCTACTGGCCCACCATGCTGACCTCAGGCAGGCCCATAGCTGTCTGCCCTCCCAGGTTCCTCACACACAGTGAACTCCTGCCCAGCCACAGCACATCATCCCAAGGCTGCCACAACCACCCAGCTGCTGCCTGGACCCCATCCAGCTGGCCAGACCCTCGCAGGGAGACTGACGACAGGCTGCTGGATGCCACTGTCAGGGCTAGCCTTGCCCTTCTGGGCATCCAGCCCCACCAACTCTGGGCCCACTGAGCCAGCCAGGACTATGGTTGCACATTGTTCAGCACACCAGGGATAAAGAACAGTGGCTGGAGGCATTCCAGATGACCCCAGCCACCTTCTGGGACTTCCTGAGGCAGCTCTGCCCACAGCTGGAGTGGCAAGACACCAACATGTAGGCACCCCTCATTGCAGAAACCTGGTTGGCCCTCGCAGCGCTCAAGCTGACCACTCCTGCCAGCCTCTTCTATGTGGGCCGTCTATTTGGGGTGGTGAAGGCCAATGCCAAGAAGTCTGTCCTGGAGGTATGTGGTACCCTCCATGACATGCTGGGCCACATGGTGCTCTGCATACATGACCCCCTGACAGTGGTGGTGGGGTTCCATGCCCTGGGCTTCCCCAAGTGCACTGGGGTCCTGGACAGGACCCACTTCTCTGTCACCCACATACCCACCCCATGGTGACAGCCCCTATTATAGCCAGAAGGGCTTTCACTTGGTTGTGCTCTAGGCCATCATTGACCACTGTGGTACCTTTACAAAAGTGAGGGCTGGCTGGGTGGGCAGGGCCCATGACACCTGCATGTTTCACAACTCCACCCTTCCAGCCCTGATGTAGAGCAGCCAATTCATGCTGGGGGTGCCCGACCTGCAACTGGGTGCTGTGATGGTCCCACCCACCCACCCACCCACCCATCCTTATCAGGGATCCCACCTACCCATTCTTGTCCTGGCTCATGTAGCTCTACAGAAGCCAGTTGAACCCCCGCCAGACCCACTTTAACTAGTGTGTGGGCCAGACCTGCACCCTGGTGGAGTGCACCTTTGACTGCTTCAGCGGACTCTGACATCCTCACTGCCTGCCTTGAGTTCACCCAGGACAACATTCCCTAGGTTATTGTTGCAGCTTGCATGCTGCATAACATCTGTGAGGCCTGGGGACAGCTCTTTTGTAAATCATAGGTGGCGGAAGGCAGGGGCTAATGGGACTTAGCCCCATCAAACTTTTCATGGAGGGTGGAGACAGCAGCTGCACCATGGCGCTGCCATCCCACAATGCCTGGCACTGCTCTGTGTGCATCTGCTCCTCAACCACTGTGTGCAGCAACAGCGCACACTGGCCCTGCAATTGCCCTGTGGAAAGGAGGGGTAGGGGTTAAGCAGCACTCAGCCCCCCCCCAATAATATTTGCCCCCATTGCTTATGCTGTGAGGCCTCGGTGGAGGAGATGCATAGGGTGGATGATGCCCTGCAGCAGGAGTACCACCTGTGGTGGAAGTGACAGAAAAACTGGCAAGCCTTCCCCAATGAGGCTCTGGGCAAGTCACTCATCCACCCTCAGGGCCCAGGGAACTGAGTTTGAGAGGCAATGGCCAACCACTTCCTAGGACTCCCTGCATGTGTGGTCCAGGGTTCAAATTGCCCACAGGCTTTCAAAAGCCTGAGGCCGGGGCTTTCATAGAGGTGGTTCAGCCCTGGAGCAGTAATAGCTTCTAGCCCCAGAGTGCTAGGGCTAGCCTCAGGCTGGCCTCCTAGTGGCAGGGCTGACAGGGAGCAAATCTGCTCTCCATTGGTGCCTACACATGTGTTACAGTACAGTAACTACTCACAAGTAAATTTGCTACTTGCATTTGTAGGTAGTAAATTTACTCACAAGTAGCGTCATTTACTCTGTAGTAACCGTGCACACATGAGGAGCAGATGCATACTGCACTTCAAGAAGGATGTGGATAACCTGGAGAGGGTCCAGAGAAGGGCCACTCATATGGTTAAGGGATTGCAGGCCAAGCTGTATGAGGAGAGACTGGGGCACCTGCACCACTTCAGCCTCCCCAAGAGAAGGTTGAGAGGCAACCTTGTGGCTGCCTATAAGTTCATCACGGGGGCACAGAAGGGAATTGGTGAGGTTTTATTCACCAAGGTGCCCCCGGGGGTTACAAGAAATAATGGCCATAAGCTAGCAGAGAGATTTTGACTAGACATTAGGAAGAAGTTCTTCACAGTTAGAGTGGCCAAGGTCTGGAATGGGCTCCCAAGGGAGGTGGTGCTCTCCCCTACCCCGAGGGTCTACAAGAGGAGGTTAGATAAGCATCTAGCTGGGGTCATCTGAACCCAGCACTCTTTCCTGCCTATGCAGGAGGTCAGACTCGATGATCTATTGAGGTCCCTTCCAACCCTAGCATCTATGAATCTATGTGCAAGTTAATTATGCAGTAAATTACACTAGTGCTCAGTAAAGCATCTCGAGTAGACCTGCCCAGTATAGCTAAAAGATGGCTACATTGCCTAACTTCTGGCATTTCATAGATTTCATAGACATTAGGGCTGGAAAGGACCTAACGAGATCATCAGGTCTAGCCTGCTGCCTAAGGGGCAGGAAGTCAGCTGGGGTCACATGACCCCAGCAAGACAAGCATCCAAATGCAACTTGAACTTGTCAAGTGTTCGTCCTCACACCACTTCTGGGGGTAGTCTGTTCCATGGGGTGCGCTGGTGAACAGATGTTCTCCCAGATCCTGATGTACACCCTGACTTTCTTATAGGCTGCCACCAAGTCCCATCTGAGCCTATGCTTTTCCAAGCCAAAGAATCCTGAGTCTCTCAGCCTCTCCTCATAAGGCCTGCTCTCTTGACCTTTGATCATGCATGTGGCTCTCCTCTGGACTCTCTCAAGCTTCTCCATGTCCTTTTTAAAGTATGGACCCCAGAACTGGATGCAGTACTCCAGCTGCAGCCTCACCAAGGCCAAGTAAAGCAGGAGAATGACATCTTGGGTCTTGTTTGAGATACATCGGTAGATGCAAGCCAGGGTTTTATTTACTTTGATGGCTGTGGCATCATATTAGTGGTTCATATTCATCTTGTGGTCAATCTTCCTTCCCTTCTAGAAGATAGGCACCACATTGGCCCTGTTCCAGTCCTGAGAAACCTCACCTTAGTGCCACGAGTTCTCAAATATCCATGCCAATGGCTGAGCTAAGATGTCAGCCAAGTCTTTTCGCACTTTTGGGTGTTTTTCATCTGGGACTCCTGACTTATGGATATCTAGCCTAGAGGTGTTCTCTCACAAGGTCTTTGCCAAATATAGATGTATGGTCACCTGAACCCTTGTAATCCTGTGTCCTGTGAGGCAGGGCAATCCCCTTGTGCTGGTGAAAAACCGATGCAAAGTAATCATTGAGATTAGCTTTTTCCTGGGTGTCAGTTGTCAGCCACTCCATTTGATTCAGCAGGGGTCCAATGTTGCCCTTATTTTTCTTTTGACTTCCTATGTATCTGAAAAATGACTTTTTATTGTCCTTGATTCCTGTAGCCAGCTTGAGTTTGGTTTCAGCCTTGGTTTTTCTGGTCCATTCCTTACAGGTGTGGGCCAGTAATGCATAATCCTCCTTAAAGGTATTACCTGTCTTCCAACCCTTATAGGCTTCTCTTTTAAGGTTAAGAAGGTCCATGAATTCCCTATTTAGCCAAGAGGGTTTCCCAGCCCTTTTACTACTTTTCCTGTGGGCCAGAATGGACTTTCCTTGAGCTTTTAGGATCGCATCCTTAAGGACCAACAACCTGTCTTGGACTCGCTTTCCTGTCAGATCATGATCTTTCAGGGCCTTCACAACCAACCTTTTAAGCTTGTGAAAGTCAGCTTTCCTGAAGTCAAGGAAAGTCTGCATTGCTGACCAATTTTCCAGCTCTGTGATGGATAAGGAAGGTGATCAACTCGTGATCACTATTACTGAGCTTTACTTCAATCCTCAAGTCACTCACTAGATCATCCCCTCTGGCCAGAACCAGATCTAGCTGTGCCTCACCTCTTGTCAGCCCGTGGACTTCTTGAGTCAGATAGAGCTCATCAATGCAGGCAAGGAAGCTATGCAACCTATCAGATTTGGCTGAATGCTCCTCCCATGAGATGTCAGGGTGGTTGAAATCACCCATGACAACTATGTACTGAGAGTGTGCAGCTTCTGCTAGTTCCCTAGAGAATTCATGTTCAAGCTCTTCCTCCTGATGAAAAGGTCTGTAATAGACTCCTATGGCTATATCCCCTTTACACGTTCTCCTCATATTCTAACCCAGAGGGTTTTAAGTCACGCCCCGTCCCTCCAACCCCCACCCCCCAAGGTTTAACAAAGCATCCAGGTGCCCAGGGCAGTAGAATGCATGAGGGAAGTGACAGCTTCTGGCTGTCACCATGCTGCTGATGTGATTCTGTAGCTGCAGTGGCAGCTTTTATTTTCCCATCCCCCATGCCTCCTAGGTTATTTCCTGGGGTAGCTGCCCTGTCACTCCATCTTAGTTACACTACTCCTTAGTTATTCTACTGCTCATTCTACAGTGTAACTTGCCTTGCCTACAGTGGAAGATTAAAGTACAGAGCTTAACTGGTGTTAGAAAACGTAACTAGCAAAATACCTTAAATCCTAGTCAAGGCAAACTCTATGCACTGCGAGGGATGGAACTTCAATTGCACATTTGTTAACTAAAGTGGAATCAGAACCTTAGTTCTTTGAGTCCAAAACCACAAATCTTTACCACTGGAGTTGAAGGAACTTCTTGATTTTATTGTCCAGTAGGGCAGTGGTAAAAATTCTATTTAGGCTCTGGGCCAAAATTACCTAAACCAGACGTAGGTGGGCACCAGGACTTGGCAGCCATTGCTGTTTTTCCCCGCAGCAGTATAGGGAGAGCAACTATTGCCAAACCCCTGAGCCCATGGGCCAGATCAGATGGTTGGCTGTGGGTTGCCATCCCCTGTAATAGGAAATTTCTTCTATCTGCTACACATGAGCTAGCCCATGTGTCAACCCACTAATGGGAAGCATGGTAACATACAAAATCCAGCATGCTAGACAATTTTATGGAATTATTCACCACTGCTGGACCACAGCAGGGAGCACCGTGGTAAACATGATGCATGCACTAAACCCTGAAATGGATTAAATGAACCTGTTTTAGAGTGGTACTGGACTTGAATGAATAAGTACATCTAAGATAGCCTCTTATACTATGCCCATGCCTGCTCTATGTGTTTTTGGGGGTTTTATGTGCATGGAGATTGTATACAGCACTTCAATGTAGTCCTCCCTATCACAGTCTAGAAGTGGTGTAAATACACCGTATTGAGCTTCTCTGACTCCAGTGCTTCTGTTGGTGCCTTCCTGCATCAAGCATGTATGCGCTAGCCTAACATGTTTTGGCTCAAAGAGGTGATGCAGAGATAAGTGGATGAAACTCTTTGGCCAATTTTGTGCATAAGGCCAGGCAAGATGATCATAAAGTTCATTTTCCTGCTTTAATCACTCTTGGAGTTTAGCCTACCTTGCTATCAGTCCCAAGTATAAATCATCAGGTACAGCACTCAAATTAAAATAAGACCCCTTCTTTCTTTGTTTTAATGAGTCATTTGTACTTTTGCCTCCACATCTCAGACAAGTGAAAGCTAAGATTTGAAGGGTAAGGAGTAGCAGAATCTGGGTTTAGAGGTTGGAATATGATTTTGTTCCTTGTTCTCACTAGGCACATCTACACAAGATGCACAGTAAACATCTTGCTGTCTACACATGAACCCCTTTTAGACTGGAGTAAACTAATTTACTCTTCAACAAGATAGTACTTGTAAATACAGGTATTATCCTGCTTTAATGTAAAAAAAACAAACCTCTACAACAGTGCACATATAGATGCTGGAGGAGCTAGGTGAGACATGAAGGTGCTTCAGTGCAGGAAGGCAGCCCAGGCCAGCCCCTCTGCAGCATGCTGAACCAGTGGGAGCAGCCCGGGCTAGCAGAATGATTCCCAGGGGCCCCTGCCAGCTGGGGCTACTCTGCACTGGCTCAATGTGAGCTCCAGAGTTTATTGCTGCACGTTAATAGGCACGTGTAGATGCACCCACTGTCTAACTACTTTATAGCTCTTTAAGCAATATGGTCTTTCTCAGAGAATGCTCTTCTATATTGATACAAGTTAAACACTTTGTTTTGTCCTCAGCTTTGAAAGGATAAAGGTGTAAAATATATAGCAAGGGCTTTTTTAAAGCTTATTCAGTGGACAAATAACTGAGTATTTTTTACAGTGATGTAAAGTATTCTTGAAGCAAATATTGCTATAACCTTCCCAGTGATCTGTTCATATGGTTTAATCAATATGACAGGGCCTAATGAACAGCAGCTGCTACAGAATATTTATATATGGAATATTTATTTGGCAAGGTAAAATGGCTATGTGGTGTGGAACAAAACAAAACAGCCTTCTAAATCTGCAGAGTCCAGGTACAAAGGCAGAGGATCTGGGGTGTGGAGATAAGGACCCATCTCTAGGTAATCTCAGTCTTCTCCTTGTGGTAAATGACAGCACAATGGGGAAGGATGCAGGGCTCCAGGGGTCCTCTGTACATGGGGTTTATTACAGTGCTATTCTCTCTGTAACTGTAATGATCAGCTGTAACTTTGAAAAACTCTCTTGTTCTCTATTGCCACAGAGCTTTTGATTTTTAAGGGTCTTTCCTGACTTAGTTGAACCTATGTTTGATATTTTAAAAATATGTAGCTAACTTTCATGTAGTTTATGGTGTAAAATCCTGGCTTCAGTGAAGTCATTGACAAGGAAGATCATCCAGGGTATGCTAGGCCCCCTAGACATGTGCAAGTCAAGGCACAATGGTATCTAATGCACAATCCACACAATTGTGCCTCCTGCCATGCCACATGTGTGGCAGGAAACATGACTTTGGGCTAGTGCATTAGATCCTATCAAGCCTTATTACTGGTGCAGGGGAAGCCCAATTCTGGCTTTCCTCTGCACCAGCAAGAAGCAAGGCCCTGTGGTTGGGATCCCCCCTTGGTTGCAGCCCCAGGCCTAGGGAATCACAGCAGCCCCAGGGCTGGGGAATCATAGCAGCCAGGCTGGGGGTGTGTGAAACCTCCAAGCTTGGGAAATCATGACAGCTATGATCCCTCAGGCCCAGGAGTTTCACACACCCCTGAACCTGGGACATCATGGGAGCTGTGATTCCCCCAGGCTTGGGGTTTGATTTCATCCAAGGCAGCCACCCTCTCCCCAACTGCCAGGATCTAGCTGTAGTCCTAACACCTGGAGTCCACAGCTGCAAGACTCTGGGTTCCTACACTGCCAGGACCCAGAATCAGCAGGTGCTGGGGCTGAGAATCCCCTCAGTTGAAAGACTTCCAGCCCCAGCTGGGCATGGTGAACCCCTAGGGCAAGGAGTCCCATTAGCTGACAGGGCTCCCAACCAAGGGGAAACCCTGCTACATGTGCTTCAAATTAAAGCTCAGTAGCAACCAGCTTTAAATTAATACACATTTTCAAGATCTAACTTTATAGCTGGCTAGACATTTTTATAGCATGATAGCTACTTTGCACATACAGCTGTTCTCAAACACTAAATACAGACTTTCAGAGGCATTAGGAGGAGGTTAAATGGTTGCCCGATATCAAGTAAGTCACAATAAGGGGGCTAGTGGTGAGGCATTGGGAGTCTGCCGGGGGATGGGAGGGAGGTGTGACCAGTAGGGGACAGGCATGACCCACGGGTGGGTGGGGGTAGGCATGACCTGTGAATGGGTTGGTGCCCCCCGCCACAACGAGCCTACACTCTCATCCCTGCCACCCCTCCCCCCACTGAGACTGACTTGCATGGCTCCGGCAGTGACAAATGCTGATAAAAAGTGACTGCACCTGGGTTGGCTTGTGGGATGGGAGTTGAGAGGGCTGGCTAGTGAGGGTGTAGGGGAAGAGAAAGGGGCCGGGGGGGGGTGCAAAAAATAGCCCAGCATGGGGAGGGCGTATGAAAAGAGAAGCCCTAGGGCTGGGGCCAGTGGCTGCATTTTCCCAGCCCTGGGGCTATGCAGGGAAAGTGTACAGAAATTCTACACATCAGCTTGACTTGAATTGAATAAATTTGATACTACATAGATCCAGGTTTATCTTAAATTGGGTTCTGTGTGCATGTAACTTCTGTACACTTACAGGTTTAGTCTTACTGCTGGTCACTGAGACTATAAGTGTAAGGTCGGCACTGGAATGAGCTAAGTTTAAATTGGGTGGCCATTTTGAACCCAATGTAACCAATCAAAACCTGATGAAAAGAAGCAAGAGTATCTTCACTGACAGGCTTGCTAACCTAGTGAGGAGGGCTTTAAACTAGGTTCAGTGGGGGATGGAGACCAAAGCCCCAAGGTAAATGGTGAAGGGGGTGACCCGGAGGAAGCACGAGCAGGAGGGGGAAACAGGGGAGGCCTTTTTATTCTTCCTGACAAAGTAGGGCAATCAGCTAGTTACCTGATGTGTCTGTACATGAATACATGGAGCCTGAGAAACAAGCAGGAAGAATTGGAAGTACTCACCCAGTCATGGAACTATGATGTGATTGTAATAACAGAGACTTGGTGGGATAGTTCACATGACTTGGTGGGATAGCTCACATTGTCTTGGATGAATATAAACTAATCAGGAAGGACAGAAAGGGGAGAAGAGGAGAAGGAATTCCACTTTATGTAATAGAGTTGTATGACTGCTTAAGGCCCTAATATGAAACTGGAGATAGGCCTCTTGTAAGTATTTGGGTTAGGGTCAGAAGAGAAAGCAGCAAGGGTGACATCATGATGGATGGCTTCTATAAACCACCAGACCAGGAGGAAGAGGTGGATAAGGCTTTCTTCAGACAGCTAGTGGAATTTTCCCAATTATTGGCCCTGGCTCTCATGGGGGACTTCTTTCACCCTGAAATCTGCTGGAAGAGCAAGGCAGCAGTGCACAGATAATCCAGGAAGTTTTTAGAGAGTGCTGGGGGCAACTTCCTGGGGCAAGTGTTAGAGAGGCCAACTAGAAGCCATGCTCTTCTTGACCTGCTGCTCACAAACAGAGAAGAGTTGATGGGAGACATAGTGGTGCATGGCAACTTGGGCAGCAGCAACTATAGGATGATTGAGTTCATGATTCTGTGGCAACGAAGGATGGAGAGCAGCAGAGTAAGGACACTGGACTTCAGAAAAGCAGACTTCAACTCACTCAGGGAACAGATGGGCAGGGTCCCCTGGGAGGCCCATCTGGAAGGGAAAAGAAAGCAGAAGAGCTGGTTGTATTTTAAAGAAACCTTATTAAGGATGCAGGAATGAACCATCCCAATGTGCAGGTAAATTAGCAAATATGGCAGAAGACCAGCTTGGCTTAGCAGGAAACTCTTCAGTGAGCTAAAACACAAAAAGAAAGCTTACAAGAAGTCGAAAATAGGATGAACAACAAGAGAGGAATATAAGAGCATTGCTTGGGAATACAAGATTCAAATCAGGAAGACCAAAGTACAACTGCAGCTACAGCTAGCAAGGGACCTGAAGTGTAACAAGAAGGGTTTCTACAAGTATGTCCTCAGTGAGGGGAAAATCAGGGAAACAGTCTTTTACTAAATGGCGGAAGCAACCTAGTAACAGAGGTTGTGAAAAAGTTTGAATTATTCAATGCTTTTTTTTACCTCAGTCTTCACAGGGAAGTTCAGCTCTCAGAGTAGAGCAGCCAACAAGGGTAAAAGAGCAGATTAGGGAAGTATTTAGAGAAGCTGGACATTTACAAGTGAGTGGGTCCGGACATAATGCACCTGAGGGTGCTGAAAGCATTGGCCAATGTGATAGCAGAGCTGCTGGCCATTATCTTTGAAAATTTGTGGTGGTTTGGAGATATCACCGATGATTGGAAAAGGGTAAATATAGTGTCTATCTTCAAGAAAGGGAAGGTGGAGGATCCAGGGAACTATAGACTGGTCAGCCTCGTCTCAGTCCCTGGAAAAATTAAGGTGCAGGTTCTCATTTCTAACTCTTGGAGGAGAAGAAGCTGTTTAGGAACAGTTAGAATGGAGTCACCAAAGGCAAGTTATGCCTGACCAAGGTGAATGCCTTCTATGATAAGATGGCTGGCTCTATAGTTTTAGGGAAAGCAGTGGACATGATATACCTTAACTTTAGCTGGGCTTTTGATATGGCCTCCCACAACACTGCTGCAAGTAAGCTACAAAAGTATGGGTTGGATGAATGGAATGTAAGGTGGATATAGACCTGGCTCGGTCGTTGGGCTCAGAGGGTAGTAATCAGTGGTTCAATATGTAGTTGGCAGCCGCTATCAAATGGAGTACCCCAGGGGTTGGTCCTGGCGCTGGTTTTGTTCAATATCTTCATCAACAATGTGGAAGATGGAATGAGTGCACCCTCAGCAAGTTTGCAGATGACACAAAGCTGGAGGAGTAGTAGATAAGCTGGAGGGTAGGGCTAGGATTCAGAGAGATATTGAGAAACTGGAGGATTGGACCAAAAGAAATCTCATGAGGTTTAATAAAGAGAAATGCAAAGTCCTGCACTTGGGATGGAACAGTCCAATGCACTGGTACAGGTTGGGATTTGACTGACTAAGTAGCAACTCTGCAGAAAAGGAGCTGGGGGTTACAGTGGACAATAAGCTGAGTATGAGCAGCATGTGCTTGTGCAAAAAGCTAACAGCATACTGTACTGTATTAATAGCAGTGTTGCCAGAAGATTGAGGGAAGTAATTTTTCCCCTTTACTTGGCACTGGTGAGGACACAACTGGAGTACTGTGCCTAGTTTTGGGACCCCTGCTACACATAGAAAGAGAGTCCAGCAGTAGGCAACAGAAATGGTTAAGGAGCTGGGACACATTACTTCTCAAGAAAGGCTGAAGGAACTGGTCTTATTTAGTCTGGAGAAGAGAAGACTGGTGGGGCAGGAGGGAGGGAAGGGAGGGAGGGGATTGAATACCCGCCTTAAACTACCTGAAGTGCTGTAAGAAAGAAAGATGATGGAGATTGAATGTTCTATGTGGTGCCAGATGACAGAATAAGGATCAATAGTTTCCTGTTGTAGCAAGAGAAGTTTAGGTTGGACATAAGGAAAAACTTTCTCACTAGGTGAGTAGTAAAACACTGGAACAGGTTACCCAGATAGGTGGTAGAAGCTCCATCCTTGGCTAGACAAAGAATTGGCTGGGATTATGTGGTTGGGGATGGTTCTGCTTTGAGCATAGGGTAGGACTAGATAACCTCCTGTGGTGCCTTCCAATCCTCATTTTCTATGATTCTAAAATGCTGGTGGGTTTGGCACTAAGAGATTTCTTTAACAATTTGAGGATCTTGTGCTGTGACTTGTTATGATGTTTGGCCAGACATCCAAGTGGGCAAATAATCTCTTTGGGTCAATGATACTCAGTAGCACTGCCTTTTACTACTTATCAGTAATTTTATTAGCTTCCAGATAAAAGTCTGGCCAGTCGCCATAAGGGTACCAGGTAGACCAACTGGCCACATCAAATTCTTCAAAGTCGCCCAAAGTAGCCATAGTAGACAGCAAGTGCACTGGCCAACATGTGGGAGGAAACAATCCCTGGCAACTTCTCACTTGCAGAATGGATCACAGTAAGTTTTTCTCTTAGGCTCTGTCAACTGAAGTACTAGAAGTATTCCTACTCACTAGGGTCCCATCCTCATCACTAATTTTGTGTATCTCTGGGGTTTTTGTCCCAGAGAGATCACACAGGGAAGAACAGGGGAAACATCTTTATTAATAACAACTAACATCTCCCTAACAGCATACAATAAAAGCAGAAAAGCCAACAGAAACGCAAAATAATGCAGTTTGGGGAGCGCCCTTTGCTAATAAAGTACAGAACACACATAGTTGGTGTGTGTACACAAAATGCTTTACTACGCATTAGGCTAATCTACTTAGATTAGATTAGTCTATCTACTAACATAGGTATTATTAATAGCATAAATAAATTATTATTATGTTAGTGCAGACAAGCTCCAGTTAGATATTAAGGGCCCATTGTGCTGGAGTTTATTGTAAATACATAATAATAAGGTGTCTTTACTCCCGAAAACTTGTTATCTACACATAAATGGGGGTGGGGCAGAAGGGGAGGAAGGGAAACACTGGCAATAATGAGCACAATAAATTCTGAGCACAGTATACTAACTGCATAACATTTGTATTTTGTTTTGTTGTTTTAATACCTACTAAAAAGAAGGGAATTGTTGAGTCTTACTAACATATGTGGGGAATTCTTGCCATGCATATGGATCTCTGCCTTTTACTGGGATCTGTGTACATTATCATTATTTAAATTGCTATAAATATTCATTGCTACTACTGTTAACTGCACCCTTGGAGGTACCCCTGATAAAATAGACATAGGATGGTTGATGTGTAGAGTCAGTTTTGACAAGGTACTTAAACAGGACATACGAAAACCCTCCTTAGATTCCAGTACAGAGAGAGAAAGCAACTCTAATGACTTTCTTGGGAATCTGTCCTGTTTCAGGCTTTCAGGATTCAAGCAGGCATCAGACTTAGTAAGGTGAAAACACTCATAGATCCTCCCCTGCCAGACTTCTAGGTCCAGACCATCTTGTGCATCACAGTACTTTCTGCATTCCTTCCACAAAATGGAGCTATAGCAAGATCATAGGACTTCGTTTAAAAGGTCATCACGATACACATCAGGCTCTGATTCATCAAAGCATTTAAGCAAGTGCTTAAAGTTAAGTGCATGCTCAAGTGTTTTGTTAAATTGAGATGGTTGTTAATCTGAGACTTACATCATGATGTGACTAGTCCATTTGGCAGCATTGGCAATTCCCCTGCAATGACATTTGCCACCAACTAATTTGGGCATCATCACATTGGGCATTAAATACCAAATGTATTGGCCATCTCAGCAATCAGACTGAGGAGGAAATGATCCATAGAGATTTCTTTCTCTCCTGGAATTGGTTCCTCTTGCTCAGAGATGAGACTTGGTGAATAGGTAATGTAAAAAAAGTTAGTACGAGGGCTCTGGGTTGGTGTTAGATCTTTGTATCAAAAGATATTGTCAGGAATTCTGATCTGGCAGACCCGCCTGGGCCCAGTGCTGTCAGGGACTCTGAGCAGGCAGGCCAGCCTGAACTAAGTACTACTGAAGCTATACCTGCAGCAGGCCCCAGCTAATGAATTCTGGGCCAGTTTAGAGCAGCAAGCATCCTGATTGGCTGCTGGAAGCACCACTATCCATTTAGCATCAGCTGGGGCCCTGGGTCAGAAGGCCAGTCAATAGTTCTGCTGTGGCAAGTGTCCTGGTTCCTGCATGCTGGTTCTCCTGGGTCCTTACCCTTGTTTTCCTTTTATTTCTAAACTTCATCTTTGGATTTCTCTGTGGATCTGTTTCCTGGCTCCTGACCCTGGTTTGGCTCTGTTTGGGGATTTTATTATGTGGATTGCCCTCCAGATTGCTACTCAACATCTGACCCCTGGATCCTGGTCTTGGATTGTGTTGTGGACTCTGCTTCTAGATCTCCCTCTGGATGTGGTAAATAGCTCCTGCCCTTTGACCCAGCCCAGGCCCTGACTTTCCTCAGTGGCCTAACCATTAGGCAAGACTGCCTTACACCTCAGCCCTTTACAGATATAAGTGCCTTCAGGACATCAGGTCACAAGTTTAGAACCTTCCCAGTATTTTTTCTTTCAAAATAAATGTAAACATTTAGAGGTTTTCTGAATCAAGTAGCACAATATTTACTGCCATCCACCTTTGATTTTTTTTGTTTTGTTTTGTTTTATGTCATTTGATGTTACAGTGCCGTTATTTAGGAAATGACAGCACTAAATTCATTCATTTAATAGCTTTCTGATGCACATAAGGACGACCATGTAAGCAGCAACAAAAATGCATAATATCCTGCATAAAAAAACTTAAGTCTTCAGGGTTGTCAAATGAGTGTGCTTTATGTCTTTAGAATTTGGATTTTGCCTTAGATTCGTGACCTATGTTCAGTTATTGGTTCTCTGACCTCAAAACTTGCCCTACTGTTTGACTCTGTGTATTTTTCATTGACCTTCATTCCTCATCAATGGTGAGGGGGTGGCAATGGCATTGAAATGAATGGGTCTTCCCATAGAAGTCAAATCGATCAGCACCCATACCCTGAACAAAATTTATTTTAGTATAAAAGCATGTTGCAGGGACAAACTTTCTCCTAAATGAAGGTTTTATAAAATATATCTCTATCTATAAAATATACTATAGGTAATATATTTTAAAAATTCTTAAATATTTTAATTTTAACCTTGTCATTTTTGCTATATATTCACCATATATAGTGTGTGTTATATATAGCATATATTTTTAAAAGATATCCTTAGGCAAGTTCTTCCTAAGCTTCACTTTATCTCTTACCTTTGAGATGATCTTTTAAAAAAAAAATAGTCAATGACACATCTCTGCTCTTTTTTTTCTTCTTGGTGATCCAAATTAGAGACATATAACATTCAGAACATTCACTCAACCAAAAGAATAATACAAAAATATATTTAACTTCAGATTTTCACGGTAGCACTCTGATTTCATGCTTTTCATGACTTTTGTGACATTGAGAATTATAGAGGAACTTAGATACCAGTTGGAGGAAAATCATATCCTGTAGCTAAAATTGCTTTCGAAGGTGTGTTTTCCCTTGACAGGTGTAAGTTCACTAATTAAATTCATTCTGTAACATGAGTCAAAGTTTGAAATCCTAAAATTATAATATAAACCCATGCAGGATAAGAATTTTGTACAGGACTCTGTGGCATTTGCATTAAAACCATAGGGTCTTTACATTATATGGGGATTTTTTATGTTTTAAGATGCAGATTGGTTTTGGTTAATCCAGAATATGCCCTGCATCCACAAAAGAAAGAGAGAGAGAGCTTGTGGAGTTGGACTGAAGTAGAATAGCAGCAGATATGAATGACCTGCTAGCCTACTGCTTCAGAATGAGCCTGCTAAAATTATTTTGTCCCATTAAACACAGGAGAATGATAACTTGAAAATGGTTCCTGTTTTCAAGTAAGTAACCTTTATTTTTGGGTAAAAA
Organism: Alligator mississippiensis; assembly: GCF_030867095.1. Lineage (NCBI taxonomy): Eukaryota > Metazoa > Chordata > Crocodylia > Alligatoridae > Alligator > Alligator mississippiensis. Next base: position 161,482,356 of record NC_081826.1, read on the forward strand.
AACTCAGAATAATAAACTCAGAGGCTCTCAGGTAAGGAAATGGCTATTGCCATGTTAACTAAAAGTACCCACCAGGTCTGAAATATTTAATTAAAAATTGGAATATTTAATTAACAAGAAGGTGGCTGCAGAACTGTCAAATATCAAATTCTTTAAAACAAGCTAAGAGACTTCTTCAGTCCATCCCTCTGGTTTCCCGTAATCCCTGCATCATTATCATTAGTTCTCTGATGACATTGAGGTCTATGGGAAATGCTGGATGCTCAGTGTTTTGAGGTGAAGTAAGAGCAAGAACCTTTCAACTTCATGACAACTTTGGCAATATTATTCAGAATGTGCACTCGCTCTCTTTCTCGCTGTATATGCACATAGTTTCTTGTTTCTTTTCCTCATCACCAGTCTTCTGGTTCTGTTGCAGGGTCTTCTCTGCAAACAATGTATTGATACTAATTCTCCTTCTATACTGAAGCATATACTGGGGAAGTCCTTAAACAAATACTCAATGGGGCATGCGTTAATGTGGCATTGCTACTGCGCATTAAGTTTAGTACATCTAATATGAGGTACTAACTAACTGCGCAGTAGTCAGCAAAGGCACATGGTCTTTTTGTGATGCTTAATGAACAGCAGAATAATTCTGCTGTTCATTAGCACAACTTTTTCAATGGCATGCTAATGTGCAGTAGAATTAGTCTACTGTGCATTAAGCATCTCATGTAGATGCGCCGAGTGATGATAGTGGTGAGGACATGAGACTTGTTAGGCCTTCAGAAAGGGACTTGGCACTGGGGAAGAGGATTTTAAAGGAAGGCCTTTCTTTCCTAATGCAGTTGAAGCTTAGTATTTGCCCAAGGGTCAAGCCTGCTGGAGGAAAATGCCAAAAAACAGTGGTTGGGGCGGGGATCCAGTAGGCATAACACTATAATAGAGGGTAAGGAATCTGGTTTAGTTTCCTGGCACAGCCACAAATTTGGTGTATTGCTACAGGCAAATCATTCTGTTTCTCTCAAGTCTTTATTTTTCATCAATCATTTCTAAAACGTTTTCTCCACAAGCTGTTTCACACTTGTGTTGTTTTCTGCTTCATGGTATTCCCTTTCCCCCTCCTGCTTGCTTGAATTTGGGACTGCTACTGTGGATTCTGTTACATCTCTTGGAGTGAGAGTTTGGGTTTGTACCTGTGTCAAATAGCTAGAACATTTTGATTGGGGAAAACATTCAGAGCAAAAGGATTACAAAAATGAGTTCAAATAAAGTGAGCTACATACTCACAATATGTTCATGGTAGGATGCAGTCACAGAGTGATTAAGTTCTCTCTCAGGTTGCAAATAATTGATTTGCAGTCAAAACAGTAATTTAGCCTCATTACAACAATGACAAGTTATTTGGATGCAGTTACTATCCGAATTATTTGGGCAATGCTACTGAAGTGTTGTAATTTGGTTTCTTTGAAATGGAATGGGGTTGTCTATGAATGTGTGGACCTCTAAAGAGAGCCATGAGCCTGAGCCTGAGCCTTGATCTCAAGGTTTTCTCTAGTTGACTCAGCTGTAAATGGTTACCTGATCGATCATTTTGCCTGAGGAGCTAAAGGCTGACAGACATGATTCTATCCTTATCAGTCCCTTTAGCATTGTTGGATACAGAAACTTGTAGCCCTATGGGCTACTTACACTTGGGCTGACCTTTGAATTAAAATATAGCTATTAAGAAACAGCTTGCACTGTGATTTGCCTGCTTGTCCTTGTGCCAGTCTACATGGCCAGAAGGAGTGTTGGCTTCCCCTGGGGAGCCAGCATTTTATTTTTAGTACTTTTTTTTTTTTTTGCTTGCTTTGTTATTTTTCCCACAGATTTCACAGAAATTGCCTAATGTCATGATTTCCATAAAGTCTGCAATTGCAGTTTGAGTAGGTCCCTAGCTATTATTCATATGGTTCTATTTGTCAATAAGACTTTAAACAGACCAGTAAGTTTATTAGACCAGAGCAGTGGTTCTCAACTTCTGTAGGCTCAAGTTGTCCCTCCATAAACTCAAGGCCCACCTCAGAAAAAGCCAGTTCTTATTTTTCACTATTTTTTTTTTTTTTTGCTTATAAAAATAATCAAATGATTATCTGCTGCAAAGAACTCAGACCACAGCAGGTCAGAATGTTTTTAACACTATGGATTCCCATTTGAAATCTTTGGGCTTATTTTGTAAATCATGTTTGCATGTCTAAGGGCGAACATTGCATGCCACTTCATGCCACCCTTGAAAGGATCTCAAGGCACCCTATGGTGCTGTAGCACCCTGGTTGAGAATCACTGGGCTAGAGACTATAGATTTCAGGAATAGCAGCTCTTTTGGTAGACAAAGATCAGTTGACTACTGGCACCTACTAAATCATGACTAGTTGAATCTACTATAAAATCACAGACTAGAGCCCGTAACATAATCAAAAGTGACGGAATCAGACCTTTGGGTGTCAGTTGTTTTCTAACTAGCATATTGATTTTTCCAGAAAAAAAGATGACTATCTTATCAAACTATTCTTGCAGTGAAGAGGAAAGAATCTGTCAAGATATGTTGTTGTTTCGCCCAAGTATTAGTAATCTACTTCTACAAAACCAAACTGAAAAGCTTCAGAAACAAATGAAGTCAGTGACAACATGAACTGCTCCACACTATTTTTTTTCAGCTGAAAATGGAACAGAAGTGCTATGTTAGTAAGCACCAGGCAAAAAGAAAGTAAAACTAAGAATGCTGTAAGGGAAGAAAATAAGAATGTTTGTTTGGAAAACAATGATTGAGTCTACAATGAGATTATTTCTGTCAGTACCCATCTACTTGTATCTCTTACACCCGATCTTGTATTTGCTTATGTGATGTGTCTTTTAATTTTCAGGGGAAGCCAGAATTTAGCTACAGTATATAAAGCTATAGCATTATAGAGGTTGCATTCATGTAAGTTACCTGAATTATTTGGCTATTGTTATGAAAGTGTAATAGCCTGCTTTCTTTGAAATGGAATGGTATTTGTGTGTGTGCATGTATGCATGTATGTCTCTAAGGAGGTACAGTAGTTGTCCCCTGGAAATTTTTGTGTTACTTTAAGGTTTGAAGTCAAACATTTCATGATGTCACTTGAAATATGTTAACAGATGCAGTCTGAATCAACAGGTGTATAATAACTTTTTAACATATGCATGAGAGAGCAAAGCGACATTTCCAACCTTCAAAACAAAACTCTTTGGTAAATACCACAGATGCAAAAACAGTTGCAGCAGGTGCTAAACTGCTACAGATTGACCACCCCAGGAGGGAAAGATGATGAATGGAACCCTGTGAGTTTTCCCAAGGGCTCACAATTATAGGAACACCTGGGACAGTGACATGGGGCTGACATGCTATGGAACCGACCACATTGAAAATCTCTCTAAAGTTCTCATTTTGGCCTTCCCTAGCTATGTGAGCATGCAAATGCATCTCTTTTTCTGCAGCCATAAAAAGGAATATTTTCTAAAGCTAGTGGAGGTTGCATTGCTTCTGTATTCTTCAAGTGGACTAATGAGAATGTCAGTGTAAGATTCATAGACATTATGGCCAGGGTTTAAGACATTATAATAATTTAGGCTGACCTCTTGCATGGTCATTTCTTCTGACAACCTATATAGTTCAGATCATAGAGGTTCATTAAGTGATTCCTGCATCAAGTCCATAACCCACAGAGACCACGCAACTTCAAATTAAAGAAAAAGTCAAAGGGGTATTGTGATAATCTAAACTGAACCTCTGTATAATATTAAAAACATCCTCAGTATCAGTGGGGACATCTACATGAGATGCTTACTGCAGTTACCTAATTACCTCCATAATAAAACTTCTCCATCTACATGTGTAGAGCTATTAGACCAGAGTAAACTTATTCCCTCCACCATACTGCCAGATACAAGTATTATCCTATGATGGTGTTATTTACTCTGCCACGTTACATGTGTCAACAGTGACCAGGGCTGGCTGAGACATGAGGGTGCTACAGTACAAGACTGCCTGCTGGTTAGCCGCACACTGTAGCACCCTTGTGTCCCTAGAGCTTACAATGTAGAAAACAAAAACAATATTGTTTTTAAAAACTTGCAGTAATGAGGAATCCACCCACCCCTTAGTAAATTGATCCAAACTTCTAACCAGTGATACCTGATTTCTAGTCTGTGTTTCTCTACCTTTAATTTTTAGCCATCACAACTTGTAATACCTCTGTCTCTGCTCTTACCAAATTCCAGTATAAGGTACATTTTTTCAATCCCTTTATCATATTTTAATCTTCGCCATTTTGTCTTTAATTATGAACATCAAAACTGGATGAGGTTTTCCAAGAGAGGCTCCATCAGTGCCAAATATTGAGATAACAGAACTTCTGTGCTTCTCCTGTCTGCATGCCAAAGGATCATGTTTGACTTTGGGTACCGAATCATGCAGGGAGTTCATTCTCAGCTGATTGTCTATCTTTCCAGGGTCAGTGCATCCCAAAACAAAATCATAAAATCACAGACAATGGGTATTGAGAGGTCAATGTTTCTATCCCTCCATCCCTAAGGCAGGATCAACTATACCTAAATCCTTTCCTAATAAATATCTGTCTAACTTGCTCCTGTAGCTTCCACCCTGGAGTCCTATAGGTTTTCTCAGCCTATAGGACTCAACTGTTCTTACAGTTAAAAAGTTTCTTCTAATGTCTAACCTAAACCTCAGCTGCTGGAGTTTAAGCCATTCTCTTCATATGCTATCCTGCGACTGAGAGCCTGGGGCACGTGCATTGTGGCAGATTGCTCTGGCAGGGAGGGCTAGTTGGAATGAAGGTGGGGAATAAGGTAGGGGTTCAGATTAGGGTCCCTATGAGCTGGGCCTACCCAATCCCAATCCCAATTTATTAAAACATGAGACTTGCTTTAATTTACTTACTCTGCATTTCTTTTAAAATTCTGTAAATTTTTTCCCATTCATCCTTTAGTGGCTTCAGTGGCTGACTTCTATGCAGCCCCCAGTTGCCATTTGCACCCATTGCCTCTCCACCTCCCATTTCACTACACAATCTCCATCATTAAAACTCTTCCCCCTCCAGCCTCATGCTCCAGCCCCCACCAACCTACTGCTCCACCCCACCCTCACCTAGACCCGAGATAGAAGCCTGTCTTGGCTCGCCAGCTCTCTAATGGCAAATCACAGCTCTGCCAGTTGGGGACAGTCAGAGAAGGATTTTAGCTTGAATGTGTAACTACTTCAAACTTGATCTAACATTAACACCAATCAACATTTGAGAAGTTTAAAGTGTAATGTGTAACAAAGCCCTGAAAAAAGGTAACAAGGAAATATGGAAATAGTCCATAAAGGTCAGTGGAACATTATTTTTTTAATTATTTTTTAGATGGGCATAGGTTAAATTGGGTAGCACAAAACAAAATGAAAATTCTGGCAAAACTGTAAAACAGTTATAACCTGTAATTGGGGACGGCATCATGTTTCACTCTTCAGGATTATGTTAGGTGCTCTGTGAAAATGAGTTGCAGCACAAAGCAAATTAACTTCTTAGATTGCATTAAATCTTTAGCCTGCTACTTCTTTTTTTTTTTTTTTCCTAAGGGGTTGGGGTGGGGGACAGATTAGCATTGTTCTCTTCACTTCAATGACAATTTACTTCAGTTGAAGTCAAATATTATAACTCATTCTGTGGACCCATTTTTCTGCATTCAGCCATGTAGAAACATCTGAGCCTTGTTTCTAGTTTCTAAAATGTATACATTTTAAGCTCCTGTCTGAGGGCATGTGGTGATATAACACTGTAAGACAGACTGTTGTATTGATATGATATTGAGAGAGGAGGGTCTTGCATTGATCTGACATTGCCAGAATGGGATGTTGTGTTGATGAGACACTATGCAGAGAGGAGGTTGTGCTGATGTGACATTTGTCACTGGGATCATGAGGAAAATATTTGAAATGGTTAGAAATGCTACAAGAAAAAAGTCATTACATGTATATTTTTGAGCAGTGATTTAATTATACAGGCTCAATTCCATACACAAGTCTGCGGTAATGTGGTCCACTTCACCAAGTATGTGAAGCAATATTTGAAATATTAGAAACACTGAAGGAAGAAAAGATTATTAGATTCCTATTTTTGAACACTGATTAAACACACAGAATTAATACTATACACAAATCTTACTTTTTATTTGGTAATTTGTTTCTAATTTAAAAGTATACTTTTCCAAGCACAGAGGTTTCATAGGTTCATAGTAAGAAAAAGAATGAAAATCAAATTTTTTTTTATTACTTTGCCGCAGCTGTAGCTAAATAAAAAGCTGTATGTCATCTCAGCAGTTGCTTAGCCAAAGCAAGCATAGATCATAATAGACTAGGCTCCTAAATCAACATAGAAACACAACTGCGTGGTGGGGTTTTTTTGGGTTTGGTTTTTTTTAGTGTTGAGAATCGAATAGCTCCCATTGACGTAATGGTTATAGAAGCAACACTCAATGGAAATATATTTAAGACCCAGCTTTAGACTCCAATTTTTTTTTTTAATCTTAGGGTGTATGTCTTTCCTAGCTACCTCTCTTGTTTTAGCTAAAGGCTGTTTTTATAAAGCCCAGTGAAAGTCTTCATCAGAGGGCTGAGCAAGTGTACACAGAATCTGAGAATGGCAAAGGACTTCCAGTTTGACAACCAGTATTAACAGAGGTTCTGACCAAAATCTCTTAGACTTCATTGGAGTTTTTTGCATTGTCTTCAACACTTTATGGGTTAGACCAGAGGAAACAGTGTATTATGTTCTACATAGGTATGAATGGCCATGAAGGGGATGCTACATCCTGAAATAAAACAGGGGTTTTCTGTGCTTTCTGGGCAACCAGAAAACCTTTTGGCTGCCAATGGAATAACCAGGCTTTTTTCTTTTTAAGGAAAGAATTTTCAAGTGTTTTTTTTTCATAGAAAATCCCCAAGATTTCAATATTTCTCCTAATGCTGACAACTAGACAAAAGACAAGCATTCACTATGTTGATAGATAATGTTCTGGTTCACTATTCAAATATGTTTTATTGTACAATAAAAGCACATTTGTCTAATCTGTACCTTCTCCTAATTAGCATAGATGTTGATAACCCGAATGAGCCTGTCATCAAGATGGATTAAAGAGATTGTATGACATGGACCTGTCAGAACTAGACATAACAAGGTTGTTTTTAGAAGGATATTTTTTTTTTTTTCATGAGGGAAAAAGCAGAAAAGTTTCTTTACAGATTTTAAAAGCTGCTTATGAGGGCATCTCCTTTTTTCACTTCAATATTTTATGAAAACCCCCATCAACATTTTTTTTAAATAAATAAAGAAAATGCTTTTAAAATTATTCCCAGTTTTCACTGGTACCATTCTGTGTACTTACGATATCTTATTAAATGCACAGATAGATTCCACCTTTTTTAAGCTGGAGCTACCATTGACTCCAAATCCATCCACTCCCTAAGTACAACAGTATGCTCAGATTTATTGTTCTTCTCTGGTCTATTGTCGAGAGAAAAACAAAGTTCTGAAGCTTGGATCTCTTAAAAATCTTCTGAAGTTCAGGTGTCTGTTCCTACAATGTTCCATGTAGGTGGCACCTATGTGTCTTATAAATAAGAAGCAGCATGTGGCTATAAATATTTATCTTTTTTCCAATACCTAGTAACTTTCCCTTCCAGTAGTGACTTGAGTTGAAAATGGATATATTTTATTTGCTGTGTGGGTCACTAGAAATGAAAACTGAATATGTTACTTCTATAAGCTTCAGAAAGAGCAAAACAGAACAGTAGAATTGGTTTGTAAATGATTTCACTTATGGAGTAATAATAAAGGAAGACAAGAAAAATCAGTTTAATATACTTTCCTTGATTTTTTTTCATTTTTTTTTTTATTGAAAACTTGCAAATTGAAAAATTCTGCTTTTTATTGCTGAGATACAACACAAGAAAAAAACAGCAAACCTCCAAACTTTTTTATTGGAAAATGGGTTTGTTTATTTATTTGACAAAAAGCTAGAATTCAGATTTTTTTTGTAAAATTTATGCATCAAAGAATGTAGACATTTCCCTGAGTATCTTTCTGACTGGTGTTACACTTAACTCAGTGTGACAAGGAAAACAGAACAACAAGGAATACTGGGTGTGACAATAGTATCACCCACAGCATTCAGACACAATGTGCCATAACTGCTAGACCAGTGAATGAAACAGAAAATAACCAGGTACCACTGTGGTCCAAGAACAGTGAATATAAGGATCTCCTTAAGAAGATGATTAAACTAGCATTTTAGAAATCAAGTGTAATACAAAAATAGTGGAGAAGTGGGTGGCAGCACTGGGTTGATAGCTGTCCACTAAATAACTTAAGGAAACAAGAACTTTTTGAGGCAGATAACAGCAGTATGTTTACTCTTATAATCCTTTGTACCATAGTCTTTACCCTGTAGACACTGAGCCATGGAACACATTTCTCCCTCAGGACAGCTAAGGGTGTCAGAGTAGCTTACTCGACAAGTCCAATTCATTTGAATCTCCAGAGGGCAAAAGGAGAACATATTTCACAGTGAATGCTTTGGTAGTTTTACATGCTGGATTTAAAGACTCTCTCCTTTATTATTAAATAAATAAGAAAATCCCATGCATTTTAGAGGTTTGATTTTATTTTCATTTGGTTCTTATAAATACAGTCTTGTTAGCACATTAATTTGTGGACTGTTAATACAATGATCTACAGTTCAAGTTCTAAGCCTGGTTTGAATGGGAGGATCCTCACCAACATAAAGATTTCTACTGCTAAAGGGCAAGTCAATTGTATGGCAGCATAAGTAGACTTTTGTTTCATATAAGGGGATTCAACTCATCCATTGCAAATGTCTTAGATATAGTTATTAATGGAGGTCACTACGAGAGAGGCTTTTATTTTAATGTGTATACAGCTAGATTTCACACTCAAACACAGGCTACATTGACTTTCAATAGGAGTTCCACCCCAATATTTGAGGCCAGAAATACAGGGGGGTCCAGCAACTTCTTGTACTACACAGACAAATAGAACAACATATCAGAGCTTCCCACAGAAAGCAGGAACTCTCTGCTAACTGGTAGCAGTAATAAAATAGGGAGCCACATTATGTGCTGATTTTACCACTAGGCAACTGATTTTAGTGAGATTCACTAGATGTGAAACTGGTACAGACATTGCCCAAGCAATTAGGACAGCTCTGATATAAACAGGCTTTTTAAAAGTTGATTTTAACTCTGCATAAAGCTGGTATTTATGTCACAGCTCCATCTTTAAGTTGATAAGCAATTCACTTTAAGAAAAGACACACCCACAAACATACTCATTTCCAGAGCAGCTAAGAAAGAATTGACTTCAATAGGAGTTAAAGCTTCAGAAAGAGATGGAACAAAATGAATATCTGAGGTTTCAAATTGGGTCACAGTGGGATGCCAGATTTGGGTGATTTGTGTAGGACACAGAGGGTGCATCTACATGAGACACTTTACTGTGCAGTAGCGTAGTATACTGCACAGTAAGCAGGTGTGTCTACACATGCATCTATATGCTTACTAGGGGTGTGCAAAGCAGGCCCTATTCAATTCAGATTTGGCCTGAATCAGGGACAGTGATTCTATTTGTTGATTCAGATCACTGTCCCTGATTCGATTCAGCTGAATCTGGACACAGACACAGCTTTAAATGTTTTTTGCACACACTTCAGGTACCAGCACAGCTTGTGAGTGCTATGATGATGGGGTGGATGGAGCATCCCACAGGAGTGTGGGGGTGGGCCCTCCATGTGCTCGCTGGTGAACCCAGAAGTGGACCGGAAGTACTGGGATCCACCAGGGAGCACAGGTGGGAGATTGCTCCTTGCCCCCGGGAGCTGCCTGCTGCCGGGGCAGGCTCCTCCACCGGAGCCCAGGCAGGGATTATGTTCCCCTGCCCCAGAACTGGGGAGTTCCAAGATCTTTGCTCTAAGATTGCGATCGGAGAACACTGAGCTGAGCGGGGAACAGGCTCTCCAGCCTCTGCCTCACAATCACTGAGTGCAGGCTGGGAACTATTCTGGTCAGGAGCAGGTCTCAACCCCATGCCCTGATTGGGTAATCGAGGGATATGGCTTGGAAAGAGCTGCAGGGGTGAGGTAGGTCCCAGTCCCCTGCCCTGATCCATTGAGGGCGGGCAGCTAGCTGCTAACTGCCTCACTGGTGGATCAGGGCAGTGGGCTGGGTCATGCCCCTCCCCTGCAGCTCTTTCCAAGTCCCCTGCCCCTGATTGGGGAGCCAGAACCAGAAGCTCCCTGCTGCCTGGGCAGGGGAATATTGTCCCCACCTTGGCAGCAGGAGCGCAGGTTGTAATGTCCCAGTCCAGGCCAGAAGACAGCTGTCTCCTGGGCCAATGCTCCCTGCCAGTCCTGGGCTAGCACTCAGGGGAAGCCCAGAGCTCCCCCCCATGGCAGCAGGGGCCCATTGCAGGGCCCCAGAAAGTGGGAGCAGTTTCCCTGCATGTGTCCACGCCTGCCTGGGAGTGTTTACTCGCAAGTATTTTACTCATAAGAAGACTGATCCTGGGTCAAATGCATGTATAGCCATGCCCAGAGGATAACATTAGAAATATGAATTAATGCATTTAAAATAATTTCCCATTTGCATTGCCACTAATACAGTGGTAGAAGGCTAATTAAATTGAACTAAGTTTTCTTTTATCACAAAAGTTAGGTGGTACTTAAGACCTCAATGAGGGCTTCTGTTAATGTGCTGTGTTTACAATGCTGCACTGAATACTTTTGAATTTGAACCCATCAGGTGCATGTCATTCTTCAAAGCGTTTCATTTACATCCCACTGTCATGGTACTTAGCACAGCTAACTACCAGTCAGTATTTAACCATGTTAATGATTAAGCCAGGGAATTAGAATATCAGATTATTTTTATGGATGAGTATTTTAGTGCTTTAGTAGACTCTTGTGCAGGTTTAGCAGTATGGTGTAATAATTAGGTTCTGGCTTGTGGGATATCTTTTTCTAAGCACATGGGTAACTTGTGGAACTCTACCACAGGGGGTGCGTCCACACATGTAAGCATGTGAGCTGGTAGCAGCTCAAATAGAAGCAGTGCAAATTTGAGCCGGGGCTTTTCGCTTCAGCGCACGTGCTCAGACATACACTTTGGTGTGGAGCAAATTGTGCCACTTGGGGCAAAATAACCTTGCCTGGCTCCTCCCGGATCTGAAGCCAGGGAGAACTACAGCCCAAGGCCAGCACCTGCGTTTTCTCCAGCAGTATAAAAAGCTGCCCTGTCCTGGCCTCATCAGTACAAAAAGCCACCCTGGCAAGTAGCTCAGGGCTACTTGCTCTCAGAAGCTTCTGGGGCCCGGCCATTTGGTACCTGGGGACACTGTCTCTTGTGCCAGCTGAACTGCTGAAGCAGCCCTGAGAGTTCCCTGCATCCTCTACCTACTGCAGCAGTCTGGCAGTGGGTTCTGCTGCTTGGCTGTGACCTGCTGTGCACCTGCCAGACCTAGATGGGGACTGCACAGCCAATAGAGGCATCTTCCCCTCTAGGCCAGCTGCCAGTGAACTATGGTTGCAGGGTTGGCTTCTGTGCAGCACTACATCCATTTGTGCCCCCTGCCCAGCTATCTGGGCAGCTATCACCCAAAAGATGTTCTGGGTGTCGTGGCTGCTTTGAACTGTCAGAGCATGTCCTCCTGGCCCCATTTGGCCAGGAGGTAAGGCACAGCCAGCTGGGTCCAAGGTGCCAGCTCTGAGCAGGCAGAGTCCTGCCACTGGCCTCCCTAGGAGGAATTCTGGTGTTCCCTATTGGAGAACTGAAAAATCCCTGATAAAAAAAATCCCGAAGTCACTGTGTAAAATACCCCCAGATCCATGTTCCTCCACAAGTAAAACAAAGGACTACTATAAAAAGAGAGAGAGAGAGAGAGAGCGTGATCAGTTGGACAATGTTTTATTGATATATCTACAGTGGTAAAGCAAGTCTCTTATCATAATAATAAAGTGAACTCTAAATATATGTTTCATGAATACATATTTTGCTGCCCTCCCACAGGGCGGTGGCCCCCACACAAGGGATTCGGCCCCCCAACAGGGGATTCAGCCCCTACACAAGGGCTACAGCCCCCCCAACAGGGGGTTTAGCCCCCACACAAAGGGTTCGGCTCCTCAGTGGGGGCCAAATGGCCCCCACAGGGGCTACCCCCCCCCGCAAGGCCCACATGCCCCACCCCAGCCCCCCAATGGTTGCCCCACCCAGCCCCACCCCCTGCTTCTCCAGACCCCCAAATGGCTGCCCCACCTAGCCTAACCCCTCCCCCCCCCAGACCTCCAAGGCTACTCCACAACCCCAGGCACCATCACTTAAAAAAAAACAAAAACAAAAAGAAAATAAAATGGAAAAAAAAAAGTCTCTGCTTACCTTAGAAGCAGGGGTGGGGGCACTCCAGGACCTCCTGGAAGAGCCCCCCAGACAGCACAGGAAAGTGGGAGGGCAGGAAGGCCTGGGCTGTGGCCACTTGGGCTGTCACCCTGCCGCGCACTGTGCGGGCAGGACTCCAGTCAGCAGACAGCAGTTGGTAAGTTCTGGGGTTTTTCTGTTTGTTTTTTTAAACTATGTAGTGGGGAAGCAGGGATGGGGCTGGCCAGGGCAGGGGTTGGGAGTTTTGAGGGGACTGGCAGAAGGAGGGGCTAGGCTCAGCAGGGGTCGGGGGCCTCATGGGGCCTGGTGTGGGAGGGGCCAGCCAGGGCAGGGGTTGGGGCTGGGAAGTGGGCAGGGCCATCAGGGATCCCACCCATGTTGCCCTCCCCCCTTCTCCAGCCCCTCGATCCCTTACTCACCAGCACCAGGGTGAGGGACCAACCACAGAGAGACACTGGCAGCCAGAGCATCTCCATAGAGGACCCAGGCTCCAGTTGCCTCAGGAGGCAACCGCTTTTTTAAACTTTGATTTTTTTTTTTTAGACCCCTGGATATCCAGGGGTCTAATTTTCTCCTCGTGCTGCAAATTTGCAGTGCGGGGAACATTTTTTTATTCCCACGTGTGCCTGTTGCCGCGCCACAAATGGGTTTGAGGCAGGGCAAGAGGCACATGTGCGCTCATCTGGACGTGCCCAGGGGGTTGTAGAGGCAGAGAGTTCAGCCACGCTCAAAAAGGGACTAGACAAACTCCTAGACAATAGTTCCATTA